>NC_086448.1:628378437-628997187 GCF_028390025.1 Pseudophryne corroboree
CGCGTATCAGACTTAGGCCTGATTATTACCAGACTTTTTTCCCCTCAAGTTGCCCGGATAGACCTTTTAACACTGCGTCATAGACAATGCGCTCAAAATGCCTTTCTGCTCCTCAGTCATATGGCGCAACTGAAATGCTATATTAGATCCAGAAAAATCCCACTCCCCTGGAGACTTGCACAATACTTCATGTGCATTTCTTAAGACTTGTCTTGTGAGTTGGTAGTTTTCATCCTCAGAGTTTTCTTAATTTTTTCTTTCTTTGATGGCACGGGTTCTGCATCTACTGTAGCTTCACAAATTCTATTGCTGGCTAAACTCGCTTATTTACGGTGAAAGATTGACAGGTATTTCAGGTGTTGCAGTCTGCAAAGTATAAAATATATGTTCACATGATATTTTTAAAATAATTCACATTTATTCCTTTTTTTCTAGTTCCCTTAAACTGTGGAAGAATGGCAAAATATAGCTGAAGAATCTGATAGCTGGTGGAACTTTCAAAACTTGGGAAGGGGGGAGCCATAGATGTCAAACATGTGCAGATAACCCCACCTTCCACAGTGAATACTTTAGCATTATACTGATGGCTGTGACTAATGCTAACTATGAATTCATATTTCTGGACGTTGGAAAGAATGGAAGAGCTTCTGATGGTGGCTCCTTTAAGCGGATAACTTTCTACCAGATGCAGATGTCCAAAACCCTCAATAAACCGTCTGCTGAGGAAATTGAGATCATGAAGCAATATCCTTTAAGGGCACTCAACAAAACAGAGGAGGATTTACAATTACAGACTTCCATGTGCATGCCGGATTGTGGCAATTGCCTTTGGGATTTTAAGTAATAGATTCAGGATCTTTTACACAGCAATCAATCTGCATGCTGACAAGATTGACTGGGTTGTCATGGCATGCTGTGTACTGCATAATTTTCTATGGCGAAAAACCACCAGCAAAGGCAGACATGCAGTTTTGCCAGATAAGTAAGAGTATGTGGAGGAAACTGGTAAATGGACATTGGTGGCAGCAGTTACACAAGCAGCCAATGCACGTGCCAAGTAAGTACGAGAGGAATACCTTGCATACTTTGACAGTCATGGCAGGATGACATTAAGTAAAAATTTTTGAAAACTAATATTTTCAAACATTCATGCCTAGCATGGTGTGTTTTTGCCGTTTTCAGTTAGCAAACCATTGCTGCAGCATTCTTTAACGTCAACATCCTCATCTTCAACCAATCCTGAATACAACAAACTCAAAAGAAGCCATCTGAGGCCCCTGATCCAAAGTGAAGGTAAGCAAATTTTAATACCACAAGGTTAGCACATATACGTCATCTGCTCTGGATATCCTAGATGCCTTGGCCTCTTTGTGTTCTTTCTGAAGGCTCAAAATTTTGGACCTTTTTCTTAACCCACTCTGCATAAGCCAGACCGTGATACTGTTTGCTGATCAACCCGTGTTCTTTTCTGTATGAAAGTGTCAACCAGGTTTGAAATTGCGGGGTCTTCGGCTGTGGTTGCTACCAGGATTATTCTCAGGTCTGACCCAGGCTGAATACTGTCTGAAAGGGTTTTTCAACCAAGGTCGCGTTAATATGTGCTTATTGGGTGTGAGTGGGTGGGGTGCTGTGGTGCACCTAATCAACTGCTGTGTGAAAGTGTTGTGCCCAAGGTATCACGGAAGAAGGTAATGACCAATGCATACTGTGAACAACCCCACAAGACTTGCAGTTTTAGAAATGCTCTGCCCTAGTCATCTAGACATTACAATTTGGTGTTTGTCAAAGTCACTCAAGCCCTTACACTTGCCCATTTTTCCTGCTACCAGACAATCAACTTCAAGAACTTGCTTTCTAATATATCTCACCCTTTGACAGGTGCCATTGTAACGAGATAATCAATGTTATTCACTTTATCTGTCAGTGGTGTTACTGTTATGGCTAATCGGTATACGAGGCTATTATAATATTTTCCAATACCATAACTCACATAGTGTTCACTTGAGCCTTCACAAAATGAACTTACAGGAATCAGGAACATTTGCTGTAATAATGGAGCATATGATGTACAATGCTTTGGAATTCACAAGTTAAACCTAAAACCCCTCTGAGACATGGGAACTGGAGCAATGACTCCGCCCTATTGACCGGGTCTCTTGGGAAGGAAAAGACCTGGCAAATCCAGAATGTAGCCTCTGGACAGAATCTTAGACCCAGAGATCCAGCACTGACTGGAACTGGAACTAGAGCTATCAATTCTGATAGGCTTGTCCTTGGACCTCCAGCTGTGTAGCAGTGAAACATTGGAGCAGAGCACATCGTGGTCCTGAGCCTGAAGAGAAATCACTTTGTAACAGTTTCAACAGTTACGCAACACAGGAGTGCCCACCTCCCTGGGTGTCTTGCCCTTAGAAAACAAGTTATTGCAATTCCAAGAATGCCAATGCATACAAACGTTATCATGGTGTGCAGTTAAGAGGTAATGTTAGAGAGCCACAAATAAGTGGGGCTGTGCAGACAAGTGACGTCAGTGTGCATGCCAATAAACTGGTGTACAATGTACAAGTACACAGTAGTCACTACACAGAAAGTGAGGAAAACAGACAGTATACAGGCTAAACACAGTATGCACGAAAATGCAGAGAGAGTGTAGAGAATAAACGCAGTACTCCTAAATGCATAATAAAAATATATATATCAGAGTGCAAATTTCATTAAATATCACAATTTTAAAATAATTATTTAAAAGAATAAAAACTATGCAATTTAACTAGGGGGGTCACAGACCGATTGTCCACAGTTGCAATGTCAGGCGCAAGTATCAATTAAGTCCAACTCCCAGGGAGAAATCTCCACACTGATCAAGCATTAATGTCGGAGATGCTGAAAATGGATTATAATAAGATTTTAAACCTACCGGTAAATCTATTTCTCCTAGTCCGTAGAGGATGCTGGGGACTCCGTAAGGACCATGGGGTATAGACGGGCTCCGCAGGAGATAGGGCACCTAAAAAGAACTTTGACTATGGGTGTGCACTGGCTCATCCCTCTATGCCCCTCCTCCAGACCTCAGTTAGAGAACTGTGCCCAGAGGAGATGGACAATACAAGGCAGGATTTAGCAATCCAAGGGCAAGATTCATACCAGCCCACACCAATCATACCATGTAACCTGGAACATACATAACCAGTTAACAGTATGAACAAACGTCAGTAACGGTCCAAGACCGATGTCAACTGTAACATAACCCTTATGTAAGCAACAACTATATACAAGTCTTGCAGAGTTTCCGCACTGGGACGGGCGCCCAGCATCATCTACGGACTAGGAGAAATAGATTTACCGGTAGGTTTAAAATCTTATTCTCTCTTACGTCCTAGAGGATGCTGGGGACTCCGTAAGGACCATGGGATTTATACCAAAGCATCCAATTGGGCGGGAGAGTGCGTATGACTCTGCAACACCGACTGAGCAAACGCTAGGTCCTCATCAGCCATGGTATCAAACTTGTAGAATTTAGCAAAAGTGTTTGACCCCGACCAAGTCGCCGCTCGGCAAAGTTGTAATGCCGAGACGCCTCGGGCAGCCGCCCAAGAAGAGCCCACCTTCCTAGTGGAATGGGCCTTAACCGAATTTGGTACCGGCAATCCAGCCGTAGAGTGAGCCTGCTGAATCGTATTACAGTTCCAGCGAGCAATAGTCTGCTTCGAAGCAGGAGCGCCAATCTTATTGGCCGCATACAGGACAAACAGAGCCTCTGTTTTCCTAATTCTAGCCGTCCTGGCTACATACATTTTTAAGGCCCTGACTACGTCTAGGGATCTGGAATCCTCCAGGTCACTTGTAGCCACAGGCACCACAATAGGTTGATTCATATGGAACGAAGAAACCACTTTAGGCAAAAATTGCGGACGTGTCCTCAATTCAGCTCGATCCACATGAAAAATCAAGTAGGGCCTCTTGTGTGACAAAGCCGCCAATTCTGACACTCGCCTTGCTGATGCTAAGGCCAACAACATGACCACCTTCCAGGTAAGAAATTTCAACTCAACCTTGTTAAGCGGTTCAAACCAGTGTGATTTTAGGAACTGCAACACCACGTTCAGGTCCCATGGTGCCACTGGAGGCACAAAAGGGGGCTGGATGTGCAGCACTCCATTTACAAACGTCTGGACTTCTGGAAGAGAAGCCAATTCCTTCTGAAAGAAAATCGAGAGGGCCGAAATCTACCTTAACAGAGCCTAATTTCAGGCCCATAGCCACTCCTGTCTGTAGGAAGTGGAGAAAACGACCCAGATGAAAATCTTCCGTAGGTGCATTCTTGGTTTCACACCAAGACACATACTTTCGCCAGATACGGTGATAATGCTTAACCGTCACCTCCTTCCTAGCCTTTATTAAAGTAGGGATGACCACATCCGGAATCCCCTTTTTCGCTAGGATTCGGCGTTCAACCGCCATGCCGTCAAACATAACCGCGGTAAGTCTTGAAATACACAGGGCCCCTGCTGCAACAGGTCTTCCCTCAGAGGAAGAGGCCAGGGATCTCCTGTGAGCATCTCTTGTAGATCCGAGTACCAGGCCCTTCGAGGCCAGTCTGGGACAACGAGTATCGTTCGTACTCTTCTTCGTCTTATGATCCTCAACACTTTTGTGATGAGAGGAAGAGGAGGAAACACGTAGACCGATTTGAACACCCACGGTGTTACCAGAGCGTCTACTGCTACTGCCTGAGGGTCCCGAGACCTGGCGCAGTACCTCCGAAGTTTTTGTTGAGGCGTGACGCCATCATGTCTATTTGAGGAGTTCCCCAAAGCCGTGTTACGTCTGCAAAGACTTCTTGATGAAGTCCCCACTCTCCTGGATGGAGATCGTGTCTGCTGAGGAAGTCTGCTTCCCAGTTGTCCACTCCCGGAATGAAGACAGCTGACAGAGCGCTTACATGATTTTCCGCCCAGCGAAGGATCCTTGTGGCTTCCGCCATCGCGACTCTGCTTTTTGTCCCGCCTTGGCGGTTCACATGAGCCACTGCTGTGACATTGTCTGATTGAATCAGAACCGGTAGGTTTCGAAGAAAACTCTCCGCTTGTCGAAAGCCGTTGTAAATGGCCCTGAGTTCCAACACATTGATGTGTAGACAGGACTCCTGGTCTGACCAAAGACCCTGACATTTATTTTCCCCCTGTGTGACCGCTCCCCATCCTCGGAGGCTCGCGTCCGTGGTAACCAGGATCCAATCCTGAATTCCGAACCTGCGACCCTCCAGGAGGTGAGCACTTTGCAACCACCACAGGAGGGACACTCTGGTCCCTGGGGACAGAGTTATTTTCCGATGTAAGTGCAGATGGGACCCGGACCACTTGTCCAGAAGGTCCCATTGAAAAGTCCTTGCATGGAACCTTCCGAAGGGAATGGCCTCGTAGGCCGCCACCATTTTCCCCAGAACTCGAGTGCATTGGTGAACAGACACCGTTTTCGGTTTTAGCAGGTCTCTGACCATGTTCTGTATGTCTTGGGCTTTCTCTATTGGGAGGAAAACCTTCATTTGTTCCGTATCCAGTATCATACCTAGGAACAGTAGTCGAGTTGTCGGAATCAACTGTGACTTCGGTAGATTTAGAATCCAACCGTGTTGCTGGAACATTCTCAGCGAGAGCGCCACACTGCTCAGCAATTTCTCCCTTGATCTCGCTTTTATCAGGAGATCGTCCAAGTATGGGATAATTGTGACTCCATGCTTGCGCAGGACCACCATCATTTCCGCCATTATCTTGGTGAAAATCCTCGGGGCCGTGGAGAGTCCAAACGGCAACGTCTGAAATTGGTAATGACAATCCTGTACAGCGAATCGCAGGTATTCCTGATGGGGGGCATATATGGGGACATGAAGGTACGCATCCTTTATGTCCAGAGACACCATAAACTCCCCCTCCTCCATGTTGGCTATTATCACTCTGAGAGATTCCATTTTGAATTTGAATCTTTTTATGTACAGGTTTAAGGATTTCAGATTCAAAATAGGTCTGACCGAACCGTCCGGTTTCGGGACCACAAATAGGGTTGAGTAGTAACCTCTTCCCTGCTGGTGCAGGGGAACCTTGATTATCACTTGCTGTATACACAGTGTTTGAATTGCAGCTAACACTACATCCCTTTCCGATGTGGAAGCTGGTAGGGCCGATTTGAAAAATCGGCGCGGGGGCACCTCCTCGAATTCCAATTTGTAACCCTGGGAAACTATTTCCAACACCCAGGGATTCAGGTCCGAACTGACCCAGGCCTGACTGAAAAGTCAAAGACGTGCCCCCACCGGTGCGGACTCCCTCAAGGGAGCCCCAGCGTCATACTGTGGGTTTTGGGGCAGCCGGGGAGGACTTTTGTTCCTGGGCACCTGCCGAAGCAGGTGCTCTCTTGCCTCTGCCCTTACCTCTGGCGAGGAAAGAGGATCCCCGACCTCTTTTGGACTTGTGCGACCGAAAGGACTGCATCTGATAGGGTGTTACTTTCTTTTGCTGTTGGGGAATATATGGTAAAAAATTTGATTTACCTGCTGTAGCTGTGGAAACCAGGTCCGTCAGCCCATCCCCAAACAATACATCACCCTTATAGGGTAGTACTTCCATATGTTTCTTGGAATCCGCATCACCCGTCCATTGGCGAGTCCATAAGGATCTTCTCGCTGAGATAGACATGGCATTGGCCCTAGAAGCTAGCAATCCAATGTCCCTTTGAGCATCCCTCATAAATAAGACTGCGTCTTTAATATGGGCTAGAGTTAGGAATATAGTATCCTTATCCATATTATCAAATTGATCTGTCAGCTCATCTGCCCAAGCTGCAATTGCGCTACACACCCATGCCGACGCAATTGTCGGTCTTAGCACAGCACCCGTATGAGAATAAATACACTTTAAGGTAGTTTCTTGCCTGCGATCTGCAGGGTCCTTAAGGGCTGCTGTGTCAGGAGACTGTAGCGCCACTTTCTTGGACAAGCGCGTCAGGGCCTTGTCCACAGTGGGGGGTGATTCCCAAATCTCCCTGTCCTGCTTAGGGAAAGGGTATGCCATATAAATTCTTTTGGGGATCTGCGGTCTCTTATCCAGAGTCTCCCAAGCTTTTCCAAAGAATTCATTTAATTCATGAGATGTTGGAAAGTTAATAATCTGTTTCTTTTCCTTAAACATGTGTACCCTTGTGTCGGGTACCGAGGGTTCATCCACAATATGCAACACATCCCTTATTGCCACAATCATACACTGAATGGTTTTAGTCACCCTAGGGTGCAATTTTACTTCGTCATAGTCGACACTGGAATCAGAATCCGTGTCGGTAGTAGTGTCTTGTGTTAAGGGACGCTTTTGAGACCCCGACGGGCCCTGTGAGTCGGTCCAATCCGAGGATTGACCCCCTGATGTCCCCCCTAATTCAGCCTTATCAAGCCTTTTATGTAAAGATGCCACACTTGCATTCAACATATGCCACATGTCCATCCAATCTGGAGTCGGCACAACCGACGGGGACACACCACTCATTTGCTCCACCTCCTCCTTGGAGAAGCCTTCCGCCTCAGACATGTCGACACACACGTACCGACACCCCACACACACAGGGATTAACCTATAAGGGGACAAAACTCCAACCAGGTCCTAAGGAGAGACAGAGAGAGAGTATGCCAGCACACACCAGCGCTTAAAAACACTGGAAAAAATATGTCCAGATAAAGCTTTTTTATATATAATATGCCAATTCCCACTCACTGCGTCGCTAATGTGCCCCCCTCCTCTTTTTTCCAGCCTGTGAAGTTCAGCAGGGGAGAGACCAGGGAGCCAGCGTTTTCCTCATGCAGCTTCTGTGGAGAAAATGGCGCTGGTTAGTGCTGAGGATCAAGCCCCGCCCACCCGACGGCAAGCTTCGGTCCCAGTGATTTTTCAATAAAATGGCAGGGGATCATAGATTTACTGCCTCCGCAGCCTAATCAATCTGTTTTGTGCCAAAATGTGAGGTTTATTGCTGCTCAGGGCGCCCTGCCCTGCGCCCTTTAGTGCTGCTCTGTGTGTGTGTGACTGGGAGCAATGGTGCGCAGCTTACCGCTGCGCGCCTTACCTCATGAAGATCTGATGTCTTCTGCCGCCTAAGATGTCTTCTGCCTTCTCTATCCGGCTTCTATCTTCGGCATCTGTGAGGACGACGGCGGCGCGGCTCCGGGACGAACCCCAGGTGAGACCTGTGTTCAGACTCCCTCTGGAGCTAATGGTGTCCAGTAGCCTTAGAAGCAGTGCCCAACTTGACAAGCCAGCTCTGCTTCTCTCTCCTCGGTCCCACGATGCAGGGAGCCTGTTGCCAACAGGACTCCCTGAAAATAAAAAACCTAACAAAATTCTTCTTCCACAGAAAACTCTGGAGAGCTCTCTGCAGTGCACCCATTCTCCTCTGGGCACAAGATCTAACTGAGGTCTGGAGGAGGGGCATAGAGGGAGGAGCCAGTGCACACCCATAGTCAAAGTTCTTTTTAGGTGCCCTATCTCGTGCGGAGCCCGTCTATACCCCACGGTCCTTACGGAGTCCCCAGCATCCTCTTGGACGTAAGAGAAAATGGATTACCTCCGATATATTGATTGACCTGCACCATACTCAACCTCCCATAGGTATGGTCCTGCTGGTGCGAGCATAAGGCATACCGTCGGCTGACCTGAAGTTAGGGGGCAAGCACCCTTGCGTGTGATTATTCACACAGGATAACACCTGCGTGCATTCGCAGGAAACAGTTATAATAGGGAGAAGGGTCTGATTCAGTAGCCTCCATCTACATATTCAGTGTTTGGCAGACTGCATAAACTAAATCATGCACAACAATACTAGCAGGAGAGTCCTCCTTCCAATCTGTCTAATCTTCCCAGGCTGAGTCCATAATGTCCCCCTCATCTAGAGAAGAACCAGGAAACTACGGAGCATGAGCTACAGACTAAATCCAAAGCATCTCTCTGCAGAATGGACTCTGGTGGCCTCCTTCCAGTAAAAAGACTGAGGGCTGGGGTGATGCAGTGTCCCAAAGATCAGATGGTAGAGGAATACAATGGACCACGTGTCACTGTCGCGGGATCCAAGTAAGAACATGGATAGGAAACACAAGCAGAACCACATGCTACTCCATGCAGTTCAAAGCCAGGTCACTCTTACGCCCTTATTTATCAATGAGTGATAAATTTCACCGTGAGTGATAAATTGCACCAGCCAATCAGCTCCTCGCTTCCATGTCACAGGTTGTGTTGTAAAATGACAGTTAGGAGCGGATTGGCTGGTGAAATGTATCACTCAGTGAAATCTATCACTCATTCATAAATAAGGAGATTTATGGTAGACTTACCATTGTTAAATCTTTCTGCGAGGTACACTGGATTCCACAGGGAATAACATAGGGGTGTAGAGTTGGATCTTGATCCGAGGCACCAACAGGCTAAAGCTTTGACTGTTCCCGGGATGCAGTGCACCGCCTCCTCTATAGCTCCGCCTCCAGGCACTGGAGCTCAGTTTTGTTAACCAGTCTAATGCAGTAGCAGGTAAGAGAGACGGTAGATGTTAGTCACATAGAACCACATTCTCACGACAGGAGAAGGGACTAGCGGCTAATGCCATACAAACCCAAAGAAGCTAAGTGTGTCAGGGTGGGCGCACTGTGGAATCCAGTGTACCTCGCAGAAAGAAATTTAACAATGGTAAGTCTACCATAAATCTCGTTTTCTGCAGCAGGGTACACTGGTATTCCACAGGGAATAACATCGGGGATGACCTAAAGCAGTTCCTCATGGGAGGGGACGCACTGTAGCGGGCACAAGAACCCGGCGTCAAAGGAAGCATCCTGGGAGGCGGAAGTATCAAAGGCATAGAACCTGATGAACGTGTTCACAGAGGACCACGTAGCCGCTTTGCACAATTGTTCTGCGGACGCGCCACAGCGGGCCGCCAAAGAAGGTCCAACCGAACGAGTAGAATGGGCCTTGATAGCAGCAGGAGCTGGGAGCCCAGCATGCGCATAAGCTTGTGCAATCACAATTCTAAACCATCTGGCCAAGGTTTGCTTATTCGCAGGCCAGCCACGTTTGTGAAAACCAAAAAGTACAAAAAAGAGAATCTGATCACCTGATGTAGGCAGTCCTATCCACATAAACACGGAGAGCCCGTACCACATCCAAAGATTTTTCTTTGGAAGACAGACCAGAAGAGGTGAAGGCCGGAACCACAATCTCCTGGTTAAGTTGGAAAGATGATACCACCTTAGGTAAATAACCAGGGCGAGATCGAAGAACAGCCCGGTCACTGTGAAAAATCAGAAAGGCTGGACGACAGGACAAAGCACCTAAGTCAGACACCCTCCTATCAGAGGCAATAACCAACAGAAATACGACCTTAGGCGTAAGGCATTTAAAGTCCACAGACTCAAGAGGTTCAAATGGAGACTCTTGCAGGGCATTCAAGACTACAGACCGATCCCATGGAGCCACAGGAGGGACATAAGGAGGCTGAATCCGTAGACCACCCCCTGAGTGAAAGTGTGAACGGTAGGAAGAGACGCAATTTTTCTCTGAAACCACACCGACAAGGCAGAAATATGAACCATCAGGGAGGCCAGATGAAGGCCCAAGTCTAGGCCTTGCTGCAGAAAAGTTAAAGTACATGCATCATAATTCTTAGCAGCACACCAGGTCAAGTAAGAATTCCAGACTCTGTAATAAATCCGAGCCGAAGCGGTTTACGTGCTTTCAACATAGTTTGAATGACCGCCTCAGAGAATCCTTTTGTTCTCAGGAGTGATGCTTCAAGAGCCACGCCGTCAAAGCCAGTCTGGCTAGGTCCAGATAGACACAAGGGCCCTGAACGAGGAGGTCTGGGCATTGAGGAAGTAGAAGAGAACGCTCTATCAAGAGACCCTGCAGGTCTGAGAACCAATGCCGTCTGGGCCACGCAGGAGCGACTAGAAGTAGTTTTCCTCCTTCTTGCTTGAACTTCCGTATTACCCTGGGGAGGAGTGACACTGTAGGGAATACGTATGGCAGCCGAAACTTCCATGGAATTGCCAGTGCGTCTACGAACGCTGCTTGAGGATCCCTTGTCCTTGCTCCGAAGACCGGAAACCTTGTGATTGTGTCGCAATGCCATCAGGTCTACATCTGGTAGGCCCCAGTTGTTCACTAGGAGTTGAAAGACTTCGGGATGAAGACTCCACTCTCCGGCATGCACGTTCTGACGACTGAGGAAGTCCGCTTCCAAGTTGAGGACTCCTGGAATGAACACTGCCGATATGGCTGGCAGACGGCGTTCCGCCCATTGGAGGATTTCTGACACTTCCATCATTGCCATGCGGCTTCGAGTGCCTCCTTGATGATTTATGTATGCCACCGTGGTAGCGTTGTCTGACTGTACTTGAACAGGCCTGTTCTGTACCAGAGGCAGGGCCAGTGTCAAGTCATTGAACACTGCCCGCAATTCCAGTATGTTTATCGGGAGTAGAGATTCCTCCCTGGTCCATCGACCCTGGAGTGGTTGCTCCAACACTGGCGTCTGTTGTCAGGAGGATCCAGTTGGAGATCCAGAAGGGACGGCACCTGCTCAACTGTTGGTCCTGTAGCCACCAGCTCAGTGACAGACAAACCTCTGGAGTCAAGGAGATCATTTGAGACCTGATCCGATGAGGCAGGATGTCCCATTTGGAGAGGATTAACCTCTGCAGAGGGCAGGAATGAAATTGAGTGTACTCTACCATGTTAAAAGCAGACACCATGAGGCCTAGTACTTGCATCGTAGTGTGTATCGACACTCTCTGGCGAAAGAGGAAGCATCTGATCTTTTCTTGAAGTTTCAGGACATACTCCGGAGACAGAAACAGTCTTTGGCTGTGTGTGTTCAGCAGCATCTCCCAGTGGACCATGCTCCGAGCAAGGACCAGCGAGTACTTCTTCCAATTGATGAGCAACCCGTGGGCTTGTAGGAATTGGACCGACATCTCCAGTTGACTGGAGGAGGACATCTTGGGAGTTCACCAGAATCAGCAAGTCGTCCAGATACAGCAGGATCCTGATTCCCTGACGACGGAGGAAAGCAGTCATCACGGCCATGACCTTGGTGAAAATCCAAGGTGCAGTGGCCAGTCCAAATGGCAGAGCCTGGAACTGAAAATGAAGGTTGCCAGAAGCAAACCGCAGATACTGCTGATGCGAAATGGCAATAGGTATGTGCAGGTAAGCATCTTGTATGTCCAGGAATACCATATAGTCCTCGGGTTCCATGACCAGCACAATAGAGAGCAGAGATTCCATACGGAATATGGACACTCTTACAAACTTGTTCAATGATTTGAGGTTGAGGATAGGTCGGAAAGAACCATTCAGTTTCAGAATTAGAAACAGGGTCAAATAGTATCCCCTGCCTCTCTGGGACAGAAGTACCGGCACTACCCCCCCCCCTCCCCGCCCCCCTTCCTCCTGTTTCCAGGAGGGATTGTACAACCAGGTGTAGAGTTTGCGCTGGGGGACATCTCTTGAAAGAGATTGCGTACCGTGACAGACAACTTCCCGTACCCAGGCGTCAGAAGTGGTCTTTTAACAGGCCTGGGCGAACTGCAGAAGTCGGCCTCCCACCCTGGGGTCCCCCAGGAGGAGGCCCGCCCATCATGCAGCAAACTTGTTTTGTTTGGAAGTAGGCCGGATTGTTTAGATTTGGGCTTAGTGGTTTTGGAAGTACGAGCCTGTCTCGGGTACGCCTGACCCTTTGCTTTACTTGGAGGTAAAAAAAACCCGAAAAAGTGGTACTCTTAGCCTTCTGAGCAGAAGGATTAGTACTTGGGAGAAACGCAGTCTTGGCCGTCTCCAAGTCAGTCACTCAGATGGTCTCTAAACAGGATGTCTCCCTTGAAAAGGAGTTACCTCCAAGGTCTTTTTAGAGTCCAGGTCCACCTTCCAGAACCTCAACCACAGAATCCAACGAGCCAGGATAGACGTAGTAGAAGCCTTGGCCGCCATGACCCCGGCATCAGAGGCAGCCTCCTGAATATAGCGAGAGGCTGTGGTAATGTACGACAGATCTTGTATGTCAGTGTCAGAAAAATCCTGTTTTAGATCCTCAATTGCCTGAACCCATACTTCAATTCCTTTTGCTGCCAAAGAGGCAGCCATAGTGGGTCTATGTACAGCACCGGTAAGAGTGTAAATAGACTTCAGGCATTTCTCCACACGCTTACCTGTCGGTTCCTTCAGTGAGGTGACAGGCAGAGTAGATGACACCACAAGACAGGCGACATGAGAGTCCACCAGCGGTGGAGTTTCCCATTTGTTGCTCAACTGCACAGGGATAGGATAACGAGCTAGCATCTTTTTAGACAGGGAAAACGTCTTTCCTGGAGATGACCAGGATTCCGGACGCATGTCAATTAAGAGGTCAGTGTGGTAAAACTACTTTAGCAACCTACGGACGATTAAACTTACCAGGTTTCTTAGATGTAACAGGGGCTTAATATCATCATCAATTTGGAGAATCAGCTTGATAGTCTCCACAAGGTCAGGATCATCATCCTGGGTTGCAGATTTCTCATCAGAAGCCACTGTATTAGCGTCTGATGGATCAGTATATTCCCTATCTTCATCGGACGAATTATCTGAAATATTAGTGGATTGTCAGGAAAAAATGGCCCGCTTAGATGACCCCTTGGCCCCAGAGTGACGTGGGGTGGACTTTTGTCTAACCAAAGTCTGATTTAATTGCTGTAATTGGGTAGACAAAGGATCCGCCCATGGCGGATTAACTACAGGAACAATATGTGGCCCCACAGGGGGCGTGTGAGAAGCGTTACAAGCGTAGTCAGCATATTTGAAAAAAGCAGCCCAAGGTGGGTCTTGATTGACCACAGGCGGACTGGGAGATGACCCCCAACACCTGAACCAGCAGCTAACACTTCCCCCACTGGTGAATCCATGACGACAGCACTGCATGATGCAGGAGCGTCTGCGGATGTCCCACCCTGTGTAGCAGACATCATGTGGGATGTAGCCTTAGGATGTAATAGTATAAAATAGCCAGACAAACACAAAAAAACAGCAAATAATCACTTGTGTTTTGTGACCGTAAATACAGAGCACAAACAGAGGATATAAGTGGTGTGGGGATACTGAAAAACACAGTGATAAATACAAACAGTATACCCTGTGTAGCACTATATATTACATGAGACCCTGACGAACCTAGTTCCCCAGGGTACAGAATATAGCGATAGCAAACGTGTGATACACAAGAGTGAAATCCACACAGCATGATGCAGGAATTTGTCACATATAACAAAAAAACTGCACTGGACTAATTACATATAGGTATGTATGTATACAGATATAACAATGCACAGTAAACACTGGATGTATATCACAGAATACTTGTACTAAATATTCATATAGCAGTACACTTGCTCTTAACCAACACTGTCTAAAATGACATGTAGAATACTTAAAAAAATAAGATTTTACTTACCGGTAAATCTATTTCTCGTAGTCCGTAGTGGATGCTGGGGACTCCGTAAGGACCATGGGGAATAGACGGGCTCCGCAGGAGACAGGGCACTCTAAGAAAGAATTAGGGCTACTGGTGTGCACTGGCTCCTCCCTCTATGTCCCTCCTCCAGACCTCAGTTAAGGAAACTGTGCCCGGAAGAGCTGACAGTACAAGGAAAGGATTTTGGAATCCAGGGTAAGACTCATACCAGCCACACCAATCACACCGCATAACTTGTGATAAACTTACGCAGTTAACAGTATGAACAACAGAGCATCAGACAAACCTGATACAACCATAACATAACCCTTATGTAAGCAATAACTATATACAAGTATTGCAGAAGAAATCCGCACTTGGGACGGGCGCCCAGCATCCACTACGGACTACGAGAAATAGATTTACCGGTAAGTAAAATCTTATTTTCTCTAACGTCCTAGTGGATGCTGGGGACTCCGTAAGGACCATGGGGATTATACCAAAGCTCCCAAACGAGCGGGAGAGTGCGGATGACTCTGCAGCACCGAACGAGCAAACACAAAGTCCTCCTCAGCCAGGGTATCAAACTTGTAGAACTTTGCAAAAGTGTTTGAACCTGACCAAGTAGCCGTTCGGCAAAGCTGTAATGCCGAGACCCCTCGGGCAGCCGCCCAAGAAGAGCCCACCTTCCTTGTGGAGTGGGTTTTTACTGATTTTGGAAGCTGCAAACCAGCCGCAGAATGAGCCTGCTGAATCGTGTTACAGATCCAGCGAGCAATAGTTTGCTTTGAAGCAGGAGCACCCAGCTTGTTGGATGCATACAGGATAAACAGCGACTCAGTTTTCCTGACTCTAGCCGTTCTGGCTACATAAATTTTCAAAGTGGAAAATAAACTACCAAGGTAGAGATGGCGCTGACATGTGTTGTAGGTCCTCAAGCTGCTGAATAGAAGGGCTAGTTAAACCCTTAATGGAAACAAAGAAGATGAAAACAATTCAGCGCTACTAACTAATTAGATGATAATAAATTTATTTAAGAACATATGACATCAATTTCATGTGTATTGACAAATAGTAACTGTTGCAACAGATAATACTGGTACCAAAATTCAAAAAATAAAAAGTTTAAAAAATAGGGCCAAGATCAACACTGCTTAATTTTGAAGAAAAAATTCCTGAAATGCTGGGTATATTACAAGAGGCCTTATCCTGGGGAATAGATATACGGTGTTACCAGTTCACTTGTGGCGAGTCCTCCAATCGGTTAGCACTCCGTGAAAATGGAGATCCTCTCACTTGTTTTGTTATCCTTTGCTGGTATTGATGTGGGAATTGGGCCGTGGCAAGGTCCTGAATAGATTATCTTCCCAGAATTTAGTCCATAATGGTCACCGTTCCCAGTAAGTGGATTAATGGCACGTCTTGTAGTTTGGAAGTCCCAGTCTTATCACCAACGCGTTTCACTGCTAGCGCAGCTTTTTCAAGGTGTAGATGCAGTGCACAGTGAGCCCTTAAATAGCAGTGTTGATCATAATGTGCCACAGATGTGCAATTGTCAATTAATTAATAGAATTATCAAATTTAAACACTGATTTAGTTATAGAGTTTAATCAAATACCAGAAGACAGTCCTATTAAACATTAGTAAAAACAAGGTGTATAAATTGCTTAAAAAACATTATTTCTTAAATTCATAAAGATCACATGATCGCTCTTCCCGGAAGTAGGGAAAAATTCCGGCGTGCGTGTCAAGCCTCTCTTTCACTCTAATACAGGAGAGGTCACATATCCAATCATGGTAAGTCACGTGACCGGAGTCCGATCACGTGACCGTACTCCATTGCTAGGCAACAATACAAAGCTTTATTTAGACCCCGAGCATATTTCCTAGATAGGGGAAAGGTCATCTTTACTGGATCACATGGCTATGTTTACGGTCATGTGATTAACCTACGTCCTATAGTTAGGCAGCCCTGAAAGCCCATAGTGATAGGGTAGTTTGCTTCGTCGCTGGGCAACCGTAAATTAAACTGTAATTAAACCCCGAACTCATTCTCCATATAATAAAGCTGGAATAATCTTTATTAGATCACATGACCCAATGTCCCATAGTTTAGCAACACTGGACTCCCGTAAGATTACGAGCGTATAAAGAGGTATGAGTGTGATGTCACTGTCGGGGGATGGGGCCGTCCGGCGCGTCACTAGGCCGCCCAACTGACCTGACGAACACCTTACGTCCCACCTCCCCTCCGAACCGACCCCACCCTCATAGTATTACCAGGTATAGAGATTGATCACATTTTAATAAATACATGAATAAAAAAAAAAAAAAAAAAAAAAAATATAAAAAATTAATAAAAAATTCTAGTTCTTCATGGTCGCAGATGTTTTTCTTTTAATCCAGATGGTACAGTGCAAATAATTTTTGGTGGATATCGTTATCGACATATATAGCCATAGTACATAATCTGCCATCAGAAATTCTTTGAATATTATCACAATTCTATTTTAATAGAACCAGAGGGTTTGCATAAACAGTATACGTGTTATTAGCCTAAACAAAATTAGTTATTATATTTAAATCATAATTTTTCTTTTCATTTTTATAACTTTTATAATTGCCGGCTAATACTAATAGATGACAATTGATCATATTCTGATGAATAAATGAATACTCCAATTTTTCCATAGACAGGGTAATTTGATATAAATTAGTGATTCTTAATGGATCACATGGTCCGTATATATAACCACGATATGATCTCTCGACACTAAAAATCAATATATTTTGTGTCAAGAAGCTTCCTTCCGAGGTATGCTCTGTGATAAATACAGATGTCCATGATACATCATGCACATCTAAACCCATACAAAGCTAATTAGCACAAAACTATCTTGTTTAAATTACATCAACAGAATATAATTTTGATAATATTTGGGCGTCTTTATACCAGCTTTTTTATTATTCATAAGTGTCGCTCCCCTTTTATAGAAGTGCATTCAACTCTAGGGCCTCATTAAGGCCACTGGGATATAATGAATCAAGTTGAAATGTCCAGAAAATTTCCTGTTTGCATAGGCGGATATATCTATCATTTCCTCTTTCTGTTTTCTTAATATATTCTAGACCTGTAATGGTTAGGGATGATGGATCTTTCTTATGAACTTTAAGAAAGTGTCTAGAGACACTATGATTGGTTACCCCGTTGGTGATGTTCCTGCGATGCTCCATGAACCTGGTTTTTAGACTCCTAGTTGTCCGTCCTACGTAATTCAATTTACAACTGCATTGTAGACGGTAAATCACCCAGGAGGTATTGCAGTTAATAAAGCTGGAGATTTTAAGGATTCTCTGATCGACAGGAGAGACAACTTCTTTGGTTTTGTTGCACACAGAGACAAGTGGTACACCGGTTCGCCCCACATTTGTAAAAATCATCAGTGGGGATAACCGTGAAATATCTTTAGTGATCCTTGGATGTAAAGTTTTCAATTGACTAGGAGCTAGAATTGTTTTTAATGACTTATTTTTCTTGAATATGAACTCTGGGTTGGGAGGGAGTATTTTAGACAAGATTGGGTCACTTTTAAGCATTGGATAATTCTGTTTAATAATGGATTTGATGTTTTTCGATTCATTGTTAAACTTTGAAATGAAAGCCAACTCTCTATTCTTTTTTTCTGGATATACAGTTTTGGTTTTATGGGCCAGTAGTGACTGTCTATCCATTGCCAATGTCTCTTTCATAGCATTATCTAATATATATTGAGGATATTCCCTATCCTTAAATTTCTGTAATCGTTGGTCTGCTTGTGACGTAAAAGATTCGATGGTAGAGCAGTTTCTGCGCAATCGCATCAGTTGGCCCCTTGGAATGTTATTTTTCCAGGGGTCATAGTGTGCGCTTTTATAATGTAGATAACCATTATTCCCAACTTCCTTCACAAAATTTGTAGTTATAATTTGGTTATCTTCCACACTTAGGGCTATATCCAGGAAGGAAATGTTGGTTTTGCTAAAATTAGAAGTGAACTGTAAATTATAAGTGTTGGTGTTGAGAAAACAAACAAACTGTGAAAAAGAATCCAACTCCCCATCCCAAATTATAAAAAGGTCATCTATGTAGTGGCCATAGAAGACCAGCCTGTCCCCGAGCCCGCCTTGCCACACGTAACGGTCCTCCAATTGGCCGACGTATAGGTTGGCGTAGCTCGGGGCAAACCTGGTCCCCATAGTTTGAAGAAAAAAAGTGTCCGAAAAAAGAAAATAGTTGTGTGAGAGAATAAAGGAAATGGAGTCGACTAGAAATTGTTCGTGTCTCTCGGGGAGGTCATGGTCCTGAGAAAGTATCTCATGTATCACTTGAACCCCTAATTTATGGGGGATGTTCGTATAGAGGGCCGAAACATCTAGAGTAGCAAAAGCATAAGTCGGTTTCCACTTCACATCCTGTAACAGTTGGAGAAAGTGAGTGGTGTCTGAGATATATGACCTCAACCGAGAAACACGAGGTTGTAAAAAGCTGTCGACATATGCTGAAAGAGATGAGGTTAAAGAATTAATACCAGAAATAATAGGTCGTCCCGGGGGTGATGTGATGGATTTGTGAATCTTGGGTAAATGATAATAAACCGGAATAGTAGGAAATTTAGGTAAGAGAAACCTAAATAAAGCTTTGTATTGTTGCCTAGCAATGGAGTAACCAACTCGGTCACGTGATCGGACTCCGGTCACGTGACTTACCATGATTGGATATGTGACCTCTCCTGTATTAGAGTGAAAGAGAGGCTTGACACGCACGCCGGAATTTTTCCCTACTTCCGGGAAGAGCGATCATGTGATCTTTATGAATTTAAGAAATGATGTTTTTTAAGCAATTTATACACCTTGTTTTTACTAATGTTTAATAGGACTGTCTTCTGGTATTTGATTAAACTCTATAACTAAATCAGTGTTTAAATTTGA
This sequence comes from Pseudophryne corroboree, assembly GCF_028390025.1. Lineage (NCBI taxonomy): Eukaryota > Metazoa > Chordata > Amphibia > Anura > Myobatrachidae > Pseudophryne > Pseudophryne corroboree. Next base: position 628,397,914 of record NC_086448.1, read on the forward strand.
TAATTCTATTAATTAATTGACAATTGCACATCTGTGGCACATTATGATCAACACTGCTATTTAAGGGCTCACTGTGCACTGCATCTACACCTTGAAAAAGCTGCGCTAGCAGTGAAACGCGTTGGTGATAAGACTGGGACTTCCAAACTACAAGACGTGCCATTAATCCACTTACTAGGAACGGTGACCATTATGGACTAAATTCTGGGAAGATAATCTATTCAGGACCTTGCCACGGCCCAATTCCCACATCAATACCAGCAAAGGATAACAAAACAAGTGAGAGGATCTCCATTTTCATGGAGTGCTAACCGATTGGAGGACTCGCCACAAGTGAACTGGTAACACCGTATATCTATTCCCCAGGATAAGGCCTCTTGTAATATACCCAGCATTTCAGGAATTTTTTCTTCAAAATTAAGCAGTGTTGATCTTGGCCCTATTTTTTAAACTTTTTATTTTTTGAATTTTGGTACCAGTATTATCTGTTGCAACAGTTACTATTTGTCAATACACATGAAATTGATGTCATATGTTCTTAAATAAATTTATTATCATCTAATTAGTTAGTAGCGCTGAATTGTTTTCATCTTCTTTATAAATTTTCAAAGCCCTGACTACATCTAGTAACTCGGAATCCTCCAAGTCACGAGTAGCCACAGGCACCACAATAGGTTGGTTCATATGAAAAGATGACACCACTTTTGGCAGAAATTGCGGACGAGTCCGCAATTCTGCTCTGTCCATATGGAAAACCAGATAGGGGCTTTTATGTGACAAAGCCGCCAATTCTGACACACGCCTAGCCGAAGCCAAGGCTAATAGCATGACCACCTTCTACGTGAGATATTTTAACTCCACGGTTTTAAGTGGCTCAAACCAGTGAGATTACTGGTGGCACAAAAGGGGGCTGAATATGCAGCACTCCCTTTACAAACGTCTGAACTTCAGGAAGAGAAGCCAGTTCCTTTTGAAAGAAAATGGATAGGGTCGAAATCTGGACCTTGATGGACCCTAATTTTAAGCCCATAGTCACTCCCGACTGTAGGAAGTGAAGGAAACGGCCCAGCTGGAATTCCTCTGTAGGGGCCTTCCTGGCCTCACACCAAGCAACATATTTTCGCCATATACAGTGATAATGTTTTGCGGTCACGTCTTTCCTAGCCTTTATCAGCGTAGGAATAACTTCATCCGGAATGCCTTTCTCCGCTAGGATCCGGCGTTCAACCGCCATGCCGTCAAACGCAGCCGCGGTAAGTCTTGGAACAGACAGGGCCCCTGTTGCAACAGATCCTGTCTGAGAGGCAGAGGCCATGGGTCCTCTGTGAGCATGTCTTGCAGTTCCGGATACCAAGTCCTTCTTGGTCAATCTGGAACAATGAGTATTGTTCTCACTCCTCTTTTTCTTACGATTCTCAGCACCTTGGGTATGAGAGGAAGAGGAGGAAACACATAGACCGTCTGGAACACCCACGGTGTTACGAGTGCGTCCACAGCTATCGCCTGAGGGTCTCTTGACCTGGCGCAATACATTTGTAGCTTTTTGTTGAGGCGGGATGCCATCATGTCTACCTGTGGCAGTTCCCATCGATTTGTAATCTGTGTGAAGACTTCTTGATGAAGTCCCCACTCTCCCGGGTGGAGGTCGTGCCTGCTGAGGAAGTCTGCTTCCCAGTTGTCCACTCCCGGAATGAACACTGCTGACAGTGCTTGCACGTGATTCTCCGCCCAACGAAGAATTCTGGTGGCCTCTGCCATCGCCACCCTGCTTCTTGTGCCGCCCTGGCGGTTTACATGAGCCACTGCAGTGATGTTGTCTGACTGAATCAGCACCAGTTGGTTGCGAAGTAGAGGCTCCGCTTGACTCAGGGCGTTGTATATGGCCCTTAGTTCCAGGATATTGATGTGCAGACAAGCCTCCTGACTTGACCACAGCCCTTGGAAGTTTCTTCCCTGAGTGACTGCCCCCCACCCACGGAGGCTTTCATCCGTGGTCACCAGGACCCAGTCCTGTATGCCGAACCTGCGGCCCTCGAGAAGGTGAGCACTCTGCAGCCACAACAGAAGAGACACCCTGGCCCTGGGGGATAGGGTGATCCGCCGATGCATCTGAAGATGCGATCCGGACCACTTGTCCAACAGATCCCACTGAAAATTCCTCGCATGGAACCTGCCGAAGGGAATGGCTTCGTATGACGCCACCATCTTTCCCAGGACTCGCGTGCATTGATGCACCGACACCTGTTTTGGTTTTAAGAGGTCTCTGACCAGGGTCACGAGCTCCTGGGCCTTCTACTTCGGGAGAAACACCTTCTTCTGGTCTGTGTCCAGAATCATGCCCAGGAAGGGCAGTCTCGTCGTAGGAATCAGCTGCGACTTTGGAATATTCAGAATCCAGCCGTGCTGTAGTAACACCTCCCGAGAGTGTGCTACGCTGATCAGCAACTGCTCTCTGGACCTCGCCTTTATGAGATCGTCCAAGTATGGGATAATTGTGACTCCTTGCTTTCGCAGGAGCACCATCATTACCGCCATTACCTTGGTAAATATTCTCGGTGCCGTGGACAGACCAAACGGCACCGTCTGGAATTGGTAATGACAATCCTGTACCACAAATCTGAGGTACTCCTGATGAGGTGGATAAACGGGGACATGAAGGTAAGCATCCTTTATGTCCAGAGACACCATAAAATCCCCCTCCCTTGCGATGACCGCTCTGAGTGATTTCATCTTGAACTTTTCAAGTATATGTTCAGGGATTTTAAATTCAATATGGGTCTGACCGAACCATCTGGTTTCGGGACTACAACATGGTCGAATAATAACCCCCTCCTTGTTGAAGGAGGGGAACCTTGACCACCACCTGTTGAAGATACAATCTGTGAATTGTGGTTAACCCCGTTTCCCTCTCGGGAGGGGGGGGGGGGGGGGGGGAGACGGCAGGGCCTTCAGTGAGGAGGCATCTTCTCAAAGTCCAGCTTGTATCCCTGAGACACAATATCTATTGCCCAGGGATCTAACAGGGAGTGAACCCACTTGTGGCTGAACTTACAAAGGCGTGCCCCCACCGGGCCTAGCTCCGCCTGGATTTTCGTAGAGGCCGGGGAGGACTTCTGTTCCTGGGAACTAGCTGTGTTGTGCAGCTGGTTTCCTCTGCCCCCGCCTCTGGCAAGAGAGGACGCACCTCGGACTTTGTTTCTTTGTTCGAAAGGCTGCAGTTGATAATGACGTGCTTTCCTAGGCTGTGCAGGAATATAAGGCAAAATATTAGAATTACCAGCTATAGCTGTGGAGACCAGGTCCGAGAACCCTTCTCCACACAATCCTCAGCCTTCCATATGCCACTTAAATTGGCATCATCTGTCCATTGCATATTCTACAGGATACGTCAAGCAGAAATCGACATAGCTTTGCCTCAAGGACCCAGTATACTCATGTCTCTTTGGGCATGTTTTAGGATATATATCTCTTAAGACAGCATCTTTAATATATCTATATATATATATATATATAAATATATCTCTCTATATATATATATATATATATATATATATATATAGAGATATATATATATATATATATAGAGATATATATATATATATATATATATATACACACACACACACACACACTAGGGTCTCAATTTCTGCTGATAAGGTACCTGTCCACGCTGCCAAAGCGCTATAAACCCATGCCGACACAATCGCCGGTCTGAGTAGTGTACCAAAATGGGCACGCTATCTGCAGGATCCCTGAGGATAGCTGTTAAATCAGGGCTACCTTTTGGGCAAACGTGACACCCTAGGGGAAGATTCCCATCACATCCTGGCCCTAGTGGGTAAAGGATACTGCCTGAGAATTCTTTGTGGGAAGCTGCAGTCTCTTGTCTGGAGATTCCCGCTCTTTTTCCTCATGAGAGGAGGGAAATTTACCTCAGCTTTCTTCCCCTTAACATGTGTACCCTTGTGTCAGGGACAGATGAGTAATCAGTGATATGCAAATCATCTTTATTACAATAATCATATATTGAATACTTTTCTGCCATTTTGGCTGTAACTTTGCATTATCGTAGTCGACACTGGAGTCAGACTCCGTGTCGATATCAGTGTCTATTATTTTGGATAGTGAGCATTGTGAGACTCTGAAGGTCTCTGTGCCATAGGGACAGACATGGGTAGACTTCCTGTCTGTTCTCTAATCTTTTGTGCAATAAATTCACCTTAGCACTTACACATATCCAAACAGGTGTCGGCGTTGTCGACGGAGACACCCTCTCACACACATATTAGCTCCATCTCCTCCTTAGGGGAGTCTTTTGCCTCAGACATGTCGACACACACGTACCGACACACCACACACACAGGGGATGCTCTATTTGAAGACAGTTCCCCCACAAGGCCCTTTGGAGAGAGAGAGAGAGAGAGAGAGAGAGAGAGAGAGAGAGAGAGAGTATGCCAGCACACACCACAGCGCTATATGACTCAGGAATCACACAGTAACGTAGTGTTAACCCAGTAGCTGCTGTATATTGTTTTTACGCCAAATTTATGTGCCCCCCCTCTCTTTTTCACCCTCTTCTATCATGCTTCTGCAGGGTAGAGCCTGGGGAGCTTCCTCTCAGTGGAGCTGTGGAGAGAAAATGGCGCTGGTGAGTGCTGAGGAAGAAGCCCCGCCCCCTCAGCGGCGGGCTTCTGTCCCGCGATTTTGTGTAAAATAATGGCGGGGGCTCATGCATATATACAGTGCCCAACTGTATATATGCCCACTTTGCCAAGATGTCTCTAATTGCTGCCCAGGGCGCGCCCCCCCCCCCCCCCCCCCTGCGCCCTGCACCCTACAGTGACCGGAGTGTGTGGGTGTAATGTGGAAGCAATGGCGCACAGCTGCAGTGCTGTGCGCTACCTCATATGAAGACAGGAGTCTTCTGCCGCCGATTTTGAAGTCTTCTTGCTTCTCTCGCCGGCTTCTGCCTTCTGGCTCTGCGAGGAGGACAGCGGCGCGGCTCCGGGATAGGACGACCAAGGGTGAGTTCCTGTGTTCGATCCCTCTGGAGCTAATGGTGTCGGGTAGCCTAAGAAGCACGACCTATCCGCAGTTAGTAGGTTTGCTTCTCTCCCCTCAGTCCCACGTAGCAGAGAGTCTGTTGCCAGCAGATCTCTCTGAAAATAAAAAACCTAACAAAATACTTTCATATTAGCAAGCTCAGGAGAGCTCACTAAAGTGCACCCAGCTCTGTCCGGGCACAGATTCTAACTGAGGTCTGGAGGAGAGACAGAGGGAGGAGCCAGTGCACACCAGTAGTCCTAATTCTTTCTTAGAGTGCCCTGTCTCCTGCGGAGCCCGTCTATTCCCCATGGTCCTTACGGAGTCCCCAGCATCCACTAGGACGTTAGAGAAAGTGTCTGTAAATGCACAGCGCTGAGGAGCCAGGCGGATTTACAGAGGAGACAGCGCCAGCAGTCCCGGAGATCAGCCAGGCTATGTAATGGCACCTAAATCTCTTCAGGGAGTGAGGAAGAGAGAGAGATGCAGCTCCAGGGAAGGAACACCAGCAGTAGATGGCGCCCGGAGCTGGGGGAGGGGCTACAGGTCAGCGCCTTATCCCCTCTGCTGTACTTCACCACCTGGTACTGTGGAGCCTTTTGCAAATGGATTTTTAATAAATCCGACCTGTGCTCCTTGCCCTGGTGGATATAGTGGGGTCCCTGTGCGACACAGTGAGCACACCAGCGGCGCGGACCTCCTCCTGGGACAGCAACCGGATAGCGATTTACCTTTACCTTACCTCCCCCCTTTTAGTGCAGCCACTCGATCCTGGAGAATAACAGCGGTGGTGTGCCTGAAGAAAACCGGTGTCTCTCCGCTGCAAGTACCAAGGAACCAGGCCGCGGGAGTATGCAGCGCCGCTGAGGGAGGTGATGGAGCCGCAGCACAGCATGTCATAAAGACATAGAAAGTGCTGCGGGCCTTGAGGTCTTCTACAAAAAGCCCTTTTCAGGGCTGCCTAGCGCAGCCCCACCTGTTAGTGACCTGCACTTCAGGCACCAAGTTACAAACTGAGCTCCAGTGCCTGGAGGCAGGGCTATAGAGGACGTGGTGCAGTGCATCCTGGGAACAGTCAAAGTTTTAGCCTGTTGGTGCCTCGGATCAAGATCCAACTCTACACCTTGATGTTATTCCCTGCGGAATACCAGTGCACCTCGCTGCAGAAAATAAGATTTTAAACCTACCGGTAAATCTTTCTCTCCTAGTCCGTAGAGGATGCTGGGGACTCCGTAAGGACCATGGGGATAGACGGGCTCCGCAGGAGACATGGGCACTAAAAAGAACTTTAGATATGGGTGTGCACTGGTTCCTCCCTCTATGCCCCTCCTCCAGACCTCAGAGAAACTGTGCCCAGAGGAGACGGACAGTACGAGGAAAGGATTTTTGTTAATCTAAGGGCAAGATTCATACCAGCCCACACCATCCACACCGTATAACATGGAATATACGAACCAGTTAACAGCATGAAACCAAACCGCATCAGCCAGAGACTGATCAAAACTGTAACATAACCCTTAAGTAAGCAAAAACTATATACAAGTCTTGCAGATGTAGTCCGCACTGGGACAGGCGCCCAGCATCCTCTACGGACTAGGAGAAAAAGATTTACCGGTAGGTGTAAAATCTTATTTTCTCTTACGTCCTAGAGGATGCTGGGGACTCCGTAAGGACCATGGGTATTATAAACACAGCTCCAAAACGGGTGGGAGAGTGCGGATGACTCTGCAGCACCGATTGAGCAAATATGAGGTCCTCATCAGCCAGGGTATCAAACTTCAAAGGTGTTTGAACCCGACCAAGTAGCAGCTCGGCACAGCTGTAAAGCCGAGACACCTCGGGCAGCCGCCCAAGAAGAGCCCACCTTCCTAGTGGAATGGGCCTTTACAGAATTTGGTAACGGCAATCCAGCCGTAGAATGAGCCTGCTGAATCGTGTTACAGATCCAGCGAGCAATAGTCTGCTTCGAAGCAGGAGCGCCAACCTTGTCGGATGCATACAGGACAAAAAGTGCCTCTGTTTTCCTAACCCGGGCAGTTCTGGCCACATAAATTTTCAATGCCCTGACCACATCAAGGGACTCGGAATCCTCCAAGTCCCGTGTAGCCACAGGTACTACAATAGGTTGGTTCATATGAAAAGAAGAAAACCACCTTGGGCAAAAATTGGAGGACGAGTCCGCAACTCTGCTCTATCCACATGGAAAATCAGATAGGGGCTTTTGTGAGATAAAGCCGCCAACTCAGACACTCGCCTTGCCGATGCTAAGGCCAACAACATGACCACTTTCCAAGTGAGATATTTTAATTCCACAGTTTTAAGTGGTTCAAACCAGTGAGACTTAAGGAACCGCAACACAACGTTAAGGTCCCAGGGTGCCACTGGAGGTACAAAAGGAGGCTGGATATACAGCACTCCCTTCACAAAAGTCTGGACTTCTGGGAGAGAAGCCAATTCCTTCTGAAAGAAAATGGATAGGGACGAAATCTGAACCTTAATAGAGCCTAATTTTAGGCCCAAATTCACTCCCGTTTGTAGGAAGTGAAGGAAACGGCCCAAATGGAATTCTTCCGGAGGAGCATTCCTGGACTCGCACCAAGATACGTACTTTCTCCATATACGGTGATAATGTTTAGCTGTCACGTCTTTCCTAGCCTTTATCAGAGTAGGAATGACCTCATTCGGAATGCCCTTTTCCGCTAGGATCCGGCGTTCAACCGCCATGCCGTCAAACGTAGCCGCGGTAAGTCTTGGAACAGACAGGGACCCTGTTGTAACAGGTCCTCTCTGAGAGGAAGGAACCACGGATCTTTTGTGAGCATTTCCTGCAGATCCGGATACCAGGCCCTTCGCGGCCAATCTGGCACAATGAGAATTGTCTGTACTCCTCTTCGTCTTATGATTCTCAATATCTTTGAGATGAGCGGAAGAGGAGGGAACACATAGACCAACTGAAACACCCATGGAGTCACCAGGGCGTCCACCGCCACTGCCTGGGGGTCCCTCGACCTGGCGCAATACTTCGGTAGTTTCTTCTTGAGGTGTGACGCCATCATGTCTATCTGAGGCAGTCCCCACCGACTTGCAATCTCTGCGAAGACTTCCTGATGAAGTCCCCACTCTCTTGGATGTAGATCGTGTCTGCTGAGGAAGTCTGCTTCCCAATTGTTTACTCCCGGAATGAAGACTGCTGTCAGGGCGCTTACATGATTTTCCGCCCAGCGAAGAATCCTGGTGGCTTTCGCCATTGCCACTCTGCTCTTTGTTCCGCCATGGCGGTTTACATGGGCCACTGCGGTGATGTTGTCTGACTGGATCAGAACCGGTAAGTCGCAAAGCAAATTTTCCGCTTGTCGAAAGACGTTGTATATGGCCCTCAACTCCAATACGTTGATGTGAAGATAAGCCTCCTGGCTTGACCAGAGACCCCGGAAGTTTCTTCCCTGTGTGACTGCACCCCAACCTCGGAGGCTCGCGTCCATGGTTACCAGAACCTAGTCCTGAATGCCGAACTTGCGATCCTCCAGAAGGTGAGCACTCTGCAGCCACCACAGGAGAGATACCGTGGCCCTGGGGGACAGGGTGATCATCTGATGAATCTGTAGATGTGACCCGGACCACTTGTCCAGAAGGTCCCATTGAAACGTTCTCGCATGGAACCTGCCAAATGGAATGGCCTCGTAAGTCGTCACCATCTTTCACAGAACTTGAGTGCAGTGATGCACCGACACCCTCGTTGGCTTCAATAGGTCCCTGACCAAAGACATGAGTACTTGGGCCTTTTCCATTGGAAGATAAACCCTTTTCTGGTCTATATCCAGAATCATGCCTAAGAAGGGCAAACGAGTCGTTGGAATCAACTGTGACTTCGGGATATTGAGAATCCAGCCGTGCTGTTGCAACACCCTCAGGGAGAGTGATACGCTGTTCAGCAACTGTTCTCTCGATCTCGCTTTTATTAGGAGATCGTCCAAGTACGGGATAATTGTGACACCCTGCTTGCGCAGGAGCACCATCATTTCCGCCATTACCTTGGTGAAAATCCTCGGGGCCGTGGAAACCCCAAACGGCAATGTCTGAAATTGGCAATGACAAACCTGTACAGCAAACCTCAGGAACGCCCGATGAGGCGGATATATGGGGACATGAAGGTATGCATCCTTTATGTCCAGGGACACCATATAATCCCCCCCTTCCAGGATGGCGATGACCGCTCTGAGCGACTCCATCTTGAACTTGAACCTTTTTAAGTATAGGTTTAAGGATTTTAAATTCAAAATGGGCCTGACCGAACCGTCCGGTTTCGGGACTACAAACAGGGTTGAGTAATACCCCATCCCCTGCTGCAGCAGGGGGACTTTGACCACCACTTGTTGAAGACACAATTTTTGAATAGCCTTTAACACTATCTCCCTCTCTGGGGGAGAAGCCGGCAGGGCCGATTTAAAAAACCGGCGAGGAGGCACCTCTTCGAATTCCAGCTTGTAACCCTGGGAAACAATTTCTATTGCCCAGGGGTCCACCTGTGATTGAACCCAGGCGTTTCTGAAAAGTCGAAGACGTGCCCCCACTGGGGCGGACTCCCTCAGCGGAGCCCCAGTGTCATGCAGTGGATTTTGTAGAGGCCCGGGGAGGACTTCTGTTCCTGGGAACTAGCTGTGGCTGGCAGCTTTTTCCCCTTGCCCTTACCTCTGGCAAGAAAGGAAGATCCCTGCACTCTCTTGGGTTTATGCGACCGAAAGGACTGCATCTGATAATGTGGCGTTTTCTTAGGCTGTGAGGAAACATAAAGCAAAAAAGTTGATTTACCTGCCGTAGCAACTAGGTCCGTGAGACCTTCCCCAAATAATTCCTCACCCTTGTAAGGTAAAACCTCCATATGCCTCTTCGAGTCGGCATCGCCCGTCCATTGTCGGGTCCATAGGGCTCGCCTAGCCGAGATCGCCATAGCGTTGGCTCTGGAACCCAGTAGGCCAATGTCTCTCTGAGCATCTCTCATATATAGGACAACATCTTTAATATGACCCAGGGTCAATAAAATGGTTTCCTTATCCAGCGAATCTATATCAGCAGATAAGGTATCTGTCCACGTCGCTACAGCGCTACAAAGCCAAGCCGACGCTATCGCCGGTCTGAGTAAGGTACCAGTATGTGTGTAAATAGATTTCAAGGTAGTCTCCTGCCTGCGATCAACAGGAGGGTTGCCGTATCTTGAGATGGCAGCGCTACCTTTTTGGATAAGCGTGTCAACGCTTTGTCCACCCTTGGGGAGGATTCCCACCGTATCCTGTCCTTAGCCGGGAAAGGATACGCCATAAGAATCCTTTTGGGAATCTGCAGTCTTTTATCTGGAGATTCCCAAGCCTCTTCAAATAATTCGTTCAGCTCATGAGATGGAGGAAAGGTTACATCAGGTTTCTTTTCTTTAAACATGTGGACCCTCGTGTCAGGGACAGAGGGTTCATCCGTGATATGCAACACCTCTTTAATAGCAATAATCATATAATGAATACTTTTAGCCAATTTTGGCTGCAACTTTACATCATCGTAATCGACACTGGAATCAGAATCCGTGTCGGTATCAGTGTCTACTATATGGGATAGTGGGCGCTTTTGAGACCCAGAAGGTCCCTGTGACATAGTGAAAGGCAGGGCTAAAGTCCCTGTACAGTCCCTGGACTCAGCCTTGTCCAACCTTTTGTGCAATAAATTCACATTTGCATTTAAAACATTCCACATATCCAGTCAGGTGTCGGCGTTGCCGACGGAGACACCACACTCATTTGCTCCACCTCCTCCCTAGAAGAGCCTTCTGCTTCAGACATGCCGACACACGCGTACCGACACACACAGGGAATTCTCTATCTGGAGACAGTTCCCCCACAAGGCCCTTTGGAGAGACAGAGAGAGTATGCCAGCACACACCCAGCGCCAATGACCTAAGGAAAAAAATTACCCAGATAGCGCTTTATTTCTTAAATATATAACACTGCGCCAAATTATGTGCCCCCCCTTCTTTCCAACCCCCTGTCACCGTGTTCAGCAGGGGAGAGTCCGGGGAGCCAGCTTCTCAGCGGTGTGCTGTGGAGAAAATGGCACTGGTGAGTGCTGAGGATCAAGCTCCGCCCCCTCAGTGGCGGGCTTGGGTCCCGTGCGATTTCGTTTAAAACTGGCGGGGGATGTTAGACTATACAGTGCAGAGCCCATATATGTCCTATATAGCCAGAACAGAAATTTAATTTGCTGCCCAGGGCGCCCCCCTGCGCCCTGCACCCTTACAGTGCCTGCCCTGTGTGTGTTGTGTGGGAGCAATGGCGCGCAGCGTTACCTCTATGAAGATCTGAAGTCTTCTGCCGCCTCTGAAGTCTTCTTTCTTCTTATACTCACCCGGCTTCTATCTTCCGACTCTGTGAGGAGGACAGCGGCGCGGCTCCAGGACGAACAGCTAGGAGAGACCTGCGTTCCGACTCCCTCTGGAGCTAATGGTGTCCCGTAGCCTAAGAAGCAGAGCCTAGCAGTTAAGTAGGTCTGCTTCTCTCTCCTCAGTCCCTCGATGCAGGGAGCCTGTTGCCAGCAAGCTCCCTGAAAATAAAAAACCTAACAAAAATTATTTCTTTTCAGGAAACTCAGGAGAGCTCCCTGTAATGCACCCAGTCTCCTCTGGGCACAGTATCAAACTGAGGTCTGGAGGAGGGGCATAGAGGGAGGAGCCAGTGCACACCCATATCTAAAGTTCTTTTTAATGCCCATGTCTCCTGCGGAGCCCGTCTATCCCCATGGTCCTTACGGAGTCCCCAGCATCCTCTAGGACGTAAGAGAAAAGGGCATTCATCTTTTAAACTGCTACAGACTACTTACACTGTATAAAATTGTCTATCTGCTTGCAACTGCCATGAATCTGTATACAACGTGCTCAGATGCAGCAGCTGCAGTTTTTCTCATGCCACAGTCTGTTGTGCTTCATCTGCAACTGTGTACATGTTTAAAACTAATTCCTGTACGGTTAAAGTTGCAGTGCAGCGTCCTGTAAATGAAATATAAAAAGAATGCATTCTACATCTCTAAGATCGTGCTGGGCATCTCTCGTGGTATGGACGCTAGGTGTACGACACATCTGTCCTGATAGGATAATTATTGAGCAATAACTGTGTTTGTGGCCAGCGCTAGCAACATGTAACTGAACCTGCATTTTATACAATGTTGTCACAGTCATTGTTCATATAGTACCACCAAGTTACAAAACACACACTAGCGTCCAGTGTAAGAGGAAACCAGACCACCACTGTGCACACAATGCAAGTAAGGTTTAGCCTGTATAGCACGAATGTACATTATATCTGGGGGGGGAAAAAATGAAAAAAAAAGTTGAACTTACTTTTGGTGCCTGATCTGATACTTTATCATCTAGGTCCTTAAACTTTGATCGATAGGGGACCATCTTTTCCTGAAGCTCTGGGGTGCATAACTCATATATATCCAACATAAGGGGAAATTTCACATCCTACGTAGTAAATAAGTGCAAAATGTTAAATGTTGGAATTTTTTTAGATTTCCATAGATCTAGCTCTCACAAAAGGCGAATTCTAGAGGGTGTTTGGTGTCGCACATGACTGAGGGTTCAGAGATTCCGCTTTCAGGGTTTCTCTGGAAAGAAACCAACCATATAACATTTCAGCCCTAAGATGGGTATCCCAGACTCAGTATTGTAAGTAGAAAAGAGGAGAGAGCAGAAAGACTATGTTGGGGCACACTTGGACAATAAAGATAGATTAAAACCTAACTTTTATTCTTATTAAACGTAAAATAAAGGTAATATGACACACAGATTAATGTAACATACAACTTCACCCAAGGAAGAGTATAGTAGATTGGTGTTAACTATATGTGGGTTTTTAATATTTCCTAGTAAACCACCGGTCTTAACTCTTTGCGATGTCCCATGAATCAGGATACACCTAAGGTGAAAAATATTTAAAAGCAAAGATCTCAGTGATATCTGAGATTTCGTGAGCACGGGTTATTTTAAAATCAGGAAATACAAATAGTCAATTTTTAGTGTGCTCAGATAGTGGTAGCTCCCTAGGTAAACACTAATGGTTATACCTTTTGGTATCGCTCTTATTGCTGCTGGGGAGAGGTAAGGTTCTGGCTCCCAAAGCTGCTGGTAAGTAATGGTGATAGTACTGACTAGAACACGAGTTCCCTGAAGGAGAGGATAAAGTGATGTGAATCCTCTAACCTAGTGTCGTATGTTGTAATGAGGTATTAGTTGACTGTTGGGCCCTCGTGCCAACTTTCACTAGAGAGAGATAGTGTTGGTAAGATAGTGATATAGCTCATAGGTTTCTCCACCACTTCTGCTTTTTGTTGTATAGTCAAGATATAATTACTGCACCTGATATTCCAAGGTGGTCTCCCATCCAAGTACTGATCAGGCCTATCACTGCTTTGCTTCCAAGATCAGACGAGATTGGGCGTAGCCAGTGAAGTATGGCAGTATTTATCATGTTAGGACAAATGAGTGTTGTTTATGATGTAAATATCCAAAGGAGTACTTCTGCTGTCCAATAGTTGTGTGCCTCTGTTACCAATGTATTGCCGAGAGCTAATAAACTAGCACATGGATGAGAGAGTACTTGAGTGGCCTAATGACAGAAGAATAGGTTAAGGTGCCCCTACTTCTGCTGTCCACTGTCATATATGGTAATATAGAGGACAGTGGATGAGAGAGATAGGGCACGGTTGCCTATTGAAAGTCAGGGGTGAAAATAGAAACAGGTTAAAGGTTGGAACACATGGGAGGTACCCAGTCAGTATTCTTTACCAAGTATGTGTGTTCCCATGTTTCAGGGATTTGACACAGCTGGTGGAGAAAATACACTGCTCAAAAAAATAAAGGGAACACTAAAATAACACATCCTAGATCTGAATGAATGAAATATTTTTATTAAATACTTTGTTCTTTACATAGTTGAATGTGCTGACAACAAAATCACACAAAAATTATCAATGGAAATCAAATTTATTAACCTATGGAGGTCTGGATTTGGAGTCACCCTCAAACTTAAAGTGGAAAAACACACTGCAGGCTGATCCAACTTTGATGTAATGTCCTTAAAACAAGTCAAAATGAGGCTCAGTAGTGTCTGTGGCCTCCACGTCCCTGTATGACCTCCCTACAACCCACACAAGTGGATCAGGTAGTGCAGCTCATCCAGGATGGCACATCAATGCGAGCTGTGGCAAGAAGGTTTGCTGTGTCTGTCAGCGTAGTGTCCAGAGCACGGAGGCACTACCAGGAGACAGGCCAGTACATCAGGAGACGTGGAGGAGGCCATAGGAGGGCAACAACCCAGCAGCAGGACCGCTACCTCCGCCTTTGTGCAAGGAGAAACAGGAGGAGCACTGCCAGAGCCCTGCAAAATGACCTCCAGCAAGCCACAAATGTGCATGTGTCTACTCAAACGATCAGAAACAGACTCCATGAGAGTGGTATGAGGGCCCGACGTCCACAGGTGGGGGTTGTGCTTACAGCCCAACACCGTGCAGGACGTTTGGCATTTGCTAGAGAACACCAAGATTGGCAAATTCGCCACTGGTGCCCTGTGCTTTTCACAGATGAAAGCAGGTTCTCACTGAGCACATGTGACAGACATGACAGAGTCTGGAGATGCCAAGGACAATGTTCTGCTGCCTGCAACATCCTCCAGCATGACCGGTTTGGCAGTGGGTCAGTAATGGTGTGGGGTGGCATTTCTTTGAGGGGCCGCACAGCCCTCCATGTGCTCGCCAGAGGTAGCCTGACTGCCATTAGGTACCGAGATGAGATCCTCAGACCCCTTGTGAGACCATATGCTGGTGCGGTTGGCCCTGGGTTCCTCCTAATGCAAGACAATGCTAGACCTCATGTGGCTGGAGTGTGTCAGCAGTTCCTGCAAGACGAAGGCATTGATGCTATGGACTGGCCCGCCCGTTCCCCAGACCTGAATCCAATTGAGCACATCTGGGACATCATGTCTCACTCCATCCACCAATGCCACGTTGCACCACAGACTGTCCAGGAGTTGGCGGATGCTTTAGTCCAGGTCTGGTAGGAGATCCCTCAGTAGACCATCTGCCACCTCATCAGGAGCATGCCCAGGCGTTGTGGGGAGGTCATACAGGCACGAGGAGGCCACAGACACTACTGAGCCTCATGTTGACTTGTTTTAAGGACATTACATCAAAGTTGGATCAGCCTGTAGTGTGTTTTTCCACTTTAATCTTGTGTGACTCCAAATCCAGACCTCCATGGGTTAATAAATTTGATTTCCATTGATAATTTTTGTGTGATTTTGTTGTCAGCACATTCAACTATGTAAAGAACAAAGTATTTAATAAGAATATTTCATTCATTCAGATCTAGGATGTGTTATTTTAGTGTTCCCTTTATTTTTTTGAGCAGTGTATATAGTAATTGTCTGACAGTCTTAAGTCAGAGAAAAAATTTTTCACTGTCCTCTATATTACCATATACGACAGTGGACATCAGAAGTAGGGGCACCTTAACCTATTCTTCTGTCAGTAGACCACTCAAGTACTCTCTCATCTATAGCACAGAGGCACTGTGCAAAAACTATTGGACAGCAGAAGTACTCCTTTGGATATTTACGTTATAAGCCACACTCTCTCATTTGTCCTAACCTGATAAATACTGCCATACTTCACTGGCTACGCCAAATCTCGTCTGATCTTGGAAGCAAAGCAGTGATAGGCCTGAGCAGTACTTGGGATGGGAGACCACCTTGGAATATCAGGTGCAGTAATTATATCTTGATTATAAAACAAAAAGATGCAAACGCGTCACTGAAGTGACTGCACACAGATAAACTTCTTAAATTGCTCACATTGGAGGCCATACTCAAATGGAAATTTGCACCTGATGGTGGCGTATAAAGATGCTCAAAAGTGGGCATCGCAGTAATTACACACTGTACACCAAGGGCTGATACTCTCATTAGCATACAGCCACAGACGCGACTTAGGCAAATGAAGCAAAATCTCTTCTGTGAAACAATTATAATATTAACGAAGAGGTTGCTGTAGTTGCTAATGTAAGATTTGTCATTTCCAACCAGTGGTGACTCCAGAGGTGGGGCTGCAGCACAGACAAAAATTCAAATAGGGGAACCACACCAACTGCCATCCCAAACGCTGCCAAACATCGCCGTCCAGGATTTACTAGCAATTTGGGTGGCTTCCCAGGGCCGGTTCAAGGGCGCTCTGCGCCCCGGGCAGGAAAAGGGGTGTGGCCTAATACAGGGGGCGTGGTCAGTTACGCCCCCTGTACATTGCTAGCGCCGCTTGAATGCTGAGCGGTGCGCGATGACGTCATCGCGCACCGCACAGCAAAAGGTCCTCTCCACGAAGAGAAACTAGACGCTATGCGTCTAGTTCCCTTCGTGGAGAGGACCTTTGCTGTGCGGTGCGCGATGACGTCATCGCGCACCGCTCAGCAAAGTTACTCTCCACGAAGGGAAACTAGACGCATAGCGTCTAGTTTCCTTCACAGGAGGCGGACGGGGACGGCAGCGGAGGCGGACGGGGACGGCAGCGGAGGCGGACGGGGGACACAGCGGGCAGCAGTGGCGGATCTTGCCACGGTGCGGCGCCCTCCTGATGGCGCCAGCGCCCTCCGGAAGGCGGCGCCCCGGGCAAAAGTCCTGCTTGCCCGTGGCAAGATCCGCTACTGTGGCTTCCCTATTTGAATTTTGGTCGGTGCTGCAGCCCAACCTCTGCAGCTGCAATTGCTGATGAAACATTATATTATTATTAAATGGAATTGAATAAAAAATATTCACAATGCTTAAGATATGCAAAAAAAAACAAAAAAAACCCTGGCAGGTAAATGCATTGACAAAAAAAAGGGTGTGAGCTGCAGACAGCAGTGTAATACCACCACATCTATTGTGTCCAATTATCTTGCAGCTACAAGTACCCATATGAATGCGGATGTAAAATACAACAAGCATGGGAGCATCTCTCTGGAAAATAACTGTGATGCTCAATGCAATATTTATAAAAAGACAGAATGACAGCTAAATAGCTTTCCGCAAATGCAAAAAAAAAAAAAAAAGGCAAACCTTTAGAACTTTGGCATTCACAGACTCCTTCTCTTTATAAAAGAATCGGACCATCTGGATTGTCAGGTAGGCAGGTGAACGACTTATCTTGGACTGAAAAGAGAGCACAAAAGGGTGTTATAAATTATTAACATATCTAACAACAGAGGCAACAGCTTCAAAAATCCAAACGACATGTTATAACGGAATATTTTTTCTTCTTCATATTTCAAAGTTATCATAGTTGTGTCAGAGACGCAGGCATTGCATTGCTGTACCTATGAGTACTTGGGGATACTCAACAGTTCAGAGCTGAGGATTTGTGCACCACACAAGACCTATGGTAAAGTCATACATTAAAGGTACAACAGACCAATAAGAGTTACTAGGACACAAATAAGAAACTTTTTACAAATGGGAATGTAAGACTTACACATACTTACAGTTTTGATATATAAAGCATTTCTCTGTAATGAAGGTGAATGTTTGGTTATTTCTTCTTGAAGGCGCTGAGAAAAAAAAATATGTTTAACAGTCTGGTATTAAAATCTAATCCGTTTCCATACAATCTCATACTATTCTTTATTTTAGATTTTCAGCAAATGTTTTTCTTTACAGTTTAAAGTAATTGATAGAAAATATATAAAAAGCTGAGTTGTCCCACATATCATACATAGACAATATTGGTCAGAAACCTTTGCATCAATCTTCCACATCGCCATGTTAAAGACAGTGATGACTGTAAACTTTAGGCTACTAGCTAGGGAAAATGGTTTACGAAGAAAAAGCCTTATGCCATAGTCCGGGAGAGGGTTGGTGTGAGATGGTGATGCATAATTTCATTAACTTAATATACTCAATGGGGGCAATTCAATTCTCAGTTATGTGCAGCTGTGAATATTACAGAGAATTCCACCACCTCAACGTGCAATGTTGACGGCTGCAAGGTCCTGAAACTCGTAAATTGCAGCCAGTGTGTTTTGTAAAGTGTTATTTTCCACTAATATCACGGTCATTTCTTTAGTTACATATACAGGTTGAGTATCCCATATCCAAATATTCCGAAATACGGAATATTCCCGAAATACGAACTTTTTTGAGTGAGAGTGAGACAGTGAAACCTTTGTTTTTTGATGGCTCAATGTACACAAACTTTGTTTAATACACAAAGTTATTAAAAATATTGTATTAAATGTCCTTCAGGCTGTGTGTATAAGGTGTATATGAAACATAAATGATTTGTGTGAATGTACACACACTTTGTTTAATGCACAAAGTTATAAAAAATATTGGCTAAAATGACCTTCAGGCTGTGTGTATAAGGTGTATATGTAACACAAATGCATTCTGTGCTTAGATTTAGGTCCCATCATCATGATATCTCATTATGGTATGCAATTATTCCAAAATACGGAAAAATCCCATATCCGACCAAAATACCTCTGGTCCCAAGCATTTTGGATAAGGGATACTCAACCTGTATTGAAGAGTAAGAACAAACATTAGTGAATGTCAAAGTTTTGTTGTAGCGTTGTGCTATATCTTTTGAAAAATAAATAAATAAAAAACAGCCCAACCAAATAATAAAAAAATAAAAGGAGCAACTAAGGGACCACTTAATAGCAGGCTCCTACAAAAAAAAAAAAAAAGTGCCCGCAACAGGCTGGCGGCTTTGTATAGTGGAGGGGGAGTCTGGTGCTGTTAGGATTTTATTTTTTTTAAAACTATTTGGTGCCTAGACTCTCACCACTCCAGTTATACCCAGGGTTCCTGTACCCCTAGTGGACGAAACAAGGCAAACATCTTTTATTCTACTTTACAATTAAGTTGTAAGACTGGCAGCCACCAGCTCTAAACACAAATAATTTTATTTGGTTCTGGACTACCAACCTGAGGCACCCCTGCAGGTGCCTCAAGCACCCAGTTTGGGAACCACTGCTCTTTGAATTGTTTCTAGAATTATTTAAAATCACTTTCCAACTTAAGAGTTGCATACGCACATTCCATCTCTTCGCTGTAATTTTGTTTGGGCAGATTCCAGTGGATCTGATTTATACAGCACAGAGCTTTCACTTTAAATGAGGGCAGGCACTGTGTCATACGCCAACAAACCAGAAAGTAAATTTTTGATAATTTCAGGCAAAATATATTATATACGTATAACATTTATATCAAAGCAGCAATCACACATTTTTTTGTTTCTTTAACTAGCAGGTTAAGTATGTTTTAAGCATGCATATGTTCATCATGGTGCTTTGCTGTTCTCCTACAAGACATTATCTCTTTCAATCCCTCTCTGGATGGGGAAAAAAATATGGCTATTAAAGGCTAACAAGCTCTTAGCATGTCATGTGACGCAGAAGGGAGAGAACAAAAGGGAGGGGTTGCGCAAGTACAAGAGACAGGTGACTAAATAATAACAGCCATAGATAAGATAGTAAAAAGGAGCATTTCTTACTAGTTTGAGGCCTGTGAAGAGATATTTTACTTCTTGGTTAATAAAGCAGCTGAGCTGGAGCTGGTTTTCTTTGCTTTTTGTTACTTCTTCCTCTTCAGATTCGGTACATTTCATGCTTAGTATATCATTAAGAAAAACACTAAGTGTATAACACCTAATACATGTTGGTATTCATATACAGTAGCCAGAAATGCAGACAGTGCATTGACACACAATTAATGAATGAGGTATAGGAGACATGTCTCAGAATGCTTTCTACATATTATACATATTTTTGTATTCATGGAGAAAAAATGCTGCACTTTGCCAAAGGGGAAGGAACATGGCTGACCCTGAAGGACCTTCTGGCCTTTGAACGCCAGACCCCAGTGAAGTAATATTACATTTAATGGTTTACCACTAGGGAGGCCAATCCCGGGCCGTTTTTTCAATCCCGGGATTCGGGATTGAAAAACGGTCAATCCCGGGATTCCCGGGATTGCAGTAGGGATTAGAGAAAATTGTAGGGAGCAGCGCTGGAGGGAGGGTGTAGGTAGCGGTGCGGGAGGGTGTAGGTAGCGGTGCGGGAGGTAGGGAGTGTGTAGGTAGCGGTGTGGGAGGTAGGGAGTGTGTAGGTAGTGGTGCGGGAGGTAGGGAGGGTGTAGGTAGCGGTGCGGGAGGTAGGGAGGGTGTAGGTAGCGGTGCGGGACTCAGGACAGAGGGTGTAGGTCGCGGCAGGGAGGGAGGAAGGCTGCACGGAGGGAGAGAGGATCATGTGTGTAAGTAATAGTACTTACTATTAGACGGGCGGCAAGGCAACCATTAACACACTGAACGCGGCGGCATTTCAAATGAAGCGCCGGCCGCCAGCCAACCAGAGCTGGTGGACCGGCAGCCAATCAGGGAAGCGGCCGTAGCAGTCGCTCCTGATTGGCTGCCGCTGCAGCTTCCCTGATTGGCTGCCGGTCCGCCAGCTCTGATTGGCTGGCGGCCGGCGCTACATTTGAAGTGCCGCGCGCGTTCAACTTGTTCATGGCTGCTGCCCGCCTAAATGAGTAAATACTATTACTTAAACACCCACCCTCCCGCTGCCGCGCATGCGCAGTATAATCCTGTGAATCCCGGGATTGGATGCTCCAATCCCGGGATTCAAATCCCGGCATTTTTGGGTCCAAATCCCGGGACCCCGCCGATCCCGATCCCGGGATTGGCTTCCCTAGTTACCACCCACAGTTAGAGTTTTGGTGTCTGATAGATTTATTCATGAAAAGTGAAAGGGATATTGAGATGCTCAGAACCATCTGTGGTGAATATCAAGCATGGTGGGTGTATAACTTTTAAACAGGTGTAATAATTAGAAGTTGTGTTCTGCCAGAGCACAACGTGACTGGCTGCTTACACATGCTTTAGATATTAAACCTAAAAACATATGGCACATGGTATTCAAAGAACATGCAGAGGTAACTAGACATTTTAAATACAAACATAGTCCACATGTCCGCACTTTTAAAACACACTACTCTGAATACAACTTGGATTTCCACTTAACACAGCTGTTTCCTTCATAAAAGGATACGACGACTCAAATTCAATGCTAAAATACTGGTCAATAAAGCTTTTCTTCTTTGGTGCAGCAGCAGCTCCAGAGTCAACCTAAAGGGAAAATGTATATGAATTAAGGATACCGAGAACCTTCTTAACACTACAGATATACAAATAGTGCTGGCCCCCAAAATGTGTGCAGAGCAGCTGATATTAGTATACCCAGACAAAAATAACTTAGCATTGGCTAATGAAGAAATTAACTCCTTTTTGGGGGCACTCTTAAAAATGATAATAACAGGGTGTCAGACTAATGCACCCTACACACTCGGTGTTCCGCCGCCGAGCTGCCTGAATGGCGGATACGGCCGAAGGGCAACCAAGCGGCAGGGGGAGTAGTGAAGTCTCTTCACTCCCTCCGTCACCTGGCTCCATAGCAGTGCATGCTAATACTGAGAAGATTGTCCATATTGGCTTGCATATATAAGCGACCCGGCACCAATGATGAACGAGCGCGGGGCCGCGCATCGTTCATCGTTGGTGCCTACACACTGAACGATATGAACAAGTTCCCATTCATTAATGAACAAGAACGTTCATATCGTTCAGTTAGATCTTCAAGTGTGTAGGGCCCTTTAGTCATCATTTGTCTTACCTTCTAAATCTAAAATAAACCATGACGGACAGAATTTGTCCTGATAAAAATATAGCAGACAGTAAGTCTGACAGTGAAAATGTTGAGAGACAGATACAGAGTAATCAAGATTCTAATAACTGAAATTATCCACAGAAAATCAATGATTAATATCCCTTCAGGGAGGGATGCACTAATAGTACTCAAAATAAACATGTAGTAACATATATACATCTGAACAGGGTAAAATGCCTTATTGCTACTGGCTGAGGAACAGAGGTCTTAAACGTGTAATAGGCTGTGTGTCTTCCTCTGAAGGAGATCAGAGTTGAAGTATGGCAGATGAGTTTACCATGGTGTAACAGATTAATGCCACTCCTCACTAGAATAACGTACACTTATATAACAGGTTATGGTAATTGAAAGCATAGATTGTACCTCCTTGGAAAGAAGATATATTAGCTAATTAAATCACACCTATAGACAATTACACTTAATTGTGGGAATCTGTGCCAGAGTAACATATTAATTGTGCATGCAGGAATGGTCATGACAAACAGATGAGGTGTAGAAAGTGCTGTTCCCGTCTTCTGCCTGCTGTCATGTGTGGAGAGGACAGCAGATGAGACACAGTGGCACAACACAACACAACACAACACAGTGGCAGTGTTGGTAGAAAAAAATAAAAATGAAAAAAAGTTTAAAGTGGTATTTAGATCCCGTGCCAGACGTTAGGTTCCCCTTGATGCAGACACTTGCTATGAAGGTGTGCAGTGCAAGGGAGAGATGTGCTGCGGGAAATGCGGCCACCTGAAAGGAGAGGTGATACCTACTGTGGATCAGTGAGGTTGCTGTTGCTAGCAGGCGGTGCTCCCTCAGTAAGGAGAGCCCTTGGCAGTGGACAGAATGATCATTTCACCAACATGTGGTTGATCACCTATCAACCTCTGCAGCCTATACGAGTGCCTAGTTTCCAATAATGGGTGTCCCCACACCCAACTAAATTACACAGATGTAAATAAAATGGAAAAAACACAAAATTATGGGGACTGAGTGGTAGAATCCACAAACATTACTAACATATAGTAAATAAAAGGAAACTATACATTCCTTGTTAGATGAAAATTGTGTCTTGCATTATGCTTATTCCATGTGACATAGAAAATAAATGGAGCAACCAATGTGTAGTATTGTCATCAAATGATCAAACAGTCAAAATAGTGTCAGAAATGAAGAGTCTGTGTGAAAAAGATCCAGTTTGGATTAACACCGGGTACACACTACGCCGATATGAAAAAGATCCAGTTTTGGGGGCGTGGCTTGACAGCAGACCCGAGCAGATGTGCTGAACTGGAGCTCCTGCCCTTGAAATACGTTTTATGCTATTAAACAGCTCCCTGGTGATTTGGGGTACACTCTCCTGCATATTGGAGACCCCCTGCATCGGATTGTGTGGTTCGCGGAGCCGGCGGATGTGGCCTGCATCTGTGCGGGTTGCGGCCTACCAATCCTTCAGAAGCCGGGGCCTCAATTTGTACACTGACCCGAGACAGCAGACCCTCACCATCAGCGTGCCTCCCGCTGTGCCCTTTGGCTCTCCCTGCCACCTTTGGGTCTGCCCAAAGCGGTGAGAAGGTACCTGCTGTGCTGGGCCCCGTTTTTGCAGCTTCCTGTGACCGCGGCCTGCTGCACCTCCGGAGGCCGGGGACTGAAGTTGCGGGACTGCCCAGAGACTGGCTCCGTGAGCGCTGTGCGGCCCAACGGAGGCTCCTGGCGGCCTGAAGACACCTTCCCCACCTGCCGCAGCCCTCCCTGCTCCCTTCGCACCTTGGTGGGATCCCCCCTGGCGACCCGCCGGTCGCTGTCTCCGCGCCGCACTGCCCGTGGCGGCCTGCGGCCTACGCATCCTCCGGGGACCGGGACCTTGAGTTCGGAGGTTCCCCGTCGCGGACTTCCGGGAGGCGCGGGCTGCGGCTGTCTGGGGTCTGGACACCTTACCCTGGTCTCCGCACCCCCCTGCCACCCCTCCTGCAGCTCCGGCCAGGCTCTTACCTGTGGTGGTGTCCCCGGAGAGCCTCTCTGCTTCTGGGCCCTGTGTTGAGACAGTCATCACCCCTTCTCTGCTGGTCTGGTGTTGGGGGTGGGGGTGTCCTGATTACCGGCTGGACAGTGGCCGGACCTCATCCCAGTGGCAGATCTCAGCCCTGGAGGGGCATCTTCCTGCTGCTGCCTGAGCCCTGTTCTTCCCGACCTGCACAGAAATGAGCTCCGGAGCCGTGTGGTAGCCGACGGCTTCGGTACCGCACATCGGGGGTCAGCTGCATCGAAGTTACAGTCATTGAGCCACCAGCTCCTGTCTCTCCCCCTTGACACAGCGTAATCCGCGCTCGCCTCAGCCTGCAGGGAGTCAAACCCCTGGATCGCAATATTTTAAGGCAATACCTGTCCTTTGCACATCACCCAGGATGATGACCTAATACTGCAATTTGTCCTGCCTGGACCGTGATAGTTTTCTTAATACCCACCACACTTTTCTACTTAACATACATCTGTCAAGCAGAGTCTGTGTCTCCCTTTTACGTTTGTGACGTCCCGCCTATCCTATTAGTCCCCCACAATGGCGCAAAGAAATAAAAAATTTTTACAGGCCCCCACAAACTTTTTTGGGCCAAAAGCTAAGTGCCCTCCTCCTCCAGCATTGCTCACGGACTCTCCTTCCTCCCCCTGTTCATCAGAGACGGGTATAGACCCACAGATCCAAACCAGTTATGACAAGTTTACTTGAGGGGGTCCAGTCCGCCTTTAAGCAAGAACTCTCCACAGCTTCAAATCTGACCTCACGGCCCTTGGCAATCGTACAGATGCTCTTGAATCTAAGACGGACGACCTCTGCCGCTCTCAGCAACGCCTAGACTCGGAACTTTCTAGACTCCATGATGAGATGGAGGATCTCAAAGAACGACAAGAAGATCAAGAGAACCGTTCCATTCGCAATAATTTGCGTACCCGCAATGTAGCGGAATCGATTCTTAGCTCGGCCCTACCGTCCTTTTTGAAAGATTTCTTTCAGCACGTATTGCCTGATCTCTCTGATGGCGACTGTCTTTGCAATAGGGCTCACAGAGCGCTCCGAGCGAAACCAGCTCCTTCACAACCACCCAGGGATGTCATAGTGCGTCTACATTATTTTCGCTCAAAGGAACGGATCCTAATGTCGGTTCGAGACTCCCCAGTGATCGACTTCCGGGATATGCAACTGCAGGTCTTCCAGGATCTAGCCCCGTCCACTATTCAGAAACGACGAGATCTCCAGCCCGTTACTAGGATACTATGGCAGCATCAAATACGGTACAGATGGGGATTTCCTTTTATGCTACAGATTACAGTGAACAATTCCACCCACTCCGTTAAAACTTTAGCTCAGGGTCAGGATTTGTTGGCTAAGCTAGATCTCCTCCCTGTACCATCGCCCGATAGCGAGACTGCCTCTTCCTCTGGTCCACGATGCCCTCGGATCCCACTGCCTGAATGGACAAGGGTGACCCGTCATCGCAATGACACTAATGGCCCTCCCTGATCTTAGTAGACACTCTTGATTACAATAAGATAGTTCTCACTATTCTAGGAGATGTGTCTTCTTCTCATATGTTCTTTGTTGACAGGTGGGGGCTACAGCCCCCGTCTTACTTCTTTCATTCAACTGTTATTGGTTTTGATATGGCTCACCGGGCTTTGATGTTTGTTATATGTTAAGCCTAGCTTTATGTTATTGTGCTGGGCTGGCTTTGCTTACCCCGATTTTCCCTTGTCTCCTTTTCTAATACCCTATCTCCCCCCCCCCCTTGCCCTTGTTCCCCTCCCTCTTTTCCCTTATTCCCCCCCCCCTTTTTTTTTTATTACGACAGTACGTTTTTCTCTCTTTTGTGTGTTCTGGGTTATATAGCTGAATTTTCGGCTGTTGCCGACTTAACTATTGCAGTCCAGAAGGACCTGGTTTTTCTGCTCCCACTACCCCCGTGCTCCCTCTATTTGTGATTTAGTATATAATGTCTATTACTTGTGTAGCGGTCCTTGATTGGGACCCTATGTTTCAGGGTTTTTTCCCGTATGGGTTTTCTATCACTCTCTCTTTCTCTATATCTCTGCTCCTTGTTTCTTGCTGTCCCTTTTCTTTCTCTTTTTCTCTTCCTCCCCGGGATGGGTCTCCGTTGATCCTTTTCCATTCTTTGGTATCACATGGCACTTAAGTTGTTCTCTGTAAATGTTAACGGGCTTAATTCTCCCAAGAAACGTACAGTGATGTTGTCCGCCTGTAGGAGAGAAAAAGCTGACAGTCTTCCTTCAGGAGACCCACTTCACTGGTACACACTCTCGACTTCAAGGTAAGCAGTTTGCACAAACCTTTTTTGCTTCTGCGGATTGTAAGAAAAGTGGGGTGGCTAAACTGATTCATCGTAGCATTCCATTTGTACATAACGCAACAATAGCTGACCCCGCAGGCAGGTACATTGTGGTAACTGGTACACTTCGTACAGAAACTCTAACACTTGTGTCTGTATATGCCCCGAATCAAGACCAGTCACATTTTTTCCGCACGCTCTTTCAGCGTCTTAATAGAGTAGCGCAGGGCCACATCATTTTAGGTGGGGATTTTAATACTGTGATCGATTCCCTCTTAGATGAATCTAACCCTCCTAAAAACAAGAAAGAAGCATCCCCGACTGAGGCCTCTCTCACGTTAATTTCCTCCCTCGCACAGCTTAATCTGAGAGATACCTGGCGTCTTAAACACTCCACTGCTAGGGATTATACCCACTTCTCTGCACCTCACCAACATTCTCGGATCGATATGATCCAAGTGTCTCAATCACTCATGACACTGATTTCTGATGCAGGTATCACTCCTTGCTCATGGACGGACCATGCGGGGGTCTATATCCTCATAGAAATCTATAGAACCCCTAATAAGACACGTAAATGGCGTCTAGATGACACCCTTCTCTCACATCCCTCCACTCTTTTAGACACCAAATCAACTTTGGAATTTTTTTTCAAGGAAAATGCCTCCCCAGAAGTCTCTCCTAGTCTTGTTTGGGAAGCGCACAAAGCCACTATTCGTGGTCACTTCAGGTCCAAGGCCTCCGCTATAAATAAGAAAGCAGCACAGGAAGTTTCCTCATTAGAATCAAAAATATCTGCGCTCTTAGCCCAACATAAAAATGCCCCGAGCGACTCCCTACGCTCCCAGATTGATAACCTCAGAGGTCAGTTAAATACTCTTATCGCGAAGCGCAGCTGCTATACTACAGAAGCTCCGTCAGAAATTCTATGATAAAGCGGATAAAATTGATAGTCTCTTAGCCAACAAATTGAGAAGCAAACGAGCTACGGGAATGATAGAAAAACTACACTCCAATACATTGAATATGCCTACTTATGACCCAAAACTGATGGTAGAGGAATTTCGGGAGTTTTATAGCTCCTTATATAATCTTCCTGCCCCTCCTCTCTCCTCTGACGGTCCAGATGGTATATGCTCGTACCTATTAGACACCCCCCTGCCATGTCTGACAGAGCGACAGATCTCTCTTCTTAATGAGACCATCTCGTTGGAAGAGACGGTTGCCGCTATCAAATCTATGCGATCGTCAGCCGCACCTGGCCCAGATGGCTTCACCGCTCAATATTACAAAACTTTCCACACAGAATTAGCCCCTTATCTTACCTCGCTTTTTAATAAAGTTTTGGATGGGGCATCGTTTGCACCGGCAACTGTGCACGCTGACATTATTGTGATCCCGAAACCGGAGAGAGACCCCACACAATGTTCCAATTATCGCCCGATCTCATTACTAAATGTTGATCTTAAGATCTACGCAAAAATTTTGGCCAACCGATTAGCTCCCCTGCTCACGCAATTGATACACCCAGACCAAGTGGGCTTTATTTCTGGCCGTCAAGCCTCAGATAATACCAGGAGAGCTATAGATCTGATATGTTCTATTCATAAACAAAAACTACCCTCATTGTTACTAGCACTGGATGCCGAGAAGGCTTTTGACAGGATATCTTGGTCCTTCACCTTCTCGGTACTCCGAAAGATGGGCTTCTCTGGCAAATTTCTGGATGGTGTCTCGGCGCTTTATAGATCCCCTACTGCCACGGTTTCTGTCAATCGCCTCAACTCCACCGTTTTCGGAATCACTAATGGCACCAGACAGGGATGCCCGCTCTCCCCCCTACTATTTGCCCTGGTTATGGAACCGCTGGCAGCAAGGATCCGAGCTAATACAGATATAGCCGGAGTGCGGGTAGGCCCTTCTGAGCATAAAATTGCATTGTACGCAGACGACGTCCTCTTGTCCCTTGGATCCCCGACTCAGTAGTTGCAGCCGCTCCTCTCTGAAACGGACCTCTACTCTAAGCACTCAGGTTATAAAATCAACGCAAGTAAAACCGAAATGTTGAATTTTAACATTCCTGGCCCGGTTAAGCTCTCTTTAGAAAAATCCTTTCCATTTCAATGGCACAAACAAAAGATCAAATATTTAGGCATTTTCCTAACACATAGTCACCACCAACTATACCAGGCTAATTTCCCTAGACTTTTAGACCGCATTAAATCGGATTCGTCTTCTTGGTCTAGCTTTTTTATCTCTTGGATAGGTAGAGTGAATTCAGTGAAAATGAACGTGCTACCTCGGATACTATACCTATTCCAAACTCTCCCGATATTTATCCCTCCATCTGCCTTTAAATTCTTACAGTTTCACACATCACAATTTATATGGGAAAATAAGCGTCCCCGAGTCCGACTGAAACTATTACAGCGTCCCTCATGTAGTGGCGGTTTGGGCATCCCAGACTTTAAAAGATATTATTTTGCCACGCAGCTTTCGCATTGTGTGCAATGGTGTAACCCTGAGTCTCGGAGGGTCTGGGTATCTATAGAAGCTGCTGAACTAGGTCTCTCTACTCTTTCTTCTCTTCTTTGGCTCCCGAAACCCTGCCGCCCTAGAAATGTGGCCTCTCACCCCCTGGTGTCCCGCTCACTGACGGTTTGGGACTTTGCCAATAGGAAATACAGCTTGGCCCCGGCCCCCTCCCCCATCATCCCTATATTACACAACCCAGCATTTTCCCCTGGTACACACAAATCATTATTTGCCCCCTGGCAGGATAGAGGTATCTTATATCTGAATGATATCACCAAAGACACTAGTTTTCCTCAGTTTTCCCAGATTCAGGAAGGTATCGACATCCCATCCAAATATTTTTATCAATATTTACACTAAGGCACTTTCATTCCGCAATGAGCCACGTCCTCTCTAGCAGACCCCTGACTACGTTTGAGGCAGTGTGTTTCAGAAGTCATTCAACCAAAGGTTTAATTTCCCTCTTATATGCCACTCTCGATTGAGAACCACCCTCTCAACGTGATCCTCACGAGAGGGCATGGGAACTGGATCTAGGCTCGGCCTTAGATGATGAGGAATGGTCTGAGGCCTGGGGTAACGCTGCATCTAGCTCCATCTGCATCTAGCTCCATCTGCGTTAGAATCAAAGAGAACGTCTACAAATTATTATATAGATGGTATTATGTACCATCGCGCTTAAGCAGAATGTACCCGGATACATCGGATAGATGTTGGAGAGGATGTGGCGCAGAGGGCTCTTTCCTGCATATATGGTGGCCGTGCCCTAAAATTGTAAATGTTTGGAGAGATGTGATTAATCTTATTACTAATTTGTTAGAGATTCCTATTCCTTATGATCCTAAATAAATTCTCCTCCCCTTAAACCTGCCAACGCTGACAAACCATCAAAATAAATTGCTACGTCATATAGTTTCTGAAATGACATGTCAATTGGCCGCAGACTGGAAAAATCCTTTTCCACCTTCCATGCAGTCTATAATCGCCCGCATATGGTACGTTTACCGTATGGACTATATGACTAGTATCATTAATTGCTCCTCCAAGTCATTTGATAAAATATGGAGTCCTTGGCTGACTACACAACATGCCCCTTCACCTTTCAACTAATAATGCCGTGTTTTATTTGATGAAACCCTCCCGGGTACTCTACCCTACCATATTTAATCCTTCTGTATCTTCCTTTCTCTCTGCTCTCTCTCTCTCCCTTTTCACATCTTATTCTATACTATTTCTCAATATTAGTCGGTTGGACTTTCGGCCGACTGCTATTCTCTCTGTTTTATTATACCCGCTCTTTGGGTCAAAAATGGATAATTTTTTCTTGATTCTCTATATACGTACCAACTGTTAGGTTATGTTTGTAATGTATTATGCTATAACTGCCATCTGTTGGTTCCTGTTTGCTTTCTGTGATCCCAAGAATAAAAATTATGTTTAAATTTTTTTTTAAAAAAGATCCAGTTTGGACTAACGCCGGGTACACTACGCCGATATGAAAAAGATCCAGTTTGGACTAACGCCGGGTACACACTACGCCGATATCGGCCCAATCTGCATGCTCCTGCGGTCATTAGCAATGTCTTCTGGTTGCCCTGCTGCAGGGTAAACCAGAAGAAATCCAAATGCAGCATGGCATCCTCTATCCCCCCAGTTATTTATGCTTTCAAAACTTAATATGCTAATCATGTTAATGATGTAAACATTGGAAAATTGCACTTAAACAACAAACAGGAAACCTTAATGTTCAACTATGCAGCAGTCTCCCTAACCACCTGTATAACGTGTAGTATGATCTGATGTAGGAGAAACAGCTGAGGAGGCAGCAAGTCTAGCTGCAGGACCACCACTGGTCAGTGTATGTAGTCACCAACTCTTCCATTATATTGGTTTAATGTGCAGGATTTTACAATTATGAACTCACCACAATTTATACAAGGTTTATATGGTTATATTTGTATGAAGGCTTGAGAAAATAGGTCATTTTTGTTGAAAAGTTATTGTTATAAACAAGGTGTTACAACGGACTAATTTTAGTACTACAAATGTGTCCTCATACAACTAGCTTCAATATGCCATGTGACGTCTGGCACAAGTGAGCCACCAGGTCCCGTGCAAATCTGCTAGTGCCAGGCTTCTTTTTCTTGAAGATGCGTCTTAGGGGTATATTTACTAAAGTGCGGTTTTATAGAAGTGGAGATGTTGCCCATAGCAACCAATCAGATTCTATTTATTTATCTAGCACCTACTAGAATAGCTAAAATCTGACTGATAGCTATGGGCAACATCTCCACTTCTATAAACACGCACTTTAGTAAATATACCCCTTATGGTGCGTACACACGGTGAGATTTTTTCTTTCGATTTTGACTATATAGTCAAAATCGCAAGAAAGGTTAGTGCAAATCGCAAGGTGTTATGCCACTTGCGATCCCGATGCGCGGTCCCGCCAGGTCGGTATCGCAAGAAAAGATAGACTGTGCAGGCAAGTCAATCTTTGCTAGATCGGTGTACTATCTAGGTCATCTCACATTTCAATTAAATCTCACATAAGCCACACACTCTAACCCAAAGTGTAAGTGCGCAGCGTCCCCCAGATGGATGATAGAGAAATCTCACATAAGCCAAAATTGTAAGCACACAGTCCATATCTCAAGAAAAGTTAGTCAAAATCGGTGGTGCTGGGCTCCGAGGAGATCAGGGGAAATCGCAAAGTGAAAATCGGGCATAGCAAGGATCTGACCATGTGTATACACCATTAGTCTCAATGTGATGCGACTAGTACGCACCTGGAGACTGTGCTGATCAATTTGATATAACCCGTGTACATATGTGTGCGACTGTGTCTGTATATGTAGCACAATGAAACATGGCATGGAAAAGCCCTGTAGCTGAGCATTGTAGCACTTCGTATACAGATTCAGGCTCAGTCGCACCCAGATATACATGTGTTGCATATCAAGTTAACCAGCACAGTGTTAAGGTGCACCCTGGTCAAGTGCAATGAGACTAAGATGTATTTTCAGTGGAGTAGGGGGTGGGGGGGGGGGCATCTTATGGGAGAGAGGGGCTGTTTGGCATGACTGCAGCAATAATGTGTAGGGGTACATCTGTGATTGAATTTCTTTAATGACTGGCTACCCCTTGGCAATGACTGTCTACCCCATGTAAAAAAAATACAGCAGAGAATTAACACCACTTAGGAAATTGCACTCGGCAGAGAGAAACATTCATTGTGCAATATAGATCTAGTAAAATTTCAATAATTTTCTCTCTCTCGGGTAAGTGTCAAGATTAGCATTACTGCCTCACAGTACTGAGGTCTTGAGTTCGATTTCCACCACGGCCCTATAGCTGCATACACACGGTGCAATTTTGCGTGCAATATGGACTATATAGGCCATATCGCATGGAAATATAGTGCATACCGCATAGTGTGTATAAGCCTGCGATGTCGATGCGTGGTCCCGTATCGCGAGAAAATATACTGTGTGAAGGCGGGGTAAATACGGACTACATGCCTCCAATCAAAATATAGACAGTATCGGCCAAAGCCTGCATCGCATCATGGGTATGCAGATTAACTGTGTGTAGTTTGTATATTCTCCTAAAAATACTGTACATTGGTAGGTTAATCCACTCCTGACAAAAATTAACCCTAGTGTGTGTGTGTGTGTGTGTGTGTGTGTGTGTGTGTGTGTGTGTGTGTGTGTGTGTGTGTGTGTGTGTGTGTGTGTGTGTTTAGGACATACTAGATGGGCCAAGTGGTTCTTATCTGTTCTATGCTTCTATGTTAATTAGTTCACTCACTGACTAGTTTTGCTGCTCATCAAAAGAATGATTTCACTGTGGTCTCTTGTCCTAATGTACGGGTTTGTTATTCAGTTAATTAATTCACACAGGTATATTCAATCTTGGCTTTTTTTGTTTATTATAACAATCTAAATTATTATTATTATTATTATTTTTTTAAATAACCACAGTGAAATCACTGTAAGATAAAGCCTCCATGAGGAATGAAACGCAGCTGTGGTCCCTCTAATTATCAGTTATACCTGCTACCTAGAATCTCAGTCTAGTGATGGCACCTCTGCAGCCAGTACACCCTGCAGCCGCATGTGGTGGACAACTCTGCCTTTAGTCCAGTGAGCAGATGCATTGTCCGCAGCAGCTGCAGCAATATATCAGTGAGCTCACCATGCAGAGGAATGGCATTAGGACTACAACGCTGCTCATCTACTGATCCTCACCCAGGGGCACCAAATTAATGCCGGACTCCCACTGGTAATTAAACTCCTGGTATGGCTGGATCATACTCCTGTTAGCGTGCAGCTAAACGCTTGAACAGATTTGGACAAGTTGGACTATATTAGCTAGCACAATGAGCTTACCATTGGGCGCAGCAGAGGTGTTTCTTCTCACTTATGGTCACTTTGTTTTATAGATATCTACATATGTAATCCAATGGTGGTATTAAATATGCATATACTTCCAAATCAGTAATAATAAGAATTTACTTACCGATAATTCTATTTCTCGTAGTCCGTAGTGGATGCTGGGGACTCCGTCAGGACCATGGGGAATAGCGGGCTCCGCAGGAGACAGGGCACATCTAAAAAGCTTTTTAGGTCACATGGTGTGTACTGGCTCCTCCCCCCATGACCCTCCTCCAAGCCTCAGTTAGGTACTGTGCCCGGACGAGCGTACACAATAAGGAAGGATCTTGAATCCCGGGTAAGACTCATACCAGCCACACCAATCACACCGTACAACTTGTGATCTGAACCCAGTTAACAGTATGATAACAAAACGAAGTAGCCTCCGTAAAGATGGCTCACAACAATAGTAATAACCCGATTTTTGTAACAATAACTATGTACAAGCATTGCAGACAATCCGCACTTGGGATGGGCGCCCAGCATCCACTACGGACTACGAGAAATAGAATTATCGGTAAGTAAATTCTTATTTTCTCTAACGTCCTAGTGGATGCTGGGGACTCCGTCAGGACCATGGGGATTATACCAAAGCTCCCAAACGGGCGGGAGAGTGCGGATGACTCTGCAGCACCGAATGAGAGAACTCCAGGTCCTCCTTAGCCAGAGTATCAAAATTTGTAAAATTTTACAAATGTGTTCTCCCCTGACCACGTAGCTGCTCGGCAAAGTTGTAATGCCGAGACTCCTCGGGCAGCCGCCCAGGATGAGCCCACCTTCCTTGTGGAATGGGCATCTACATATTTCGTCTGTGGCAGGCCTGCCACAGAATGTGCAAGCTGAATTGTACTACAAATCCAGCGTGCAATAGACTGCTTAGAAGCATGAGCACCCAGCTTGTTGGGTGTATACAGTATAAACAGCAAGTCAGACTTTCTGACTCCAGCCGTCCTAACTATATATATATATATATATATATATATATATATATATATATATATATATATATATATATATATATATATATATATATATATATATATATATATATATATATATATATATTTTTAGGGCCCTGACCACGTCTAATAACTTGGAGTCCTCCAAGTCCCTAGTAGCCGCAGGCACCACAAGAGGTTGTTTCAGGTGAAAACGCTGACACCCCTTTATGAAGAAACTGGAGACGAGTCCCAGTTCTGTACTGTTCAAATGGAAAATTTTAATATGGGCTTTTGTAAGACAAAGCCGCCCATTCTGACAATCGCCTGGCCGAGGCCAGGGCTAACAACATGGTCACTTCCCATGTGAGATATTTGTCAACAGCATGGTCACTTTCCATGTGAGATATTTCAAATCCACAGATTTGAGCGGTTCAAACCAATATGATTTTAAGAAATCCCAACACTATGTTGAGAACTCACGGTGCCCCTAGGGGCACAAAAAAGCTGTATATGCAATACATCCTTTACAATCTGGACTTCAGGAACTGAAGTCAATTCTTTCTGGAAGAAAATCTACAGGGCCGAAATTTAAATGTTAATGAACCCCAATTTGAGGTCCAAAACACTCCTGTTTTCAGGAAGTGTAGAAATCGACCTAGTTGAATTTCCGTCGTGGAGCCTTCCTGGCCTCACCCACGCAACATATTTTTACCACATGTGGTGATGACGTTGTGCGGTCACCTCCTTCCTGGCTTTGACCAAGGTAGGTATGACCTCTTATGGAATGCCTTTTCCCCTCAGGATCCGGCATTCAACCGCCATGCCGTCAAACGCAGCCGCGGTAAGTCTTGGAATAGACATGGTACTTGCTGAATCAAGTCCCTTCTTAGCTCCCCAGGCCCTTAGTCCTCTGTGAGCATTTCTTGAAGTTCCGGGTACCAAGTCCCTCTTGGCCAATCCGGAGCCACTAGTATAGTTCATACTCCTCTATGTCTTATAATTCTCAATACCCTGGTTATGAGAAACAGAGGAGGGAACACATACACAGACTGGTACACCCACGGTGTTACCAGAACATCCACAGCTATCGCCTGAAGGTCTCATGACCTGGCGGAATACCTGTCCCGTTTTTTGTTCGGGCGGGACGCCATCATGTCCACCTTTGGTCTTTGCCAACGGTCCACAATCATGTTGAAAAAACTTCCCTATGAAGTTTCCACTCTCCCGGGTGGAGGTCATGCCTGCTGAGGAAGTCTGCTTCCCAGTCGTCCACTCCCGGAAAGAACACTGCTGACAGTGCTATCACATGATTTTCCGCCTAGCGAAAAATCCTTGCAGTTTTCACTGCCCTCCTGCTTCTTGTGCCGCCCTTCTGTTTACGTGGGCGACTGCCGTGATGTTATCCCACTGGATCAATACCGGCTGACCTTGAAGCAGAGGTCTAGCTAAGTTTAGAGCATTATAAATTTGCTCTAAGCTTATTTATGCGGAGAGAATTCTCCAGACTTAATCACACTTCCCTGGAAATTTTTTTCCCTGTGTGACTGTTCCCCAGCCTCTCAGGCTGGCCTCCGTGGTCAC
This sequence comes from Pseudophryne corroboree, assembly GCF_028390025.1. Lineage (NCBI taxonomy): Eukaryota > Metazoa > Chordata > Amphibia > Anura > Myobatrachidae > Pseudophryne > Pseudophryne corroboree. The sequence continues at coordinate 628,433,564 of NC_086448.1, forward strand.
CGGCATCCAATCCTGAATGCCAAATCTGCGGCCCTCTAGAAGATGAGCACTCTGTAATCACCACAGGAGAGACACCCTTTTCCTTGGATATAGGGTTATCCGCTGATGCATCTAAGGATGCGATCCGGACCATTTGTCCAGCAGATCCCACTGAAGAGTTCTTGCGGGAAATCTGCCGAATGGAATTGCTTCGTAATAAGCCACCATTTTTACCAGGACTCTTGTGCAATGATGCACTGACACTTTTCCTGGTTTTAGGAGGATCCCGATTAGCTCGGATAACTCCCTGGTTTTCTCCACTGGGAGAAACACGTTTTTCTGGACTGTGTCCAGAATCTTCCCTAGGAACAGTAGACGTGTCGTCGGAAAAAGCTGCGATTTTGGAATATTTAGAATCCACTCGTGCTGTCGTAGAACTACTTAAGATAGTGCTACTCCGACCTCCAACTGTTCTCTGGACCTTGCCCTTATCAGGAAAGCGTCCATGTTTCTTTTAAGAAAAATCCTCATTCCGGCCATTACCTTGGTAAAGACCCGGGGCGCCGTGGACAATCCAAACGGCAGCGTCTGAACTGATAGTGACAGTTCTGTACCAGGAACCTGAAGTACCCTTGGTGAGAAGGGCAAATTTGGACCTGTAGGTAAACGTCCCTGATATCCAGTGACATCATATCGTCCCCTTCTTCCTGGTTCGCTATCACTGCTCCGAGTGACTCCATCTTGATTTGAACGCTTGTATGTAAGTGTTCAAATATTTCAGATCTCACCGAGCCGGTTGGCTTCAGTACCACAATATAGTGTGGAATACTACCCCCTTCCTTGTTGTAAGAAGGGTACTTTGATTATCACCTGCTGGGAATACAGCCTGTGAATTGTGTGAGGGGGAGACGTCTCGAATTTCCAATGTACACCTGGGATATTACATGAAGGATCCCGGAGTTCCCTTGCGAGTGTTGCTGAAACTCTTGAGATGACCCCCTACCGCACCTGAGTCCGCTTGTACGGCCCCAGCGTTATGCTGCGGACTTGGCAGAAGCCGTGAGGAGCTTCTGTTCCTGGGAATGAGCTGCTTGCTGCAGTCTTCTTCCCTTTCCTCTCCCCCTGGGCAGATATGACTGGCCTTCGCCCGCCTGCCCGTATGGGGACGAAAGGACTGAGACTGAAAAGACTGTGTCCTTTTCTGCCAATATGTGACTCGGGGTAACAAAAGGTGGATTTTTCAGCTGTTGCCATGGCCACCAGGTCCAATGGACCGCCCCTTTATACGGCAATACTTCCATATGCCGTCTGGAATCTGCCTCACCTGACCACTGTCGTGTCTTCGTCTGGCAGATATGTACATCACATTTACTCTTGATGCCAGAATGCAAATATGCCTCTGCGCATCACACATATATAGAAATGCATCCTTAAAATGCTCTATAGACAATAAAATCCTGTCCCTGTCAAGGGTATCAAAATTTTCAGTCAGGAAATCCGACCAAGCCCCCTCAGCGCTGCACATCCAGGCTGAGGCGATTGCTGGTCGTAGTATAACACCAGTATGTGTGTATATACTGTTATGATATTTTCCAGCTTCCTATCAGCTGGCTCCTTGAGGGCGGCCGTATCTGGAAACGGTAACGCCATGTTTTTTATAAGCGTGTGAGCGCCTTGTCCACCCTAAGGTGTGTTTTCCAACTCGCCCTTACTACTGGCGGGAAAAAGGGTATACCGCCCATAACTTTCTGTCGGAGGAACCCCACGTATCATCACACACTTCATTTAATTTATCTGATTCAGGCAAAACTACAAGTAGTTTATTCCCACCCTACAAAATACCCTTATTTGTGGTACTTGTGGTATCAGAAATACGTAACACCTCCTTCATTGCCCTTAACATGTAACTTGTGGCCCTAAAGGAAAAATACGTTTGTTTCTTCACCGTCGACACTGGGGTCAGTGTCCATGTCTGTGTCTGTCGACCGACTGAGGTAAATGGGCGTTTTTACAAGCCCCTGACGGTGTCTGAGACGCCTGGACCGATACTAATTTGTCCGCCGGCTGTCTCATGTCGTCAACCGGCTTGCAGCGTGTTGACATTATCACGTAATTCCATAAGTAAGCCATCCATTCTGGTGTCGACTCCCTAGAGAGTGACATCACCATTACAGGCAATTTTCTCCGTCTCCTCACCAACATTTTCCTCATACATGTCGACACACACGTACCGACCTACAGCACACACATACAGGGAATGCTCTGATAGAGGACAGGACCCACTAGCCCTTTGGGGAGACAGAGGGAGAGTTTGCCAGCACACACCAAAAGCGCCATAATGTATATAACAACCCTAGAAGGTGTTGTTTCTATATATGGGCTCTTAATATATAATTATATCGCCAATTTATGCCCCCCTTCTCTTTAACCCTGTTTCTGTAGTGCAGGGGAGAGTGGGAGCCTTCCTCACCAGCGGAGCTGGTCAGGAAAATGGCGCTGAGTGCTGAGGAGAATAAGCTCCGCCCCTTTCACGGCTGGCTTTTCTCCCGGTTATTAGGAAAACTGGCCTGGGTTAAATACATACATATAGCCTTAATGGCTATATGTGATGTATTTATTTGCCAAATAGGTATTTATATTGCTGCCCAGGGCGCCCCCAGCAGCGCCCTGCACCCTCCGTGACCGTGTCAGTGAGCCGTGTAGCAACAATGGCGCACAGCTGCAGTGCTGTGCGCTACCTCTCTGAAGACTGTGAAGTCTTCTGCCGCCTGTTTCCGGACCTCCATTCCGCCGTCTTTCTTCAGCGTCTGTAAGGGGGATCGGCGGCGCGGCTCCGGGACGAACCCCAGGCTGACCTGTGTTCCGACTCCCTCTGGAGCTCAGTGTCCAGTAGCCTAAAACTTCAATCCTCCTGCACGCAGGTGAGTTGCAAGTCTCTCCCCTAAGTCCCTCGTTGCAGTGATCCTGTCGCCAGCAGGAATCACTGATTAGAAACCTAAAAAAAAACTTTACTAAACAGCTCCTTAAGAGAGCCATCCAGTTTGCACCCTTCTCGGACGGGCACAAAAACCTAACTGAGGCTTGGAGGAGGGTCATGGGGGGAGGAGCCAGTACACACCATGTGACCTAAAAAGCTTTTTAGATGTGCCCTGTCTCCTGCGGAGCCCGCTATTCCCCATGGTCCTGACGGAGTCCCCAGCATCCACTAGGACGTTAGAGAAATACAGTTTTCATGCATTGTTGGTTAATTAAACGTTCTAAAATATATATACCATGTGTATCCTGATGGCCTTATCTGCCATGCCAATAAGTGGAGTGCAGTGCATGTATTTGATATTTATTGGCATTGCTTCTGTCTGGACTGAAAGTTATCATGAGCATCCACCAGCTCACCAAGGCATCAGCAGCTGATGGTATTAAGTATCACTAATTATAGATTATCTATACATTTTATCTGCACTTGGGAAAACTAGGGTTTTAAGTAGGAAGAGGAGAAGATGAAAGACTTCTTCGGGTGTCCTACCTGTATATGGGACATGTATCCCTAAGATGGCTGAAAGATGTATTAATGTCTGTTTGACATGTTCTCTAGAGGGAACACCTCAGCTAGGAAGGGAAAGTTTGGGCAACATTTTATATCAAATGGTCACAACCCAAGTATACACAAACAATAACCTTGACCATACAATACAAGAATACTGCTGCTTCCCAAACACAAGTTACTAACTACATCTGCAAGGAAACCTACATTCCACGGTACAGGTTATTACTAGAACATTTGGGGGAACTGAATGGTGGTCAGTTGTGCTGGTTACCTCCATATCAGTGTCTACTTCCGTGGCTTCTAATTTCTGCTGTAGCACCCTCATTACTTGTACCCAGCACTCATTAGCATCCTGAAAGATAAAAAACACATTGGAACTAGAATATGAAAATAAAATGCAGAAAAGAAAAGAAAATACAAGTACGAAAAAATATAAACCCGTCATGTCAGTTGTCTGTCCAATAAGATCATGTAAAACCCACCATCACACACTCACAAATAAATGCAAATTAAAAAAAAAAAAACAATCATTCTTAAACTAGAGTGTACATTAAAGTATTTTTATTATAGTACACTAATCTGGTATTGCAGTACTCCAGAGAACTGGATGACTAAAATGTTCATAAAATATGTACAGATAAGACATCCTTCCTATTTGCCGCAGCAATCGTGAGTGAATTGGTGCAACTAAAAAGAGCCCGCGGCTGTTTAGGATCGCATGGGTGCATACACTCCCGCAAACGGGTCATAGGCTGCCGTGGCTAGTTGCAAGCGTGATGCACCAGCACGTTCAGCCCACTCGCAGGATGAGAGGGTTCATAGCTGTAGGTTTGCACTAATTATGTGAAATAGACTATTGGGGGGAAAAAAATACAAAGACTTGTTTTCTATTATTATTTTCCACCACACAGAAAAATAATATAGCTATAGATTTTCATAGAGAAATAAATAAAGCTATACCTGATGAAAACACCATGGACTAAATTTACTAGGCAGCGGCTATGAAGGGGTTTAGAAACCAATGGGACACGGACTGATGGTGGGCTCTATGTGAAGACAGGTGTGGGGTAAGCAAGGTCGACAGTAACTAGGTCGACAGGTCAAAAGGTCGACATGAGTTTGTTATTTTTTTTGGTGGCGTTCTCTCCGTACAGTGACCGGAAAACCGCTTCACTCGCCATGCTTCGGGACAAGGCGCCTCTCTTCGCTCAGCACAGGTTACTATTCCCAATCGTAGTCTGCATGGATCGTTAAGTATGAAAAACGTTAAAAAAAAAAAATGTTAAAAAAAATTGTGAAAAACTCATGTCGACCTTTTGACCTGTCGACCTAGAGACCCAGTCGACCAATAGCAGTCAACCTAGTTACTGTCGACCTAGAGACCAGATCCCGTGAAGACAACAGTATTTATTAAAGATCGTTTTGACCTGTTAAAACGGAACCTGCAGTCTCCTGTCCATTTCTAAATCATTGGGGGTCAGAGCACAGCAGTCCCCATGCTCTGAGCAATCGGAGTACTCCCATTCATTCCTACAGCTGAGGCTGCGAGTGACTTTCCATCAGTGATGGGATCTACAGTGCATTCGGAAAGTATTCACAGCGCTTCACTTTTCCACATTTTGTTATGTAACAGCCTTATTCCAAAATGGAATACATTTATTTTTCCCCCTCGAAATTCTACACACAATACCCCATAATGACAAGGTGAAAAGTTTTTTTTGAGATTTTTGCAAATGTATTAATAATAAAAAAAAACAAGAAATCACATGTACATAAGTATTCACAGCCTTTGCCATGAAGCTCAAAATTGAGCTCGGGTGCATCCTGTTTCAACTGATCATCCTTGAGATGTCCCTAAAGCTTAATTGGAGTCCGCCTGTGGCGAATTCAGTTGATTGGACATGATTTGGAAAGGCGCACACACCTGTCTATATAAAGGTACCACACTTTATAGTGCATGTCTGAGGACAAACCAAGCATGAAGTCTAAGGAATTGTCTGTAGACCTCCGAGACAGGATTGTCTCGAGGCACAAATATGGGGAAGGGTACAGAAAAATATCTGCCGCTTTGAAGATCCCAATGAGCACAGTGGCCTCCATCATCCGTAAATGGAAGAAGTTCGGAAACACCAGGACTCTTCATAGAGCTGGCCGGCCGGCTAAGCTGAGCAATCAGGGGACAAGGGCCCTAGTCAGGGAGGTGACCAAGAACCCGACTGTCACTCAGTCAGAGCTACAGCATTCCTCTGTGGAGAGAGAACCTTCCAGAAGGACACCCATCTCTGCAGCAATCCACCAATAGGCCTGTATGGTAGAGTGGCTAGACGGAAGCCACTCCTTAGTAAAAAGCACATGGCAGCCCACCTACAGTTTACCAAATTGCACCTGAAGGACTCTCAGACCATGAGAAACAAAATTCTCTGGTCTGATGAGACAAAGATTGAACTCTTGGTCAGCGTGAATGCCAGGCGTCATGTTTGGAGGAAACCAGGAATCGCTGATCACCAGGCCAATACCATCCCTACAGTCAAACATGGTGGTGGCAGCAACATGCTGTGGGGATGTTTTTCAGCGGCAGGAACTGGGAGACTAGTCAGGATAGACGGAAAGATGAATGCAGCAATGTACAGAGACATCCTGGATGAAAACCTGCTCCAAAGCGCTCTTGACCTCAGACTAGGGCGACAGCTCCTCTTCCAACAGGACAACAACCCTAAGCACACAGCCAAGATATCAAAGGGTTGGGTTCAGTAAAACTCTGTGAAAGTCCTTGAATGGCCCAGCCAGAGCCCAGACTTGAATCTGAATGAACATCTCGGAAGTGATCTGAAAATGGCTGTGCACCGACGCACCCCATCCAACCTGATGGAGCTTGAGAGGCGCTACAAAGAGGAATGGGCAAAACTGCCCAAAGATACTTGTGCTAAGGTTGTGGCACCATATTCAAAAATACTTGAGGCTGTTATTTCAAAGGTGCATCAACAAAGTATTGAGCAAAGGCTGTGAATACTTATGTACATGTGATTTCTTAGTTTATTTTTAATAAATCTGCAAAAATCCCAAAAACACTTTTTTCACATTTGTCATTATGGGGTATTGTGTGTAGAATTTTGAGGGGGAATTTTTTTTTTTTTTTATTCCAGTTTGGAGTAAGGCTGTAACATAACAAAATGTGTTATGGAGTGCTGTGAATACATTCCAGATGCACCGTAAATAGGTGGTAGTATAGCATTTTTTTTGCTATGCTCGTGGGATATCTAACTTGGAATCAAAGAGGACACTGCCCTGTGGACATAAGTAATAAAGATGGGGATGAGTGAAGCTGTTTTTCACTTTGTCATATTTTTATTTACTTGATGAAAACTTGTATTATTGAAATGAACACTGGCAAGACTCTGATGTTTATACTACTTAATAAAAAAAAATAATAATAATAATCATGATCTGCGAATGAAGTGAGTGCTGGTACCTCTATTCTTCCTGCTGGTGTGGTGAGTGTTCTACTTCTATTTTTAAATGACCTGGCACCAGGCTTTTGGATAGTTTTGGTTAGAGCGCTTCTTGCCATTTAAACTGTGCATGACAGGGGTTAGCTAGGAATTCTAGTACACATATGATCCCCAAACCCACTACCAAAGGGATGTGGGGAATAGCCCTAATGCTAGCAGTGCAGGGTTGGTTGTACGTGGGAGGGCCTGCATTTATTCACTTTTCTATGGATTGTCACTATGGCAGGGGTCCCTATTCCACTGCTATAATGCCACAAACCCTGGCTGCTAAAGTCTATTGGAATATCTGGGGAACTTCATTCCAACTTTTTTTTTTTTTTTTTTTATAGGGGCACAGAGATTAGTTTTTAGTTACCTATTAGTGCCTGCTCTTTGCGTCAGTCCCTGTAACTCAGAGTCTGCAGTGTCCCCAAGATTGGATGGTAGAGAAGGGAAATTCATAGGTGACTGTAGTAATTACCTGTTGCAAGTACTGTCCTTGATCACCTTTTTCTGCAAACTGAGGGAAGGCCATGTGCAAGAACTGGAGAAGGATGATAGGTGGGATACTGGAAGAGGTCTTATCCATAGACTCAAATAGATCTCGAAGGGCTGAAATTAACAAACTTCAGTAACAATGACACAGTGCAAAGTTCACAGCCCTGGTAATGACACCAATGTGGTATCTCCTAAGTTCTGAATTGTGACAGTGACTTAGCTATAGACAAATATATCCCAGAAACATATAATGCTGGTTAATGGTTATTTCACTATGGGGCAAACATATTAAGCCTTGGAAAGTGATAACGTGTAGAGCAGTGTTTCCCAACCTCGGTCCTCAAGGCACACTAACGGTCCTGGGTTTAGTGATATCCAGGCTTGAACACAGGTGACTAAATTAGTATCTGTTATTTTGATTTAACCATCTGTGCTGAAGCCTGAATATCACTAAAACCTGCACTGTTGGTGTGCCTTGAGGACCGCGGTTGGGAATGCCTGGTGTAGAGAGAGAAACTACGAATCAATCAGCTCTTAACTGACATTTTTCAAACTGAAAGCGGGATGTATTAAAATAAATCGCCGCCCCACGCAGCAATGCTAATCACATATGTACTAACACATGCTATTAAAATCGCAATGCGATGACAGAGGCCCCCAGCGATAACTGTGAGAAGGTCTGCGGGGGGTCTCAGTCATCTCCCAGGGGTCTCTGTCACTTCCCAGCCCCAGGAGGTGACGCCAGCAGTCAGTCTCTGGCTCCTCCTCCCTGCAGCTGGAAGGACCTCCGGCTATGTTGCTGGGGGAGGAGTTTGGGTTCCGGGAGCAGGGCTGCATGGGGGGGGGGGGGGGGGGCAGCGATGGCAGCTGGATGCGGTATGAAGTCCATAGGCTTCTATAGGGTATTGCCATAAAAAGATGGCGATGCCCTCGGCGTCGAATACCTGGCAGCCGGGGGTTAGTACACATGAAAATGCGGTAAAACACCCGAAAAAGGAGATTTATGGTAGAATTACCATAGTTATATCTCTTTCTGCGAGGTACACTGGATTCCACAGGGAATAACATTGGGGTGTACAGTTGGATCTTGATCCGAGGCACCAACAGGCTAGAGCTTTAACTGTTCCCAGTATGCATTGCACCGCCTCCTCTATAACCCCACCTCCAGGCACTGCAGCTCAGTTTCGTTAACCAGTCCAATGTAGTAGCAGGTAAGAGAGACGGTAGATGTTAGTCTCACGACAGGAGAAGGGACTAGCGGCTAATGCCATACAAACCCAAAGAAGCTAAGTGCATCAGGGTGGGCGCCCTGTGGAATCCAGTGTACCTCGCAGAAAGAGATTTAACTATGGTAAGTTTACCATAAATCTCCTTTTCTGCAGGGGGGTACACTGGTATTCCACAAGGAATAACCTCGGGGATGTCATAAAGCAGTTCCTCATGGGAGGGGTCGCACTGTAGCAGGTACAAGGACTCGGCGTTCAAAGGAAGCATCCTGGGAGGCGGAAGTATCAAAGGCATAGAACCTGATGAACCACGTAGCCGCCTTGCACAATTGTTCAGCGGACGCGCCTCGACGGGCCGCCCAAGAAGATCCAACAGACTGGGTAGAATGGTCTTTGATAGCAGCAGGAACTGGAAGACCAACCTGTGCAATCACCATTTTAATTCATCTGGCCAAGGTTTGCTAATTCGCAGGCCAGCCCCATTTGTGAAAACCAAAAAGTACAAAAAGGGTATAAGTCCTCTCTACGTCAATACGGAGAGAGCCCGTACCACATCCAAAGACCGCTCTTTGGAGGACAAACCAGAAGAGATGAAGGCCGGAACCACAATCTCTTGGTTAAGATGACAAAATGATAGCACCTTAGGTAGATAACCAGGGCGAGTTTGAAGACCTACCCGGTCACGGTGAAAAATCAGAAAGGGTGGATGACGGGACAGAGCGCCTAGGTCCGACACCCTCCAAGCAGAGGCAATAGCCAGTAAAAACACAAACTTAAGTGTAAGACATTTAAGGTGTACTGTCTCAAGAGGTTCAAAGGGAGACTCTTGTACGGCATTTAAGACAACAGACCAATCCAATTGAGCCACAGGAGGGACATAGTGAGGCTGAATCCGTAACACGCCCTGAGTGAAAGTATGAACGTCAGGAAGAGACCCAATTTTCCACTGAAACCACACCGATAAGGCAGATATATGAACCTTGAGGGAGGCCAGACGAAGGCTTAAATCTAGGCCTTGGTGCAGAAAAGCCAAAAGCCTAGAATTACTGAATTAATTGGCATCATAATTCTTAGCAGCACACCATGTGAAGTAAGAGTTCCAGAACCTATAATAAATCTGTGCAGAAGCCGGCTTGCGGGACTTCAACATTGTTTGAATAACCGCCTCCGAGAACCCCTTGGCCCTCAGGAGTGAAGCTTCAAGAGCCACGCCATCAAAGCCAGTCTGGCCAGGTCCAGATAGACACAAGGGCCCTGAACGAGGAGGTCTGGGTGTTGAGGAAGTAGATGAGGACGCTCTATTGATAAACCCTGCAGGTCTGAGAACCAATGCCGTCTGGGCCACGCTCGAGCGACTAGAAGTAGTATTCTTCTTTCTTGCTTAAACTTCCGTAGAACCCTGGGCAGGAGTGACACTGGAGGTAACACGTATGGCAGCCGAAAGTTCCATGGAATTGCCAATGCGTCCATGAACGCGGCTTGTGGATTTCCTTGTCCTGGATCCAAAGAACAGAACCTTGTGATGGTGTCGAGACACCATCAGGTCTACATCTGGTAGGCCCCACTTGTCCACTAGGAGTTGAAAGACTTCCGGATGAAGATTCCACTCTCCGGCATGAACGTCCTGCCGACTGAGGAAATCCGCTTCCCAGTTGAGGACTCCAGGGATGAACACTGCCGATATTGCTGACAGATGGCGTTCCGCCCAACGGAGGATTCTTAATACTTCCAGCATTGCCATGCGGCTTCGAGTGCCGCCTTGATGATTTATGTACGCCACCGTTGTGGCGTTGTCCGATTGTACTTGAGCAGGCCTGTTCTGTACCAGAGGCAGGGCCAGTGTCAACGCATTGAACATTGCCCGCAATTCCAGAATGTTTATCGGAAGCAGAAACTCCTCCCTGGTCCACCGACCCTGGAGAGAGTGTTGCTCCAACACCACGCCCCAACCGCGCAGACTGGCATCCGTTGTCAGGAGGACCCAGTTGGAGATCCAGAAGGGACAGCCCCTGCTCAATTGTTGGTCCTGTAGCCAACAGCTTAGTGACAAACAAACCTCCGGAGTCAAGGAGATCATTTGAGACTTGATCCGATGTGGCAGGCCGTCCCACTTGGAAAGAATTAACCTCTGCAGAGGGCGAGAGTGAAATTGAGCATACTCTTAGCATGTGAAAGTAGACGCTATGAGACCTAGTACTTTCATTGCAGAGTGTATCGACACTTGTGGGAGAGAGAGGAAATATCTGATCCTGTCCTGAAGTTTCAAGACTTTCTGTTGAGACAAACAATCGTTGGCTGTGCGTGTCCAGTAGTGCCCCCAGGTGCACCATGCGCCAAGCAGGGACCAGTGAGGACTTTTTCCAGTTGATGACCCACCCGTGGGCTAGTAGGAATGACTGAGGAATCAGCTCCAGATGACTGAGGAGAACCTCTTGGGAGTTCGCCAGGATCAGCAAGTTGTCCAGATACGTCAGGATCCCGATTCCCTGACGACGGAGATGAGCCGTCATCACGGCAATTACCTTGGTGAATATCCAAGGGGCCGTGGTCAACCCAAATGGCAAGGCCTGCAATTGATAATGTAGGTTGCCAAGAGCAAACCGCAGATACTGCTGATGCGACATGGCAATAGGAATATGCAGGTAAGCATCCTGTATGTCCAGGGATACAATATATAGTCTTCAGGTTCCATAGCCAGTACAATAGAGCGAAGCATTTCCATACGGAATTTGGACACTCTCATAAATTTGTTAAACGATTTGAGGTTGAGTATAGGCCGGAAGGACCCATTTGGCTTCGGAACTAGAAACAGGGTCAAATAGTATTCCCTGCCTCTCTCAGACAGAGGTACTGGCACTACCACTGCTGTATCCAGGAGGGATTGTACAACTAAGTGTAGAGCTTGCGCTTTCAACGGATCTGCAGGGATAACAGTTGTGCAAAACTGGCGAGGGGGACATCTCTTGAAAGAGACTGCGTACCCGTGAGAACTTTCCGCACCCAGGCGTCCACATGATAAGGCCCACAATTCTAAGACACGCCTAGCAGAAGTCAGGGCCAGTAACATCATCATCTTCCATGTGAGGTACTTGTCTTCTACCGTCATCAGAGGCTCAAACCAGGAGGCCTGTAGAAACACCACATTCAAATCCAAGGGCGCCGTAGGTGGCACAGAAGGAGGTTGTATGTGGAGTACCCCTTGCAAGAAGGTCTGAACTTCTGGCAACACTGCCAATATCTTCTGGAAGAAAATGGAGAGAGCTGAAATCTGGACTTTAATGGAACCCAGACGCAAGCCCTTATCCACACCAGCCTGCAGGAAACGTTCCAAGTGGAACTCTGCAGGTGGATACATGCATTCTTTGCACCAAGAGACATATCTTCTCCAGATAGGATGATAGTGTTTTGACGTCACGGGTTTCCTGGCCTGAACCATGGTAGCAATAACTTTTTTGGAAAGGCCCTTGTGAGCTAGGATGTTCCGCTCAACCTCCATGCCGTCAAACGAAGTCGCCGTAAGTCTTGGCAGACGAACAGTCCTTGTTGAAGAAGATTGTTTGTGGTTAGTGGGAGAGGCCAAGGTTCTTTGACGGACATGTCCAGAAGAGCTGCGTAACACGCTCTCCGAGGCCAGTCCGTGGAATCGGAGGAAACAGGTAGACCAAGCCAGTAAGGCCTGTAAAACGCCGGTTTACTTACAGGACTAAAAGCAACACTTTAAAAAGACATTTAATACACTTTAAATGGAGCCGCTGAGACCGCTATACTTGATCCTTAACCTACGTACTTATTACACCATTAGCGTACAGAGCCCCGTATCGTGTACGTACTTTGCGTACAAACACTGCGCTGGCTGTACAAAGTACACTCAGTGCGTACACACCCAAAGATACTCCGTGAGCCCTTAGCAGCTACACATGTGATTGTACACTTATAACCTTAGCACGGAAAGGAAACACAACACCAGATTGTATTTAAAATGCTGGGTTCCGACACACCAACATATAATTACTGAAAGGGGGTTACAATAAAGATACAATATAATACAATAGAATAATGGCTACAGTCAATGATACATACGTGTTTGTTTTCGCCTGCGCTTCCCAGTCTGGTCCTCAGTCATCAGGGTAGATGACCTTCAGAGTCTGTGTTTGACCTGGCATGCAGCTGGCTCTTTTATACAATATTCCAAAACCTAACACAATGGATACTGTAATCTCTTTATCCATTGGACACAGGGATGGTCATTTACAGTACAGAAGAGGTCATAGGTTGGTTCGAATAGGTGGGCGTTGTCTGTTCCAGGTGCACTTGCAAGTGGTCTCCTCTGGGTTCCCGCCGCATAACAAATGTACAGTAAAATACAGTTTATACTTATATCCTGCGCATAACTATTCGCAGGAGCGTGCGATCTTCTGCAAACCAACACCGGAATATTGCCCTTAAAATACCCTACAGCTGGATACCAAACACCACCTTACAACCTTGTTCTGTCCCTTCCTATCCTGTAAAGGTGAATCCCTTTGTTCTGATACCATTTAAACTGTTGTAACTTGCTGGTGTGATGCCGGGAGACTGTGTGTACATTGTGCACTATTTAGATTTAATATGTAATGTGTATTTATGGCTTTTCCATACGACTACAAACCTTACCGTAAATACTCGTACCACGCGCTAATGCACAGGACCGCGGGAGCGACCATACGCAAATTGCAACTATGCGCACGCACGGCAGAACAAGTACGCGTACGGAGACCATCTGTGTGTAGTTTGTACATGATGTGTGTATTGCAATATTTTTCGACTTTGACAGGCCAAGGCGACGTCAGTGCATCACTGCCCTCACCTGAGGGTCCCTGGATCGAGAACAATACCAGTGAAGCTTCTTGTTGAGATGAGAAGCCATCATGTCTATTTGCGGGCAGCCCCACCGGTGGATGATCTGCTGGAACACCTGATGGAGTCCCCACTCTCCCGGATGGAGGTTGTGACGACTCAAGAAGTCCGCTTACCAGCTGTCCACACCAGGAATGAAGATTGACGACATTGCTCTTGCATTTCTTTCCGCCCAGAGGAGTATCTTTGACACCTCTCGCATGCAGGCTCTGCCTTTTGTCCCTCCTTGCTGATTGATGTATGTCCAAGTGTACTTGAATCGCGTGATACGTGAGCAGAAGAGAGGCCTGAAGAAGAGCATCTGTAGATGTGATCCGGACCACTTGCTCAGGAGATCCAATTGAAATGTTCTGGCATGGAACCTCCCATATTGGATCGCCTTGTAGGAGGCGACCATCTTCACCAACAATCTGATGCAAAGATGGATGGATACAGTAGCAGGTCGGAGCACATGCGGACCATCTGCTGAAGTGTTTTCGCTTTGTCCTCTTGGAGGAACACCGTATCCAATAACATCCCCAAGAACAGGAGCCGCTTAGTCGGTCCCAGGTGGGGCTTCTGTAGATTGAAAATCCACCCATGGCATGACAGACGTTGGATAGTGTAGTCGATATGTAGCAATAAAAGCTCCCTGGATCTTGCTTTTATCATAAGATCGTCCAGGTAAGGGACAACATTGACCCCCTGGACCCGGAGTTTGAACATCCTCTCCGCCATCACTTTCATGAACACTCTCGGAGCTGTGGACAGGCCAAAGGGTAGTGCCTGGAACTGGTAGTGATCGTCCAGTAGGGCAAATCTCAGAAAAGCCTGATGAGGTGGCCAAATTGGAATTTGAAGGTAGACGTCCTTGATATCCAGGGAAACCAGGAACTCCTGTTCTTCCAGACCCACAATCACTGCCCTCAGGGATTCTATTTTTAACTTGAAAACCTTTAGGTAAGGTTTTAAGGACTTTAGGTTCAAAATGGGCAGTACTGAGCTGTTCGGCTTTGGAACCACAAACAGATTGGAGTAGTAAACCCTGCCTCATTGTGGTATCGGTACTGGAACAATGACGTGGGACTGGACCAACTTTTGGATGGCCTGTTGCAACGTAACCTGCATATTCGCCAACGCTGGTAAGCTTGATTTGAAAAATCGATGGGGAGGAGCACAGTTGAACTCCAGTTTGTAGCCCTGAGAAATTAGGTCCCTTACTCAGGTATCCTGGCAGGAGCTTTCCCAGATGCTGCTGAAGTGACGCAGTCGAGCTCCCACATCGAGATCTCCTGGGGGTGGGTGGGCACAGTCATGCTGAGGACTTAGTGGAAGCAGAACTGGTTCCTGAGAACCGGTGGTTGCAGGTCTTTTTGACTTACCTCTGGCGCCTCTATTTGCATTGGAGGCACCTCTGGCCCTAGAACAAAATCTGTTTGACTGAAAGGACTGAACAGACGGCCCCGGGTAGGAACGCCTAGCCGGCGGGGCCCCGGAGGGGAGAAACCTGAATTTCCCAGCAGTGACTTTGGAAATCCACGTATCCAACTCAACCCCAAAGAGCCATTTCCCCAAAAAGGGGAGGGATTCCACACAGCGCTTTGATTCTGAGTTTGCTATCCACTGACGCAACCACAAAGCCCTGCGTGCAGACACTGCCATGGCAGAAGTCCTCGCATTAATATTCCCCACCTCCTTGACCGAATCACACAGGACGCGTGTAGTGTCCTAAATGCGCCTTAGGAGGGTCACCGTAGTGACCAGAGGCATAGCCCCAGAGAGGCCCCCCTGAATTTGAGTGGCCCATGAATGAATAGCATGGGTCATCCAGCAACCCGCTATGACCGACCTTTGATATAAACCTGCCGCCATCTAAATATATTGGAGTTTAGCCTCTATTTTTCTGTCCCCAGGATCCTTTATAGTAAAGGAGCCCGGGGGAAGGCAGCACCGCCTTTTTGGACAGTCAAGAGACTGATACATCAACCCCCATGAGTTCTTCCCAAAATGTCCTACCTTCCGGAGCAAATGGGACAGTGCGCAAATACTTTTTTGACACTTGGAATTTTTTGTCTGGATTTTTCCAGGCTGATTTGAGTAAGTCATCTAACTCTGCAGAATCAGGGAAAGTGACATTAGGCTTGTTTTGTGTAAATAAAAATGACTGCTGTGACACAGCGTCTTCTAGAGGGAGCTAAAATTTAACATGTACCGTATAGCCAGAATGAGGGGTTCAATACCCGGAGCAGAATCGGAATCCCCACTAACAAGTTCCAAGTGCTCCCCATCCTCCTGTATTTTCTCATCTCAATCAGAGATTAGAGCAGGCAAACCACACTTTTGTGGTCCTGAGTTAGAGAGGGGGGCTGTGTAACATCTGCCCTAGCAGCTAAGTCTGCAACAGCCTGTTGTAGTAGCTGAGTTTTCTGTACATTTGCAGTGAGCTGGGATGACATATCAGACATCATAGTTTTAAGAGACCCTAGCCAGGAGGTCTCTGGACCCTCTCCCCAGCCCCTTCACTGACTTGTGAAGATTGGCTGCATTGTTCACAAGAAACAGAATCAGTTGATAAGGGAGAGAATCTGGTGTGGCATACACTGCACAGCTTGTGTTTACCAATGCTTCACAGTAAGCACAATGACACACACACAGACAGTAATACTGATAAAGCCTGCCTTTACTGTATGAGAGAGAGAGAGAGAGAGAGAGAGAGAGAGAGAGAGAGAGAGAGAGAGAGAGAGAGAGAGAGAGAGAGAGAGAGAGAGAGGGGGCACACCCCAGCTACACAGCACCAGCGAGGCTGACAGCTAATTATATCACAGTAACACTAATAATTTCTGTCCTGTAGAGGACCCAGATAGTGTACAATAGTGGCTCTCCACCTTTGCTACACCCTGTACCAGTTTTTCCAGCGTGTCTTGTGAGAATGGAAGCGCTGGGTGTGCTGTCTGTGGCTCCATTAAGCAGAGGAAGGCGCCAAAATGCAGCTGGTCCCACTCTGAGGTAGCTCCGCCCCCTCCAATGGCGCCGGAGTAAGTTATTTTTTTATACTGGCAATGTCTCCTGTTTGCTTAAAAACATCACATAAGTGCTAGTTCAAGTAATTTGAAGCCAGTCTACACAGGGGGGGCTCCAGCGGGTTCCTCCCCTAGGAGGGTCCCGTATTCCGCGCCCGTGTTCAGCAGTACTCTGAACCAGGGGACCCCCTTAGCGGGGCCCCCCTGCTTGTACTCACCACAGACGTCACCTTCAGGCAGTGTTAGGGGTGTGCGGCGTGCTGCGGCTGTGGCAGCCAAGGCGCAGTGCCCCGCTGAACAACAACCCCTCAGGACGGTGGTCCTGCAGCGGGGAAGCGCCTCCGATACCTTGCAAGGCCAGTGACCATCCCCCCCTAACTCCCACGGTGCAGGTATGCTGTTGCCCAAACAGCATACCGAAAATAACAAACATAAAAAAGAAATTGAAGAAAACTCTCTGGAGCTCAGAGATGTGCATCCTCTCCTGAGGGCACTTTTTTCTAAACTGCCTGTGGGAGGGGGCATAGAGGGGAGGAGCCAGCACCCCCAGTGAAGAAACAAAGTGCACCGGCTCCTTTGGACCCAGTCTACACCCCATCGTACTTATCTCCCCAATATCCCTTATGGATGCTAGAGAAAACAGGGGTCTTAAAGCATTTTGCCTTTAGTACATCCCGCCCACAGCCTGTAACATGACTGATTGGCTGATACTTTATCTCTCTCCACTTTGAAACTTTCCAAGGCTTAGTACATCTGCCTATTATATTACTCCTCCAGCCACATTCCCAAATAGCTCTTCAAAAAGATAAAGAATATATACATCAAGAGAAAAGACACAATGAGAAGGTACTAACCTGCAGTAATATACTGTGCAGAGGCCATTTCACCAGAAGCTCTTAAGGCACCAGTATAACTACAATAAACAAAACAAAATGCATAAGCATTAAACACAAAAATACAGAACATAACCTCTGGGACTAGACATAACCGTATACACCATATTAGTATACCCAAAATAGGTCACTAATGAACATAGGCACTGCCATATCATCTTGCAGTGAATTAAATAAGTAGAGAACCCCAACGCAGTGAATTTAAAATCACAGCACCCAAAACAATGGCCATACAATAAATGTTACTTTACGTAATTGTCAAACCATATGTAAGCCCTTCCCAACCCATAAATACTACAAGCCAATGTGGGGCAGAGTTTTGAAAAATCATTGACTTTGCAGGCATTTAACGCGTGCCTGTACTTAAAAAGAAAGACAAACAGCAGTCATCTGCCACTTGTTGCTTTACCAGAAGATATTGTTCCCAATTAATCATCACATATGGGCTAAGTAGAATGTCATTATTCCATATAAGAAAACGCAGGTTTGTAGTAAGTGAAAGGCTAGTAGTAGGAAGGAGTCAAGCAACACAATTTCCTGTATAATCGTACCGCTTAAGAGACTCTTTCAGCTCAGGCACTGAGCGGATACACTGAACTGTGGCATTCATATAGCAGGTGTTCCCAAGGTTTGTTAACCCACAAGGCAATTCCATCTACAAGACAAGAAATAATAAGATTTTAAACCTACCGGTAAATCTTTTTCTCGTAGTCCGTAGAGGATGCTGGGGACTCCGTAAGGACCATGGGGATAGACGGGCTCCACAGGAGACATGGGCACTTTAAGAAAGACTTTGGATCTGGGTGTGCACTGGCTCCTCCCTCTATGCCCCTCCTCCAGACCTCAGTTAGAGAAACTGTGCCCAGAGGAGACGGACAGTACGAGGAAAGGATTTTTGTTAATCTAAGGGCAAGATTCATACCAGCCACACCAATCACACCGTATAACCTGTGATATACTATCTAGTTAACAGTATGAACAACAACATATCATCGGTCCAAAACCGACGAAACTATAACAGAACCCTTATGAAAGCAATAACTATATACAAGTCTTGCAGAAGTAGTCCGCACTTGGGACGGGCGCCCAGCATCCTCTACGGACTACGAGAAAAAGATTTACCAGTAGGTTTAAAATCTTATTTTCTCTAACGTCCTAGAGGATGCTGGGGACTCCATAAGGACCATGTGGATTATACCAAAGCTCCCAAACGGGCGGGAGAGTGCGGATGACTCTGCAGCACCGATTGAGCAAACAGGAGGTCCTCCTCAGCCAGGGTATCAAACTTATAGAACTTTGCAAAGGTGTTTGACCCTGACCAAGTAGCAGCTCGGCACAGCTGTAGTGCCGAGACCCCAAGACGAGCCCACCTTCCTAGTGGAATGGGCCTTAACCGATTTTGGTAACGGCAATCCTGCCGTAGAATGCGCCTGCTGAATAGTGTTACAGATCCAGCGAGCAATAGTCTGCTTTGAAGCAGGGCCGCCGACCTTGTTGGCTGCATACAGGACAAACAGTGCTTCTGTTTTTCTGATCCTAGCCATTCTGGCCACGTAAATCTTCAAAGCCCTGACCACATCAAGGGACTCTGAATCCTCCAAGTCACGTGTAGCCACAGGCATGACAATAAGTTGGTTCATATGAAAGGATGACACCACCTTAGGTAGGAATTGAGGACGGGTCCGCAATTCCGCTCTATCCATATGGAAAACCAGATAGGGGCTTTTATGTGAAAAAGCCGCTAATTCCGAAACTAACAACATGACCACCTTCCAAGTGAGATATTTCAACTCCACTGTTTTAAGTAGTTCAAACCAATGTGACTTAAGAAAACTCAACACCACGTTACGGTCCCAAGGCGCCACCGGAGGCACAAAAGGAGGCTGAATATGCAGTACTCCCTTCACAAAAGTCTGTACTTCAGTTAGAGAGGCCAATTCCTTTTGAAAGAAAATGTATAAGGCCGAAACTGAACTTTAATGGAGCCTAATTTTAGGCCCAAATTCACTTTAGTTTGTAGGAAGTGAAGAAAACGGCCTAGATGGAATTCTTCCGTAGGAGCATTCCTGGCCTCACACCAAGAAACATTTTCACCATATTCGGTGATCATGTTTAGATGTCACGTCCTTCCTAGCCTTTATTAGCGTAGGAATGACCTCATCCGGAATACCTTTTTCCACTAGGATCCGGCGTTCAACCGCCATGCCGTCAAACACAGCCGCAGTAAGTCTTGGAACAGACAGGGACCCTGTTGCAACAGGTCCTGTCTTAGAGGAAGAGGCCACAGATCTTCTGTGAGCATTTCCTGCAGATCCGGATACCAGGTCCTTCGTGGCCAATCCGGAACAATGAGTATTGTTCTCACTCCTCTTTTTCTTATTATTCTCAACACCTTGGGAATGAGAGGAAGAGGAGGAAATACATAGATCGACTGGAACACCCACGGTGTCACTAGAGCGTCCACAGCTACCGCCTGAGGATCTCTTGACCTGGCGCAATACCTTTGTAGCTTTTTGTTGAGACGGGACGCCATCATGTCTATTTGGGGCAGTCCCCACAGACTTGCAATCTGTGCGAAGACTTCCTGATGAAGTCCCCACTCTCCCTGATGCAGGTCGTGTCTGCTGAGGAAGTCTGCTTCCCAGTTGTCCACTCCCGGAATAAACACTTCTGACAGTGCGCTTACATGATTCTCCGCCCAGCGAAGAATTCTGGTGGCATCCGCCATCGCCACTCTGCTCCTTGTGCCGCCTGGGCAGTTTACATGAGCTACTGCGGTGACGTTGTCTGACTGAATCAGAACTGGTCGGTCGCGAAGTAAGGTCTCCGCTTGATGTAGGGCGTTGTATAGTTAGTTCCAGGATGTTGATGTGAAGACAAGTCTCTTGACTTGACCAAAGGCCTTGGAAATTTCTTCCCTGTGTGACTGCTCCCCAACCTCGGAGGCTCGCGTCCGTGGTCACCAGGATCCAATTCTGAATGCCGAACCTGCGGCCCTCTAGAAGGTGAGCACTCTGCAGCCACCACAGGAGAGATACCCTGGCCCTGGGGGACAGGGTGATCCGCTGATGCATGTGCAGATGTGACCCGGACCATTTGTCCAATAGGTCCCATTGGAAAGTCCTTGCATGGAACCTGCCGAAGGTAATGGCTTCATATGTCGCCACCATTTTTCTCAGGACTTGAGTGCAATGATGTACTGACACTTGTTTCGGCTTCAACAGGTTCTTGACTAGAGTCATGAGTTCCTGCGCTTTTTCTGTCGGAAGAAAAACCCTTTTCTGGTCTGTGTCCAGAATCATGCCCAAGAAGGGCAGGCGAGTCGTAGGATTCAGCTGCGACTTTGGAATATTGAGAATCCAGCCGTGTCGCTGTAACACCTTCAGTGAAAGGGATACGCTGTTCTGCAACTTCTCCCGTGATCTCGCTTTTATGAGGAGATCGTCCAAGTACGGGATAATTGTGACACCCTGCTTGCGCAGGAGCACCATCATTTCCGCTATTACCTTGGTGAAAATTCTCGGGGCCGTGGAAAGCCCAAACGGCAACGTCTGAAATTGGTAATGACAATCCTGTATCGCAAATCTCAGGTACGCCTGATGAGGAGGATATATGGGAACATGCAGGTATGCATCCTTTATGTCCAGCGATACCATAAAATCCCCCCCATCCAGGCTGGCGATGACCGCTCTGAGCGATTCCATCTTGAACTTGAACCGTTTTAAGTAAAGGTTCAGGGATTTTAAATTCAAAATGGGTCTGACCGAACCGTCCGGTTTCGGGACCACAAACAGGGTACCCCTTCCCTCTCTGAAGCAGGGGAACCTCGGCCACCACTTGTTGAAGACACAATTTTTGAATCGCATTTAACACTATCTCCCTTTCCAGGGGAGAAGTTGGTAGCGCCGATTTGAAAAACTGGTGAGGAGGCACCTCTTTGAATTCCAGCTTGTATCCCTGGGAAACAATTTCCATTGCTCATGGATCCACCTGTGATTGAACCCAGATGTGGCTGAAAAGTCGAACACGCCCCCCCACTGGAGCGGACTCCCTCAGGGGAGCCTCAGCGTCATGCGGTGGATTTTGCAGAGGCCGGGGAGGACTTCTGTTCCTGGGAACTAGCTGTGTTGTGCAGCTTTTTCCCTCTGCCCTTACCCCTGGCAAGAAAGGACGATCCACGTACTCTCTTGCTTTTATTTGAATGAAAGGACTGCATTTGATAATGAGGCGCTTTCTTAGATTGTGAGGGAATATAAGGCAAAAAATTTGATTTACCTGCAGTAGCTGTGGAGACGAGGTCCGAGAGGCCCTCTCCAAACAATTCCTCACCCTTGTAAGGCAAAAACTCCATATGCCTCTGAGTCGGCATCACCAGTCCACTGTCGGGTCCATAAGACTCGCCTAGCTGAAATGGACATCGCGTTTATTCTGGAACCCAGTAAACTAATGTGTCTTTGAGCATCCCTCATATATAAGATAGCATCTTTTAAATGCCCTATGGTATCCTTATCAAGGGTCTCAATATCCGCTGATAAAGAATCTGTCCATGCTACTACAGCACTACAAACCCAGGCCGACGCAATTGCCGGTCTGAGTAACGCACCAGAATGTGTGTAAATGGACTTCAAGGTAACCTCCTGCTTGCGGTCAGCAGGATCCTTGAGGGTAGCCGTATCTTGGGATGGGAGCGCTATCTTTTTTGATAAACGTGTCAAAGCTTTGTCTACCCTAGGGGAGGATTCCCACCGTATTCTGTCCTGTGACGGGAAAGGATACGCTATTAGAATCCTTTTGGGAATCTGCAGTTTTTTGTCTGGAGTTTCCCACGCTTTTTATCATAATTCGTTCAGCTCATGTGAAGAGGGAAAGGTGACCTCAGGTTTCTTTCCCTTATACACGTGTACCCTCGTGTCAGGGACAGGGGGTTCCTCAGTGATATGCAAAACATCTTTAATTGCGATAATCATATCGAATACATTTAGCCACCCTTGGCTGCAATTTTGCATCATCGTAGTCGACACTGGAGTCTGAATCCATGTCGGTATCTGTGTCAACTATTTGGGATAGTGGGCGCTTCTGAGACCCCGAAGGTCCCGGCGACATTGGGACAGACATGGGTTGACTCCCTGACTGTACCCTAGCTTCAGCTATGTCTAATCTTTTGTGCAATAAATTAACATTAGCACTTAAAACATTCCACATATCCATCCAGTCAGGTGTCGGCGCTGCCGATGGAGACCTAATATTCATACACTCCCCCTCCTCCTTAGGTGAGCCTTCAACCTCAGACATGTCGACACACGCGTACCGACACACACACACACACAGGGAAGCTCTTTTCTGAAGACAGGTTCCCCACCAGGCCCTTTGGAGAAACAGAGAGAGAGTATGCCAGCACACACCCCAGCGCTATATGACCCAGGAAAAAACACAGAATGTTTACCCAGTAGCGCTTTTGTAGCATGTATATGCGCCAATTATGTGCCCCCCCCCCCCCTACTTTAAAACCCTCTTTCACCGTGTGTCAAGCAGGGGAGAGTACGGGGAGCTTCCTCTCAGCAGTGCTGTGGAGAAAAAATGGCGCTGGCGAGTGCTGAGGGAGAAGCCCCGCCCCCTCGGCGGCGGGCTTCTGTCCCGCTCAAATTTCCTAATAACATGGCGGGGGCTCTTTTTATACATGTACAGTGCCCAGCTGTACATGTATATATGTGTATTTGCCACAGGAGGTGTTTATTGCGGCCCAGGGCACCCCCCCTGCGCCCTGCACCCTTACAGTGATTGAAGTGTGTGAGGTGAATGGGAGCAATGGCGCACAGCTTCACTGCTGTGCGTTGCCTCTATGAAGATCAAGGTGTCTTCTGCCGCCTCTGAAGTCTTTTCCTCACATACTCACCCGGCTTCTCTCTTCCGGCTCTGCGAGGAGGACGGCGGCGTGGCTCTGGGACGGACGGCGAGGGTGAGACCTGCGTACCGATCCCTCTGGAGCTAATGGTGTCCAGTAGCCTAAGAAACAGAGCCCTGAAACTCAGAGAAGTGGGTCTGTTTCTCTCTCCTTAGTCCCTCGATGCAGGGAGCCTGTTGCCAGCAGGCTCCCTGAAAATAAAAAACCTAACAAAAATACTTTCTTTTACAGGAAACTCAGGAGAGCTCCCTGAAAGCACCCAGTCACCACTGGGCACAGTATCAAACTGAGGTCTGGAGGAGGGGCATAGAGGGAGGAGCCAGTGCACACCCAGATCCAAAGTCTTTCTTAAAGTGCCCATGTCTCCTGCGGAGCCCGTCTATCCCCATGGTCCTTACGGAGTCCCCAGCATCCTCTAGGACGTTAGAGAAATGTAGTAATGGATTTTAGAGAAGAAAACATTTCAAAAAATTGGGATTTTTGTTTACTTACCGTAAAATCTCTTTCTCTGAGTCCATCTGGGGGACGCTGCGCCGTTACTTGTGGGTTAGAGGTGTGTGGTAGTGGAGTTTGGCACAGAATCTAAAGCTGACTCCTCCCCCCTCTAACCCCTCCCATCTCCTTCCTGCTCAGCCATATTCAGTTAACGTTTAGCCAAGCCAAAGGAGATAGACCAGAATAAAAAAATTAACCAATTAAACCAGACAAACTATGGGAGGGATCGCAGCGTCCCCCAGATGGACTCAGAGAAAGAGATTTTACGGTAAGTAAACAAAAATCCCAATTTCTCTGTCCTCCATCTGGGGGACGCTGCGCCGTTACTTGTGGGATTTCCCAAAGCAAGCTAATGAGAGGAGGGAGACGGTGACGGCATAGCCGTCTTCAATATACGACGCCCAACAGAGGCAGTCTCCAAACCAAAAGTATGAAAACGATAAAACTTTGTGAAAGTATGAACTGACGACCAGGTCGCTGCTCTGCACAGTTGCTCAACAGATGCACCACCGCGAACAGCCCAAGAGGCTCCAACAGCTCTAGTCGAATGAGCCCTAATTGAGTCAGGAACCGAAACATGAGAAGACAGGTAAGCCTGTCTTATGGCCGAAGTTATCCAACGGGCCACAGTATTTTTGGAGGCCGGCCAACCTCGTTTTGGAACATCAATTAAAACCAGTAAGTTATCCGTGCGACGGAATGACTCTGTGCGAGACAAATAGATACGCAAGGCTCGAACCACATCCAGAAGAGCCAAATGAGAGTCCTCACCAGAAGAAGATGTCGGAGTAAAGGCAGGAAGTACAATGTCCTGATTTAAATGGAATGCTGAAACAACCTTTGGGAGGAAAGAAGGTTTAGTCCGTAGAACCACCCGGTTCTCATGAAACACTAACAAGGGGGGTCTGCAAGAAAGGGCCGCCAACTCAGATACTCGTCTAGCTGAGGCAATAGCCAACAGAAAAACAACTTTCTGTGTCAGATAACGGAGCTCAACTGATTCTAAAGGTTCAAATGGAGAGGTCTGAAGAGCCGTAAGGACCAAGTTTAAATCCCAGGGAGGAACCGGAGGGACAAAAGGTGGTTGAATCCGAAGTACTCCCTGCAGGAATGTTTGAACCTCTGGAATATTTGCTAGTTTCTTCTGAAAAAGAACCGATAAAGCTGAAACCTGACCCTTTAGTGAAGAAAGCTTTAGGCCCTTGTCGAGACCCTCCTGAAGGAAAGAGAGTAGGCGAGGTAGTCTAAACAAATGCGGAGTCAGTCTCCGTTTTTCGCACCATGCAATGTAAATACGCCATATTCTATGGTAAATGCCTGAGGTCACCGGTTTCCTAGCTCGAATCATCGTCTGGACAACCGATCGAGAAAGACCTTTTGCCTTCAAAATCTTGGATTCAAGAGCCAAGCCGTCAAAGCCATCCGATGTAAATCTGGGTGGCGACAAGGCCCTTGAAGAAGCAGATCTGGTCGCAGAGGTAGACGAAAGGGATCTCCGACTACCATACTGCGCAGAAGAGTGTACCATTGTCGACGCGGCCAATCTGGAGTCACTAGAATCACTGCGAGACCCTCTCGCCGAATGCGTTGGAGTAGACGCGGAATCAGTGGGATTGGCGGAAACACATATCCCAGTTGAAATTGCCATGGGGCAGTAAGAGCATCGATCAGGATTGCCTGTGGATCCTGAGTCCTTGCTCCGTAGTGAGGAAGTTTCGCGTTGAGGCGAGACGCCATCAGGTCTATGTCTGGCATTCCCCATCGATCCACTAGAGAGAGAGAAACACTTCCTGATGAAGTTCCCATTCCCCCGGATGAATCGTGTGACGACTCAAAAAGTCTGCTTCCCAGTTTTCGACTCCTGGAATGTGGATCGCGGAGATCACCGGAACCCAGCGTTCCGCCCACGCGAGGATCTGAGCGACCTCTCTCATTGTGGACCAACTGCGAGTTCCTCCCTGTTTGTTGATGTAAGCCACTGCGGTGGCATTGTCGGACTGCACCCGAACTGGTTGACCCTGCACCATGGTTTGAATGCGAATGAGTGCATACCGAATCGCCCTTAGTTCCAGAATGTTGATTTGCAATTTTGACTCCTGATTGCTCCAGCGTCCCTGGAAGTGATGAGTCTGGAAAACTGCCCCCCAACCACTGAGGCTTGCGTCCGTGGTGACCATCATCCAAGACCAGATTGTGAACGGTGCACCCTTTTTCAAATTGTGACTGTGAAGCCACCAGTGAAGAGACTGACGAGTCTTTATCGACAAGCGGATCAACTGCAATTCGAGACGTGGTTCCGTCCGAGTCCAACAGTTGAGAATCTGCGTTTGAAGAGGACGGGCATGAAATCTGGCATATGGAACTGCCTCGAAGGAGGATACCATTTTGCCCAACACCTGCATACATCTGAGGACCGACACTACTGGTAAGTGTAACAGGGTTCGGATTCTCGACTGCAGATCCTGAATCTTGTCCGCAGGAAGAAACACCTTCTGGCTGTTGGTGTCGAATAAAAGTCCCAGAAAAATCATCTTCTGAGAAGGGAGTAGAGATGACTTTGGAAAGTTGATTATCCACCCGAACGATTGTAGAGTCTCCATTGTTAACTGCAGGTTCTGAGTGAGAATCTCCGCTGACGGTGCCTTGACCAACAGGTCGTCCAAATATGGAGTGATGTTGACCCTTTGGCAACGAAGAACTGCGACTACATGGCCTAAGACCTTTGTAAAAACTCGGGGAGCCGTAGAAAGACCAAAGGGAAGAGCTTGAAACTGAAAATGCTCCGGCCCGATTGCAAATCTCAGCAGAGACTGATGTCCTATCCAAATCGGGACATGTAAGTAGGCGTCTTTTATGTCTATTGAAGCCAAATATTCCCCTGGCTCCATGGCGGCGATAATTGAGCGAATGGATTCCATCTTGAATTTTTGGGTTGAGAGATACGGGTTGAGAGCCTTCAGATTCAGAATGGGCCGAAACGAACCATCCGGCTTGTCCACAAGAAAAAGACCTGAGTAAAACCCCCGCCCCCTTTGATGAGAGGGAACCGGAATGATTACTCCATTTTGTAAGAGGTTTGTGATTGCCTGAAGAAGAGCTTGCCGTCTGGAGGGATCGTCTGGGAGAGGTGTTATGAATAGTCGGGTTGGGACCGTCTCTTCGAAATCCAACATATATCCTCTGGAAATGACCCCCATTACCCACCGATCCGGTTTCGATAGGAGCCACACTTCCCTGAACTGAAGTAACCGGGCCCCAACCTTCATTGATCCCTCCAGGGGACCTGAGACGTCATGCCTCAGGTTTGTCGGCAGGCTTACTGGCCGGTCTGCGAATAGCCTGATATCCTCTTCCTCTGAAAGAGCCCCTTCTTGGGAATCTGGAGGAAGCACGAAAGGATTGGAAGTTACCTCTGCCCTGCGTACGAAAGGACCGAAACCTTGTAGGTTTTGGTTTGTGAGGTGCAGATGGAAGGAAAGGGCTCTTTCCTCCAGTAGAATCTGAAATAATCTTCTTTAACTCTGATCCAAAAAGGAACTCACCTTCAAAAGGCACAGCCGTCAATGTTTGCTTTGAGTCAGAATCAGCATTCCAAACTCTAAGCCACAAAGAGCGTCTTGCAGATACTGTCAAGGCTGAAACCCGGTTCTGTAGCGCAACCGAATCCAACAAGGCTTCACCCACATAAGTGAGTGCCTCCGAAATCTGTTCCGCTACGTGAATGGCTTCCGACGGATCATCCGACTGCATTCCCGATACCACCTGTGCAAGCCATTCATCCACGGCCTTAAGTACCCAGGCACTCGCCAGTACTGGACGGAGAGAAACACCTGATAAAGAAAACATAGATTTTAGTAATGCTTCAATCTTTCTATCAGTAGCGTCTTTTAAGGTCACAGACTGTACCGACGGAATAACCGTAGCTTTTGCTAGATGTGAAATAGGAGCATCTACCTTAGGGGCCGTCTCCCAAAATTTCGTATCTTCCTCTGTAAAAGGATATAGAAATCTTAACTTTTTAGGCGCCTGAAAACGAGAATCCGGTTTAAGCCAGGGTTCTTTTAAAATATCCGCAAAGTGAGAATAAGAAGGGAAGGCCGTAACCTGTCTCTTTTGTCGTTTGAAGAAGGGGGAAGGAGTTTCCTCTACCACCGTGTCCTGAATATTAAGAGTCTGACGAATGGCTTCTATTAACAATCTAACACCTGAACTAGTAGAAGGTTCCTCATCTTCCCAAGCCGAAACTTCATCCCATTCAGGATCTACCTCCCCCTCCTCCAATGGAGATGCCAGGGTGTCCGCCTCCTCACCTGGAAATGCTATAGCAGGTAACGGCTGCGATCGTTTAGTAGCAGTCGAACTGCTGGCAGCATTTACAAACTTATTCAAAGATTGAGTTAAATCAGTGAGGCACTTTCCCATATTTTGGGCCCATAAAGGCTCCACCTGAGTCCGAGCAGATTCAGTCTCCCTAGATTGACGCAAATCTGAAATGGCGTCCACCATGTTTTTAACCCATGGGGGCGTCGGCTGATCTGCGGAACCTCCCTGCTGATCTGTCACTGATGCACCAGAGCATGAAGCACATAAGGTACCTGCGTCAGAACTACCTTTAGCCAGCTTTGAGCCACACTGAGAGCAGGAAAAATAAACTACCGAGGCCGTTTTTCCCTTTGTAGGTCTGTCCGGTTTACTAGTCACTTTTTCCATTCTGAAGGTATACACTAAAATAAAATCACCCTAAACCTTCTGACTAATGAGCTGTGTTAACAATCTACATTAAGGATAGAGTGGGACCTAATCCAGGATGACTGAGTGCAAGTCAGAGACTCTCCTTATTAGGTTAATCCCTAGGTGGATTCCAATATGGCCTGTAATCCCCCCTTTGATCAGCCCCCTCTATACTTGCGATTATGTTAAAATTCTCCCCCTGGCAGGCTCCGTGTGTGAAGCGCACAGCGTCCCCCTGTCTCCGTGCAGAAGAAGATGGCGTCAGGCAGATTGGCGCGCGCGCGGGCAGAGCAGGGCGGGAAGCCGTCCCTGCACTGCTGACGTCACCCCGCGCTGAAACCGGAAGTTCGGGCCGCCGCGCGCCGCTACTCACAGCGTCCGCGGCGGCTTCTAGCTGGTCCCCGGGAGTCAGAAGATTCTCCCGGACCAGTCTGCCATCTGTCCCCACAACCCTCCAGGTCTCTCACTGCGGTTGTAGGGGAGAAATCTCCGGCGCCGCTCCCGCTGGCGGCGGGGGGGGGGGGGGGCTCGGCTGGCGTGCATGTTTATGAAATAAATGAGTGAAATAAATAGGGACAGCCCAATACTGTCGGTGACAGATTGTGGCTGTCCGTTACCTTTCTTCTGTCGTCGTTAATGTACAAAGGCCCCAGTGACCCAGGTATGGTGGCCTTTCTAGACAGCATCCTCGAGTGGAATATTAGTCCACTCCATCAATACCTGTCACCCGTAAACAGGGACTAGGCATCCTGTAAACAACAAACAAAAAAACAAAAACAAAAAAATCTAGGAGAAATAAAAACTGTGTCTGTACTCCACAGGCACAAAATAAAAACTGAATATGGCTGAGCAGGAAGGAGATGGGAGGGGTTAGAGGGGGGAGGAGTCAGCTTTAGATTCTGTGCCAAACTCCACTACCACACACCTCTAACCCACAAGTAACGGCGCAGCGTCCCCCAGATGGAGGACAGAGAAATAAAATCTATATTGGAAACAGTTCTAAGCAAAGAAGAAGAGCTGAATAAAATCCACACTTAACAGCATGTCATAACCCCAATTTCTCTAAACTAGGTCATGGAAATATTACACAAGAAGAAAACGGATATTCTTAATGGCCACCAGTAATATAGTTGATGGTCAATTGTTCATAGTTTGGTAAGGGTCACAGTATACGTGAAGACCACAGATCTACTCCTCTAAACTCTTCTAATACCATGTAGTTCAGCAAGAGAAACAATTCTATGGGGGGGAGAATTCAAATGTTATCACCCCGGATCTCCTGTCCGAAGTCATCGGAGATCGCAACACCTAAAGCAGACTAAACTAATGGGCGCGACACGAAAAGTCCCATTTGGGGGCATTACAGCTCAATACCCCCAGGGGTAGTGAGCTGAAATGAAGGTTTCGCGTCCGTTGGCAGCAACATTTGAATACCTGCCGGCTGGTGCGATCGCAGGCGGGAAGTGGGGGTTGAACATTTGAATTCTGCCCAATGTGTTAGAGAAGCCCCTGATAAAGAGCATGTACAAGCCGAAATATTCAGGAAGAAAGATGAAGCTGAAAAGCGCAGCACACTCATTTGTGGTGTCATTAAGATATAACATGTTGCATCCTTCATTAAATTAATATTTTATTTTCAATTAACACCTGCATAACATAATAAACGAAGACAGAAAAGATGTAAAGCAAGGAATGTGAATAAAATATGTTCCTAAGGCTTAATGGCCCCGATTCAGATGTGGCTGGATTGTGCAGCAGCAGCGATGCACAGATATGGTAATGCTGCAGGAGGCGTCTGATATAAGTAGATGCTTCCTGCATGCATTTGTGATCCAGTGCTCCATCCTAGGATATAGCATCAGATCACATTGAGACACCATCGTCTGGCTAGGTGACTCATGCAGTGATGCAATCCGATCGCCGCAGCTCCCTATTGGGAAACGCAGGCCATCAGCACCCCCTTTCCTAGCCCCCAAACAGCTGCAGACTGTAGAGCATCCAATGATGCAGAACCCATATGGAACATGCACAGTACGGGCCTGGCGCATGTGTAAAGTACTGACCATCTGTACTTTGCGACATGCTTCTAAGTTGCGTTGGGACCTGAATCAGGCCCAACATCTCTTACTTTTTCTTTCAGTCAAACTGCTACTTCTACCATAACCAGGAGCAGGAGTACCACTTTGATCACAGAAGCATTGCATAGAACTCTATAAACTAAACAGATCATCATTCATTACTTCAATCCTGTTGCCCCGAGTCTGAACACAAACCTCAATTCCTTTGGAAGGACATATAAAACATTCAGTATCTTTAAAGTAATATTTTACTTTGTATATTTACTACTGTTACTCTCTGGGCCCTGTTTTTGGTCATATACTGCTCTATGTATAGACTATCCTATTCACTCCTCAGACCAAATTCAATAAATATGTCTGGGTTTGGCATGTCACAATGCAGTCTCCTAATCATCAGTAAGAAGCCTGTGTAATGTATTATGCATGTATAATAAAGCTTTGCAGAAAGAGACAGCACACGGTAGCACAGATTACAGTGCAGTCTCCTTTACATTAAGCACAGACATGTGTAACAGTGGGGCAGATGTATTAACCTGGAGAAGTGATAAAGCAGTGATAAGCGCAAGGTGATAACGCACCAGCCAATCATTCCGGATTTGAAAAATGACAGGAGCTGACTGGCTGTTGCGTTACCACCTTTCACTTATCACTTCTTTATCCCTTCTCCAGGCTTAATACATGTGCCCCACTATGTGTACTTCCCAAGGAACTGATACAGGTTGAGTATCCCTTATCCAAAATGCTTGGGACCAGAGGTATTTTGGATATCGGATTTTTCCGTATTTTGGAATAATTGCATACCCTAATGAGATATTATGGTGATGGGACCCAAGTCTAAGCACAGAATTCATTTATGTTACATATACACCTTATACACACAGCCTGAAGGTAATTTTAGCCAATATTTTTTATAACTTTGTGCATTAAACAAAGTGTGTCTACATTCACATAATTCATTTATGTTTCATATACACCTTATATACACAGTCTGAAGGTCATTTAATACAATATTTTTGATAACTGTGTGTATTAAACAAAGTTTGTGTACATTGAGCCATCAGAAAACAAAAGTTTCACTATCTCACTCTCGCTCAAAAAAGTCCGTATTTCGGATATTTGGATATGGGATACTCAACCTGTATGAATTTTCCAGGAAGTGATGCACAAAAAACACTTTTTCCTCTAAGTCCACAGTAACAGAAAAAAAAAAAAATATAGATATTAAAAATAAAAAAAAATTCATAAATTGTTTTTACTAATATCAACAGGAAATAAAGGCAACTCGCAGATATACTTACAGCTGAGGCCAACTGTTCCTCTGTCATATCTTCCACAAAAACAGGTCTCACTGCAGGTTCCTCAGGAAGAGCCTCCGCTGATCCCATCATTAGCAAGCTCATGCCCTAGATGTCAATGGACAGAGAGACTGCACAATCAGGGAAATCTACCAACAATATAGATTAAGAGGTTTATTAAATTCCAAAATACTTTAACTTTAATAAGGAAATACTATATAAATCCCCAAAAAATATAACACTAGAAAAAATATATTGCTTTTCAACTCTAATTTACAGAACAAGAACTTACAAATAGAAAGGTCTAGACCATGGGTCTTCAACCTGTGGCCCCCCAGCTGCTGTGAAACTACACATACCAGCATGCCCTGCGACAGTTTTGCTATTAAGGTATGCTAAAACTGAGGCAGGGCACGCTGGGATGTGTAGTTCCACAGCAGCTGAAGGGCCGTAGGTTGAAGACCCTTGCTCTAGACTAGAGTATTGCCAAACACACAGAAACTGAGCTATTCATATCAACTATATATCCAGAACCAAAGCAAGGTGACACACCAGTTTTGGACATGTAAGGTTTATGCAACAGCTCTTTCAAAGATGTATTAACCTGGAGAAGGCATAAGGAAGTGATAAACCAGTGATAAGTGCAAGGTGATAACGAACCAGCTAATCAGGTCCAACATGCAAATTGACAGGAGCTGACTGGCTGGTTCGTTATCACCTTGCATATTATCACTGGTTTATCACTTCCTTATGCCTTCTCCAGGTTAATACATCTGCCCCTTAATCTTAAAGTGTGTATGCCCCTTTAGAGTATCTGTCCTATCTGACTGGTTGGAACGAACATGTTACTATATTGGAGCAAATGGTCGACCATTTGCTCCCAAACACTGGAAGACAGACAAAAATGGTCATTCAGACAAATTGAATCGGTTTGATTTAACCAATTTATCCAAATGACCATTTTTGTCTGTTTTGTACATTTCCTGGCGTCTGGGAGCAAATGGTTCATTGTCATTTGCTCTCATACATTAAAAGATTTTCATTCCAACCAGCCAAATGGGACATATAATCTTAACGTGTGTAGGCCTTTAGAAAGGATAGTGTTCGCATTAGAATCTTTTATCAGGACACAAGTGTGCTGCCAGCTATTAAGTGTAAAATGACACCCTGCACATTCATTCCTCCTACTGTAATAACTTTTTTGTGAGAAAGGAATACACAGAAGATGGAGAAGAGCACGTAACACTGTAGCCGTGTACACCCTGCCAGCCTCTGAAACCGGAACAGTTTCTATGAGACTGCCCTGATTAGGGAGGCCATTCCCGGGATCTGCGGGATCCTGGGATTTAGGACCAATAACGGCTGGGATTGAAGCTCCAATCCCGCGGATTGAGGGATCAGCGTTGAGCGTCCTCAGGACGCACAGACGCTGCCCGGCTTCCTCCTCCCCAGCGCAGCGTGGCGTGCAGTGAGAGGTCACGCTGCGCTGTCACACACCGCTGACCACTGTCGGGAGTGAGAAGCTAATGTGTCCCACC
Source organism: Pseudophryne corroboree (assembly GCF_028390025.1). NCBI lineage: Eukaryota > Metazoa > Chordata > Amphibia > Anura > Myobatrachidae > Pseudophryne > Pseudophryne corroboree. The sequence goes on from NC_086448.1 coordinate 628,467,126, forward strand.
CACCCCCGATGTATGGCGAGTTATGTGTGTAGAGCGGGCGGGGCGGCCACAAAGGGAAACGCCAATCCTGGGTATCCCGGGGTTGACCATTTTTCAATCCAGATACCCGGGATTGAAAAAAATGGCCCAAGATTGGCCTCCCAAGCCCAGACCGAACAAATGGAATCCCAGAGGAGAGTCCCTGAATGAACATGACACCACTGCCATCCGTATAACAGCACTCCAAGGAAGAGTGTTAGAACAGGGCAAGCCGCGGGTATATACTGTTCACTTCCCCAGTAGGGAAACAAGAGTTTTGTACCAATCCTGGTGACTGTGGTAACTCCTCTCAAGAGAAGAGGGGAACTACTGCTCTTATTTAACCGTCTACGGAACTATTCCATTTTAGAAGGTTAAAGGTTGAGTAACAGGGGACATTTTTATTATTATTATTATTATTATATATTTAATTTTAAGGACAGGTTACCGTAGGGAAGAAAGTGTTTGGCACTTACATTTTTTATTTTGAGATTACCCCAATCGTCATCCTGTGATAAAAAAAAAAAACCAAAAAGTTAATATTTTAGGTCAACAAACTTAAAAACGTATCTAAACATATAACCGTATAATGATATGAACAGGTTAGAGGTGCTGGAGAGTAGAAAACACAGGGAGAGATTCAATTATAGCGAGGTTTCATCAGACCTTTATTCACAAATAGAACAGGGGTTTTCCCTCCATGTGTACCCGCAATGTGCTCCGGTAGAATCTCACACTTAAATGAAACTACCCCATAAAAGAAGCTGTGATTGTAATGAACACACACACACACACACACAGAGATGAAGACCATTTTTGTACAGTATATTGGGTATATGCATACCTTTAACGTCCCTCCTTTTACCATGACTTTCTGTCTGTCTGGCTGCACCCCACTGAGGGCAAAAAGCTGGGCCTTGAAAACCACTGGTGGCTCCTCGGTGTTCAGCTCCACATTATCAAACTTCTCCTTTCCCCACTTTACGTTTACTGATAATAAGAACAGCAGAATTAGTACCAGTATGGGACAGGGACGCTGCCAGGTGCCAATGGAAAGGGCATGATGCCCAATGGAAATCCGGTGTAAGAGTGGGTATGCTGTGCTGGCCACCTAACAAGTGACCACCTGTTATTAATAGCACATTTTATATTCCACGGGAATAAGAAAATGAACACAGATCAAAGGGAAAAAAACAAGTGCAACTATATTTTAGGTGTCTCATTAAAAAAATAAACAATATGAAGTGTACAGTAAAACAGCATATATAGAAAGCTTCTGATAGGAAGCAATTATGTTTTTCAGCGTGTTATTATTTTGCTGCACATAATATAGTATTTAGACAACTTCTACAAATAGCAATAAGAAATATAATCAAATAAATGATAGCAGAGACATCTTACATGCCGCATACTACTAGACCAGACATTAACATTCCAACCAATTATGGCCTGCCCCTTGAACTAATATAGGTTACATGAACTATAGCAATATATGTACATGGGCAAGCATAATAATTGCCAAGTGGCCAATGGCGATAGCCAGATCTGCTTCTCAGACACATACAGCACAGATTGGGTGACTCATCTACAGGAACTGGCCAGCACAGTCACAGCAAATAACCCTTTTTGACTTGCATTAGATCCAATCAAGACATTGTCTTAAGGGCCCCATACACTACAACGATATTTCAGAGGCTGAAGTCGGAGGCGATTTTCCTTGAACTCTCCTGGGAGCTTCCCGGGAGTGGTTCCATACGATTTGGTATATTCTGCATGCGATATATCTTATGCGATCCCAGCCGTGCCTGCGGGAACCAACATATCACGAGTGCAGCACTAAAGATCTAGGGGAGCCGATCAGACCCTCACGGGAACACGGATCGGTTCGGATACACCTCCAAAATGCCCAATTTCACCAGATACACAGTGCTGCGCGGTAACCCCAGTCACCTGTACACAGTGCTGCGCAGTAACCCCAGTCACCTGTACACAGTGCTGCGCGGTAACCCCAGTCACCTGTACACAGTGCTGCACGGTAACCCCAGTCACCTGTACACAGTGCTGCACGGTAACCCCAGTCACCTGTACACAGTGCTGCACGGTAACCCCAGTCACCTGTACACAGTGCTGCGCGGTAACCCCAGTCATCTATACACATTGCTGCGCGGTAACCCCCAGTCATCTATACACATTGCTGCGCGGCAACCCCAGTCATCTATACACATTGCTGCAAGGTAACCTGTAACCCCAGTGATCTATACACATTGCTGCAAGGTCACCTGTAACCCCAGTGATCTATACACATTGCTGTGCGGTAACCCCAGTGATCTATACATATTGCTGTATGGTAACCCCAGTGATCTATACACATTGCTGCGAGGTCACCTGTAACCCCAGTGATCTATACACATTGCTGTGCGGTAACCCCAGTGATCTATACATATTGCTGTATGGTAACCCCAGTGATCTATACACATTGCTGCGAGGTCACCTGTAACCCCAGTGATCTATACACATTGCTGTGCGGTAACCCCAGTGATCTATACATATTACTGTATGGTAACCCCAGTGATCTATACACATTGCTGCGAGGTCACCTGTAACCCCAGTGATCTATACACATTGCTGTGCGGTAACCCCAGTGATCTATACATATTGCTGTATGGTAACCCCAGTGATCTATACACATTGCTGCGAGGTCACCTGTAACCCCAGTGATCTATACACATTGCTGTGCGGTAACCCCAGTGATCTATACATATTGATGTATGGTAACCCCAGTGATCTATACACATTGCTGCGAGGTCACCTGTAACCCCAGTGATCTATACACATTGCTGTGCGGTAACCCCAGTGATCTATACATATTGCTGTATGGTAACCCCAGTGATCTATACACATTGCTGCGAGGTCACCTGTAACCCCAGTGATCTATACACATTGCTGTGCGGTAACCCCAGTGATCTATACATATTGATGTATGGTAACCCCAGTGATCTATACACATTGCTGCGAGGTCACCTGTAACCCCAGTGATCTATACACATTGCTGTGCGGTAACCCCAGTGATCTATACATATTGCTGTATGGTAACCCCAGTGATCTATACACATTGCTGCGAGGTCACCTGTAACCCCAGTGATCTATACACATTGCTGTGCGGTAACCCCAGTGATCTATACATATTGCTGTATGGTAACCCCAGTGATCTATACACATTGCTGCGAGGTCACCTGTAACCCCAGTGATCTATACACATTGCTGTGCGGTAACCCCAGTGATCTATACATATTGATGTATGGTAACCCCAGTGATCTATACACATTGCTGCGAGGTCACCTGTAACCCCAGTGATCTATACACATTGCTGTGCGGTAACCCCAGTGATCTATACATATTGCTGTATGGTAACCCCAGTGATCTATACACATTGCTGCGAGGTCACCTGTAACCCCAGTGATCTATACACATTGCTGTACAGTAACCACAGTGCTCTATATACATTTAACCCAGTGATCTATACACATTGCCGTGCGGTAACCCCAGTGATCTATACATATTGCTGTATAGTAACCCCAGTGATCTATACACATTGCTGCGAGGTCACCTGTAACCCCAGTGATCTATACACATTGCTGTACAGTAACCACAGTGCTCTATATACATTTAACCCAGTGATCTATGCACATTGCTGAGTAGTAACCTGTGACCTATAGACATTGCTTCACGATAACCTATAACCCAGTGATGCAGCAGCCTGTAGCCAGTGACGAGCAGAGCGCTAACACACGAGCTCAGGCATACACGGCCATTGCTGCCACACACAACTAGTTGGAAATCCCATGTCAGTTGTGTGAAGTGCACAGAATGGACCATGAGCTATGGATCTCCGATACCTGAGTACACGGGCATGGTGCGTGTTAGGGTCGCACAAACAGCTCGCCTGGCAGCAGCTCTCTCCCAATCTCATTCAAACAGGGCCCCGCACGACAGTGACGCTGCGAAATCACACGCTACACCGACGCGCAGCCAATCGCCCTGCGCTTCCCGGCAGCCTCGCCAATCAGAGAGCAGTCGGGTGATGTCGCAGCCAATCAGAGGGTGCGATTCTGACAGCCCGGCCAGTCAGGGGAAGCTTTCATCTGCAGTAACCCGGAAGTGTAACCTCCATTCTTCCGCATAAGTGACATGTTCGGCCAGAGCGCCGCTATCAGCAGGAAATGTACGGTTACTTGGAGCGCAAGGCTTCCAGGCTGCTTCTCTTTTTACGCTGCCAGTCAGTGGGTGGATACACACGCCGCCGGAGAGCACCGTTCTGTACGATGTAGGTTTTGCTGTGTAGTCTGCAAATTACGGATTACCAGAAAAGTAAAAGTATGTATGTGGCCAGAGCGCCCCCTGGCGGAGGAGGTCTCAGGTGCAGTCTGGTTAGTCGCAGATTGAAGACCAAGGTCTCCGCCTATTGGTAGTTTTCCTTTCCTGGTTACAAGGAACCGTGGTTATCGTGGTCAGGAGCAGAGAAGCACTGTGCAGGTCACAGGCAGAGGCGGCTTTAGACCTCATGGGGCCCTAAGTAAGACACCGATTTGGGGCCCCCCTTTCTCAAACAAACCAATTGTAGCAGACAGGTCCCCGCTCATTATGCCACCCACCAACTAGTCAGTGTATGCCGGGGTGTATCTACCTATTGGCCAGGATGGCACTCGCCGGGGGCGCCGCCTGGCTGTGCCACCCGCGGCCAAAGGATAGAAAAGCAGTACTGTCAGACTGTACCTGGTGAGAGTCTGTTACTGCTGGAGCTGCGCTGGTGTCCGGCAGCACCGCACTTGTAATCAGACTCAAAATAAACTACAGCTCCCAGCAGCCCTTGATGCTGGGAGCTCCCGGCAGCAAGGGCTGCTGGGAACTGTAGTTTATTGTGAGTCTGATTACAAGTGCGGTGCTGCTGGGCACTAGTCTGATCACTAGTGCAGTGTGGTGCTGACGAACACTGGCGCCGCGCCGGCAGTAACAGACTGTCACCAGGTACACAGCAATTGTTATATAGCACAGTGCTATAGATCTATTTGTTGTTGAAGATAATAAAAAAGTGTCAGTGTTTGGGAGAAGGGACTGTAGTACCTGGAAAACTACACGATTTTCATGCATGTTAGATGTAAGTAAGCGAAAACTTTAACTTGTTGCGTTGCGTGTAATAAAGAAAACACATATCTTACCTATTTCAAGGCCAGGTTCAATGAAATGTATATCAGTTAATTGTATAATTGATCATTTTATCTTGGAAGCGATGGCACCCTGGAAGCACTTCTACCATCCAACTAATGGTGTTTGGTTAATGGCTGGGTCCATTTGAGGCTCATCTCACAGCAGCTCATTAGCATTTTATTCAGGATGCAGTCAAGATGCTGGCGTTTGGCATCCCGGCGGTCGGAAAGCTGACGCCAGCATCCCGAAACTGCTCGGAATGCTGATGCTGGCATCCCAACATAGATAGCGATGCAGAATGCCAAAATCCGGATCGAGTTGGTGCCAAAGACTCCACTGGCAAGCCACGTGGGAGGGTTAGGGTTAGGCTGCAGGGACCGAGATTAGGAAGGGTGGGTTAGGTTTAGGCACCACTGAAGAGGCTTTGGGGGGGGGGGGGGGGGTTAGGCTCAGGCTGTGGGAAAGGTGGGTTAGGGGGGAGGGATGGTGTAACGTGAATATGAGACAATGAGACACTACTGTGCAGTGTAATGTGAATGAGGAACACTACTGTGTGGCATAATTTGAATTGGAAGTACTATTGTGTCCACGCCCTTCCCCCACAAGACCATGCCCCATTTCCATAACTGGCATCTTATTCCAAATGTGTGTGAGGGGGGGGGGGCGGCAGCCCCTTACTTTGCCAGGGGCGCTCGGACCCCTAGATACACCCCTGAGTGTATGCTCCCCAATCCGCCCCCTGCCGAGTAGAGCAGGCCAGGCTCGGACTGGCCCACAGGGTGACAGGGGAAACCACCGGTGAGCCCCACTGCTTGGGGCCCCACCTCCTGCTCTAAGGATCAGGTTCCAGACTGTGCACTTGAATTATACATTATACTGGACTATGGTGTATTTTCTACAGTGCATTGCAGCTGAATTTACTGTATAGATTTGTGAAGGGGTCCAAAAGTTGCACTCTGTAATGGTTAGTCAAACCAATGAGGTAGCAGGACACACCTCCACTGCAGACTGGCCACACCCCTAACATGGGCCCCTACCACTGCATTCCCCCCGGTGGGCCCTACATGCCCCAGTCCGACTCTGGAGCAGGCTTACGGTAGTTGGACTATGGTATTTATTATTTATTAAGTTTATATATATATATATATATATATATATATAGCTATGGAAACAGCGGCACTCAACAGACTTGTGAATAAATATACAGCCTTTATTCCGGTCCTACGCCGTTTCGGGGCGATACCCCGTCTTCAGGGACAAGCAATACATACACAAGTGCAAAATACCACAACTTATATACCTACTCTAACAAGTGCTCATAATGTCTAACAACGCTCACCTGTCCGGCGCTGCCATTCCCGCAGCGTCCAGCCGCTGGAATCGCGGGTCGCAGAACGATGACGTCAACAGCCCTCGCCGGACAGGGATAGCCAATGAGATGATGTTAAAGGATGTTGCTAAGCGACGTCTATACATGAAAACAAAAACAAGACAGTGCATGTTAAAAATTCATAACAAATACATCCTTAACTGCCTCAGTGAACCTAATGTTAAAAATTAAAAACATCGAGTTTAATGAACATACATGCACACTTACATACATACATACTTACCTATGTTGACACGAAGCACTCGGTCCTCTTGTCCAGTAAAATCCAGGGGTACCTGTAAATAAAATTATACTTACAAAGAATCCGGTGTAGATCGGTCCTCTTATTAAAAGTTATAATCCACGAAATACCCGGTCCACGAACTGAAAGGGGTCCCATGTTTAACATGGAACCCCTTTCCCCGAATGTCGGGACCCCCCATGACACCTGTGAAAGAGGGTCCCTTCAGGCAATCAGGGAGCGCCACGTCATGGAGCTATGCGCTCCTGCACTGTCAGTCAGGCGGCGCACTGTGGATACAATGTAGCGCAGCGGCGCTACATTATATCCAATGGTGGGAACTTTGCGGTCTGCGGTAGACCGCGAGGTTAAGTGGGGCCAACCACAAGAGTGACCCCACGCTAATTTTTTTTCTGATTTTTAACTCTTTCACACCCCTTCCCACTGATAAACATGCACGGATCTCACTGATCCGTGCATGCCTATCAGAAAACGGTCAAAAAAAAAGGTCTATTTTGGCTATTGCCGGCAGTGATTGTGAATACGATTTTTTTGTAAATTACAGAGTTGTATAAAATAACAGGCGTGTTTGACCGATGGTGTATTCATTCGTATTTATTTTCTTTGCCTTCAAAAAAAATACGAATGCCCTCATCACTGCCGAGATTTGAGTTTAGTAAATTCCCGAGATGACACTTTGAAGAAAAAACTCAAAATCGGGAGCTTAGTAAATACACCTCCTATTGTCCGGATTTGTCGAGAAATAATTCCACACCAAAGAGGTGGTTTTTTGGCAGTTTGCCCAGGCATCACAATGGGCTTCTTCATCCCACGGACAACAGGTGTCTCCCCCGGTGCCTGACTTAAACAAACCACATCACCATCAGAATCCTCATCGTCAACTTCCACCTCAGCGCCAGCAACACCCATATCCTCATCCTGGTGTACTTCAACAGTGACATCTTCAATTTCAATATCAGGACCTGGACTGTGGGTGCTCCTTCCAGCACTTGCAGGGGGCGTGCAAATGGTGGGAGGACCTCTCCTGTCCAGTGTTGGGAAGGTCAGGCATCGCACTCTCGTTGGGGATTTGTGATACCATCTCAGAACGCAGTTCTTTTCTGTGCTTTTTCCAGCTTAAAGGGGGGTACTCACGGAGCGATCGCTGCTTAAAATCTAAGCAATCTGACTAGGTTGCTTAGATTTTAAGCCTGATCGCTTCGTGTGTACCCCCTACAGCGATAGCGATGCGCAGCCCCGCGCATCGCTAGATTGGCCTGCCGTGCAGGCCAATCTAGTGGGTCGCTCATTTCACCCGCAGCGCCCCCCGTCTCCCCCCCGCACGCTCAGCACACATCGCGTTGTGCTGAGCGGCGGGAGAGATGTGTGCAGAGTGGTTCGCTCAGCACACATCTCTCCCGCATCGGCCAGTGAGTACTGGCCTTAACTCTTTTCATTTTTCTAGCGGGAGGATGAGGGCTTCCATCGTCATGTGAAGCTGAACCACTAGTCATGAACATAGGCCAGGGCCTCAGCCGTTCCTTGCAACTCCGTGTCATAAATGGCATATTGGCAAGTTTACGTTTCTAATCAGACCATTTCAATTTCTCTTTTTGGGTCTTTTTACTGAACTCTGGCTTTTTGGATTTTACATGCCCTCTACTATCACATTGGGCATCGGCCTTGGCAGACGACGATGGCATTTCATCATCTATGTCATGACTAGTGGCAGCAGCTTCAGCACTAGGAGGAAGTGGTTCTTGATCTTTCCCTATTTTATCCTCCAAATTTTTGTTCTCCATTATGTTTCTGGAGTTATGTAACACAATATGCAGCACAGGAATGACTGATGGCTGATGCACAGGACACTACCACTGGTCTGATGCAGCACAACACAGCAACACTGTGTGGGACTTGTTGTTATTATTATTATAATACTGTAGCAGTGAACATATAGCAGCATCGTATACCACTGTGACTGCCTGGTCACTGGAATGACTGATGGCCAGGACACTACCACTGGTCTGATGCAGCACAACACAGCAACACTGTGAGGGACTTGTGGTTGTTGTGATAGCCAGGCAGGGCCAGATCCATCAGTCATTTTAAAACTTTGCATGCCAGGCTGTCTCATCACATAAGCAGTTTATTCACAGTTCTTACAGGGTTATCATGACAATAACATTTAATTTCTTGTTCTCCTCTCCAGCACAATCTTCATACAGGTTACCTCAGGTTACATTTCCTTTAATTCGCTTCAATGGCAACAGCAATGGCAGCTCAAACAATGATGGGGCAGAATTACAGTGCATGCCAGCGTAGCCTCGGAATCAATAGTGCGGCGTCCGCACACCGAGATTAATTTCAGTGTGTTCTCCCCTATTCGCTGGGGGCTCTATTAAACGGGATCTCTCATGGACACGTTACTGGGGGCCTTCCGCCACACGTGGTTTCCTACCAATTACCCAGATAGTCCTCTCCCGAAGACTCACACCTCCCGTCCTGCTTCTTGGAAACCCCTGAAGGTGGGGATCCCCTTTGTTCCTGGTTCCATCCACTGTAGTCTGCATACTGTGGTTCTCACACTGCACTCTCCATCTCTCACTGAAGCTGCTGGCTCTCCTGTTACACTGCAGATATGGGCTCTCCTCTTCATAGCAACATCCACACGCTGCTCTTCTCTCCATAATGCCAGGGACTGTGGCATACCATACTTATTCCACAGTCCCCAGACTGCGTTTCTCCTGGACACTAGCCTGTGCCCTCCATCTCTGTCCTCTGCTCACACCGACCCTAGCCTGTGCAGGGACCAATATAAAAGTGTCCCCCGGCTGTGGCATTATCTCTGACTAGTAGAGCCCGGTGCTGGTGTTAAAAATATGGGGGATCCCTACGTTTTTTGTCCCTCGTTTTTTTTTGCACCAGGACCAGGCGCAGAGCCCGGTGCTGGTTGTTTAAATATAGGGGTACCCCAGTCATTTTTTCCCCTGTATTTTTACAACCAGGACCGGCTCAAAGAGCCCGAGGCTGGTTATGCTTGGCGGGGGGGACCCCATGCAAATTTTTGGGGGGATTTTTAACTCTTCACTTCTCAGAATATACACAATGAAGCCCTGCACGGATCTCACAGATCCGGCTGGGATTCATTGTGTTAAGTCTTGGCAGTGTTTTACTAATCACTCTCGTAAAACACTGCCTGACATTACGAATGACATCGGCATTGGAAAAAACGAAAATGCAGAATACGACAGCTTAGTAAATCAGTCGTAAAAAAATAAAGTTTCAAATTCACACTACCGATGTCATTCGTGTTTAAGCTGCCTCCAAATCCCGACAATTACGAATCTTAGTAAATATACCCCCAGGTGTCAAGCCATGTGTTGCCTCTGCCACTCTGTAATAAGTTGGGGTAAGGATGTTAACCATCTAGGACCATCCTCCCTTATATGTCACCTGCAGCGCATTCATCATAAGTCAGTATCAAGTTGTGAAACTTTGGGTAAGAGCGTAAGTAGTCCACTGACACCTAAATCCCTTCTTCCTCCCGTACCCAAGCTCCTGCAAGCCACACCACCAACTCCCTCAACGTCAACTTCCTCCTCAGTCAGGAATGTCAGTAGTCCTGCAGGCCATGTCACTGTCAAGACTGAGGAGTCCTCTCCTAACCGGGATTCCTGCGGAGGATCCTTGAGTGGTACGCCTGCTGTTGCTGCCGCTGCTGTTGTTGCTGCTGGGAGTCAATCGTCATCCCAGAGGGGAAGTCGGAAGACCACTTGTACTACTTCAACTAAGCAAATGACTGTCCAACAGTCCTTTGTGAGGAAGATGAAATATGACAGCAGTTATCCTGTTGCAAAGCGGATAACTGAGGCCTTGACACGTATGTTGGTGTTAGACGTGCGTCCGGTATCCGCCATTAGTGCAGTGGGATTTAGACAATTGATGGAGGAAATGTGTCCCCGGTACCAAATCCCATCTAGGTTCCACTTCACTAGGCAGGTGATACCGAGAATGTACAAAGACATCAGAAAAAGAGTCACCAGTGTCCTATAAAATGCGGTTGTATCCAGTGTCCACTTAAACACGGACATGTGGACAAGTGGAACAGGGTAGACTAAGGACTATATGACTGTGACAACCCACTGGGTAGATGTATGGCCTCCCGCAGCAACAACAGCAGCGGCAACAGTGGCAGCATCTCGCAAACGCCAACTCGTTCCTAGGCAGGCTACGCTATGTATCACAGCTTTCCGTAAGAGGCACACCGCTGACAACCTCTTACGGAAACTGAGGGACATCATCGCAGAATGGCTTACCCCAATTAGACTCTCCTGGGGATTTGTGATATCGGACAACGCCACCAATATTGTGCGTGCATTACATCTGGGCAAATTCTAGCACGTGCCATGTGTTGCACATACAATTAATTTGGTGGTGCAGATTTTTTTTTTTAAATGACAGGGGTGTACAGGAGATTCTGTCGGTGACCCGAAAAATTGTGGGCCTCTTTCGACATTCTGCTGCCGCATGCCGAAGACCGGAGTGAAAGCAAACACTCCTGAACCTGCCCTGCCATCAACTGAAGCAAGAGGTGGTAACGAGGTGGAATTCAACACTCTATATGCTTCAGAAGATGGAGAAGCAGCAAAAGGCCATTAAAGCCTATACATCCACCTACGATATAGGCAAAGGAGGGGGAATACACCTGACTCAAGCGCTGTGGAGAATGATTTCTGTCTTGTGCAAGGTTCTCCAACCCTTCGAACGTGCCACACGTGAAGTCAGTTCAGACACTGCCAGCTTGAGTCAGGTCATTCCCCTCATCAAGCTTTTGCAGAAGCAGCTGGAGAAACTGAAGGAGGAGCTAAGACGGAGCGATTCCGCAAAGTATGTGGGACTTGTGGATGGAGCCCTTCATTCACTTTGCCAGGATTCAAGGGTGGTCAATATGTTGAAATCAGAGCACTACATTTTGGCCACCATGCTCAATCCTAGGTTTAAAGCCTACGTTGTATCTCTCTTTCCGGCAGACACAAGTCTGCAGAGGTGCAAAGACCTGCTGGTGAGTAAATCGTCAACTCAAGCGGAACGTGAGCCGTCAACAGCTCCTCCTTCAATTTCTCCCGCCACTGGGGCTGCAAGGGAAAAGATAAGATTTCCTAGCCCACTCGCTGGCGGTGATGCAGGGCAGTCAGGAGCAAGTGCTGACATCTGGTCCGGACTAAAGGACCTGCCAACAATTACTGACATGTCTACTGTCACTGCATATGATTATGTCACCATTGAAAGGATGGTGGAGGATTATATGAGTGACAACATCCAAGTAGGTATGTCAGACAGTCCGTATGTATACTGGCAGGAAAAAAGAGGCAATTTGGATGCCCTTGCACAAACTGGCTTTATTTTACCTAAGTTGCCCTCCTTCTAGTGTGTACTCCGGAAGAGTGTTTAGTGCAGCCGGTAACCTTGTCAGCGATCGGCGTAGGGGGTTACTTCCACAAAATGTGGAGAAGATGATGTTCAGCAAAATGAATTATAAATTCCTCCGGGAAGACCTGTACCAGCAATTGCCTCCAGAAAGTACAGAGGGACCTGTGATGGTGGATTCCAGTGTGGACGAAATAATGCTCTGTGAGGAGGAGGATGTACACAGTGAAAGGGGTGAGGAATCGGAGGATGAGGTCGACATCTTGCCTCTGTAGAGCCTGTTTGTGCAAGGAGAGATTGCTTACTTCTTTTTTTGGTGGGGGCCCAAACAAAGCAGTCATTTCAGCCACAGTCGTGTGGCAGACCCTGTTGCTGAAATGATTGGTTTGTTAAAGTGTGCATGTCCTGTTTATACAACATAAGGGTGGGAGGGCCCAAGGACAATTCCATCTTGCACCTTTTCTCTTACGGCCTAGAGGATGCTGGGGTCCACATTAGTACCATGGGGTATAGACGGGTCCACCAGGAGCCGTTGGCACTTTAAGAGTTTGAGAGTGTGGGCTGGCTCCTCCCTCTATGCCCCTCCTACCAGACTCAGTTTAGAAAATGTGCCCGGAGGAGCTGGTCACAGCTAGGGGAGCTCTCCTGAGCTTTTCTAGTAAAAGTTATTTTTAGAGTTTGTTTTTTTACAGGAGGCTGTTGGCAACAGCCTGCCTGCAGCGAGGGACTAGGGGGGGAGCAGTGTCCGTCCAGCGGGGTCTGAGCCACTGACTCCGCTGACTAGACACTGAGCTCCAGAGGGGTTGGATCGGACTCCACCACAGGGGACCACTCGCCCCAGCAGCATGCCGCCAACCCCTTACAAATGCTGAAGAAGTGGTGAGTGAGTCACCGATCCCCCAAGCAAGCGGGGGGGCCATTGTGAAGATGGCGACAATGGGGAGGGAGCGCAGTACTAACTGCGCTCCTGGGAAGGTCCAGAGGCACATAGTGCAGCACTGTGAGGGGCGCCCTGGGCCAGCGCTTACCCCCACACTGGTCAGCAAGTCTGTCGGGGTCCGCGGATCTCAGCCAGCAAGTTTCCTCAGGCCAGTCTAAAATTTGAAGAGTGGGAAGATAGCGCCATTAAGTGGGCGGAGCTTCCCCTCAGAGCGGACCCAGCAGCGTTCCAGCGCCATTTTCCTGCCTGCACAGCACTGGATGGAAGATCAGGTCCCTCCACAGCAGCTCCATTGGTCTGTACATGGTACCAGGGGGTTGTAGAAGGGAGGGGAGGCTTTAAAACGACTGTGTCTCCTTTTAAGGGACACAGTCTGCGCTGGTAAGGGGTTGCCTTTTACTAAAAGTGCTGTATTGTGGGTTGGCTCCGATCTCTGTGTCTCTCTTGCCTTTCTTGGGGGGCAAACTCTGTCTGCCCCCATCTGTGTGTGTGTGGAGTGTTTGGTGGTCTCCTTTAGCTATATCCAGGGACACTGTGTCATATGCTGCAGAGGATTTATCCTCCCAGGATGATCCCATTCCATGTAATCAGGTTAGCACTGGTTTAGCACAGATTCCAGCAAGGGAACCAGAGTGGTTTTCCTCTATCAAAACTTGGATTTCTCAGATTTCTGACAGGGTTGCTAGTAATGAATCTGCAACCCAGGTATTACAGAGCTCTATGGCTGTATGGCTTGTGTCTGGTACCTCAGGACACCCCGCTTTATACCCCCACAAACGTGCGCTTGTGCATGTCACACAAGATGACACGAATACCGATTCTGACACTACAGACGGTGATGGGGATGTGTTGCGGGGGTCCGCATCTCTTGCAAGGGGGGTGCAATTATTGATAGAGGCTATCAGGGATGTGTTAAATGTTAATGATACCACACCTGAGCAGATTTAGGAGGCTTTTTTCACTGAAAATAAAAAAGCCTCGCTAACCTTCCCTGCGTCAAAGGAGTTGAATGCTATATTTGAAAAAGCATGGGAAAACCCTGAGAAAAGGTTTCAGATCCCTAAAAGGGTTCAGGTGGCTTTTCCTTTCCCTGAGGAGGATAGGAAAAAGTGGGAAAACCCTCCGATTGTTGACGCATCTGTGTCCAGACTCTCAAAGAAGGTGGTTTTGCCTGTTCTGGGATCTACCGCCTTAAAGGAGCCGGCAGATAGAAAGATTGATAACACGCTTAAATCAATGTACACTGCTTCTGGGGCCAAATTACGTCCCACTATTGCTAGTGCATGGATTGCAAAGGCTATAGTGAAGTGGTCGGCTACCTTGCTTGAGGATTTGGATACAATGGATAGGGATGACGTTGCATTATGGGCCTAATTCTGAGTTGATCGCAGTAGCAAATTTGTTAGCAGTTGGGCAAAACCATGTGCACTGCAGGGAGACAGATATAACATGTGCAAAGAGAGTTAGATTTGGGTGGGGTGTGTTCATACTGAAATCTAAATTGCAGTCTAAACATAAAGTAGCCAGTATTTACCCTGCACAGAAACGAAATAACCCACCCAAATCTAACTCTCTCTGCAAATGTTATATCTGCCCCCCCCCCCCCCCCTGCAGTGCACATGGTTTTGCCCAATTGCTAACAAACTTGCTGCTGCGATCAACTCAGAATTACCCCCAATTTCTCATACGTCCTAGAGCACAGGTTCTCAAACTCGGTCCTCAGGACCCCACACAGTGCATGTTTTGCAGGTCTCCTCACATAATCGCAAGTGAAATAATTAGCGCCATCTGTGGACCTTTTAAAATGTGTCAGTGAGTAATTAATACACCTGTGCACTTACTGGGTTACCTGCAAAACATGCACTGTGTGGGGTCCTGAGGACCGAGTTTGAGAACCACTGTCCTAGAGGATGCTGGGTCCATTTCATGACCATGGGGTATAGACGGTTCCGCAGGAGCCATGGGCACTCCAAGACTTTTCAATGGTGTGAACTGGCTCCTCCCTCTATGCCCCTCCTCCAGACCTCAGTTTTAGAAATGTGCCCAGGCAGACTGTATGCACTCCAGAAGAGCTCTACTGAGTTTCTCTGAAAAGACTTGTTAGGTTTTTTATTTTCAGGGAGAACTGCTGGCAACAGTCTCCCTGCTTCGTGGGACTGAGGGGGCAGAAGTAGGAACCAACTTCCTAAAGAGTTTCATGGCTCTGCTTCTGGCTGACAGGACACCATTAGCTCCTGAAGGGAACTGAACGCTAGCCGTGCCTAGATGCTCCCACAGCACGCCGTCACCACCCTCACAGAGCCAGAAGTCAGAACACAGGTGAGTGTTAGAAGACAGATCTTCAATCAAGAAAGTGACGGCTAAAGGTACCGCGCGGCTGGCAGGAGCGCAGCGCGCCATGTTGCCCACACATACGCAGGCACTGCAGCATGAAACCTATGGAAACTGGCATAAATAAGGGGCATAAGTTGCTGAGGCACAGTCCTACCCCCACCAGTATAAAAAAATTACCTCATAGAAGCTGAGGAGAAACACACCATTGAAGAGTGGAGCTTCCTCCTCAGCCAGCACACTACTCAGGGCCATTTTCTCTCCTCAGGCTGCAGAGACAACGCTGGTCCTCCTCCACTACTGAACAAGTATCAGGGTGCAAAACGGGGGGCCACAGTGAATTTGGTGCTATATAATTGTGTGATTAGCATTATAAAAGCGCTGCATGTCAGTGGGCATTTTGTGTTCACAGACATTGTGTTACTGGCGCTGGGTTGTGAACTGGCAAATCCTATCTGTGTCCCTCTGACAGATTTTACTGTGGGTCTGTCCCCTATAAGTCCTGGAGTGTCTGTGGTGTGGTTGAGCACGTGTGTGACATGTCTGTGGCAGGGAATCTCTTCCTCTGTGGAAGACATGTTAGAGACACAGAGGTGTAATATGACACCAAGAGCCTGACTGGGTGAAAGTTTACATGATAGTGTGAATCACTACTGAATCTCATACAGAAAACTGGATATAATCTGTTGAAGATGTGATTTTTAATAGTTCTGCCTTTCATCCACAGGGACCCCTCTGGGTCACATACAAATTTGCAAGTAGTACAAACTGATACCGACACGGACTCTGTTTCCTGTATCGACACTAGTGATTCCAGGGGAATAGGTCCTAAATTAGCAAAAAAGCAATCAAAACATGTTTTAGCTATAAAGGTGGTGTTAGAAGTTACGAAGCCCCCTCTTTACCACAAGGAGAGGGTTTACTTTAGTAAAGAAGTAATGTAATTTTCCCTCCACCTCAGGAACAGTCTCTTGGAGGGAGTCTGATTTAACCTGAAAAGAAATTTCAGATTCCCAAAAGGAATTCAGGCAGCTTACCTTTTTCCAAAAGGTGGGAGTCACCCCACATTTTAGGCAGGACCCTGTCATAAAAGAGAAAAGGTGTTTCTCCCTGCGCCTGGAATGGCTTCACTTAAGGAGCCGACAGGTGCAAGTGAGTGAGGTGATCTATTGATGTGGCCAATTGGACACTACTCAGGCCTACCATTGTCTGTGCGTGGGTGAGTAGTGCTATTGAGAAGTGGTCAGAAAACTTGTCATTAGACATTGACACAATAGATGGAGACGAGATACTCCTAACGTTAGGTCATATCAAAGACGCTGCTGCGTACGTACTAGAAACCATGAAATATATTGGTCTCTTGGAATCAAGAACCGCTACCATGGCAGTATCGGCTCGGAGGGCGTTGTGGACTCGCCAGTGGAATGCTGATGCAGATTCCAAAAGAAATATGGAGGCTCTCCCGTATAAAGGTGAGGCCTTGTTTGGTGATGGGCTGGATGCGTTAGTCTCGGCGGCTACCGCAGGTAAGTCGACATTCTTGCCTTATGCAAGAAGACAAAAGACACATCACTCTCACATGCAGTCCTTTCGGCCCAACAAATACAAAAAGGCCAAAGGTTCCCCCTTTTTTGCAGGTAGGAGAATGGGGAAAGGAAAGAAATCCGCAGCGTCTCCCGGATCGCAGGAGCAGAAGTCCACCCCTGCTTCTGCCAAATCTGCAGCATGACGCTGGGGCTCCCTTGCGGGAGTACGCTCGGGTGGGAGCACGTCTGAAACTTTTCAGTCACATCTGGATTCAATCTGGCCTGGACCCATGGGTCTTACAAATAGTGTCCCATGGGTGCAAACTAGAGTTTCAAGACGTCCCCCATGCCGATTTTTCAAATTGACCTTGCCAACTTCTCTTCCAGAAAGAGAGGCAGTAACAACGACAATTCAAAAATTATGTCAGGATCAGGTCATTGTCCTGGTACCCTTGTCACAGCAAGGAGAAGGTTTTTATTCAAGCCTCTTCGTAGTTCCGAAGCCAGACGGCTCGGTCAGACCGATTTTAAATCTGAAAAATCTGAATCTCTACCTGAAAAGGTTCAAGTTCAGGATGGAATCCCTGAGGGTAGTGATTTCCAGTCTGGAGGAGGGGGACTTTATGGTGTCAGTAGACATAAAGGATGCTTACTTGCATGTTCCCATTTATCCTCCTCACCAAGCTTATCTGAGATTCGCAGTACAGGATTGCTGTTACCAGTTCCAGACGTTGCCGTTCGGACTCTCCACTGCACCCAGGTGTATTCACCAAGGTGATGGAGGAGATGATGGTCCTCCTTCGTCAAAAAGGAGTCAATATAATCCTTATCTGGATGATCTCCTGATAAAAGCGAGATCCAGGGAACAGTTGGTGCAGGACATCGCACTCTCCCTGTCAATACTCCAACAACACGGTTGGATCATGAATTTTCCAAAGTCGCAGTTGGAACAGACGACAAGATTGTCCTTTTTAGGGATGATTCTGGACACAGAAGTACGGAGAGTATTTCTTCCAGTGGAAAAGGCTCTGGAAATCCAGAAAATGGTCAAACAAATATTGAAACCAACAAGCGGGTGATCCATCAATGCATTCGGTTGTTGGGGAAAATGGTAGCGGCCTACGAGGCCATATAGTTTGGTCGATTTCATGCCAGAGTATTCCAGTGGGACCAGTTGGACAAGTGGTCCGGATCCCACCTACACAGGCACCGGAATAATCCTGTCCTCCAAAGCCAGGATTTCGCTCCTGTGGTGGCTACACAGTTCTCATCTACTAGAGGGACGCAGGTTTGGGATTCACGACTGGGTCCTAATAACCACGGATGCAAGTCTCCGAGGCTGGGGAGCTGTCACAAAGGGGGAAAGCTTCCAAGGAAAATGGTCAAGTCAGGAAGCCTGCCTTCACATAAATTTTCTGGAATTGAGAGCCAATTACAACGGCCTTCTACAAGCGGTACATCGTCTTCAAGATCATCCCGTGCAGATCCAGTCGGACAATGTAACAGCAGTCACATACATAAACAGGCAAGGCGGAACGAAAAGCAGAGCAGCAATGGCAGAGGTGACAAGGATTCTCCTCTGGGCAGAAAGACATGTAAGAGCTCTGTCAGCAATTTTCATTCCGGGAGTGGACAACTGGGAAGCAGACTTCCTCAGCAGACACGATCTCCATACAGGAGAGTGGGGCCTCCACCAAGACGTCTTCGCAGAGGTGACAAGTCTTTGGGGAGTTCCTCAAGTAGACATTGTCACGATCCGGGTATCTGGACGCCATTACTTACCCTTCAGATGCCTCCTAAGGCTGGCTCAGCGTTCCAGGACCGGATCCCGCTGTTCCTGAGTTTCCACATGCAGAATGTCAGAGTGGTGATTTCATCAGCCGCGGCCTCCGCTGTGCCCGCGTGGTTAAATGTGCGCTTGTCAGTCTGGCGTCTCCTGTTTCCTGTGGCCGGCGTCGCCATTACTGTTTCAATTCTCACATGGATTACAAACCAAACTTCCCTCCAAGTGTCTGCATGGGCGCAGCCATCTTGGATTTTGTCATCTGATTATTTCCACCAATCTGCTGTCTGTATTGTTGATTTGCATAATTGCCTAGCCAACCCCTTCCTTGCTGCAGGTATAAGTATGCTGTGCCTGAGCAAGGAAGGCGTCAGTGCTTTGGTTGTCTAACCTAGTTCCAGTTTGTCTCTCTCCTGTGGTTGTCTTCCAGGTTCCAGCTCCTGTCTCCAGACTTCTGCTATAGAGACCCGCACCAGCATTCCATCTGCGGTGTAGCCTGACTCTCCGATCCATTCTGGACTCACCTGTTTCCAGCTACAACAATCACCTGCTTCCAGCCCAGCTTCCAGCAGTGTACAGCTTCTCTTAAAGGGCCGGTGTCCTTTTCTGCAGTTTACCACTCTCCACCGGTATTATTATTTCACCGCTCTCAAACTCCAAACTTCATTATTATTTCACCGCTCTCAAACAATCACCTGCTTCCAGCCCAGCTTCCAGCAGTGTATAGCTTCTCTTAAAGGGCCGGTGTCCTTTTCTGCAGTTTACCACTCTCCACCGGTATTATTATTTCACCGCTCTCAAACTCCAAACTTCATTATTATTTCATCGCTCTCAAGTTCGTTTATTATTTAACTGGTTCCAGCCAGTATCCACTCCGTACCAACAACAGTCTGGTTCCAGCCAGTATCCACAGCAGCCGTTTAATCTTCAGCAGCCCAGCCTTTCCTGGAACACCAGCTGGTACGATCCTGGGTTCTCTCCATTGCTACAGTCAGGCCTGGTAAGGACTTTCCAACTAGAAGATTATAAGAACTGTCTCACACTACCAGTGCCTGTGGCCCTTGCCACCCTGTAGTACCCAGGAATTGTATTTATCCTCTGTTGACTTTTATGTTTCCTTTACTGCTGCTGTGTTACGGAGTTTGTCATAATAAACATCATTGACTTTTATCCTGGTTGTCGTGGTCACGCCTTCGGGCAGTTATTCTACATGTTACTTACATGTCTAGGGGTCTGATACAACCTCCCAGGTTCCGTTACATCTCAGCCCCTACAACTGAGGCTGCCTCCCGTCAGCTCAGGCCCTCAGTTGTGACAGTAAGCACTGACCTAATGAATCCAGCCGGAGACCAGGATCAAGCGGCCAGGCCGATGCAAGAACTGGCAGCCCGACTTGAACATCAGGAGGCTGCACAGGGCCACATCATCCGCTGTCTCCAGGATCTCTCTACACGGCTGGATGGGATTCAAACGACCCTCCGTGGACCTGGCACGTCCGGTGCGTCCACTACAGTAACACCAGCTGTAACCCCACCCACCTTACCCATTTCCAGTCCACATCTTCATCTTCCAACGCCAGCAAAATTTGATGGATCTCCAAGGTTCTGCAGGGGATTTCTCAATGTGAAATCCACTTTGAGCTTCTACCTGGCAATTTCTTCAGTGACCGTACCAAAATTGCCTATATCATCTCCCTTCTCAGTGGCTCAGCCCTTGACTGGGCATCACCTTTATGGGAGAAGTCTGATCCCCTGCTATCCTCCTATACTGACTTTGTAGCTACATTCAGGCGCATCTTCGACGAGCCAGGCCGGATAACATCTGCTTCATCTGAGATTCTCCGTTTACGCCAGGGAACACGTACTGTGGGACAGTATCTTATACAGTTTAAAATCCTGGCATCCGAACTGGCATGGAACGACGAGGCCCTGTATGCTGCATTCTGGCATGGCTTATCAGAACGCATCAAGGATGAGTTAGCTACCAGAGACTTGCCCTCTAAGTTGGATGAGCTAATTTCTCTTTGCACGAAGGTTGATCTACGTTTCAGAGAGAGAGCAACCGAGCGAGGAAGATCATCTACTCCTAAATCTTCTGCTCCTCCTCCTCGTCAACCATCTCCATCCAAGGATGAGCCTATGCAAATTAGTCGTTCCGGTCTATCTCCCGCTGAGCGCCGAAGACGTCTCTCTGAGTCTCTCTGTCTCTACTGTGCAGCTCCGTCGCACACTATCAATGCCTGTCCCAAACGTCCGGGAAACTCCAGATCCTAGCTCGCCAAGGAGAGGGCCGGCTAGGAGTAATGATCTCCTCTCCATCTCCTCATGACTGTAACCTCCCAGTGTCGCTCCAAATTGCTCAACGTTACAGGAACGTCATTGCCCTCCTTGATTCCGGAGCAGCTGGGAATTTCATAACCGAAGCTTATGTTAAACGGTGGTCCCTACCCACCGAGAGACTGTCCTCGTCCATCTCTTTGACTGCCGTGGATGGCAGCAAGATTTTTGACGCAGTCATTTCCTTAAGGACTCTTCCAGTTCGTCTGAGAGTGGGAGTTCTTCATTCTGAGTATATTTCTTTTTTAGTGATTCCAAGAGCCACACATCCAGTGGTTTTAGGCCTTCCATGGCTCCGTCTCCACAACCCATCAATTGACTGGACGACTACGCAAATACTGGCATGGGGTCCCTCCTGTGCTGAGACTTGTTTAGCCAAAGTTCTTCCTGTTTGTTCTTCCTTCCCCAGGTCATCTGATGTTCCGCCTCCTCCATATCAAGACTTCACGGACGTGTTCAGTAAAGCCTCTGCTGATATCCTTCCTCCTCATAGAGAATGGGACTGCCCAATCGACCTCATTCCAGGGAAGGTTCCACCGCAAGGCCGAACTTATCCGTTGTCTCTGCCTGAGACACACTCCATGGAAGAGTACATCAAAGAGAACCTGGCGAAGGGTTTCATCCGACCATCTTCTTCTCCAGCCGGCGCAGGCTTCTTCTTCGTTAAGAAGAAAGACGGTGGTCTGCGTCCGTGCATCGACTACAGAGGTCTGAACGACATTACCGTCAAGAACCGATACCCTTTACCCCTGATTACCGAGCTCTTTGATAGAGTTAGTGGTGCAACTATTTTCACAAAGCTGGACTTGAGGGGTGCCTACAATCTCATCCGAATCCGTGAGGGTGACGAGTGGAAGACCGCCTTTAACACCCGTGACGGACATTATGAGTACCTCGTCATGCCCTTCGGATTGAGCAACGCTCCAGCAGTCTTCCAGCACTTCGTGAATGAGATTTTCAGGGACATCTTGTACCGCCATGTCGTGGTTTATCTAGACGACATCCTCATCTTTGCTAATAATCTCGAAGATCATCGTTTCTGGGTAAAAGAGGTTCTTTCCCGTCTCCGTGTCAATCACCTCTATTGTAAATTGGAGAAGTGTGTGTTTGAAGTTAAAACCATTACGTTTCTAGGTTACATTGTGTCCGGTTCTGGACTAGAGATGGATCCTGAGAAACTCCAAGCAATCCAGAATTGGCCTATACCCTTAAGCCTCAAAGGGGTCCAGAGGTTCTTAGGGTTCGCCAATTATTATAGAAAATTTATACGAGACTTTTCCACCATCGTGGCGCCTATCACTGCATTAACCAAGAAAGGTGCTAATCCGTCCAAGTGGTCCGAGGAAGCTACACAGGCCTTTCACCTTCTGAAACAACGGTTCATCTCTGCACCAGTTCTGAAACAGCCCGACACCGACTCTCCTTTTATCTTAGAGGTAGATGCCTCCTCCGTTGGAGTAGGAGCAGTGTTATCCCAGAGGGCCAAAGATGGACATCTACATCCTTGCAGTTTCTTCTCCCGGAAGTTCTCCCCAGCTGAGCGCAACTATGCCATTGGCGATCAGGAGTTGCTAGCCATCAAGCTCGCTCTGGAGGAGTGGAGATACCTGTTGGAGGGAGCTTCCCACTCAATCACCAAACTTACCGACCACAAAAATCTTTTATATCTCAAAGGCGCACAATATCTGAATCCTCGTCAGGCCAGATGGGCACTTTTCTTCTCTAGGTTTGACTTTAAACTCCAGTTCTGTCCGGGTTCTCAGAATCGTAAGGCCGATGCCCTTTCCCGCTCATGGGAGCAAGAAAATGAGTCCGAGTCTGCAGACAAGCATCCTATTATTAATCCGTTGGCATTCTCCACGGTAGGGATGGACTCTACGCCTCCACCAGGGAAAAGTTTTGTTAAGCCAGTTCTAAGGAAGAAGCTCATGCATTGGGCCCATGCTTCCCGTTTTGCTGGACATACAGGCATTCAGAAAACCCTTGAATTTATTTCTAGGTCCTACTGGTGGCCAACTCTGAAGAAGGACGTTATGGAATTTATTGCCTCCTGCCCAAAGTGTGCCCAACACAAAGTCTCCCGCCAGTCGCCTGCGGGGCAACTGGTTCCATTATCTGTTCCCCGTCGACCTTGGACCCATTTGTCGATGGACTTTGTTTCCGATCTACCTATCTGCAACAAGTTTAATACCATCTGGGTGGTAGTTGACCGGTTCACCAAGATGGCACATTTCATCCCTCTCACCGGTCTTCCGTCAGCTTCTAAGTTGGCTCAAGTGTTTATACAAGAGATCTTCCGACTTCACGGTCTTCCTGAAGAGATCATCTCGGATCGTGGAGTACAATTTGTAGCCAAATTTTGGCGAAGTTTGTGTCAAGCCCTCCAAGTCAAGTTAAAGTTTTCCACGGCTTACCATCCTCAGACCAATGGTCAAACCGAGAGGGTGAATCAGGACTTGGAGGCCTTCCTCCGTATATATGTGTCTTCCTCTCAAGATGACTGGGTTCAACTCCTTCCTTGGGCCGAGTTCAGCCACAACAATCAATACCATTCCTCATCTTCTTCTACACCATTCTTCATTAATTATGGATTCCACCCTAAAGTCCCAGAATTCCAACCGCTTCCCGCAACTTCTGTTCCAGCAGTGGATGTCACCTTGCGTCAGTTTTCAAATAACTGGAGGAACGTCCGCGCAGCCCTGCTTAAAGCCTCATTCAGGTATAAGAAGTTTGCCGATAGGAAGCGTAGAGCGGTTCCTGCTCTCAAGGTGGGTGATCGTGTGTGGCTGTCCACGAAGAATTTGAGGTTGAGAGTTCCCAGCATGAAATTTGCACCTCGCTACATCGGACCCTTCAAGATTGAACAAGTCATCAATCCTGTTGCCTACAGGTTACAGTTACCATCCTTCTTGAAAATACCCAGGACATTTCATGTTTCTTTGTTGAAACCGCTGATCCTGAATCGGTTTCATTCCGCACTTCCTCCAGCTCCCAAAGTTCAGACTCAACGGGGAGTCGAGTACGAGGTGGCCAAGATTTTGGACTCACGTTTCCGTTACGGTCAGTTACAATACCTCATTGACTGGAAGGGCTATGGTCCTGAAGAACGCTCTTGGACCAATGCCTCAGACGTCCATGCTCCTGCCTTGGTCCGAAATTTCCACGCAAAGTTTCCTTTAAAGCCTAAGAAGTGTCCTGGGGCCACTCCTAAAGGGGGGGGTGCTGTCACGATCCGGGTATCTGGACGCCATTACTTACCCTTCAGATGCCTCCTAAGGCTGGCTCAGCGTTCCAGGACCGGATCCCGCTGTTCCTGAGTTTCCACATGCAGAATGTCAGAGTGGTGATTTCATCAGCCGCGGCCTCCGCTGTGCCCGCGTGGTTAAATGTGCGCTTGTCAGTCTGGCGTCTCTTGTCTCCTGTGGCCGGCGTCGCCATTACTGTTTCAATTCTCACATGGATTACAAACCAAACTTCCCTCCAAGTGTCTGCATGGGCGCAGCCATCTTGGATTTTGTCATCTGATTATTTCCACCAATCTGCTGTCTGTATTGTTGATTTGCATAATTGCCTAGCCAACCCCTTCCTTGCTGCAGGTATAAGTATGCTGTGCCTGAGCAAGGAAGGCGTCAGTGCTTTGGTTGTCTAACCTAGTTCCAGTTTGTCTCTCTCCTGTGGTTGTCTTCCAGGTTCCAGCTCCTGTCTCCAGACTTCTGCTATAGAGACCCGCACCAGCATTCCATCTGCGGTGTAGCCTGACTCTCCGATCCATTCTGGACTCACCTGTTTCCAGCTACAACAATCACCTGCTTCCAGCCCAGCTTCCAGCAGTGTACAGCTTCTCTTAAAGGGCCGGTGTCCTTTTCTGCAGTTTACCACTCTCCACCGGTATTATTATTTCACCGCTCTCAAACTCCAAACTTCATTATTATTTCACCGCTCTCAAACAATCACCTGCTTCCAGCCCAGCTTCCAGCAGTGTATAGCTTCTCTTAAAGGGCCAGTGTCCTTTTCTGCAGTTTACCACTCTCCACCGGTATTATTATTTCACCGCTCTCAAACTCCAAACTTCATTATTATTTCATCGCTCTCAAGTTCGTTTATTATTTAACTGGTTCCAGCCAGTATCCACTCCGTACCAACAACAGTCTGGTTCCAGCCAGTATCCACAGCAGCCGTTTAATCTTCAGCAGCCCAGCCTTTCCTGGAACACCAGCTGGTACGATCCTGGGTTCTCTCCATTGCTACAGTCAGGCCTGGTAAGGACTTTCCAACTAGAAGATTATAAGAACTGTCTCACACTACCAGTGCCTGTGGCCCTTGCCACCCTGTAGTACCCAGGAATTGTATTTATCCTCTGTTGACTTTTATGTTTCCTTTACTGCTGCTGTGTTACGGAGTTTGTCATAATAAACATCATTGACTTTTATCCTGGTTGTCGTGGTCACGCCTTCGGGCAGTTATTCTACATGTTACTTACATGTCTAGGGGTCTGATACAACCTCCCAGGTTCCGTTACATCTCAGCCCCTACAACTGAGGCTGCCTCCCGTCAGCTCAGGCCCTCAGTTGTGACAGACATGATGGCATCTCAATTAAACAAGAAGCTTCAAAGATATTGTTCCAGGTCGAGAGACCCTCAAGCAATAGCAGTGGATGCACTGGTGACCCAGTGGGTGTTTTGGTCGGTATATGTTTTCCCTCCACTTCCACTGATTCCAAAAGTTCTCAAAATAATAAGAAGAACAAGAGTTTGAACAATCTTCATTGCCCCAGAATTGCCAAGGAGGGCTTGGTATCCAGATCTTCAGGAGTTGCTTATAGAAGATCCTCGGCCTCTTCCTCCTCGAGAGGACCTGCTACAGCAGGGGCCGTGCGTGTATCAAGACTTGCCGCGGCTACGTTTGACGGCATGGCTGTTGAGCGCTGGATCCTAGCCCGAAAGGGTATTCCCAAGGAAGTCATCCCCACTCTTATTCAGGCCAGGAAAGGAGTAACTTCTAAACATTACCACCGTATTTGGAGAAAATATGTGTCTTGGTGTGAATCCAAGAAGGCTCCTACGGAAGAGTTTCACTTGGGATGTTTTCTCCATTTTCTGCAGGCTGGTGTGGATACGGGCCTTAGATTGGGGGCAATCAATGTCCAGATTTCGGCCTTATCAGTTTTCTTTCAAAAACAATTGACCTCCTTTCCAGAAGTTCAGACGTTTGTGAAAGGGGTTCTGCACATCCAGCCTCCATTTGTGCCTCCAGTGGCACCATGGGACCTTAATGTGGTGTTGCAGATCCTTCAATCAGATTAGTTTGAACCTCTGCAGGAGATAGAATTTAAGTTTTCTCACTTGGAAAGTGGTGATGCTTTTGGCCTTGGCATCCGCAAGGTGGGTGTCTGAGTTGGGGGCCTTGTTTCACAAGAGCCCTTACCTGATCTTCCATGAAGATAGGGCAGAGTTAAGAACTCGTCAACAATAGCTACTGACACTTTCACTGTGTCACAGTCTCTAGATGTGGTTAGAGCTTTGAAGATTTATGTCGCAAGAACAGCTTGGTTACGGAGAACAAAGTCTTTGTTTGTCCTGTATGCTCCCAGCAAGATTGGGTGTCCTGCTTCTAAGCAGACTATTGCACGCTGGATCAGAGGTACGATTCAGCACGCTCATTCTACAGCTGGATGGGCCGTTACCTACGTCGGTGAAGGCCCATTCTACTAGGAAGGTGGGCTCGTCCTGGGCGGCTGCCCGGGGGGGGGTCACGGCATTGCAACTTTGCCGAGCAGCTACTTGCTCAGGGTCAAACACTTTTGCTAAATTTTATAAGTTTGACACTTTGGCCGATGAGGACCTCAAGTTTGGTCAATCGGTGCTGCAGGGTCATCCGCACTATCCCGCCCGTACTGGAGCTTTGGTATAAACCCCATGGTCATGAAATGGACCCCAGCATCCTCTAGGACGTATGAGAAAACAGGATTTTAATACCTACCGGTAAATCCTTTTCTCCTAGTCCGTAGAGGATGCTGGGCGCCTGACCCAGTGCGTACTTTACCTGCAGTTTTGTTCAGTTAGTTACACAAGTGTGTTACATTTGTTTTCAGCATGTTGCTGTAAATGGTTCATGCTTGTTGGCGTGTGTTATGTTGAATGCCATGTTGCGCGGCATGGTTGAGGTGGGAGCTGGTATGAATCTCACCGTTAGTATAAAAGTAAGTCCTTTCCTCGAAATGTCCGTCTCCCTGGGTACAGTTCCTATAACTGAGGTCTGGAGGAGGGGCATAGAGGGAGGAGCCAGTTCACACCCTTGAAAAGTCTTGGAGTGCCCATGGCTCCTGCGGAACCGTCTATACACCATGGTCATGAAATGGACCCCAGCATCTGCTACGGACTAGGAGAAAAGGATTTACCGGTAGGTATTAAAATCCTGTTATCTACGCAACATACATGATTCTGCAGGTTTTATGGTAGAATACATGAAAGACCTGGGTTCCATGGCTGTGGGAATTTCTTCCATGTCTGTTTCAGCTCGTCAGGGGCTATGGCTGTGCCAGTGGTCGGCCGACGCGGAATCCAGAAGAAGTGTGGAGTCGCTACCCTATACAGGTCAGGCTCTCTTTGGGGAAGCTCTAGACGTGTGGATATCCACCGCTACAGCGGGTAAGTCTCCATTTCTTCCCTCAGCAGCACCTGCTCCGAAGAAATCCTTCTCTTCAGCTGCACCGCTAGTCCTTTCGGCCTAACAAGCCTAGAAAGGCCAGAACATCCAATACCTTCTTTAGGGGAGGTCGGGTTAAGTCCAAGAAACCTGCCGCTGCAGGTTCCCAGGGACAAAAGCCTGCTTCGGGTACCCCAAAGTCCTCCACATGACAGTGGACGGCACGCCCCGGTGGTGGGGCCAGTGGGAGCGAAACTCAGACATTTCATTCATGTCTGGGTATCGTCCGGCCTGGATCCCTGGGTAGTAGATATTGTGTCTCAGGGATACAGGCTGGAATTTCAAAGTCTCCCTCCTCATCGCTTTTTCAAGTCAGGCTTACCAACTCTGTTGGAGGACAGCACAGTACTTCAACATGCTGTCCAGAAGCTGGTAGAGGCACAGGTCATTGTGCCGGTACCACCTCACATGCTGAACAAAGGTTACTATTCGAACTTTTTCATGGTACTGAAACCGGATGGTTCAGTCAGGCCCATTCTGAACCTAAAATCATTGACCCCTTTCTAAAGGAGTTCAAGTTCAAGATGGAGTCTCTCAGGGTGGTGATATCAGGTCTGGAAGAGGGGGAATTCCTGGTGTCACTGGATATCAAGGATGCGTTCCTTCACATTCCGATCTGGCTGCCGCATCAGACTTATCTCTGCTTTGCATTACTGGACTGTCATTTTCAGTTCCAGGCCCTGCCATTCGGCCTCTCCACAGCATCGAGGGTGTTTACCAAGGTGATGGCGGAAATTATGATACTACTCCGCAAGCAGGGTGTGAACATAATTCCATATCTAGACGATCTCCTGATAAAGGCATTGTCCAAGAAGAAGCTGCTGCAGTCCATTGTACTCACAACGCGACTGCTCCAGAGTCACGGTTGGATTCTGAACTTTGCAAAGTCACATTTGGAACCAACCCAGAGATTGTCATTTCTGGGAATGATCCTAGATCCGGAAGTGCAGCGGGTGTTTCTTCCACAGGAAAAGGCGTTGGTGATCCATGCCATGCTCCGTGATGTCTTGAAGCCACCCCAGGTGTCGGTTCATCAATTTATTCGCCTATTGGTTAAGATGGTGGCCTCTTATGAGGCTCTCCAGTATGGGAGGTTCCATGCTCGATCCTTCCAACTGGATCTCCTGGACAAGTGGTCGGGAACTCACCTTCACATGCACCAGAGAATTCGTCTGTCGCCAAAGGCCAGTATTTCACTCCTCTGGTCGCTCCAATTGCCTCACCTTCTGGAGTGACGCAGATTCGGGATTCAGGAATGGGTTCTTCTAACCACGGATGCAAGCCTTCGGGGCTGGGGAGCAGTCACTCAAGCAGTAACCTTCCAAGGATGGTGGTCAAGCCTGGAAGCCAGCCTGCCCATCAACATCCTGGAACTAAGAGCCATCTACAATGGTCTTCTTCAGGCGGCCCCTCTTCTGGGAAATTGGGCCATTCAAGTGCAGTTGCGCAACGTAACAACAGTGGCTTACATAAACTGACAAGGTGGAATGAAGAGCAGAGCGGCAATGTCAGAGGTGACAAGAATACTCCTCTGGACAGAAAAGCACGCGTTAGCGCTGTCAGCCATCTTCATTCCGGGAGTAGACAACTGGGAAGCAGACTTCCTCAGCAGACACGATCTCCATCAAGGAGAGTGGGGACTCCATCCG
This sequence comes from Pseudophryne corroboree, assembly GCF_028390025.1. NCBI lineage: Eukaryota > Metazoa > Chordata > Amphibia > Anura > Myobatrachidae > Pseudophryne > Pseudophryne corroboree. The sequence continues at coordinate 628,496,657 of NC_086448.1, forward strand.
GAGGTATTCAAGGAAATAACAGATCTTTGGGGTTTATCCCAAATAGACATGATGGCCTCTCGTCTCAACAAGAAGCTTTGGCGTTATTGTTCCAGGTCGAGGGACCCACAGGCAGTGGCAGTGGACGCACTGTTGTCTCCGTGGGTGTTCCAGTCAGTGTACGTGTTTCCACCACTCCCACTCATCCCAAGAATCCTAAAGCTAAGGAGAACACGGGTTAAAGCGATCCTCATTGCTCCAGACTGGCCAAGATGGGCTTGGTATGCGGACCTTCTGAATCTACTGCAAGAAGAGCTGAGGCCTCTTCCTCTTCGGGAGGACCTGCTGCAGCAGGAACCGTTCGCCTATCAAGACTTACCGCAGCTACGTTTGACGGCATGGAAGTTGAGCGCCTGATTCTTGCTCGGAAGGGCATTCCGACGAAGGTCATTCCTACCCTCATACAGGCTAGGAAAGGGATAACGTCAAAACATTACCATCGTATTTGGAAGAAATATGTCTCTTGGTGTGAGTCCAAGAAGTTTCCTACGGTGGAGTTTCAACTCGGACGTTTCCTTCTTTTCCTGCAAGCAGGAGTGGATATGGGTCTGAGGCTGGGATCTGTGAAGGTGCAGATTTCAGCCCTATCCATTTTCTTTCAGAAACAATTGGCTGCCCTCCCTGAGGTTCAGACCTTTTTGAAGGGAGTTCTGCATATCCATCCTCCACTTGTACCGCCTACGGCGCCTTGGGACCTTAACGTGGTGTTGCAGTTCCTCCAGTCGGATTGGTTTGAACCTCTACAGGAGGTAGAGGTCAAATTTCTTACATGGAAGGCGGTCACTTTGTTGGCCTTAGCTTCTGCTAGATGTGTGTCCGAGCTGGGGGCTTTATCCTGTAAAAACGCTTACTTGATCTTCCACGAAGATAGAGCTGAGCTTCAGACTCGTCAGCAGTTTCTTCCGAAGGTTGTGTCGGCATTTCATATCTTCCAACCTATTGTGGTGCCAGTGGCTACTGACTCCTCAATTACATCAAAGTCCTTGGATGTTGTAAGGGCTCTGAAAATATATGTGAAGAGAACTTCTCGTCACAGAAAGTCGAACTCTCTGTTTGTCCTATATGATCCCAAAAAAATTGGGTGTCCTGCTTCTAAGCAGACGATCTCTCGCTGGATCAGGTTCATTATCCAGCACGCTTATTCTACGGCAGGATTGCCGCAGTCCAAAATCTGTTAAGGCCCACTCTACTTGTAAGGTGGGGTCTTCCTGGGCGGCTGCCTGGGGTGTCTCGGCAGTGCAACATTTACAGAGCTGCAACTTGGTCTGGGTTGAACACGTTTGCAAAGTTTTACAAGTTCGATACCTTGGCCTCTGATGATCTGAAGTTCAGTCAATCAGTTCTGCAGGAGCCTCCGCGCTCTCCCTCCCATTCTGGGAGCTTTGGTACCTCCCCATGGTACTAATGTGGACCCCAGCATCCTCTAGGACAGAGGTTCTCAGACTCGGTCCTCAGGACCCCACACAGTGCATGTTTTGCAGGTAACCCAGCAGGTGCACAGGTGTATTAATTACTCACTGACACATTTTAAAGGCCCACAGGTGCAGCTAATTATTTCACTTGCGATTCTGTGAGGAGACCTGCAAAACATGCACTGTGTGGGGTCCTGAGGACCGAGTTTGAGAACCTCTGCTCTAGGACGTAAGAGAAAATAGGATTTTGGTACCTACCGGTAAATCCTTTTCTCGTAGGCCGTAGAGGATGCCGGGTGCCCGCCCAGCGCTTCGTTTTCCTGCAAATGTTATTTGGTTCAGTACAACTTCGTTTTAGTTAAGTACTGCATTGTTACTTGGTAAGTAATGTTTCAGCTGTTGCTGAGTAGTTCAAGCTAGTTGGCTTGACGTGCCTTGTATGTGTGAGCTGGTATGAATCTCACCACTATCTGTGTATAATCCTTCTCTCGAAGTATGTCGTCTCCTCGGGCACAGTTTCTAGACTGAGTCTGGTAGGAGGGGCATAGAAGGAGGAGCCAGCACACACTCTCAAACTCCTAAAGTGCCAATGGCTCCTGGTGGACCCGTCTATACCCCATGGTACTAATGTGGACCGCAGCATCTTCTACGGACTACGAGAATAGGATTTACCGGTAGGTACCAAAATCCTATTTTTTCTTCTTATCATCATGTGCTGTTTGGGGACTATTTTTTTAAAGTGCCATCCTGTCTGACACTTCCGTATATGTCCAGTGGTAATGCCATTCAATTCCAGTGAATTGGACGTATAATTCCAGTGATTTTGCCATTTAATTCCAGTGATTTGGAAGTATAATTTCAGTGGGAATTGTTTGTGTCGCTTGACTTAGTCATACAGCTACCTCATTGCACCTCTTCGACATCTTTGCATGAGGTGCTGTTTGGGGCCTAGTTTTTGAAAAGTACCATCCTGTCTGACACTGCAGTGCCACTCCTAGATGGGCCAGGTGTTTGTGCCGCACACTTGTGTCGCTTAGCTTGTCCATCCAGCTACCTCATTGCACCTATTTTTCTTCTTTGCATCATGTGCTGTTTGGGGACTAATTTTTGAATAGTGCCATCCTGTCTGCAACTGCAGTGCCACTCCTAGATGGGCCAGGTGTTTGTACCGCACACTTGTGTCGCTTAGCTTAGTCATACAGCCACCTCGGTGCAACTTTTAGGCCTAAAAACAATATTGTGAGGTGTTCAGAATAGACTGGAAATGAATGGAAATAAATGTTATTGAGGTTAATAATACCGTAGGAGCAAAATTACCCCCAAATTCTGTGATTTTAGCTGTTTTTATGTTTTTTTTTTAAATCATCCAGATCCAAAACCAAAACACGAAAGGGTGGTTTTGGCAAAACCAAGCCAAAACCAAAACACGAAAGTGGAATTAGAACCAAAACACGAAAAGCGCCAGCCTTACATCTCTAATATATATATATAGAGAGAGAGAGAGAAAATATGAGTGCCTCTGCCCCCCCCCCCCCCCCCCTTACTGATTGTTGCAGCCTAGCAGGTCCCCCATCCCTTATAATACCCATTATTACACCCCTCAGTCAGTGTGACTGTATTGATTATGTATCAGTGCCCCATTGATTGTCTAAGGCAGTGGTTCTCAAACTCGGTCCTCGGGACCCCACACAGTGCATGTTTTGCAGGTAACCCGGCAAGTGCACAGGTGTATTAATTACTCACTGACACATTTTAAAAGGTCCACAGGTGGAGCTAATTATGTCACTTGTGATTCTGTGAGGAGACCTGCAAAACATGCACTGTGTGGGGTCCTGAGGACCGAGTTTGAGAACCTGTGGTCTAAGGCATCTCCCATGCACGGTAGTACTTAAAATATATCACCAGTCAGTCTGTGCCTCCTCCCTAGCCATGATTGTAGCAAGTGCATGTACTTAAAATAACACTGACCATCCCCCACTCCCACCTTACTGGAATTTGAAGTAGGTGGATGTTATATGAAATGAAAATACTGTGATAAAGTACAAATCATGTTTTTTTCTGTGCGCATCCTGGCTCCTCTCTCTAAGCATCTGACGTCATACACACACATGTGTCATGTCTGGTCACACGCACAGTACTGCAGGACTGGAGACACCGGCATGTGCTGGAGTCAGCACCCAACAGCTGTCTAATCACTGACAGCCTGCTTGGAGTATTCAGCCAGCCCAGTCTCTCAAACAATTTAGGTGAAGCTCATGGTATGGCTGAAAATGCCTTTTATACAGCCTTGTGGGTGGACCAACAGGACCCTAAGCAGCTGCTTTGGTTGCCTTGTGGTAAATCCTCCTCTGGCCACAAGCGGGTGAGGTCTGTGGGGAAGAGCTGAATTCATCAGGAATGTGGTGGTTTAAATGGATCTATTAACCCTTTAGAATGTAAGCTCTCACGAGCAGGGCCCTCTTCCCTCATGTGCCTTTCCTTCTCTTACTTAAATCATCTTCTACTCCATACTCCCTTAGATGACACCAAATCCAATGGTTTTCTGACACCCTGATACTTATTTCAGTGTCATCTGCTGATGCAGCTATGTTTATGTACCCTGTACTTGCCCTATATTGTCTTGAACTGTAAGTCGCTGTTTTCTTGTTTTGCTTACTTGTTTGTGTACTCTGTAATTGGGCACTGCAGATCCCTTTTGGCACCATATAAATAATGGATGATAATGATAATAATGTCTCTGACGTCCTAGTGGATGCTGGGGACTCCGTCAGGACCATGGGGAATAGCGGCTCCGCAGGAGACAGGGCACAAAAGTAAAAGCTTTAGGATCAGGTGGTGTGCACTGGCTCCTCCCCCCATGACCCTCCTCCAAGCCTCAGTTAGATTTTTGTGCCCGGCCGAGAAGGGTGCAATCTAGGTGGCTCTCCTAAAGAGCTGCTTAGAGTAAAAGTTTTGTTAGGTTTTTTATTTTCAGTGAGTCCTGCTGGCAACAGGGTCACTGCATCGAGGGACTTAGGGGAGAGAAGTGAACTCACCTGCATGCAGGATGGATTGGCTTCTTAGGCTACTGGACACCATTAGCTCCAGAGGGAGTCGGAACACAGGTCTCACCCTGGGGTTCGTCCCGGAGCCGCGCCGCCGACCCCCTTGCAGATGCCGAAAAGTGAAGAGGTCCAGAAACCGGCAGCAGAAGACTTTTCAGTCTTCATAAGGTAGCGCACAGCACTGCAGCTGTGCGCCATTGTTGTCAGCACACTTCATAGCAGCGGTCACTGAGGGTGCAGGGCGCTGGGGGGGGGGCGCCCTGGGCAGCAATGATAGTACCTTATTCTGGCTAAAAATACATCACATATAGCCCCTGGGGGCTATATGGATGTATTTAACCCCTGCCAGGTCTCAGAAAAACGGGAGAAGAAGCCCGCCGAAAAGGGGGCGGGGCCTATTCTCCTCAGCACACAGCGCCATTTTCCCTCACAGAAATGCTGGTGGGAAGGCTCCCAGGCTCTCCCCTGCACTGCACTACAGAAACAGGGTTAAAACAGAGAGGGGGGGCACTTATTTGGCGATATGACTATATATATTAAAATGCTATAAGGGAAAAACACTTATATAAAGGTTGTCCCTGTATAATTATAGCGTTTTTGGTGTGTGCTGGCAAACTCTCCCTCTGTCTCCCCAAAGGGCTAGTGGGGTCCTGTCCTCTATCAGAGCATTCCCTGTGTGTGTGCTGTGTGTCGGTACGTGTGTGTCGACATGTATGAGGACGATGTTGGTGAGGAGGCGGAGCAATTGCCTGTAATGGTGATGTCACTCTCTAGGGAGTCGACACCGGAATGGATGGCTTATTTAAGGAATTACGTGATAATGTCAACACGCTGCAAGGTCGGTTGACGACATGAGACGGCCGGCAAACCAATTAGTACCTGTCCAGGCGTCTCAAACACCGTCAGGGGCGTTAAAACGTCCTTTTACCTCAGTCGGTCGACACAGACACGGACACTGACTCCAGTGTCGACGGTGAAGAAACATACGTATTTTCCTTTAGGGCCACACGTTACTTGTTAAGGGCAATGAAGGAGGTGTTACATATTTCTGATACTACAAGTACCACAAAAAAGGGTATTATGTGGAGTGTGAAAAAACTACCTGTAGTTTTTCCTGAATCAGATAAATTAAATGAAGTGTGTGATGATGCGTGGGTTTCCCCCGATAGAAAATTATTGGCGGTATACCCTTTCCCGCCAGAAGTTAGGGCGCGTTGGGAAACACCCCTTAGGGTGGATAAGGCGTTCACACGCTTATCAAAACAAGTGGCGGTACCGTCTCCAGATAGGGCCGCCCTCAAGGAGCCAGCTGATAGGAGGCTGGAAAATATCCTAAAAAGTATATACACACATACTGGTGTTATACTGCGACCAGCGATCGCCTCAGCCTGGATGTGCAGCGCTGGGGTGGCTTGGTCGGATTCCCTGACTGAAAATATTGATACCCTTGACAGGGACAGTATTTTATTGACTATAGAGCATTTAAAGGATGCATTTCTATATATGCGAGATGCACAGAGGGATATTTGCACTCTGGCATCAAGAGTAAGTGCGATGTCCATATCTGCCAGAAGTTGTTTATGGACACGACAGTGGTCAGGTGATGCAGATTCCAAACGGCACATGGAAGTATTGCCGTATAAAGGAGAAAAAGACAACGTCTTTTCAGCCTCAGTCCTTTCGTCCCCATAAGGGCAAGCGGGCAAAAGGCCAGTCATATCTGCCATGGGATAGAGGAAAGGGAAGAAGACTGCAGCAGGCAGCCCATTCCCAGAAACAGAAGCCCTCCACCGCTTCTGCCAAGTCCTCAGCATGACGCTGGGGCCGTACAAGCGGACTCGGGTGCGGTGGGGGGGGTCGTCTCAAGAGTTTCAGCACGCAGTGGGCTCACTCGCAAGTGGACCCCTGGATCCTACAAGTAGTATCCCAGGGGTACAGATTGGAAATTCGAGACGTCTCCCCCTCGCAGGTTCCTGAAGTCTGCTTTACCAACGTCTCCCTCCGACAGGGAGGCAGTAGTGGAAACAATTCACAAGCTGTATTCCCAGCAGGTGATAATCAAAGTACCCCTCCTACAACAAGGAAAGGGGTATTATTCCACACTATATTGTGGTACTGAAGCCAGACGGCTCGGTGAGACCTATTCTAAATCTGAAATAGTTGAACACTTACATACAAAGGTTCAAATCAAGATGGAGTCACTCAGAGCAGTGATAGCGAACCAGGAAGAAGGGGACTATATGGTGTCCCGGGACATCAGGGATGCTTACCTCCATGTCCCAATTTGCCCTTCTCACCAAGGGTACCTCAGGTTCGTGGTACAGAACTGTCACTATCAGTTTCAGACGCTGCCGGTTGGATTGTCCACGGCACCCCGGGTCCTTACCAAGGTAATGGCCGAAATGATGATTCTTCTTCAAAGAAAATGGACGATCTCCTGATAGGGGCAAGGTCCAGAGAACAGTTGGAGGTCGGAGTAGCACTATCTCAAGTAGTTCTACGACAGCACGGGTGGATTCTAAATATTCCAAAACCGCAGCTGTTTCCGACGACACGTCTGCTGTTCCTAGGGATGATTCTGGACACAGTCCAGAAAAAGGTGTTTCTCCCGGAGAAGAAAGCCAGGGAGTTATCCGAGCTAGTCAGGAACCTCCTAAAATCAGGAAAAGTGTCAGTGCATCATTGCACAAGGGTCCTGGGAAAAATGGTGGCTTCTTACGAAGCGATTCCATTCGGTAGATTTCACGCAAGAACTCTTCAGTGGGATCTGCTGGAAAAATGGTCCGGATCGCATCTTCAGATGCATCAGCGGATAACCCTGTCTCCAAGGACAAGGGTGTTTCTTCTGCGGTGGCTGCAGAGTGCTCATCTACTAAAGGGCCGCAGACTCGGCATTCAGGACTGGGTCCTGGTGACCACGGATGCCAGCCTGAGAGGCTGGGGAGCAGTCACACAGGGAAAAAATTTCCAGGGAGTGTGATCAAGTCTGGAGACTTCTCTCCACATAAATATACTGGAGCTAAGGGCAATTTACAATGTTCTAAGCTTAGCAAGACCTCTGCTTCAAGGTCAGCCGGTATTGATCCAGTGGGACAACATCACGGCAGTCGCCCACGTAAACAGACAGGGCGGCACAAGAAGCAGGAGGGCAATGGCAGAAACTGCAAGGATTCTTCGCTGGGCGAAAAATCATGTGATAGCACTGTCAGCAGTGTTCATTCCGGGAGTGGACAACTGGGAAGCAGACTTCCTCAGCAGGCACGACCTCCACCCGGGAGAGTGGGGACTTCATCGGGAAGTATTCCACATGATTGTGAACCGTTGGGAAAGACCAAAGGTGGACATGATGGCGTCCCGCCTGAACAAAAAACTGGACAGGTATTGCGCCAGGTCAAGAGACCCTCAAGCAATATCTGTGGACGTTCTGGTAACACCGTGGGTGTACCAGTCGGTGTATGTGTTCCCTCCTCTGCTTCTCATAACCAAGGTACTGAGAATTATAAGACGTAGAGGAGTAAGAACTATACTCGTGGCTCCGGATTGGCCAAGAAGGACGTGGCACCCGGAACTTCAAGAAATGCTCACAGAGGACTCATGGCCTCTGCCGCTAAGAAGGGACTTGCTTCAGCAAGTACCAGGTCTGTTCCAAGACTTACCGCGGCTGCGTTTGACGGCATGGCGGTGGAACGCCAGATCCTAAGGGAAAAAGGCATTCCGGAAGAGGTCATTCCTACCCTGGTCAAAGCCAGGAAGGAGGTGACCGCAAAACATTATCACCACATGTGGCGAAAATATGTTGCGTGGTGTGAGGCCAGGAAGGCCCCACGAAGAAATTTCAACTCGGTCGATTCCTGCATTTCCTGCAAACAGGAGTGTCTATGGGCCTCAAATTGGGGTCCATTAAGGTTCAAATTTCGGCCCTGTCAATTTTCTTCCAGAAAGAATTGGCTTCAGTTTCCTGAAGTCCAGAAGTTTGTCAAGGGAGTATTGCATATACAACCCCCTTTTTGTGCCTCCAGTGGCACTGTGGGATCTCAACGTAGTTCTGGGATTCCTCAAATCACATTTTAAACCGCTCAAATCTGTGGATTTGAAATATCTCACATGAAAAGTGACCATGCTGTTGGCCCTGGCCTCGGCCAGGCGAGTGTCAGAATTGGCGGCTTTGTCTCACAAAAGCCATATCTGATTGTCCATTCGGACAGGGCAGAGCTGCGGACTCGTCCCCAGTTTCTTCCTAAGGTGGTGTCAGCGTTTCACCTGAACCAGCTTATTGTGGTACCTGCGGCTACTAGGGACTTGGAGGACTCCAAGTTGCTAGATGTTGTCAGGGCCCTGAAAATATAGGTTTCCAGGACGGCTGGAGTCAGGAAAACTGACTCGCTGTTATCCTGTATGCACCCAACAAACTGGGTGCTCTTGCTTCTAAGCAGACGATTGCTCGTTGGATTTGTAGCACATTTCAACTTGCACATTCTGTGGCAGGCCTGCCACAGCCTAAATCTGTCAAGGCCCATTCCACAAGGAAGGTGGGCTCATCCTGGGCGGCTGCCCGAGGGGTCTCGGCATTACAACTCTGCCGAGCAGCTACGTGGTCGGGGGAGAACACGTTTGTAAAATTCTACAAATTTGATACCCTGGCTAAAGAGGACCTGGAGTTCTCTCATTCGGTGCTGCAGAGTCATCCGCACTCTCCCGCCCGTTTGGGAGCTTTGGTATAATCCCCATGGTCCTGACGGAGTCCCCAGCATCCACTAGGACGTCAGAGAAAATAAGATTTTACTTACCGATAAATCTATTTCTCGTAGTCCGTAGTGGATGCTGGGCGCCCATCCCAAGTGCGGATTGTCTGCAATACTTGTACATAGTTATTGTTACAAAAATCGGGTTATTATTGTTGTGAGCCATCTTTTCAGAGGCTCCGCTGTTATCATGCTGTTAACTGGGTTCAGATCACAGGTTGTACAGTGTGATTGGTGTGGCTGGTATGAGTCTTACCCGGGATTCAAAATCCTTCCTTATTGTGTACGCTCGTCCGGGCACAGTATCCTAACTGAGGCTTGGAGGAGGGTCATGGGGGGAGGAGCCAGTGCACACCACCTGATCCTAAAGCTTTTACTTGTGTGCCCTGTCTCCTGCGGAGCCGCTATTCCCCATGGTCCTGACGGAGTCCCCAGCATCCACTACGGACTACGAGAAATAGATTTATCGGTAAGTAAAATCTTATTATTTCCCTTATATCATTTTAATTTCAATATTATTATTTTTTTTAAATTTTCCTTTTTTATTGAAGCAATAAAAAATAAAAAAATATTACAACAAATACATTCGTATGAGTGCGATTCCATTAAAAGTAGTAAATTACATCAGAATGTGCAGTATAATACATGAAGAAAAAGAAGATACATAAAGAAATATATACATGGTGAGAGAAAAAAAAAAAAAAGAAGAAGAAAAGAAAATGGGTCAGAGATCATGGCTATTCAATTCACATCGTCAAATGGAAATAGGAGGATCCCGAAGAAAGATTCGGGTTTCATACCATATGGTGTTACGGAAGCATTTAATAATGACTTCTTTAGTGGGTATAGGGAGAACCTCAATAAAACTCTCCCAAGTAGCAAAAAAAATTTCAGTATGGGATTCTTTTTGGAGAGAAGCCTCCAACCAATCTATGTGAAAAATAAAAAAAAGTTTATCTTTAAACATATCTAAAGTTGGTACCGAGCTTTGTATCCACATATGTAAAATTGATTTACGGGCTGCAGATGATATTGCCAATAATAATTTCTTAACCGCTTTGGGTGCGCGAGTATTTGGTGGCAATAGACCAAAAATTGCCCATTCAGGCGTATGGGGAATATAGTTTACCAAGTGTTGAGAAGCAAAACGCCATACCATTACCCAAAATTGTCTAAGGGAGGGACACGCCCAAAAACAGTGGAAAAGGTCAGCAGGTTGTTGTCCGCATTTAGGGCAACAAGGATTATCTAAAAGGCCTATTATATAACCCCTATGTGGCGAAATATATGAACGATGAAAAATATTAAGGTACATTTCAGCATATTTAGCCGCTGGAAATGTGGCAATTGAGGTTTGTAACCTTTTTAACAGAATCTCCACAGTAAGGGATGGGAAATGTTCCAACCAATTGGCAATACCAGTTTTGAGAGAAGAGTGTTCCATTAAGGTTCTAAGACTATTATAATAAGAGGAAATAGCCCCTTTACATAGGGGTGATTTTAACAACATTTTATCCAGAGGGTTGCCCCAATCACCCGCCGGGATTAGATTAGAAATCTGACTAGCATAATGTTGAGCTTGGAGAAACGCAAGGTCGTGAGGACCAAGAAATGTAAATTTAGTCACGGCCTCTGAGTATGATAGCGGTTTGTGTGAGTCAGAATTAATCAATTGACCTATTCTACAAAGTCCTTCTAATTTCCACCGAGAGAATGGGTAGGTGGCCTTACCATTTTGAAAATTTGGATTCTGCAAAAAAGGGAGATGTATGGAAAAGTATTGATGAATTTTATATTTATGTCGTAACATCAACCACACTTTCCTAGTAGTAAGAAGAAGAGGATTGTTGGTCAGATCTAAAGGTATTTCTGCATCCGTAATGTGTAAAAAAGCTGCTAATGATAGTGTGGGGATGAAATGTTGTTCCAAGAATGTATCAGTATATGTTTGTTCGCCATGTAACCAATCCTTAATGTAGCGGATGTGGGCAGCATAACTATATGTTAAAATGTCAGGAAAGTTAATTCCTCCGTTAGATTTGGGTTGACAGAGCTTTATCAATCCAATTCGTGCCCGTTTTTTGTTCCAGATAAATTTTCTGAAAAGGGAAGTTAACTGTAATAAATCTGTTCGGGATAATAATATAGGAAGAACCTGTAATGGGTATAAAAGTTTTGGAAAATAGATCATACGAATTATATTAGCTCTGCCCAAGAAAGAGAGTTGTAGATGTCTCAGTCCCTCAATCCCCTCCTTGATCTGCGAGATTGTTTTTTTGATGTTGATATCGTACAACTTAGAAATGTTTTTAGGAAGAAAAATACCCAGGTATGGGAGTCTCGATTTTGCCCACTTCAGAGGTAATTGTCCAGCCCATTTTGGACGGTGAAATCCATGTTTTAAATAAAAAGCCTGTGATTTTTCAAAATTAACAAGAAATCCAGAAGCAAGTCCTAATACCCAGGTATGGGAGTCTCGATTTTGCCCACTTCAGAGGTAATTGTCCAGCCCATTTTGGACGGTGAAATCCATGTTTTAAATAAAAAGCCTGTGATTTTTCAAAATTAACAAGAAATCCAGAAGCAAGTCCTATCCTATCAATCAAACCCAAGAGGGGCCGTAGAGAGCGTTTAGGATTTGATATGTGGATTAGGACATCGTCAGCGAAGGCTGTCATTTTTATTTCGGAGGTCCCAACCTGTATGCCCTGTAATACAGGCCAAGAATCTATAATCCTGAGTAGGGGATCTAGAGATAAATTAAATAATATTGGAGAAAGAGGGCAACCTTGACGGGTACCTCGGCACATTATGATTGGATCGGTTCTTATACCATTTATCAAAAGAGAGGTAGCAGGAGAATTATAAAGGAAAGTTATTAAATTAATAAAGGGAGAGCCAAATTCCCTAGTTGAGAGTATTTTGAATAAGAAAGGCCAAGACACCGTATCGAATGCTTTCTGAGCATCCAGGCTCAGGAGCATATTAGGAATAGTAGGATTATTATTAGCTGCTACGATTGAAGCTATGGCCGTACGGATACCTTTAACAGAATGTCTGCTACGTATGAATCCCAGTTGATGTGACGTAAAGAGGGAAGAGGAGAAAGATTGTAGTCTAGTTGAGAATATTTTAGAGAGAAGTTTAAAATCTACGTTTAACAAGGTGATGGGGCGATAAGATCCAAGCAATGTTGGATCCCTATCAGGTTTCGGAATTAAAGTGGTGAATGCATTATTAAAAGAAGGGTAGACTGGACAAGATTTGTGTATATTGCGATAGAGTTCTAATAAAGTAGGAGTAATGTCTAGTTTTAAAAGTTTAAAGTATTCACCAGAAAAACCATCAGGTCCAGGTGTTTTACATGTGTGTAGGGAAGAGATTGCCAAACTAATTTCCTCTTCAGTTATATCAGAATCCAATAATTCCCTTTGTTCGGACGTTAAACTAGGTAATTTAGCTTCTCGTATAATAGTCTCTAGGGATTCCGAGACCAGAGGGTCAGCTGTATATAACTTACTATAATATTCATGAAAAGCCTTTGAAATATCGGAAGTCCGTATCAGGGGGGAGGAGGTGTCTTTTTTTATGGAGACTATATGTTTTTTTCGTTTATACGTTTTGGTCAGAGAGGCCAGTAAGCGTCCCGGTTGCGTACCCCATCTATAATATCTATTTTTTGTAAAATCTATGCGCATTTGTGCTTGGGTCATCAAAAAATTATCCAGTAGAGATTTAGCTTGATTATATGCAGTGAATTTTTCTTCCGAAGGATTGCTAACATACAGGGAGAAAGTGCTATGTAAGGTTGTATAGAGAGTGTCATATTGTTTTTTCTGTGACTTATTACGTTGGGATACATACGAGATAATATGACCTCTCATTACCGATTTAGATGCCTCCCAAAATAAAATAGGGTCATCCCAATGGGCTATATTATTGTCTACATAATCTAGCCAGTGTCTCTTTAAGTAATCACGGAAATGTTCTGAATGAAAAAGATATGCTGGGAATTTCCATGAACGTTGTAAGGGCCCCATAATTGGTAATTTAAAAGAGAACTCGATAGGGGCATGATCAGAAATGACTATATCCGCTATGTTGGCAGAACATACCTCCGTTATCAAACTGTTAGCAATCAAAAAATAATCTATTCGAGAAACTGAATGGTGAACGCCAGAATGGAAAGTAAAGGACCTATCAGAAGGGTGGAATAATCTCCAGACATCAGTTAGTTGTAATTTTAACATGAATGTATTAAGAGCTGTCCAAGAAGGGGAGTGCAAAGAAGAAGGTACAGGAGATTTATCTAACACTGGATCTTTAACCGTGTTGAAGTCTCCGCCAATTATGAGGGAGAAAGTTTCACGTTGTTGTAATAAAAGAACAAGTTGATTTAAAAAGTCCGATACCTGGGTATTTGGGGCATATATGTTCAAAATCGTGTACGGGGTATCACCAATCTTAACATCAATCAAGATATATCTCCCTTTAGGATCTAATACTGTATTTAGAATCGTATAGGAAAGGCGACTTGCAAAAAGAATGGCAACCCCTCTAGTTTTATTGGTATAGGAGGCCGAGAAGCAGTCACCAATCCAATTAGCCCTGAGGGATGAGACATCCCCAATCTTCCAATGTGTCTCCTGTAAAAGAATGATGTCCGGGTCAAGTCGTTTTAAATGTGTGATCACTTTTTTACGTTTGATAGGAGAATTAAGTCCTCCAGTATTCCATGAAACGCAATTAAGTGAGGTACAGAGAGACGAATAGGGTAAAGAGTGTGCACTATGTGACATTATCCAATCCCAGTTTTGTTCCAACTACTAGCTAGTGATTTCAAAAAGCAATGAGTGGACTTCCCATCCCAGCGAGTGGAAAGCAACCCCCTGGATTTTACCATGATCTCCAGACCCCAAACCATGCACATAGGAACATAGGAAAAAAGGGTATGTAAATTTGTGATTCTGAATGTATAGTGTAAAAGAACAGTAACAAAAACATGCTTCAATATAATTTTCAAACATTTTCCAAACCATAGAGAAACTTGGTGGACCTCGGTGGGACCACCGAGGCCAACCAGAACTTTTCTTGTGACATATAGAATGAACAGAATAAAAAATAAATATCTGTGTGGCGACATAAACTGTGTGACAACACGGATAAAAAAAAAAAAGAATCACTTCAGAGGGGAATATACTACAGAACAAGATGTAGTAATGACATGTTATGGAAAAGCAACTACAAAAATAACAGCATAAGATCAATGGTAGATTAACTTTTCCAAAAATTCCTAAATCAAGAATTAACCTGGGTAGCTCCAGTGAGGTCACTTAGAGCCAACCCATCACCTCCTCTCAAACCTAATAGAGAGCATATGTAAGAGGCATAATTATAGACCTAGTGATGTTGACAAATGGTAGGGTATAATATCAAAATTGTAGAGGAGAGTATATTTGAGGTTATATGATAGGGCTGCATTACTTCACCTCACCGGTTGGGTGATTTCATGGAAGAGGGTGCTGGTGAGCTCAATGGAGCAGGAGAGGACAGATAGTGCTTGCGAGCATCGTCAGGGTCATCAAATGTTATGGTACGCCCATTATCCGTGACTCTTAGTTTGGCAGGATAGAGAAGCGCGAACCGCTTTTGCGATTCCACCAAAAATTTACAAACTGGTGAAAAAGCCTTGCGCTTCTGAGTTACTGCTGTCAAAGTCAAAAATATTACATAGAGAGAACATACAAACCACACACACATTTAAGTCGCTATACTTGCAAATATGCGCAGCGAGCACAGCAATATATGGAAACACACGCATTTGCTCGGACATGGCACGGAGATGGATTCGGCGCTTGTTTCATACAGTACATGGTTATAATAATGTCAAGCACCAGACATCATGGAGATTTAGAATTGGCTGATGAATTGATGTCATGAATATGTATTATCTGAACAGAACCAGATGCGCCCATCATGTTTGGTATTGAAGCAAGCAGAATGATGTGTGGGTTAGTTTGATGCTGGTTGTGAAGTTGTGGGACATTGCAGCGGATAGATATGATTATATATATATATAAAAGCTAAGATCACTTTGTTGAGAACAATGGATGATCAAGCCAACCTTTTACTAAGATTTTCAGGGCTGAACCTGATTAACATATACAAAGGAGAGAGAGAGACCCCTCCCCTAGGAACAGACACACAGGAGGATAGTTCCTGTCTGGGGGGGGTTGGGGGTCAGTTTTTTGCTGGTGGCCTCAGAGAACAGATGTAATGAAGCTACACTCAGAACAAAGCTCCCAGAAGCATGGCTGGATCATCACCAGGCACCAAAGGCTAAGTATTGAATTCACATGGCTAGATAAGGAAATATAGACAGATTGCTTTCTGGTTTAAATAGGATATTGTAACTTGGTTGTGTGATTGTTGGGTGTTTGTGTGATAGATCTGGGAATCTGTGATGGTAGCTGGGACATTAGACAACCTGTAGCATAGCATTTGTGGTATTTGTTTGCCTATGGTGATTTAAAATAGATTGTACTGGTTAGTTATAATATATATCTTGTTAATCATAAATACCACCATGCAGTTGCGTTTGGGCATGTGCTTGTGGCAGTGGCGGGCTGAGATGTGTGGTTACATTGTGATCTGGTCTTGTGATGAATATGCTCTGGTTATTGAGATACTGAAGTTGTTTGGAATGTGAAAGTGAATAAGATGGTTCTAGGAAGTTGTTTGGAATGTGAAAGTGAATAAGATGGTTCTAGGAAGTTGGATTGAAATTGTGAAAGGTGATTTAGATGGTTTGGAATTGTAAAATCAGAACATATGCATTGTTCTGAGGCTTGGACATTTTGGAATAAAATGGAGTCTTGTGTCTTCTGCTATGTGATTGTGGTGTAGCAGAGAGTGCCATGTGTTTGGACCTGCAAATCTAAAATGGCTGCTGCCGGGTATTTTCCCCTCCCCCTTTCAACCATGTGGTGCAGTCTTTGGAATCATGGGAGCTTTAATAAAATGGAGTCTAGCTTCTGTCCCATGCGGTATTGTAGGGTTGTGTATATAGGGACTGCCAGTATGGGTAAGGTCAAGTATTTTCTCCACAAAGATTCTCAGCATTGAATAACTGCGCAGCGATTGTTCCTCACATGTGTAAGCTTCGCTGCAACCATATTGATCTTCTTGTTATTGTGAGCCAATCTCTCTCTCTCTCTCTCTCTTCTCCTCTTTCTCTCTTATTTTCTCTTAAATAGTAATTGTATTATATTTCCTGTGTAGTTATCTGGTTAGGTAGTCTATGTTATATTGTAGTGTATGATTTGTATTTGTATTAATTCTTTTGCAAGTATATCATTCATAATATATATATTAGGCGTTGGACCCTGAGCACGGTATCTGTGTATTTCTTATAGTGTTAAGTATTCTCAGAGCGTCGGTGACGCTAGAACAGCTTTAAAGGTAATAAGGTTATACTGTGTTGCATTTACACTCTATCATTACACTAAGGTTTTACTGCACAATACACTGTTTATGGTTTAGATACAAAGGTTTAACATTGTGAGCGTCAGCGCCGCTGGTGATCTCCTCGTGGTCCCGAGCGTCCGCTACGCTATAGCGAATCATTAAGTTAGTCAGCAGCCAATAGCGTGCCTGCCTGTGATCTCTTGGCCGTGAGCGAACGTGACGCTTGAGCGTCTCGACTACGGCTAAGCGATTGTTACGCAACGTGCGTACCCCTACGGTACTTCATACGTAAACAGCGTACAGTGTTCTTAGACCTCATAAAGGGTTTTATATAAGATAAATATTCAGCTTTATCAATTGCGGGCTCGCCCGTCCTTCACATATCTGCACTAGGTAATTTCAGCAGACATTATCCAGCAGCAAAGGGCGGGAGATCATATTCCTCGTAGTGCTGTTTGGATAAGCGTCTGCTTCTCTTAGTAAAGGGTGCTGAAGGAATCCGGGAACCGGAGGTAAGAACAACACGCTAGTCTCTTTTAAAACTGTTTATTTTTCTGTCTTGCGTACACACGCACGCATATCTGCATTTCTTTTCATTTGTGTATTTTCGTATATCACTCTCCTGTTTGCCAGTTTTATAATTGATAAACGTGCTAAGAGAGATTTGCTGCTATTTTATAGTTTAAGAGTAAAAAGGTAATATAGTTAAAGTATAGACAAACACAGCTGTGCCTGAGAGACAAGGCGAAGTCAGTGTGGTGCGCGGTAGATGATAAAGGATCATCTACATTGATAAACGTATAAATTGTGTTACGGTGGATCTTTGCTTTGCGTACACGTGTCTCTAACAAAGGACTGAGACTTGCGTACGCAACCCAAGGGCCGACGCACGCAGCGTATATTACGCAACGGAGCGTACGGGTACGCCCACGTAACTCAAATCACAAGTGTTAATTTTTTTCAACGCGATAAATAGCGCAACGCGGTAAATAACGCAAGGCGATAAATCGCGCAAATCTATTCTAACATTCGAAATTTAAATTAACAGATCCTTCTCCTAATTGGTAACACATCTGGTCTAAAGAGAAATTTCTGCGCAGAAATAGAAATAGAAACAAAAGTGTATATGTGGTGAGTGAGTGTTTGTTTTTACAATTTTTGAGGTTGAACCACAAGAAAAGTCGAGTTCTCGTGAGGTACATACGTGTAAGTGACGTACATGGTGGCTAGGGAGGCATCCCTGGTTAAAACATACAATTTGAGCATTAGAGTGTAGCAGACCAGGAGGTCATACTGTAACAGACCAGGAGGTCATAGCAGACCAGCAGGTTCAGGTACAGCAGACAAGGAAGTCCGCTATACAGTCCACAGGCACAACACCTAAAAGGGTTGGTGCAACACCCATATAGGCCATACAAGCTCTGGCTGAAGGAATTCGCAGCCGTAATTTTCGATTCCGTTGGTCGCTCAGTACATAAGATTAGTTGCTTATGTGCTGAACGATTGTACCGCACGTAATTGTGTGCATTAGTAAACCTGACCGGTACTATTTGTGTACGAAGGTCATAAACGCTATTTGTACATTCTAACGTGATTTGTGTAATTTTTTTTTTATTTTAAAGGGAAGTTCGCTGGTCACTCAGGAACTATCCAACAACCGATACTTGCTGGGGAACGCGCCCCAGTAAATAAAGGTTCACAGGGGCCCTAGGTTGGGTACAACAGCTCTGGATACAGTGATTGTGTTACTGGCCAACGTGGGCAAGAAGTGAGTGGAGTACTCGGTAAACTTCACCGCCAGCCTGCCCCGGGCATCTTGGTTTTTGTAAGGGTTCGCTGAAGAAAAGCAACACCTGCAAGTTATGGGGGCCAGTTGTTCAGGTAGGGGGCGATCAACCTCGGTTCGGGTTGATTTAGTAAACCGACCAATCGGGTCGGCCAGGTATGTAATGTGTGAAAAATACGGTTCACACATAGAGGTTTTATGTGATGAATGGGAAAGAATGACTGTACTGGACGGGGAGAAATTCCCAAGAATAGGTAGCTTTAGCCCAGAAGTGTTACTAAATCTAAGGAGAAGGATAGGTCTTATTGAACCAGCAAAGAGACGGATCAAACATTATGATTGTTTAAAGTTATGGCAACAGGAAAGTGAAATTCAAAAAGAGCTAACTGACATACCTGACTCTCATCTTGGGAGGAGAGATGTGGCAATGGAGAGGATTATGGTTGCGGAGAAAGGCACAATGTTGAACAATAAAAACGCACTTAGCAACTGTAGTATAGATGATAAGAATAAGTATAATAAACATAACAATGATAATTGTAATGCTGTTAAATGTACAACTATTAACCCGTGCAAGTTGCACCCCATGTCAAACTTCCCTCAGGAATACGAGCAAGAAAGTGAACTCAACACGATGTCGGCACCACTTCCAGCAGCCATCACACAAGACATCCAGGTGGACGCGACCAAATCGGTAAAGGCAATAATCAAACCCCCTAACGGAGGGTCAGGTGAGGTCGTGTCCACAGGTACGTACAATGTTTTATATCACGCACAAACAAATGTACCCCATATTGTAAGACCAAAACAAGGTGATGTAATTGAGTTTAGTCCTGTCAGGGTGATCACAGTCCCCAATGGGAAGACTGACGATCAGGGAACCATTCCCGTCCAGGACAGTGCAATGCGCTGTCCCTGGTCCCGGACCGAATTGAGATCAATTATGTCCGAATTTCCCGATCCACGGAAAAATCTAGTCGCATGTCAAAGGTTCATTAAAGAACTAGGAAACTCAACAGAACCCACCAACAACGATTGGCGGACAGTGCTGAGGGCATGTTTGCCCTCCGGTGTTGACTCTGCGACATTTATTACTGATTGTCAATTAGACACAGAAGTACCTCAAACGGAGGAACACAATCAGGAATGTATTAAGCAGATAAACCAACAGTTGGAAGTATATTTCCCTGCCGTTGTCAAGTGGAATGAATTCTTCTCCATAAGACAAAACGAAAGGGAAAGTATCTCCAGTTATTTCAATCGAGCACTGCAAGAAATGGCTAGGAACACTGGGATCACAGACATCAAAACATGCGCACAGCATAGAGAAATAGCGGTTAAGGTATTAATGAATGGTTTAAAGGAGGTATTGAGTACAAGGGTACAGACCACCAACCCAAACTGGAGAAATATCTCGGTGGCCGCATTAAGAGAGGCCGCTATTGATATTGATCAAAATATCACCAGATACAGAGAGTCACAAAGTGATAAATTAATGGCCGCAAGTATACAGGCCCTAACCACAAGACCACTCCAGCATAAGCCCCAAACCCCTGCGAGAAATTTAAATGTGGAAGTCTGTTACAATTGTCATAAAAAAGGACACTTTGCGAGAGATTGTAGATCAAGAGGAATACAAAAGTCATATCAATCCCCTAGACAACAACATAACCATGATATCCAAGGAAGCAGGGAAGCACAGGGAAAGCGGTTGATGGTGATGAGCATCCGAGCGTTTGAGGAGGCATCAAATCTACCAAAACCTCAGGTCACTGACACTTGGAAGAAGCCCCGGGTTTGTTTTCTTTGTAAAAGAGAAGGGCATTATGCCAGCAGCTGTAATAACCCACATAAAGTCAGACCCCCTAGACCCAGAAATGAGCAAAATTAAAACACACACAATTATAAACAGGGACCATATAGGAAGAATTTTGAGCCACACCCATAATGTGCAATCAGGAAAGGTGATCATTAGGACTGATGGTAAGCCTGAGGTAATAGTTAATGAATTGGGAGGTCATTCCCTGAAGACACAGGAATGACCGGGTGAAACGTTGTAAATGTATCTGTGAAATGTTTCTTTTTCTCTCTCCCCATCTCTGACGAATATTGGTAGGATTCAAACATTGCATATATACTTGGTCTTTGCAGAAGTCTACCAAACCCCAGCATGACCAATCCGCATCAATGTATTCTGGCCAGATACAGACAATGGAATATGGAAGTGCTGGGGGGGAGGGACTGCGCAAGGAAACCATTAGACATGTAGATATGACAGCCTGATGATCTGACAATGTTTTAAAATGTTTGAAAAATGTTTTTTTTTCTCTTTTCCTATTGATGGCTATTGTTGATTTAAGTAATATACACATGCATATAAATTGTTCTCTCTCTTTGTTTTTTTTGCTGTTGTTGTTTTCTCTCTCTTCTCACTCATGCTTTCATGTTTTAAAGATGGTATGTCACCCATCAGTTAGACAAATGGTAATGCAAGATTTTTGCTCCTTACAGAAAGATCGCTGGTTTGGAGGGAATATTGCATCACCAGAATGTTCGTTTGGAAGACTGAGAGACAGCACCTTTGAGAAGACAGCAGAACAAGAAGAACAACAAGACGAGAGAACTAATTATCGTAACAAGTTTCTCTCCCCCTCAAACTGATTTTCTGTACCCCATTACAAATTTCTTCTTTTCTCCTCCTGTAAGATGGACTTGCCCCGAGAGACTGTGATATGGATTTTCCTGTTGACCATGACGTTGACCCGAGCAGTCTGTTTCGGTGAGAGTACCAGTGAGGTCGAGAAAGGATCCAGAAAGGTTCCAATGACTAAGACGGAGGTGTAAATTTCCAATAGCAACACAAGCACCGAGCAAAGGCGAGTACCGGAAACGATCTAACAGCCATGTTATTTGTAAACATTGTTAGCTGAAAAGAAAACTGTATCTGTAGGCTCTGTAACAATGTAGTTGAGGATGGGTGCATTAAGAAATGCCAATCCAGTTTTAATATCCACATGGACCGGCATCCATTGAGTGACTATCACTCCTTAGTGGGTAGTGTGTTAAATAAGACAGATTGTTGGGTATGCTCTCAAGTACCTCAAGGTCATAGCAAATCAGGGCTAGTACCATTTCCTTTAACGTTAGGGGAGGTACTTGAGTTAAGTGGTGGGAGACCGGTGGACAGGAGGTTTAATATCTCCAGCCCTCCTAGTTTGAAGCTCCACCAATACCATGTGGATAGGTCCCTATTATGTTTTAACATCTCCAATCCCCGAAAGCCGGGAAATTGGGAAGTGTCATGGAGTAATCAAACCATGACCTTTTCGCATAGAGCAGATAGAATGCCTACAGATACAGAGCTTATACGCCACATAGCCAGTAGAGGAAAATCTTTCCGGTATAGGTATACCTTAGGAAATAGGATTACGAGAGTTGGAGAGGTATCACCAGGATACTGTGCACATATCGTACAACCTGATACGTGTACTAAGCAGATGGAAGAATTAGGGTTAGGAGATTTCACATGGAAGGTGTAATATGGTTATGTCCTACTCCGTCCCATATGTTCTCCCCGATGATGCATATTTCATATGCGGGAGAAAGGCGTATAAGTGGCTTGCCCCAAACTCTGAAGGATTGTGTTATATTGGAAAAGTACTGCCTGAAGTAATGACTGTATCACATGACAAAATGAAAGACATACACCGTGTTGTCCAAACTCCTTATACTCACACCCATTACGAGCGTAGTTAAACGGCACCTGATAGAAAGAACAGAGCATCCGGCCTCTGACATGATCCATGAATCCACCGGGATTCAGTTTCTAATCGCGTTAGACATCACTCGCACCGCCAGAGGAGTGTTGAATTATAAATACATATCTGCGCTCGCCAATTTGTTAGATAATATCACTGAAATGTATGATGACACGTTTAGGTATACTGGAAGAGAACTTCAGGCTTATAAAACAGAACTGGTACAGCATAGAATGGTTCTTAATTACCTCACAGCAGTGACAGGCGGATATTGTGTCACACTGGCAACACAATACGGCGTGAAATGTTGCACCTATATTACGAATAGCACCGAGGACCCGGTCGAGGTCATAGACCAAAAGATGGACGATATTCTCCAACTGAAGTGGGAATTTCGCAGGAGACACAATCTCACTCTTGCTGCTGTAGGTAATGAGCTGACTGGTTGGGTGTCATGGTTGAACCCGCGAAATTGGTTCTCTGGTTTAGGAGACTGGGCTCAAGGAGTCATAATGGATGTTGGGAAGTTTCTCCTATGTATCTTAGGTGTTATCATAACGATTGGCTTGATATTTAGATGCGGGCAGGCTTTAATGAGGTGCAATCGTCGTACTAGGGTAATGAGTTTGAGGAGTGAGGAAACTGTAATTCCAATGGACTTGATTTATGACCCAAATGTAGAAACAATGATGTGATGAAAATGCGATTTCTACGGTCCGTTTCTTTCACCTGTTTTTCCGTTTCCTCCAATGTAAAAAGACCCACTTGGACGAGGAATTTGATGAGCCGATATACAGACAACAGAGGGATTAAAGAAGAAGTTTTGACAACCTGATACACAGATTTTTGATGAACTATGCCATGGATCCCCAGTTTCCCTAGAAATTTTAAAATTACGCTAGCCCAACACTTTTGTAAATCTATGGACATTGACAGCTTTTGCTCGCACCTTATGGGCAAAAGCACAAAGAAGACTGCATTCAACAGACACCAAACAAGACCTCAATCGACGAATGTTCATTTACCTGACATAGAATACCACCGCATTTACCGTAATTATGTCTTTTCTTCATTTCTACAACCCTCAGGTAATGACACACATAGTCGATAGGGAATACAGGCACAGATATCAGCAATCACATATCACCCCCATTCATGTATCATCAACTAAAATGTGCTCCCCCATTTTGTTACAACCAAAGCCGAAAAGAGCTCGGTAAAGTTTGACAGCCCATCCACAGACCCGTACCACGGGATAAGAAGGAATTCAAATGTATACTTCGCAATACCTCGAAGCTTGATTTAAAACACGTACGGCACGATGATACATGACCCCCAAGCACGGATTCATACACACATGCTTCTGCTATCTCACTAGGTCATACCCTTTTTCTACCTTCTCCTCTCCTCCCCTACCCAACCATGTAAATGTATTAACCCCTGACATATATTTTTCTCTTTTTGAAATGTTTTAGGAAGTGGCAGTTATTGGTGACTGCCAAAGGGTGGACTGTCAAAGTCAAAAATATTACATAGAGAGAACATACAAACCACACACACATTTAAGTCGCTATACTTGCAAATATGCGCAGCGAGCACAGCAATATATGGAAACACACGCATTTGCTCGGACATGGCACGGAGATGGATTCGGCGCTTGTTTCATACAGTACATGGTTATAATAATGTCAAGCACCAGACATCATGGAGATTTAGAATTGGCTGATGAATTGATGTCATGAATATGTATTATCTGAACAGAACCAGATGCGCCCATCATGTTTGGTATTGAAGCAAGCAGAATGATGTGTGGGTTAGTTTGATGCTGGTTGTGAAGTTGTGGGACATTGCAGCGGATAGATATGATTATATGTATAAAAGCTAAGATCACTTTGTTGAGAACAATGGATGATCAAGCCAACCTTTTACTAAGATTTTCAGGGCTGAACCTGATTAACATATACAAAGGAGAGAGAGAGACCCCTCCCCTAGGAACAGACACACAGGAGGATAGTTCCTGTCTGGGGGGGTTGGGGGTCAGTTTTTTGCTGGTGGCCTCAGAGAACAGATGTAATGAAGCTACACTCAGAACAAAGCTCCCAGAAGCATGGCTGGATCATCACCAGGCACCAAAGGCTAAGTATTGAATTCACATGGCTAGATAAGGAAATATAGACAGATTGCTTTCTGGTTTAAATAGGATATTGTAACTTGGTTGTGTGATTGTTGGGTGTTTGTGTGATAGATCTGGGAATCTGTGATGGTAGCTGGGACATTAGACAACCTGTAGCATAGCATTTGTGGTATTTGTTTGCCTATGGTGATTTAAAATAGATTGTACTGGTTAGTTATAATATATATCTTGTTAATCATAAATACCACCATGCAGTTGCGTTTGGGCATGTGCTTGTGGCAGTGGCGGGCTGAGATGTGTGGTTACATTGTGATCTGGTCTTGTGATGAATATGCTCTGGTTATTGAGATACTGAAGTTGTTTGGAATGTGAAAGTGAATAAGATGGTTCTAGGAAGTTGTTTGGAATGTGAAAGTGAATAAGATGGTTCTAGGAAGTTGGATTGAAATTGTGAAAGGTGATTTAGATGGTTTGGAATTGTAAAATCAGAACATATGCATTGTTCTGAGGCTTGGACATTTTGGAATAAAATGGAGTCTTGTGTCTTCTGCTATGTGATTGTGGTGTAGCAGAGAGTGCCATGTGTTTGGACCTGCAAATCTAAAATGGCTGCTGCCGGGTATTTTCCCCTCCCCCTTTCAACCATGTGGTGCAGTCTTTGGAATCATGGGAGCTTTAATAAAATGGAGTCTAGCTTCTGTCCCATGCGGTATTGTAGGGTTGTGTATATAGGGACTGCCAGTATGGGTAAGGTCAAGTATTTTCTCCACAAAGATTCTCAGCATTGAATAACTGCGCAGCGATTGTTCCTCACATGTGTAAGCTTCGCTGCAACCATATTGATCTTCTTGTTATTGTGAGCCAATCTCTCTCTCTCTCTCTCTTCTCCTCTTTCTCTCTTATTTTCTCTTAAATAGTAATTGTATTATATTTCCTGTGTAGTTATCTGGTTAGGTAGTCTATGTTATATTGTAGTGTATGATTTGTATTTGTATTAATTCTTTTGCAAGTATATCATTCATAATATATATATTAGGCGTTGGACCCTGAGCACGGTATCTGTGCATTTCTTATAGTGTTAAGTATTCTCAGAGCGTCGGTGACGCTAGAACAGCTTCAAAGGTAATAAGGTTATACTGTGTTGCATTTACACTCTATCATTACACTAAGGTTTTACTGCACAATACACTGTTTATGGTTTAGATACAAAGGTTTAACATTGTGAGCGTCAGCGCCGCTGGTGATCTCCTCGTGGTCCCGAGCGTCCGCTACGCTATAGCGAATCATTAAGTTAGTCAGCAGCCAATAGCGTGCCTGCCTGTGATCTCTTGGCCGTGAGCGAACGTGACGCTTGAGCGTCTCGACTACGGCTAAGCGATTGTTACGCAACGTGCGTACCCCTACGGTACTTCATACGTAAACAGCGTACAGTGTTCTTAGACCTCATAAAGGGTTTTATATAAGATAAATATTCAGCTTTATCACTGCCAGTGAAAAATCTTGGAATATCAAAATACGGTGCCCATCAATGGCCAATTGACCCTGTTTTTTATATGTTCTCAAGATCAGCTCTTTGGTTCTAAAATCAAAATAGCGGGCTATCACTGGTCTTGGTCGGGAGTCTGCATCATCCCGCTCTATCCCTATCCTATGTGCCCGTTCAATCTGAGGAAACTCTATAGTATCAGAGATGTGTAAGGCTCGGGTCAGTTTAGATGACAAAAAATCCCCCAAGGCTGATGGTTTCACTTGTTCGGGGATGCCAATCAATCGCAGGTTATCACTACGATTTCTATTTTCAAGATCATCTAATTTTTCTTGGAGTTCCCTGATCATAGTGATGGAAGAGTCAGTCGAGGATTGCAAGGTCAGGGCCGAGTCCTCAATGTCACTCATCCTTTGTTCCAATTCTGAAATTCTTGAGGTATTAGAAGCTACTTCCTTTAGGGTAGATTGAAACAAATCTTTAAATTCGTCCATTTTTTTATCAATGTGCGGCATGAGCACAGATAGGATTTCCCGGGCAGTTTGGGAAATGGGAGCAGAAGAGTTTAACTGCAAGACCGAGTCTGAGTCCTCAGCCATTGAGTCGGTGTGATGTGAGTCTTGGGAGGACGACCCGCCCTGTTTGTGAGATTTTGTCTTACCCATGGTATTTGGACTGTTTCTAAGCGTGAATCTAGTTTGAGAATGAGAGGTCAAGAATTTCTCCATCAATTAGTTGGATCGAACAATGTAAGCCTGAGAGATGCGAATGGAGCTCACCAGCAAAATGTAATTATGAGACCATATACATTTTCAAAAGTAGGGTACAATCCCCCTGAAGGATATCTTTAGAAAAATAAAAAATAAAGGTCACATTATAATTGTTAAGAAAAGCTATCAAGGATGAGAACTACCAAAGATAATATATCCAAAAATAGCCAAAGTAGAATACAAATCTAAAAAAAAAAAGGGGGGGGGGGGGGCAAGTTGACTCAATGGCAAAGCAAATGGAGAACAAATATAATAAAAGGGGGAAAGGTATTTCACTGAACAATTTAGTCACAATCGGTTGTGTCACCAAGCGCAGTTATCTATAAAAGTGGCAGTGAAGTAAACAAAACACCACTAGATGATAGCAATAGAATGTGAGCACAGTGATAAGTCAGTAACAATCCTTATGGTACAGGCAGATAGTTTAGGGTTAGTATACACAATCAAAATATTGATAAAAACAGTGTGTGTGCAGGCAAATCAACAGGACAATTACAATAGTGCAGTATTAGCTATTATGTATATAGCTTATCTTGATATGAACCTGAAGAGTCCATCCAATAGTGATATCACAGTGTTTCTCTAACGTCCTAGTGGATGCTGGGGACTCCAAAAGGACCATGGGGAATAGCGGCTCCGCAGGAGACTGGGCACAAAAGTAAAAAGCTTTAGGACTACCTGGTGTGCACTGGCTCCTCCCCCTGTGACCCTCCTCCAAGCCTCAGTTAGATTTTTGTGCCCGAACGAGACGGGTGCAGACTAAGGGGCTCTCCTGAGCTGCTTAGTGTAAAAGTTTAAAGTAGGTTTTTTATTTTCAGTGAGACCTGCTGGCAACAGGCTCACTGCACCGAGGGACTAAGGGGAGAAGAAGCGAACTCACCTGCGTGCAGAGTGGATTGGGCTTCTTAGGCTACTGGACATTAGCTCCAGAGGGACGATCACAGGCCCAGCCATGGATGGGTCCCAGAGCCGCGCCGCCGGCCCCCTTACAGAGCCAGAAGACTGAAGAGGTCCGGAAAATCGGCGGCAGAAGACGTCCTGTCTTCAATAAGGTAGCGCACAGCACCGCAGCTGTGCGCCATTGCTCTCAGCACACTTCACACTCCGGTCACTGAGGGTGCAGGGCGCTGGGGGGGGCGCCCTGAGACGCAATAAAAACACCTTTTTTGGCAAAAAATACATCACATATAGCTCCTGGGCTATATGGATGCATTTAACCCCTGCCAATTTTTCCATAAAAAAGCGGGAGAAAGGCCGCCGAGAAGGGGGCGGAGCCTATCTCCTCAGCACACTGGCGCCATTTTTTCCTCACAGCTCCGTTGGAGGAAGGCTCCCTGACTCTCCCCTGCAGTCCTGCACTACAGAAACAGGGTAAAACAAGAGAGGGGGGGCACTAAATTGGCATATAAATATATACAGCAGCTTTATTAGGGAAAAACACTTATATAAGGTTATCCCTATATATATATATATATAGCGCTCTGGTGTGTGCTGGCAAACTCTCCCTCTGTCTCCCCAAAGGGCTAGTGGGGTCCTGTCCTCTATCAGAGCATTCCCTGTGTGTGTGCTGTGTGTCGGTACGTTGTGTCGACATGTATGAGGAGGAAAATGGTGTGGAGGCGGAGCAATTGCCTGTGTTAGTGATGTCACCCCCTAGGGAGTCGACACCTGACTGGATGGTCTTATGGAAAGAATTACGTGATAGTGTCAGCACTTTACAAAAGACTGTTGACGACATGAGACAGCCGGCAAATCAGTTAATACCTGTACAGGCATCTCAAACACCGTCAGGGGCTCTAAAGCGCCCGTTACCTCAGGTCGATACAGACACAGACACGGACACTGACTCCAGTGTCGACGGTGAGGAAACAAACGTATTTTCCAGTAGGGCCACACGTTACATGATCACGGCAATGAAGGAGGTTTTGAACATTTCTGATACTACAAGTACCACAAAAAAGGGTATTATGTGGGGTGTGAAAAAACTACCCGTAGTTTTTCCCGAATCAGATGAATTAAATGAGGTGTGTGATGAAGCGTGGGTTTCCCCCGATAAAAAACTGCTAATTTATAAAAAGTTATTGGCATTATACCCTTTCCCGCCAGAGGTTAGGGCACGTTGGGAAACACCCCCTAGGGTAGATAAGGCGCTCACACGCTTAACAAAACAAGTGGCGTTACCGTCTCCTGATACGGCCGCCCTCAAGGAACCAGCTGATAGGAAGCTGGAAAATATCCTAAAAAGTATATACACACATACTGGTATTATACTGCGACCAGCAATCGCCTCAGCCTGGATGTGCAGTGCTGGGGTGGCTTGGTCGGATTCCCTGACTGAAAATATTGATACCCTGGACAGGGACAATATATTATTGACTATAGAGCATTTAAAGGATGCATTTCTATATATGCGAGATGCACAGAGGGATATTTGCACTCTGGCATCAAGAGTAAGTGCGATGTCCATTTCTGCCAGAAGAGGATTATGGACACGACAGTGGTCACGGGATGCGGATTCCAAACGGCATATGGAAGTATTGCCGTATAAAGGGGAGGAGTTATTTGGGGTCGGTCTATCGGACCTGGTGGCCACGGCAACGGCTGGGAAATCCACCTTTTTACCCCAAGTCACCTCGCAGCAGAAAAAGATACCGTCTTTTCAGGCTCAGTCCTTTCGTCCCCATAAGGGCAAGCGGGCAAAAGGCCACTCATATCTGCCCCGGGGCAGAGGAAGGGGAAAAAGACTGCAGCAGACAGCCTCTTCCCACGAGCAGAAGCCCTCCCCCGCTTCTGCCAAGTCCTCAGCATGACGCTGGGGCCTTACAAGCGGACTCAGGCACGGTGGGGGCCCGTCTCAAGAATTTCAGCGCGCAGTGGGCTCACTCGCAAGTGGACCCCTGGATCCTGCAGGTAGTATCTCAGGGGTACAAATTGGAATTCGAGACGTCTCCCCCTCGCCGGTTCCTGAAGTCTGCTTTACCAACGTCTCCCCCCGACAGGGAGGCGGTATTGGAAGCCATTCACAAGCTGTATTCCCAGCAGGTGATAATCAAGGTACCCCTCCTACAACAGGGAAAGGGGTATTATTCCACGCTGTTTGTGGTACCGAAGCCGGACGGCTCGGTGAGACCCATTTTAAATCTGAAATCCTTGAACACTTACATAAAAAGGTTCAAGTTCAAGATGGAGTCACTCAGAGCAGTGATAGCGAACCTGGAAGAAGGGGACTATATGGTGTCGCTGGACATCAAGGATGCTTACCTCCATGTCCCAATTTGCCCCTCTCACCAAGGGTACCTCAGGTTTGTGGTACAGAACTGTCACTATCAGTTTCAGACGCTGCCGTTTGGATTGTCCACGGCACCCCGGGTCTTTACCAAGGTAATGGCCAAAATGATGATTCTTCTTCGAAGAAAAGGCGTCTTAATTATCCCTTACTTGGACGATCTCCTGATAAGGGCAAGGTCCAGAGAACAGTTAGAGGTTGGAGTAGCACTATCTCAAGTAGTACTACGACAGCACGGATAGATTCTAAATATTCCAAAATCGCAGCTGATTCCGACGACACGTCTGCTGTTCCTAGGGATGATTCTGGACACAGTACAGAAAAAGGTGTTTCTCCCGGAAGAGAAAGCCAGGGAGTTATCCGACCTAGTCAGGAACCTCCTAAGACCAGGCCAAGTGTCAGTACATCAATGCACAAGGGTCCTGGGAAAGATGGTGGCTTCTTACGAAGCGATTCCATTCGGCAGATTCCACGCAAGAACTTTTCAGTGGGATCTGCTGGACAAATGGTCCGGATCGCATCTTCAAATGCATCAGCGGATAACCCTGTCTCCAAGGACAAGGGTGTCTCTCCTGTGGTGGTTACAGAGTGCTCATCTCCTAGAGGGCCGCAGATTCGGCATTCAGGATTGGGTCCTGGTGACCACGGATGCCAGCCTGAGAGGCTGGGGAGCAGTCACACAGGGAAGAAATTTCCAGGGCTTGTGGTCAAGCATGGAAACGTCACTTCACATAAATATCCTGGAACTAAGGGCCATTTACAATGCCCTAAGTCAGGCAAGACCTCTGCTTCAGGGTCAGCCGGTGTTGATACAGTCGGACAACATCACGGCAGTCGCCCACGTAAACAGACAGGGCGGCACAAGAAGCAGGAGGGCAATGATGGAAGTGGCAAGGATTCTTCGCTGGGCGGAAAATCATGTGATAGCACTGTCAGCAGTGTTCATTCCGGGAGTGGACAACTGGGAAGCAGACTTCCTCAGCAGACACGATCTTCACCCGGGGGAGTGGGGACTTCACCCAGAAGTCTTCCACATGATTGTGAACCGTTGGGAAAAACCAAAAGGTGGACATGATGGCGTCCCGCCTCAACAAAAAACTGGACAGATATTGCGCCCGGTCAAGGGACCCTCAGGCAATAGCTGTGGACGCTCTGGTAACACCGTGGGTGTACCAGTCGGTGTATGTGTTCCCTCCTCTTCCTCTCATACCAAAAGTACTGAGAATCATAAGAAGGAGAGGAGTAAAGACTATACTCGTGGCTCCGGATTGGCCAAGAAGGACTTGGTACCCGGAAATTCAAGAGATGCTCACGGAAGACCCGTGGCCTCTACCTCTAAGAAAGGACCTGCTCCAGCAGGGACCATGTCTGTTCCAAGACTTACCGCGGCTGCGTTTGACGGCATGGCGGTTGAACGCCGGATCCTGAAGGAAAAAGGCATTCCGGATGAAGTCATCCCTACCCTGATCAAAGCCAGGAAGGATGTAACCGTACAACATTATCACCGTATTTGGCGTAAATATGTTGCGTGGTGCGAGGCCAGGAAGGCCCCTACAGAGGAATTTCAACTGGGTCGATTCCTGCATTTCCTGCAAACAGGACTGTCTATGGGCCTCAAATTAGGGTCCATTAAGGTTCAAATTTCAGCCCTGTCAATATTCTTCCAAAAAGAACTAGCTTCTGTTCCTGAAGTTCAGACGTTTGTCAAGGGAGTACTGCATATACAGCCTCCTTTTGTGCCTCCAGTGGCACCTTGGGATCTCAATGTAGTTTTGGGATTCCTAAAATCACATTGGTTTGGACCACTCACCACTGTGGACTTAAAATATCTCACATGGAAAGTGGTAATGCTGTTAGCCCTGGCTTCAGCCAGGCGTGTATCAGAATTGGCGGCTTTATCCTATAAAAGCCCTTACCTAATTTTTCATACGGACAGGGCAGAATTGAGGACTCGTCCTCAATTTCTCCCTAAGGTGGTTTCAGCATTTCACTTAAACCAGCCTATTGTGGTGCCTGCGGCTACTAGGGACTTGGAGGATTCCAAGTTGCTGGACGTAGTCAGGGCCCTGAAAATATATGTTTCCAGGACGGCTGGAGTCAGAAAATCTGACTCGCTGTTTATCCTGTATGCACCCAACAAGCTGGGTGCTCCTGCTTCTAAGCAGACGATTGCTCGTTGGATTTGTAGTACAATTCAGCTTGCACATTCTGTGGCAGGCCTGCCACAGCCAAAATCTGTAAAAGCCCATTCACACGGAAAGTGGGCTCATCTTGGGCGGCTGCCCGAGGGGTCTCGGCTTTACAACTTTGCCGAGCAGCTACTTGGTCAGGGGCAAACACGTTTGCTAAATTCTACAAATTTGATACCCTGGCTGAGGAGGACCTGGAGTTCTCTCATTCGGTGCTGCAGAGTCATCCGCACTCTCCCGCCGTTTGGGAGCTTTGGTATAATCCCCATGGTCCTTTCGGAGTCCCCAGCATCCACTAGGACGTTAGAGAAAATAAGAATTTACTTACCGATAATTCTATTTCTCATAGTCCGTAGTGGATGCTGGGCGCCCATCCCAAGTGCGGATTGTCTGCATTACTTGTACATAGTTATTGTTACAAAAATCGTGTTATTGTTGTTGTGAGCCATCTTTTCAGAGGCTCCTTCTGTTATCATGCTGTTAACTGGGTTCAGATCACAAGTTGTACGGTGTGATTGGTGTGGCTGGTATGAGTCTTACCCGGGATTCAAAATCCTTCCTTATTGTGTACACTCGTCCGGGCACAGTATCCTAACTGAGGCTTGGAGGAGGGTCATAGGGGGAGGAGCCAGTGCACACCAGGTAGTCCTAAAGCTTTTTACTTTTGTGCCCAGTCTCCTGCGGAGCCGCTATTCCCCATGGTCCTTTCGGAGTCCCCAGCATCCACTACGGACTATGAGAAATAGAATTATCGGTAAGTAAATTCTTATTTTTTCTACTTGTAGTTTGGAGCTGCAACCAGTTGGCGTCGCATACACACACACACAGATATACTGTGCGTATACACTAACAGGTGGTGATTGCACCTGAGATCAAAACCAGGATTAGTGTGGTGTAGAACGGGAGGGGAGGGGGTTAGTAGGTATAGAATGGAGAAAAGGAAGAAAGCTGGGACTGGGGGGTAAACACTGGAGAGAGGGAAGAAGGCAGGGATTGAGGGGTAAAGAATGGAGAGAGGGAAGTCAATGGGGGGACAAGGATGACACAAAAGGAGTGTAAGGTACCAAGTATGGGGTAGTATAGGAAGTTAAAAGGGATGTTAGTGCAGAAAAGGAATAACAAATAATATTAGTACCGGGTGACCTCTCACCGGAGGCTTGGGATACTTAAATATAAGAGTCCTGAAGTCTGGATCAGCGTCTCTGAAGGCAACCGTGAGAGCAGCCAGGGGGGAGAAAAGAGCAACCAAAGTCAGCCGTCCAATCCCCTTTACAAGGCAGCAGGCACCCCAATGTCACCGCTGTCGCAGACGAGGCTTCCAGGGATCAATACCAGCCAGTCTCTTACTGTGGGCGGTAAAGGAGGAACAGAGCCACAGTCGCTTGAAAAGACGTAGCAGCCAGCCACCAGCGGGAGCAAGCAGGGAGGGAAGAGGACCCGCCGGGACTCCTCACCCCGGCGTCTGCGGTCTACTCACTCAGCAGCGCGTCCCCACGAGCTTGCAACCGACCAGCACACAGCCCCGCAGCCCGAGTCCCAGGCGCAGGAGGAGTGTCCAGGGTCACAGCGAGGCAGGGAGTCCACCTTCTCCCGCAAGAGGAGCCAGCCGCGCGAAAGCAAGCGGGCAGGGTCAGACAGCCGCCAGCGGGAGCAAGCAGGGAGGGAAGAAGATCCGTCGGGACCCCGCTCCCCGGCGCCCCACACCCGCGGTCCGGATAGTACACAGTCCCGCAGCACAAATCCCAGGCGCAGGAAAGAGCGCCCCGTCCAGAGTCACAGCTAGGCAGGGAGTTCAATCCACCTCCTCCCGCAAGAGGAGCCAGCCACGTGGAAGCAAGCGGGCAGGGGCAGTCAGCCGCCGGGTGCCAAGGGGGGACAACCGCCGATCTCAACAGCCACGCCGACCAACTCTGAGGTCTCTCCCAGGTAAGAGGAAGCATTCAATGTGGGCGCAGGAGTAGGGAGAGGGATATCCCCAGCTGGAAACCTCCGAGTGCACAAGGTTCAGCAGCAAGATGGCGCCGAGTAGATTTTCCGCTCAGGGGGGCTAAACGTTTAGCCAGACTCCGGGGTAGAGAGAAACTGTATCCTGGGTTCATACAAAGTCCAGATGGTCCCTGTCCACTCTCCGTTCTATAAATATTGTTTACACGGCCGGGCAACCGTAAAATA
The DNA here is from genome assembly GCF_028390025.1 of Pseudophryne corroboree. Classification (NCBI taxonomy): domain Eukaryota; kingdom Metazoa; phylum Chordata; class Amphibia; order Anura; family Myobatrachidae; genus Pseudophryne; species Pseudophryne corroboree. The sequence continues at coordinate 628,530,942 of NC_086448.1, forward strand.
GTCACCTGGAGGGTTATTTCAGGGACGCTAGACACAGAGCTGGTTAAAAAGCGGCCTTCACGGAAGCCCCGCCCACCGGAAGTCAATTTCAATATTATTATCCTTTTTTTTTTACTGCGATCACCTATAAATCAATACTTGTCACAATTAACACAGCACTAAGGAATATAACAGCAATTCTAGTGTTCCGATACACACTTCATGTGTGGACACAGCAAGTATGGACAACCACAACAATAATTAGGAACCATTTGCTACAATTAAAAGAGCCCTAACTGCAAGGAACATAGCAGAAATTACAGAGTGCTGGCATTTCTGTGACTATAGCCTAATATATTTAATATATAATTTAAATAATTTTCTGTGAACTTGAAAATCCTATCATAAATATGACAAGCTATAAGACGCTACAGACGGGGATTATCTACTAATCTAAGGTGGTATGTACTAATGAGTTGTCTGTCAAAGCTGCCAATCACTGGTAACTTTAAACAAGGTTTTAACATGGCCATAGGGCCTGCAATTTTATCGAAGATATCATCAGGCAATGCCAGAGGTGCTATAAGGTTTTGGTATGTTTTGGCTTAAGGTGATGAGAAGGTGTGTAAGTTGGCCGCGCAGTTATAGTGGGAGTCAAAATTACAATTTACGTTTACACATCAGCAATTGGAGTTGATCTACCGTAAAGCGCAAAGTTTCTCTAAATGCAATAACCATTTGGAAATGCAATTTCAATTCTTAACAGGCTTTATTTCTTGCCAGCTAAACTTTATAAAATTTGGCCCACACAATTGAAATTTTGTTGGAGGAATTGTTTGGAGATTGGTGACATTTTTCATGTTTTCTGGACTTGTCCTAAGATCCACACGTTATGGAAGGAGGTCTTTGACCTTGGTCACAAAGTTCTTCAAAGTAGCTTTCAAGAGTCTTCCTCACTAGCCCTATTTCATATATACCGAACAGATCTTGCGAAGCCAGATTGTTATGTATTAGGGCACATATTTATCGCCGCTAGGGCAGCCATTGCACAAAATAGGAAATATTCCTCTCCTACCCTTCATAAAATAAATTGTAAAATTCAATACGTTTGGAGACTCTGGGAATTATTTTAAGAGGTGATAGGCATAGTGTAGAGTTTAGAGCTATAAGAGATTTCCATGTAAGTTTGCAAAGTTATTTTTAGGTATTATGTTGTGCATATCAATGGTGAGACAATTTACAAAAAGTAGTGACATGGGGGTATATTTACTAAGCTCCCGATTTTGACGGAGATGGTGTTTTTTCTTCAAAGTGTCATCTCGGGAATTTACTAAACTCAAATCACGGCAGTGATGAGGGCATTCGTATTTTTATTACGGCTGTGTAGTAAAAATACGAATGAATACACCATCGGTCAAACGCGGCTGTTTAGGTATTGAACTCGGTCATTTACTAAGCATTCGTATTTGAAATCTCTACCGTGAAAATGCATGTGCGGCCGTGATATAATACTAATCGTACAAAAAGCCTAAAAAAAAATAGACCTGCTTTTGAGAAGCGTGTTTACATGTGTTGCCAATTCTACATTACTCACACCTGACTTTTTGGACCTTTAAAAAGTGCCCAAACACATTTTTCTCCTCTCTCACTCTGAAATAGCTGCTACCGTGTGTAGTACTGCTTTCTTGTTTGCTGGGGGATACCTGACACTGCTCCATGAGGCTACAATAAACCAAGGCCAGGAAAATGAACATGGTCAGCAGGTTGTACAGGTTCCGCGTAGGCTGGGCATGCCTGGTTTTTTTAGTGGCCGTTTAAACTTTAACAAATTGGCTGATGACCAGGTTATACAGATGGTCCGACTAAATGTAAATAACATTTTCCGTCTGTATGACCTTGACAAACTGAACCTAGACCCTGAGACAGAACGCTCTTGCTCTGTCTCAGGCCTGCACAAACTCCTGGTTGTGTTGCACTTTATGGCTACTGGCAGCTTCCAGCCTGTGACTGGCGATGTAATTAGTATCTCACAGGCCACCTTTTATAAATATTTAATTCAGGTGAGTTAAAACATACATACACGTCTATGTCTAAGTGGTGCTTCTGTAATGTAATATAACACAGTATTGTAATGATTACAGGTCATGACACTCACCTTAAATTTAGGAATGTCCACTCAGGTTTTGGATGTCTTGGATGGCCACATAGATGCCTCTCTCTGCTTCCCTACCCAGGAGTCGCAGTGGCATGCAGTCAGGGTAGCTTTGTCTGAGCTTGCGGCCATGCCCAATGTGCTGGGTGCCATAGATTACACACACATTGAGCTGAGGCCACCTAGGGGCAGCCAAAATATTTATACCAATAGACATCTGGGCCAAGACACTAATGTGCCGGTGGTTTCTGTAGCTAATGAAACAATACACATATTCCGTGTGAACAATTTATTACCTTCAACACAGGCATTTTTGCTGTAACAAATCAACATAATTTTTTAAATTAACAAACTATTAGCTGCAGGCCTGATTATTATTTTTTTGGGTGTGTTCTGGGTGCCGAGGATTGGGCTGGCTCGTTGGTCCGGGTTCTACTGGAGCGTCTAACTGGGGATTGAACTGGGGTCTGGCATGGTGTAGTTGTCCCCGAGCTAGAGCTGACTTGGTGTGATGCCAACACATTAAGGCTTTGACTGAGTATATTGAGGCTTGCAGTCAGTTGGGTATTAGCGGCAGTGTGCTTGCTATTATTCTGGACAGGTTGTCGTTTACAATTTGGTTGTGTTGGATTAGCTGAATTAGGGATTGGTGCTGCCGCTGTTGTTCATCCATGATGCGTTGGAGATTGGCTTGCATTTGGGAGTTGTCTGCCCTTATCTGCTCCACTGAATTGGCAATTCTGCCCACCTGAACTATAAGTCTGCCTGAGTTTCGACTCAGTCTAGGCAGATGATGGGGCAGACTTGCCTGGTATTAGCTGTGGGTGTTGAGGCACGCATAGTTTTTGGTTCTGTTGTGAGGCCCAACGGCTCCAAAACTCAGGGCCCATTTGTGTCTGGGGTGGTGTTGTGCTCAATTGGGGGCTGTGGGATGTTTGGGGTGGCTGGGGTATGTCCTGCGGCGTGGTTGGCTGGGTAGGAGCGATGGGCTGCAGGTGTAGTGTGTAGGTTTCCTGCTGGTCACTTTCCTGCTGGGCATCCTCGGTCATGATGGCTGGTTCTGTATGGGGTTGAAGACAGACACTATTTAGTAATTATTTAGCATTGGTGTTACTATATCTTTACGTCAACATGCATTACTTCTTAATATTCATGTTGGATTTGATAAATAGATTGTGGCATAAACTTAACTATGTTGTTCACCTTTTTGTATAAATATGTGGCTTCTAACGTTCACTACTCAGTTGTAATAAGTTTGAGGGAATTGTTGGACTCTGAGCCATAATTAATGTGCGAATACGAAGAACTCTAACAAATACAAATTACTACATTTACATATTGGGTATGAAGCTTTCTTTGGAACAACACACACAATACAATAAATGTGTTGACCAATACATTCATACATTGTTCAAGGCAGTCAGTGGTCTGCCCAAAACGTTAACAAATATAGTGGTCTAAAATGTAAACATTAACAATGGGTGAAAAAGTCTTAAGGTGCCCTATGTTTAGAACTGGTGATGTTGGCCATGCTAAACAATTGGATGAGACTTAACATTTATGTAGGTGTTTTTAGCAAAGATTAAAAGTAAAAATATTTGTTGATATGGCCAACATCACATCTGACAATTAACCATCTAAGAAAACCTTACCACCATGTGCTTGCTGTTGGTGATTATTACAAGGATGACAGTTCATGTGTTTTATTTTTTTTGCTGTGCACAAACAGTGGTGCAGATGTATAAACCTGGAGAAGGCATAAGGATGTGATAAACAAGTGATATGTGCAAGGTGATAAAGGCACAAGGCAAACAGCTCCAATATGTAAAAAAAAATTATTATTTTTTTGTGCTGCTGCCTTTATCACCTTGCACATATCACTGGTTTTTCACTTCCTTATGCCTTCTCCAGGTTAATACATCTAATCCACTGTTTTTTTACCTGCTTTACAGGTAATTGTTATGTTTACTCACCAGACAACTGAGGGGATTGTGGATCCTCACTTTGTGGGCTGGCCAAAATAGCTTGTGGTGGCAGGGCCGACACTGCGGAGATGCGCCGTTGGGGTGGTGATGATGGTGCTGCTGATTCAGCCTCAAGACGGCGTCTCTTGGTTGGGGTGGTATTCATGTGACTGGCGGTCTGCTGACCGACAGTCACATGACCTCCTCCACCATCCCGCCGGCTCAGTATCCCGATGATCGGCATGCCGACCAACAGGGACTATTTCCACTCGTGGGTGTCCACGACACCCATAGAGTGGGAATAGAACCCGTGGCGACCGCAGCGTGGCGAGCGCTGCGAGCGCTGCGAGCCCGCAAGGGGCTTGCTGCACTCGCCCCTCCCCGCCGGGATCCCGGCGTCGGTATGCTGCCGGGATCCCGGCGTCGGTAAGCTGACCGGCGGTCAGGAGATCGCCGGTCAGCCATACTACACCCCTTGGTTGGCCTTCTAGCCACAGTAAAAGAGCCCTGTGATGGGCGCCTTAGGGGAGGGGAGTATGCTGAAGAAGAACCTATGTGATAAGATAAACATTAACATTTTGTTTTTCTATGTGTTTGCAGAATATGGGGTATATGCAATTGCGGTCGAATTCCCGAAATTGTCGAATTTCGGGAATTTTTCGCCCAAAAAAAAAAAATCGTCAATGCAATTCAGTGCTTTCCGTCCAAAAAACGGACTTTCAAAATTCGACTTTTTGAAATTCGACTTTTGTCAAATTCGACTTTTCTGCAATGATACAAGTGCTGCAATTCGACCAAAGTGTATTCAATTCAAGTTTGGAAATTCGACAACAGTGCTTTTAGACAGTAAATTCGTCATTTTCAATCCGCCACACTTTGGAGGGTGAAACCAATAAAAAAAATTTAAAACATGTTTTTTTTGGTGTTTTTTTTTTTGGTAATAGCATATCTATTTATATTAGAAGGGATTAGGTACTTGGTTTATCTTTTTTGGAGGCACAAGTATTATATATATATTTAAAAAAAAATTTATTTTTTATTTTTTTTTATAGCTGGAACGGTAAAATCAAGGAAAAAAATGGCGTGGGGTCCCACCTCCAAAGCATAACCAGCCTCGGGCTCTTCGAGCTGGTCCTGGTTCTAAAAATGCGGGGGGAAATTTGACAGGGGATCCCCCGTATTTTTAAAACCAGCACCGGGCTCTGCACCTGGTGCTGGTGCAAAAAATACGGGGGACAAAAAGAGTAGGGGTCCCCCGTATTTTTTACACCAGCATCGGGCTCCACTAGCTGGACAGATAATGCCACAGCCGGGGGTCACTTTTATACAGTGCCCTGCGGCCGTGGCATTAAATATCCAACTAGTCACCCCTGGCCGGGGTACCCTGGGGGCGTGGGGACCCCTTCAATCAAGGGGGTCCCCCCCCAGCCACCCAAGGGCCAGGGGTGAAGCCCGAGGCTGTCCCCCCCATCCAAGGGCTGCGGATGGGAGGCTGATAGCCTTGAGAAAAATGTCAGAATATTGTTTTTTCCAGTAGTACTACAAGTCCCAGCAAGCCTCCCCCGCAAGCTGGTACTTGGAGAACCACAAGTACCAGCATGCGGGAGAAAAACGGGCCCGCTGGTACCTGTAGTACTACTGGGAAAAAAATACCCAAATAAAAACAGGACACACACACCGTGACAAGTGCAACTTTATTACATACTGCCGACACACACATACTTACCTATGTTGACACGCCGACTGAGACCCCTTTCCCCGAATGCAGAGACCTCTCCGTGACAGCTGTCACTGAAAGGTCTCTTCAGCCAATCAGCGAGTGCAATGTCCTTGCACTCTGCTGATTGGCTCTGCGCGTCTGAGCTCAGACAGCGCATCGCAAAGCCTCTCCATTATATTCAATGGTGGGAACCTTGCGGTTAGCGGTGGGGTCACCCGCCGGTCAGCGTCTGACCGCGGGTAACCCCCCCGCTGACGGCAAAGTTCCCACCATTGAATATAATGGAGAGAGCTGTGCGATGCGCTGTCACAGCACAGACAGCGCACAGCCAATCAGCTGAGCGCCACGTAGTAGCGCTTCCTGATTGGCTGAAGGGACCTCAGTGACAGGAGTCACGTGGGGTCCCGGCACATTCGGGGAAAGGGGTCTCATGTGTCAATATGGGACCCCTTTCAGTCCGCTGGCACGGGTTTTTGCGTTTTGTTATTTTGCCAAGTACCTGGATTATACTCTGGACGTGGATTTATCTCTGGACGCTGGAAGGTGAGTATAATTTTTTCACAGGTACCCTCGGATCGTCGGAGACTGTGGCAGTCGGCGTGTCAACATAGGTAAGTATGTGTGTGTCGGCAGTATGTAATAAAGTTGCACTTGTCACGGTGTGTGTGTCCTGTTTTTATTTGGGTATTTTTTCCCAGTAGTACTACAGGTACCAGCGGGCCCGTTTTTCTCCCGCATGCTGGTACTTGTGGTTCTCCAAGTACCAGCTTGCGGGGGAGGCTTGCTGGGACTTGTAGTACTACTGGAAAAAACAATATTCTGACATTTTTCTCAAGGCTATCAGCCTCCCATCCGCAGCCCTTGGATGGGGGGGACAGCCTCGGGCTTCACCCCTGGCCCTTGGGTGGCTGGGGGGGGACCCCTTGATTGAAGGGGTCCCCACGCCCCCAGGGTACCCCGGCCAGGGGTGACTAGTTGGATATTTAATGCCACGGCCGCAGGGCACTGTATAAAAGTGACCCCCGGCTGTGGCATTATCTGTCAAGCTAGTGGAGCCCGATGCTGGTGTAAAAAATACGGGGGACCCCTACTCTTTTTGTCCCCCGTATTTTTTGCACCAGCACCAGGTGCAGAGCCCGGTGCTGGTTTTAAAAATACGGGGGATCCCCTGTCAATTTCCCCCCCGCATTTTTAGAACCAGGACCAGCTCGAAGAGCCCGAGGCTGGTTATGCTTTGGAGGGGGGACCCCACGCCATTTTTTTCCGGGTTTTTTCAATTTGCTGCAAAATCCGGCAAATCGGCCGTTTTTCGCCCGCGGGAATGTCGAATCCATTTTTCATTGAATATGGTGAATTCCGGCAGCCACCTGCCGGAATTCACCTGTCGAATTGTGTCGAATTAAAAAAACGGCGATAATTTGCCGCGATTCGCCCGCAATTGCATATACCCCTATGTGTTTACAGTAAAATCTTACCTGCATTGCCACCATCTGCATCTCTTGGCAGTGTTGGATGTGGCCTGGCGGTGCTGCTTCTCTTTCGTACTGTAGAAATATGAAGAATGTCCTCATGAACATACTATTTTGTTGATATGTTTATGAAAATTCCTTATTGTGATGTAAACATATGTGGTACCTGATGAGAACTACAACTATACGATGCTTATGATTTTCTGCCTGACTTCATTGGGTGTGTATACTTTAAATAAGAACCAATTTCACCAAACAATATATACACAAAGGCGCATAATGCACAATATTATACTACTTAAAACTAGTGATGAGCGGATTCGGTTTTACTCGGTTTTACTCGGTTCTCAAAACCGAATCTTATTGGCTATCCAAAACACGTGACATCCGTGAGCCAATAAGATTCGGTTTTGAGAACCGAGTAAAACCGAGTAAAACCGAATCCGCTCATCTCTACTTAAAACCCAAACGTCGTAGCTTGACACAACCACAATATTGCACGCTAAGTTACCAATTTTTGATGCTAACAAGAAAACACTACCCACAAATATCTGCACAAAATTGTAAACATCAAAACCAAATATGCATGAAAAATCACATCAAGCACACAAAGGACAACCCAGAACAACACACAATAAACATAAATCCATTGAAATTGTGAAATAAAAAAACTTTGCATAAAACATAATAATCACACTTCTTTAAATTACACCTACAAACATTTACTTTTGAAATAAAACACCAGAAAAAGGCCAAGGCAACCATAAAAATTAACAATACAAAGGATAAAAACATACATAATTGATATTAACACTACATCAAGCATGGGCAACCTGTGGCTCTCCAGATGTAGTGAAACTACACATCCCAGCATGCCCTGCCACAGTTTTAGCATTCCATAATAGCAAAACTGTGGCAAGGCATGATGGGACTTGTCATTTTACAACAGCTGGAGAGCCACAGGTTGGCCAGGCCTGCACTACATCACCAACACATTAGAAGAATGAACCAACTTACAATCACAATTAGCTAGAAGACATTTCAGACAACTAAGGACAAAGCACAGATGTTTAAATTTAAAAAAACAAGACAAATAACTCACCATCCTGCCTTGGCCGATCCGAATCCCGGACATGAGTCGCATCAACCACTTCTGGCGGAATCAGAGTACGCACAGGCTCCTCCCAATCCCGATAAGATGATCGGAAGGGGTGTCCACCCCCGGTTTGGCGGGCTGATTTAGCCTCCTTCGACATCTTTGCCTTGACACGGCGCTTGATGTCGTAGAATCGCTTACGACACGTGTCCTCGGTCCGCCTCACCACATCCTCACTATTCACAGCCGCAACGACCTTCCCCCACAGAACAGTCTTCCTGCGTGATGACACCTTTGCAGCATCATGGCCAAACAACTGTCGATGATGCCTCATCAGCTCCCGCACCAATGCCATATTCTCAGCATAGCTGAATTTAACATTGCGGCCCGTCTTTGTAGTGGTGCGTGGCTGCGGAGCCACAACACCATCACTATCACTATTACTGGAGGCCTCAGCAGCAACCTTCCCCTCCTCCTCACTAACCTCCTCCATCTCACTCACCTCCTCCCTCTCACTCACCTCCTCCACCACACTCACCTCTGACTGGGACATAATCAGGACAAACAACAAATAACACTGAGAAAAAAAAACCAGTAAACACACTCTTCCACTACCACTACACACCAAACACACACACACACACACACACACACACACACTCACTCACAAACAATGACAAGAGACGTTAAAAAAATACAATGACAAAAAACTTGACAGACTTTTAAATAACTACACAACAAGTATGACAAGACTACTTACACACACAGTACAGCACTCAACAATCGAAAAGAACCTCCTCAAATCCGCCACAAACTCCAAAAAACTCACCAACTCCTAACACACCTTCCTCTCACCTCTCCACTAGCTAAACCCACGAGGTGCGGGCGGTTTGGGGCATTTTTATAGTAATGAGCACAGACACTCCTCCATCACGAATCAAACCAATCACAGACGAGTGACAAAAACAAAACTTAGAAAAATAACGCGTCCGGGAACGGATAAACACTGCCGTAACAGAAATGTGACGCAGTCGTAAAAAAAAAAAAACTCATAACATGGCCGCAAAACCACTAAATCGGCCGCATTCTACCTTACAAAACCACGAATAACATCGACATTGGAAAACACGAAAAATACAAATACGACAGCTTAGTAAATGAGGCGTAACATTTTCAAAAAGTTGCAAATTCACACATTCTATGTCATTCGTGATGAATCTCCCTCCAAATCGGTACAAATACGATTTTTAGTAAATTTACCCCATGGAATTGAAAATGGGAAGGACTTGATGACTATTGTTCGGAATATCGGCTTCTGCTATTTAAATATCCGGGGTCAAGATTTTTAGGGAACCTCTGTTAGTGTTGTATATTTCTATATCATTCAACTAAGTGGTTGTGGGATAGAGTCTTAGGGGAGATATGGTAATGTCCTTTGGGATTTGGTGACAGTGGAAGGGAAGGGGAAAATTTGGGTATGTGTGTACATGTATCTGGAGTCATGAACAGCCGATAGCCTAGTGGTTAGAATGTCGGCTTAGTATTAAAAAGGTCCAGTGTTCAATACTCATAAGAATGTGTTCTATAATTTATTATTATTATTATTATTATTATTATTATTTGTAGTTTATAATTCATATTTTATAATTTTTATTCTTTTGATATATGTATATGTTTTACGATATTTATGTGTCTCTCCTTGACAATAGAGTTTTTTTATTCAGTGTGTATATAGGGATTTGTGTAGAAACACTGTGATAAATGGTAAAGATCTATCATATATGATATATTACACCTGTGCATATACTTGGACGAATAGAAAAGGGCAATCAATTAGGATGATCATGAATATAAAGCAATCTAAATACAAAGCATATTACTCTTTGAGGAAGCACCCTGGTGCGAAACGCGTTAGAGTGAGAATTTGCTGATCATTCTACAATTCCAAAACTGATGGTGATCTGGTCCATAAGCTGGGAACCAAGGACGGCCAAACGTGACTCCTTAAATCAGAAACCACCGGCTGGGTCTCCTGTAATGAGGACGCAGCCAACCAGCTGACGGGGAGAGTCAGATCTGCATAGCCGTCCGCATACAAGCGGCTCCAGCTTCCCGTGCTCTGTTGAGCGGCCGTAGACGGGTGACAGACAGCACCACATATCACTGAGCACAGCGCAAGATCCCGCAAACAGCTAGTCGGGCTGTAGTGGTAAGCTGCTACACACGGCATTTAAGCAGCAAGCACATTGCAGTAAGAGTGTTATAAGGATCATTTGCACATAACGGGAGACAGCACATATAGTTCCACTGTATGCCTATACAAGAGACTGCATCTTACAATTGAAAAGAATAAAAGTGTACAAAAGTCTTCATACTACGTATAAGTAATTTACATACTATGGAACAATAAGCTGTGTGCATACAGCATATGAGCGGCAACCGCAATTTGGGACAGCATCTTTAAACATACTTGTTTCTAAAATATACTTATGGACAGCATTTTAAAGTTAAATTGCACTTTTTTATGAGAGATTTATACTTAGAAATAGGTATTTAGAGCGTGCATAAGTATTCATACTACATATGGTAATATATGCCAGGTGTTTTTAATTGTTGTTGCAATTAGGAAAAGTATTGGATGACATGTATACATGAATTCTATATAGCAAAATCAGAGTGTTATATAATTTTTATATGTTATCTTGAATAAATAATCAGATGATTATACATTACACAGGTGTCTTCATTCATATATGCACCATCTAATATTATAGCTCAAAACAGTCATCATTTTGTCTTTAGACTCTGGGAATACCATATTCGTTTAATGCTTCCTCACACCCCTCGTTTTTATTCTGTGGTTAACGGAACAAAAACCTTCATAAAAATGATTAATGATAAAAAAAAAAATGGCAAGAGAAGTTAATGCTAAACAAGCCTGGTTTAGAATGAATTCCTATTGCCATTTTAAAACTATCAGTCAACGTTGCTGATGATTGATGACTTTGACAAACTGCCCAGTAGTATATATATATGCCCTAAAGTCTAATCTATATCAAAGATACTGTGTGGGCACAATACCCCAATATGTAACCTCTTTGGTTTATTGTTTTATCATTTCATGCATGATTTGAAATCACATGATTTAAGATTATAAATCTGCTACAGTAATTACATCTCTAGTATGCAGTGAGTTACAGAAATATATACTCATACAGGCATTCTAATAAAGACATACTGAGAATAGGCTACCACAGCTCTGAAATCTGATGAATATTGACTATGAAGACGTCTCTGTAGCTCTACACATCATGGGGCAGATGTATTAAGCTTGGAGAAGGGATAAAGCAGTGACAAGTGCAAAGTGATAATGCACCAGTTAATCAGCTCCTGTCATTTTTCAAATCCGTAATAATTGGCTGGTGCGTTATCACCTTGCGCTTATCACTTCTTTATCCCTTCTCCAGGTTAATAGATCTGCCCCATATTTCCCAACAACGTCATAGGAGAATGAAACTTATAGGATTGAAAGTACACAGCATCTCACCATGTACCATACAATGTATGGTGTTCAAAGCATGGTTGTAACTATAGTGGGTGTCACATCTATGGTGCTCAGAGGTTTAGGATGCCCACCTCTGGTGCCTTACTCAACTGCAGCCAGGTCATAAATTGTCTTATCAGGTTCCAGGAAGTGCCCGCTAAGCACTGTGTGGCATAATGTGAAGTGAGGGCACTTTGGCATAAAGTGAACTAGGGAACTACTATGTTGCATAAAATGAACAACTGCTGGGGAGAGATCTCTCTTCCTAGACGGGGGAAGGGGCCTTTCCAAAATGTTACTATTGGGCTCACAAACTTCTGACTATTCCTCTGGTTTCTGGAGCCCTGGTTTGTTTGTAGCTCATGGCCTGCAAAAGGTTGATACTTCCCCTTTAAACAATTACTGTACTGAATTATTACTGTTAGAACATTCTCTGTGGTATAATAGAATTTTACATATTTTAAATTGCAGAGTGATGTTTCAGTCCCTTGGGTATAATTTGTGTGCAGGTATTAAATGGCTTCCAAATTCCTGAGTAGTGAATGTTGTGCAGATGGTCTGCATGTATATTTTAGCGGTGACCTTTGGAGTGTTTCAGATTACCAAATAACAAGTTGCATTATTTAAGCAGCATTTACAAAACTGAGGCACATTAAGCAAAAAGTCTTAAAGCAAGTGTACATTCCGTGCAGTTTTTCCAGGACAAGTTCTATGGTATTCAACCTTAGAATAGTTAGACCTGATATACTGTAGGATGTTAAAGTATTACAAGGCACAGTTATTTCACTGGCAAGGTGTGACACAGCGCATAGTAAGCAGCTGCCACCAGTTATTGGGGAGGGGGGGGGAGGGGCGGGAGATGTGCCTATATTTATTTTTATCTGCAAAGAATACTTAACTATTCACTTGGGATTGGGGATGAAAAAGGAAGCATCAATGATTGTATGAGTATCTAACAGCTGGTCACACACTGGTGAGGTAAAATATACTTGTTGCATGTGTTGGGAAGAAAAAGAAAGAAATCAACTGTTGAACCAACTAGAGGTTAAAGGTCACCTGCCAACAATATGAAGAAAGAACAAAAAGAAATCAGAATGAAGCATAGTGATTCTTTAGCAATACTGACTTAGTTTTGTCTACTTATTATGACCACAATAGCAATTTGAGAGGCTTACTACCTAACGCATGACTTGCTGATAGCTGGAAAAGTCTCTTGACGTACAAATAGCTTTTGTCGCACTTTGGGTCGTTTGTGATTCTGACTTTGGATCTTTGACTGTTGTAGATCTTGAGATTGAAGTTTGAAGATAACAGGATTTTAATACCTACCGGTAAATCCTTTTCTCCTAGTCCATAGAGGATGCTGGGGTCCACTTCATGACCATGGGGTATAGACGGTTCCGCAGGAGCCATGGGCATTTTAAGACTTTTCAATGGGTGTGAACTGGCTCCTCCCTCTATGCCCCTCCTCCAGACCTCAATTATAGGAACTGTACCCAAGGAGACTGACATTTCGAGGAAAGGATTTACTTTTAATACTAGTGGTGAGATACATACCAGCTCACACCTCAACCATGCCGCACAACATGGCATTCAACATAACACACGCCAACAGGCATGAACCAATTACAGCAACATGCTGAAACTAATATAACACAACACGTGTAACTCTAATGAACTAAACTGCAGGTAAAGTACGCACTGGGATGGGCGCCCAGCATCCTCTACGGACTAGGAGAAAAGGATTTACCGGTAGGTATTAAAATCCTGTTTTCTCATACGTCCTAGAGGATGCTGGCGTCCACTTCATGACCATGGGGTTTATACCAAAGCTCCAGTACGGGCGGGAGAGTGCGGATGACCCTGCAGCACCAATTGACCGAACTTGAGGTCTTCATCGGCTAAGGTGTCAAACTTGTATTGAATTTTGCAAATGTGTTTGACCCTGACCAAGTAGCTGCTCGGCAAAGTTGTAATGCCGAGATCCCCCGGGCAGCCGCCCAGGATGAGCCCACCTTCCTAGTGGAATGGGCCTTCACCGGCGTCGGTAACGGCAATCCAGCCGTAGTATGAGCGTGCTGAATCGTACCTCTGATGCAACGCGCAATAGTCTGCTTGGAAGCAGGACACCCAATCTTGTTGGGAGCATACAGGACAAACAAAGACTCTGTTTTCCGAATTCGAGCTGTTCTAGTGACATAAATCTTCAAAGCTCTAACCACATCTAGAGACTTTGATTCAGTGAACGTGTCAGTAACTACTGGCTCCACAATAGGTTGGTTTATGTGGAAAGATGAAACCACCTTTGGAAGAAAATGTTCGCAACTCTGCCCTATCTTCATGGAAGATCAGGTAAGGGCTCTTGTGAGACAAGGCCCCCAATTCAGACACCCGCCGTGCAGATGCCAATGCCAAAAGCATCACCACTTTCCAAGTGAGAAACTTCAACTCTATCTCTCGTAGAGGCTCAAACCAATCCGATTGAAGGAACTGCAACACCACATTAAGGTCCCATGGTGCCACTGGAGGCACAAATGGAGGCTGGATGTGCAGAACCCCTTTCACGAAGGTCTGAACCTCTGGAAGAGAGGCCAATTGTTTTTGGAAAAACACTGACAAGGCCGAAATCTGGACCTTGATTGACCCCAATCGGAGGCCCGCCTCCACACCAGCCTGCAGAAAATGGAGAAAACGTCCCAAGTGAAACTCTTCCGTAGGAGCCTTCTTGGATTCACACCAAGACACATATTTTCTCCAAATACGGTGGTAATGTTTCGACGTTACTCCTTTCCTGGCCTGAATAAGTGTGGGAATGACTTCTTTCAGAATACCCTTTTGGGCTAGGATCCGGCGCTCAACAGCCATGCCATCAAACGTAGCCACGGTAAGTCTTGATACACGCACGGCCCCTGCTGCAGCAGGTCCTCGCGAAGAGGAAGAGGCTGAGGATCTTCCATGAGCAACTCCTGAAGATCTGGGTACCAAGCCCTCCTTGGCCAGTCTGGGGCAATGAAGATTGCTCGAACCCTTGTTCTTCTTATGATCCTGAGAACTTTTGGGATCAGCGGAAGTGGAGGGAAGACATACACTGAACGGAATACCCACTGGGTCACTAGCGCATACACCGCTATTGCTTGAGGGTCTCTCGACCTGGAACAATATCTCTGAAGCTTCTTGTTGAGACGAGATTCCATCATGTCTACTTGAGGAACTCCCCAAAGACTTGTCACCTCTGCGAAGACTTCTTGGTGGAGGCCCCACTCTCCTGGATGGAGATCGTGTCTGCTGAGAAAGTCTGCTTCCCAGTTGTCTACTCCCGGAATGAAAATTGCCGACAGAGCTTGTACATGCCTTTCTGCCCAGAGGAGGATCTTCGTCACCTCTGCCATTGCCGCTCTGCTTTTCGTTCCACCCTGCCTGTTTATGTATGCGACTGCTGTTACATTGTCCGACTGGATCTGCACGGAATGATCATGAAGAAGATGTACCGCTTGTAGAAGGCCGTTGTAAATGGCTCTCAATTCCAGCAAGTTTATGTGAAGGCAAGCTTCCTGACTTGACCATATTGCTAGGAAGCTTTCCCCCTGAGTGACAGCTCCCCAGCCTTGGAGACTTGCAACCTGCGTCTCTCTAGTAGGTGCGAACTGTGTAGCCACCACAGGAGTGAAATCCTGGCTTTTGACGACAGGACTATCTTCCGGTGCATGTGTAGGTGGGATCCCGACCACTTGTCCAACAGGTCCCACTGGAATACTCTGGCATGGAACCTGCCAAACTGTATGGCCTCGTAGGCCGCCACCATTTTCCCCAACAACTGAATGCAGTGATGGATCGACACACAGGATGGTTTCAGTATCTGTTTTACCATTTTCTGTATTTCCAAAGTCTTTTCCACTGGAAGAAATACTCTCTGAACCTCTGTGTCCAGAATCATCCTGAGGAAAGACAACCTTGTCGTCGGTTCCAACTGTGACTTTGGGTAATTTATGATCCAACCATGTTGTTGGAGTATCGACAGGGAGAGAGTGATGTTTTGTAACAACTGCTCCCTGGATCTCGCCTTTATCAGGAGATCTTCCAGATAAGGAATTATATTGACTCCTTTTTGACAAAGGAGGACCATCATCTCCGCCATCACCTTGGTGAATACCCTCGGCGCCGTGGAGAGACCGAAAGGCAACGTCTGGAACTGGTAATGGCAGTCCTGAACCGCGAATCTCAGATAAGCCTGGTGAAGAGGATAAATGGGAACATGCAGGTAAGCATCCGTTATGTCCACCGACACCATGTAATCCCCCTCCTCCAGACTGGAAATCACTGCCCTGAGTGATTCCATCTTGAACCGTTTCAAGTAGAGATTCAGATTTTTTAGGTTTAGGATCGGTCTGACTGAGCCGTCCGGCTTCGGAACTACAAAGAGGCTTGAATAAAACCCCTCCCCTTGTTGTGGCAAAGGTACCAGGACTATGGCCTGGTCCTGACATAATTTTTGAATTGCCGTCGTTACTGCTTCTCTTTCTGAAAGAGAAGCTGGCAAGGTCGATTTATAAAATCGGCATGGGGGAATATCTTGAAACTCCAGTTTGTACCCCTGGGACACTATTTGTAAAACCCAGGGATCTAGGCCAGATTGAATCCAACCCTGACTGAACAGTTTGAGACGTGCCCCCACCCGAGCAGCCTCCCGCAAGGGAGCCCCAGCGTCATGCTGTAGATTTGGCAGAAGTAGGGGTAGACTTCTGCTCCAAGGAACCTGGAGCCGCTGTGGGCTTCTTTCCCTTTCCCCTTCCCCTACCTGCAAAGAAGGGGGAACCTCTTGCTTTTTTGTATTTACTGGGCCGAAAGGACTGCATGTGAGGGTGATATGTCTTTTTTGCCAGTGCAGGCGCATAGGGCAAAAATTACGACTTACCTGCAGTAGCCGCCGAGACTAACGCATCCAGTCCATCGCCAAATAAGGCCTCACCTTTATATGGGAGAGCCTCCATATTTCTTTTGGAATCAGCATCCGCGTTCCACTGGCGAATCCACAACGCCCGCCGAGCCGATACTGCCATGGTAGCGGCTTGTGAACTCAAGAGTCCTATATCTTTCATCGCTTCTAGCATGTATGCGGCAGCGTCTTTGATATTCCCTAACTTAAGGAGTATCTCATCTTTATCAATCGTGTCAATTTCAGATGACACGCTTTCTGACCATTTTTCAATAGCGTGACTCACCCATGCGCAAGCAATTGTGGGTCTGAGTAGCGTACCTTTTGCAACATAAATGGATTTCCACCAGGAAAGGATAAGCTATCTGAATTCTCTTGGGAATACGAAATTTATTTTCGGGATTCACCCACATCCATTCAAAGAGTGTATTAAGCTCGTGGGAAGGAGGGAACGTGACCTTGGATTTCTTTTCCTTATAGAAATAAGCTTTCTCCTGAGGTACAGGAGTGGCTCCCGTGACTTCCAGAACTTCCCTTATAGCTACAATCATATATTGTATATTGTTTGGCAATTTATGATCTATCTCTCTGGAGTCAGAATCGACGACACAAGAATCAGTGTCCGTGTCGGTATCAGTATGCACAATGGCCCTCATTCCGAGTTGATCGGTCGCAAGGCGAATTTAGCAGAGTTACACACGCTAAGCCGCCGCCTACTGGGAGTGAATCTTAGCTTCTTAAAATTGCGACCGATGTATTCGCAATATTGCGATTACTAACTACTTAGCAGTTTCAGAGTAGCTTCAGACTTACTCTGCCTGTGCGATCAGTTCAGTGCTTGTCGTTCCTGTTTGACGTCACAAACACACCCAGCGTTCGCCCAGGCACTCCCACCGTTTCTCCGGCCACTCCTGCGTTTTTTCCGGAAACGGTAGCGTTTTCAGCCACACGCCCCTGAAACGCCGTGTTTCCGCCCAGTAACACCCATTTCCTGTCAATCACATTACGATCGCCGGAGCGATGAAAAAGCCGTGAGTAAAATTACTTTCTTCATAGCAAAGTTACTTGGCGCAGTCGCAGTGCGAACATTGCGCATGCGTACTAAGCGGATTTTCATTGCGATGCGATGAAAAATACAGAGCGAACAACTCGGAATGAGGGCCAATATTCGCAAATGGTCTCTTATGTGACCCAGAGGGGTCGCCTGCGGATGGAAGAACAGAGCCCTGAAAAATCACATCCTCCACAGATTTTCTCCAGCACTCAGCATGAGATTCAGACTTATCTAATCTCCTATTGATATGATGCATACTATCACGTATTTCTTTCACCCATGCAGGCTCTTGGTGTGCCGGTAGCGCCACCACATTACAACTCTGTGTCCCTAAAATGCCTTCCTCCGGGGAGGAACTCCCTGCCTCAGACATGTTTTACACACGTGTACAACACACACACACACGGACACACTGGGACTTATAGGGGACAGACCCACAGTAAAATCTGTCAGAGGGACACAGTTTAGGAGCAGCCAGTTCACAACCCAGCGACAAAGAAAAAATCCCTGTGCCGCGTACTTTGTACACAGAGACAAAATCCCTGTGTTGCGTACTCCATACACAGAAACCTTTAAGCGCTATTATATTGTGCACAATATGTATTAGCACCCAGGCCCCCCCTTTTTTCACCGTGATACTTGTTCAGAAGTGGAGGAGGACCAGCTTCTTCTCTGCAGTCTGTGAATGAGAGAAAATGGTGCTGAACAGTGTGCTGGCTGCCTGAGGAGGAAGCTCCGCCCCCGCAATGGCGCGTTTCTCCTCAGAGATTTTTCACATAAAATTTATACTGGCGGGGGTAGGGCTGTGCCTTGGCATCTTATGCCCCCTGTTATCCAGTTTACGAGGTTATTTGCTGCCCAGGGTGCCGCCCCAGCGCCCTGCACCCTGCAGTGCCTGTGTATGTGTGGGCAGCAATGGCGCATTGCGCTCCCGCCAGCCGTGCGGTACCTCAGCCGTCACTTTGCTTGATTGAAGATCTGTCTTCTTACACTCACCTGTCTTCTGACTTCTGGCTCTGTGAGGGGGGTGACGGCGTGCTATGGGAGTGAGCATCTAGACACGGCTAGTGTTCAGTTCCCTTCAGGAGCTAATGGTGTCCTGTCAGCCAGAAGCAGAGCCATGAAACTCTTTAGGAAGTTGGTTCCTACTTCTGCCCCCTCAGGCCCACGAAGCAGGGAGACTGTTGCCAGCAGTTCTCCCTGAAAATAAAAAACCTAACATAAGTCTTTTCAGAGAAACTCAGTAGAGCTCCTCTGGAGTGCATCCAGTCTGCCTGGGCACATTTCTAAAACTGAGGTCTGGAGGAGGGGCATAGAGGGAGGAGCCAGTTCACATCCATTGAAAAGTCTTAAAGTGCCCATGGCTCGTGCGGAACCGTCTATACCCCATGGTCATGAAGTGGACCCCAGCATCCTCTAGGACGTATGAGAAAGCTGGTTTGTATAGTTCTTGCTCATAAGCTACGGTTGAACTTAAACTACTACTGGGCAGTCGGCAGAGACCCAGAGCAAGGGCATGGAGTCTAATCACATCATGGTTTTCACAAGGGACCCCTGGAAGGGTGTTTGGGCTTCGCTGCTCCCAATGTGCAGGTCATGGGTCTGCACTGTAGCCACTGAGGAGGATGAAAATCTGCAGGAGCTTCACAAGAGAAACACAGCTAGGCAGTGGACAGCATTGTACTGACTGATTGACACTTCATGGACTAACCCTTTTATACCTGCTGGGAAGCGGGGATTGGCTGCTGCGAACAGCTGGTCTTAGAGCAGTGTCTGGGTTGGCTGTGCTGAGTCAGCTAACTGAATCTAACATGGCTGTACCCATGTCTGGGTTTTGTAGGGAACGCTGGCATTCAGGACACTCAGTGGAATCAGAGCACTGTGAAGAGACACACTTTGGATTTATTACTGAATGCTAAGAGTACTGTGCAAGGACAGCATGAACAGACTTCACTGCCAACTGGGACTGCCAACTGGAAGTGAAGTGCAGAGAGGCCAGTTGGTCATTGATAACACTGCTGGGCTCAGAATTCTGCAGGTTACTCCCACAGGAGAACTCTCTTAGGGGCTAATCAGGGGATTCAGCAGCTAGTAACACAGACTGCAGCTTGTATGCTGAGCAGACCTCTTAGATAATTACTTCAGCAAAATAGGATACACTTGGAAGACTTGACTGATCGCAGGGGTAAGTTATAAGACCAAGTACTAGAATAAGGTTAGGATTGTGGCAGTTTTACTTTTAATTTAATGGTGAAATATTACTACTTACTTTAAATTTAATGATGAAATATTACTACATTCTATGCAGCGGCAAAGCTTATCTGTCTCTCACGTGAGCCAAAGACTCCGCTTGATGTGACACCCACCCTCCTCTCTCGAAGTGCTGGAATGGAAATAACTGACTTATAAAAGTGATGAAAGAAGCTTTAGTAAGTTTGCCGTGAAATTCATTTCAGAATGTTTTTTTTTTTTAAATTGAGTAATTGATATTAAAGTTTTAAATATTAACACTCAAACAATAATATAACATAAACTAATTACGGCAGGTTTAAAAAGTTGCATAAATCAATATGGAAATCAAATGAACAAACAGATCAATGGATATGAAAACCAATGTAGAGCATGATATTCACAGCAAGAATATACAAAAGCCCCACCATATATTAATTATCTAACTAGTATCCAAAGGCGCCATTCTGGTTCACGTAGCATGGAACTGAAATAAATGTTGGGCCTAAATAACACACACACCAACATAATGAACAGCTGACATTTATTATTATTATTATTATTATTATCATTATTATCCTTTATTTATATGGCGCCACAAGGGTTCCGCAGTGCCCAATTACAGAGTACATAAATAATCAAACAGGACAACAGCAACTTACAGTTGACAACAATACAGGACAAGTACAGGGTAAATAAACATAGCTACATCAGCAGATGACACTGGAATAAGTATCAGGTGGCAGAAGACTGCTGGATTTGGTGCAGTTGAAGATTATTAAAGTAAGAAAAAGGATAAGCACATGAGGGAAGAGGGCCCTACTCATGAGAGCTTACATTCTAAAGGGGAGAGGTAGACAGACAGGGGTGACACAGATGGGGAACATAGAGAGCTTGGAACAGAGGGTTAGGATGAGATTTGGCTGGTTTTGGTGAAGAAGTGGGTCTTGAGAGCCTGTTTGAAGTTTTGTAGAGAGGGGAAGAGTCTGAGGGGGAAAGGTAGGGAATTCCTAAGAAGTGGTGCAGCACGTGAAAAATCTTGGAGGTAGGAGTGGGAGGAAGTAATCCGTAGGCAGGAGAGTCGGCGTGCATTAGCAGAGTGAAGAGGACGGGTGGGAGTGTAAAGGGAGATAAGATCAGAGCTGTAGATGGGAGAAGAGTAGGTGAGGACTTTGTAAGTGAGTGTGAGAAGCTTGAAATGGATTCTGAAAGGGAAGAGGAGCCAGTGAAGGTCTTGTAGGAGAGGCGAGGTGGACGTAGTGCGTTTGGTGAGGAAAATTAGCCGGGCAGCAGCATTGAGGATAGATTGGAGTGGAGAGAGGTATTTGTCAGGAATGCCAGTCAGGAGGAGTTTACAGTAGTCCAGTTTTGAGATGACCAGTGAGTGGATAAGAGTCTTAGTAGCATCCTGGGTCAGAAATGGTCTGATCCTGGAAATATTTTTTAGATGAAAATGGCAGGTTTGTGAGAGGTGCTGAATGTGTGGTTTGAAGGAGAGGGAGGAGTCAAGGATTACTCCAAGACAGCGTACTTGGGGGCAAGAGGAGATAGTAGTGCCATCAATAGATAATGAGATTGTAGGAGGTGAGGTTATGCGGTAGGGAGGTAAGATGATCAGCTCGGTCTTAGACATGTTAAGTTTAAGAAAGCACTGGGACATCCAAACAGAGATAGCAGAGGGACAGTTGGAGATACGAGTGAGGAGAACTGGGGAGAGGTCTGGAGAGGAAAGATAGATTTGAGTGTCATCACATATATATCCCGCCACCACAGAACTAAACACATTAAAATTACCCCTCCCCCCATAGCCCTACACCTTGTATAACCTAACCCCAACCTAGGCATACTTGCATCCCAAAACACCCCTGTAGCGAACGCACATTTCATATCAGAATGGGCATAATTAAAAAATTATTTGATTCAAATTGCATGGTATATCAATGTATATTGTACAGGAGGAATATAATTGATAATACTCCATGTAAGGGGAGAGATGTAGAGTACCCCTGTTTATGAACATGTAATTTCCCTATGCTACAACTAATCACATTTATGGTGTAGAGCAATATGTCTCCTCAAATTGGATAGCAAATGGCTGGGGGGGAGAATCAACTTGCTGGTGTTTACCTATAAACAGCAGACCCCGGTGTTCTGTGTGGAACAGTGATCAAAGCCTGGGGTTTGTTTATAACACCAAAGGAGGTCAAACCACCACAGACACTGTGTCCAGGAAAGTGTGAACTATCTTCCTGAATATGTAATATTGGTCCAAAAGCTGTTGACATAAGCCTGGTCTCAAACTTCAAACACAGTAGCAGATTAGGGGATCCACCCTTGCTCAAGTGACCACGGGACCCCGTAACACAACCTTACAATCAAATTATGGCCCTGAAAGGGTTAAAGTAATCTCAAGGGTGGGGTCTGAGAGTAACTGCGAGTTTGCTTAAGTAAGAGAAGCACTCAATACAAAGGGTTCACTCTAGTGAGGTAGATCAATAATGATGATCAGAATGCTCCCCAGCTTAAGGAAGAATCCTCACTTACGCAATAATTCAACCCAGTCTAGATGATCTAAACTTTGTTTTTTGGTCCAAGTGATCTGAACCTTGTTTTTTCCCCCATTTATTTGTTTTATGGAAATTGTACCCTATGTGATCTTTTAAAACTTATAATCTTGCAACCTATTATAAGCTTTGAAGATATTCTTTAATTACTTAAATTCTAGTTCTGGTTCTGTGTTTTTGGCCCAAGGCCTTGAGTGGCCCATGTTATACATTTTTCTAAGAACATGTGATTTCTTAGTTTTTTATTTTTAATAAATTTGCAAAAATCTAAAAAAAACAACTTTTTTTTCCACGTTGTTTTAGCAGGGATCCTTTTAGCCCTGAATTGGAATTTCTCAGCCCACTGGAGGAAAGTCCACATTTCTACCAAACCCTGCTTCGCAGACTAGAAGTTCCTATATGGGACCTACTTTCTGCTCCTTTTCAAGTACCATTTCCTTTCATGGCAGAGGTAAAAGACTTCCCACCAGGGACCTTCCACAGTGGGGGCCCGCCTTTTAAGTTTCCAGGAGGCCTGGTTCCACTTATCCAATGATGTGTGGGTTCACAATCTGTTTTCCAAGGATTACAAATTATCGTTCAAAGTTTCTCCACTAGTTCGGTTCTTAACACCAGTAGTATTGATGCCTTTCTCGTTCCATTGGAGGGGACAGGGTTCTATTTAAATCTGTTGTAGTTCCAAATCCACAAAGATAGGTAAAACCCATCCTAAACCTAGAATTCTTAAACCAGTTTTTGGCTACTACTAATTTAAGATGGAATTGATCAATTGGGTCGTTGCGAACCTAGATCTCAGAGCTTCTAATATCACTGAACTTAAGGTATGTGTACCACCACTTCCCGATAGGGGAACCATATCAGGCATTTCTGAGATTTGAGGTACACCAAGATTTGCTATGCTGTCTATCCTCAGCACCACAAGTGTTTACTAAGATCATGTCAGTCATGATTACACATCTTAGATCTTTAGGGGTCATATTTATCCCATATCTAGATGACCTTCTAATAAAAGCTACATCCGAGGATCAGGTGTTGCTCACATACAACATCTTGGTACAGCACGGTTGGATAATCAACTTAAACAAATACAATTTTCTGCCTTCCCAGTGTCTTCAGTTTTGATAAATTATCCTAGACAGAAATGCGCAGAAGATTTTCCGTCAAGAAAATAAACCTCTGCGCATGCGACCGATGGTTCGGAAGGTCCTCAGAAGGTACTCAGATAGTATTGTGTCACTATTGTATTCGTCTGTTAGGAAGGATGGTTGTGGTCTTCAAGGATCTACAGTTTGCTCGGTTTCTGTCATGACCTTTCCAACTGGACCTCCTAAACCAGGCCTGGCCAACCTGTGGCTCTCCAGTTGTTGTGAAATTACACATACCAGCATGCCCTGCCACAGTTTTAGCATTCCCTAATAGCAAAGCTATGGCAAGGCATGATGGGACTTGTAGTTTTACAACAGCTAGAGAGCCACAGGTTGGCCTTGTCTGTCCTAAACCAATGGTCGGGTCTCATCTGCAGCTCCACAGGAGAATACGTCTAGCATCACGGACCAGAGTGTTGCTCCATTAGTGTTCTCAGATAAGCAATCTCACAATGGGCAAGAGATTCAGTGTATTGGATTAGATTATCCTGAGGTAGCGGCACAGTGGTACTAGATTTTCAATTCCAGGGTCGTTGGTCAGACCAGGAATCACCGCTGCCGACAAGTGTGTTTGAACTGAGAGTGATCTACAATGCTCTACTGGAAGCCACCCACTTTCTGCATGGGAGGTGGTTAGAATACATACAGACAATGCGACAGCTGTCACTTATGTCAAACAGACAAGGAGGTACCTGGAGTCGCGTGGCAATGCGGGTAGTGGCGATGATTCTGAATTGGGCCGGCCACATTAAGGTAATTCCTTTGGCTGAGTCTATCCCAGATGTGGACAACCGGGCAGCTAACTATCTCAGTCGCCTGAATCTTCATCCAGGGGGATGGGCTATTCAGCTGGAAATATTCAGAGCACTGGTTAAGCAGTGGAGTTACCCACAAGTAGACCTCATGGCATCCAGGATAAGTCTCCAACTCCCTTGGTGTGTGTCCAAAACATGGGATTTGCAGGCTGAAGCAGTGGATGCTCTAGTGGACCCCTGGCCATAGGACCTTGTTTGCCTGTTTTTACCATTTCCATTTCTTCTTGAATCCTCAAGAGGGTCAAGCGAGACTCATTCATTGTAACTCAATCATTGGTCATTCCAGATTAGCCTTGGAGGGCCTGGTTCTCTGATCTATGTGCGTTTCTCACAGACAGTCTATAGCCACTACCTTTACGCTTGGATCAATTTTGACAATGACCATTCATTCACCCTGATGTACAATGCCTGCGTTTAATGGGGTGGCTCTTGAGGCCATCATCTTGAAACAAATACCGGAGTCAGTTGCTCCCATCATGTTATGGGCGAGAAACCTGTTTTGGCTGCTCATTACCATTGCATTCAACAGTCATATATGGCCTGGTGTGTGTGTGTGTCGCAATTTACAGTGGTTTTTTTTTTCATCTGTTCCGCCTGTTGTTTTGATTTTTCTTTTAAAGCACGACTGGATTCAGGTCTCAGGTTAGGATTTCTTAAAGTACAGCTGTTTGCCTTATTAGTCTTTTTCCAGCACAGGTTAGCGGTCCTTCAAAAGTGCAGACTTTCCTACAGGGGGTTCTCTGGGTACAACTACCACATGTACCACCTACAACCCTTTGGGATAAACCGTGTGCTTGACTTCCTCCAATCTGCTTTGAACCACTGGAAGAGGTGGGCCTCAGGTATCTTTCCAGGAAGACAGTCCTTTTATTGGCCTTGGTCTCGGCTTGTAGGGTCTCTAAAGAGAGTGTTGTCTTGGAGACTGCCATATTTTCATGAAAATAGAGCCGAACTAGGATCCCAGTCGACCTTTCTTCCGAAGGTCATCTCTTCTTTTCATATGAACCAGCCTATTGTGGTTACTACTTTACTAGATGACGCTTGAACACCTTCTATCTTAGATGTAGTTTGAGTTTTAAAAATGTATATGGCTCAAACAGCACCGTGGTGCAAGTCACATGCTCTATTAATTATTATTATTTTTTTTACTTCAATAATTTTTATTGAGAAATATGCAAACAGAGGGGTACAGAAAAAAAAGAAGGGGGGAAGCTGGGAAGGGGAACAAACATAGGGAAAGAAAATGGGATATACACAGATACAGTATCAAAAAATTATAAATAGAGAAAGAAAGAAAAAATACATCAATTGACATATACAGTATGAAAACATTGGTGAGATATGTGATTGTCAAATTGCTTTCTAACAAATATATTTAAAATGCCCGTTCTAATATATACTGTGGACGCCTGCGCATCTTATTACCATGTGCTATGAATGTGCGCTATACATCGCAAAACACTGCATCCCATAAGAGAAAACAATACACCCACACATTATCTGAGTTCCAAAGCTCATTGATGTATATATTTGTTATTAAAAGGATATGTATTCAATATATCACAATGTACAGTATATGTATATATATATATATATATATATATATATATATATATAGGTACATGGTTACAATTTACACAGTAAGCAGTTAATACAAACCAATTCAAATACATACATGGCCAGCGATACAATTACCATATTTTTCTCAAATAAAGTCTCCATTCCATATCACTCTCTCTCTCTGTAAAATCATGCAGCCACTAGACAGGCATCTCCATCATCATCTGGGACAAAGAAAACAGCCAGCTCTTGTGTCTGCAATCAGCTGTATACTATATAGGTTGGGGGAGTGCGCAGACAAGTCTAGGGGAGGGAACCTTCTCATTCATGATGAGTCACTGGTCAGTTCATATGCAAACAAGGTCCAGCCTTGATGGTGTAATCACAGGAGATAGCCACTGGTCAGGCATGCTGTCTTCCAGGAAATCCATTGTTCTAATACGAGTGACTTTAGCTTTCATACATTTAATCATATCTACTTGTTGCAATGAGCTACAACTTAATAGCAGGCATCAAATTGATATACACATTAATCTGGTTGCTTTAATACCAAACACGACATGTCCATCTTGCTTCGTTCCAATGATGCACATACATGACGTTACTCCATTATATAATTTGAAACTTTACGATGTCTGGCGCTTGATATGTTCAAATTATGTGCTGTATGAAATATTTGTTGAATCTATCTCTGTGGCATGTCTGTGTAAATGCATATGTAACCATATATTGCTGTGCTCGCTGCGCGTATTTGTAAGTATAGCGACTTATATTGTGTGGAGTCTGTATGTTCTCTCTGTGTAATATTTTTGATTTCGACAGATATAATATGTAAAGGGGACATAACCTCCATTAGGTATCCTCTAATGCACAAAAAAGAGAAGAGAAAGATAGAGATAGATAAGGGGGGGGGGGGGGAGGGAGAAGCAGAGAACAAAATACAAATACGAGGGTTAGAAATATATGAAAGAAGCACATTCAGAGGAGGGAGCTTCACTGAGACTAAACTGTAGAGGGGAAGTCTTAGAAGAGTATGGTAGTAAAACCGCTCCCTCACCATCTGTAATATATTCGTGCCAAGACCTCCACTTCACAAGGGGAGAAGAGGTCAAGGAAGAATAGGGTATATTCTCTGTTTCCATAAGGAAATGGAAATGTATCTTGTGAAAAACCTTTATAACCGGAGGGGGAGCAGATTGTTTCCAAGCCTGAGCAACCGTAGCTCTTGCGGCAATAAGCATATGTCCCAGAAAATATCTATGATACAATGGAACCTCAGGTGGGTAAACATGTAACAAAGCTAATAAAGGCATTGGACTAAGGGACAGGTTTAGGACTGCATTAATTTACTCAAAAATCCCTATCCAGAAATCCTGTAACCTAGAACAGGACCAAAAAATGTGGAACAAATGGCCAATTTCTCCACAGTTTCACCAACAAAATTTAGAGCATGAAGCCCTAATGGTATGCAATCTCTCCAGGGTAAGGTATAGTCTATTCAAAAGCTTAATGTGCATCTCTGTATGGTTCAAACACCCAGACATATGAAAGGCCAAATTGTATATATGTCCCCATTGTACATCAGACATTGAAACATCTAGATCCTTTTCCCACCAAAGCTGTGCATTAGACGTCTGGGAAGGAACCATTTGAATAAGCACATTATACCAGAAAGAAATATCCCTCGAAGAGGAGGCTAATGACATACGTGTTACAACGGATTGGGTTATAGGACAGGAGGAGTGCCGAGGTGTGGGTAAACTGTTAAACCAATGCCTAACTTGAAGATATCAATACATTTCTACAGAAGGGAGTGAAAATCGTTCTTGCAGTTGGGAAAATTTTAATAAGACACCTCCATCAAGCATATCACCAAGGGTTCGGATCCGGCAGGAAGTCCAAGATGAGAGTTTTAAATTAGGAATTAATTTAACAATTGCATCTAAAGAAAGAGCAGCGTATGGAAAGGCGTATCCTGGAAGTTTAGAAGTTAAAGAAGAAGCTGTAGAAGGAATTAAGGATAGTGGGAGAGGTCTCAGATGCTTATGGGTAAGCAAAAGATCTTCTAGTGGATAATTGGAGCATGCATTTTTTTTCAATGGATACCCAAGTGGGAGAAGAAGAAGGCCACCTCCAATGTTTAAGAGATGCTAAAATACAAGCTTCCTGTTAAAGATTTAAGTCCAGGAGTGAGAGACTGCCGCGATTTTTAGGTAAGATCATCCTATTATGAGCCAGCTTAGGAGGGTGAGATTTTCAAACATATTTACTAAGTAAAAGTTTGCACTTATCCATATATTGTTTTGGAAATATTAATGGTATAGTTCGAAATAGATACATAAGCTTGGGCAATGAAGTCATTTTAAACGCCGCTAATCTACCTAACCAGGAAATTTCAAACGACAGCCAGGAAGAAGTGAGACACTTAAGAGCTGCAAGAAGAGGAGTCATATTTATGTCAAAGAGAGAGGAGGTGGAAGGGGAGATATGAATTCCAAGGTATTGGAGGGACTCAGATTTCCAGTTATAAGGATATTGAGAGCGCAAAGTGGTTATAAGAGAATCAGGTAAGGTAATAGGGAGAGCGTCCGTATTTGTAGTATTCAATTTATAAAAGGAAGCGTCATTAAAGCTAGCTAAAATGTTGTGAAGGTGGGGGAGAGAAGAGGTAGGGTGGGAAACAAAGAGTACATCATCTGCAAAAAGACATAATTTATGTGAGGTCTCTCCTTGTATCAATCCGGGAAAATTACTATCAAGTCTAATTTTAGCCTCCAAGGGTTCCATTACTAACACAAAAATCAAGGGGGAGAGAGGGCACCCTTGACACGTGCCATTAGAAATAGGGAATGTGTCCGATAGGAAGCCATTGC
Organism: Pseudophryne corroboree; assembly: GCF_028390025.1. Lineage (NCBI taxonomy): Eukaryota > Metazoa > Chordata > Amphibia > Anura > Myobatrachidae > Pseudophryne > Pseudophryne corroboree. The sequence continues at coordinate 628,560,039 of NC_086448.1, forward strand.
TAAACACCCTAACTGTACAATGCCAAAATAGAGGCCAAAATTTAATCACAGAAACCCATTTTAGTCAAAACTGCGCATATATAGCCAGTTTAACCTGTCAAATGCTTTCTCAGCATCCAGAGAAAGCAATAGGAATCCCTCCCCATCAGAAAGAGAATCAAGCAAATTAAAAACTCTCCGGGTATTGTCTGAGGCTTGCCTGCCGGGCACTAACCCTACTTGGTCTGAATGTATCAGGGAGGGCAGGTAAGCATTAATAAGGGACGCTATCAATTTAGCAAACAGTTTGACATCACCATTCAACAGGGCAATCGGGGCGATAATTTAAACATTGAGTTGGGTCCTTCCCTGGTTTAGGAATTGCAACTATTTGTGCTTCTAGCATTTCTGAAGGGAAGGAGCCCACGTGAGTTACCTTATTAATTAGGGATGTCAAAGTAGAGGAGAGTAAATTATTAAAGGAGACGAAAAAGTCATCAGTGAAGCCATCGGGCCCTGGGGTTTTGTTTTTAGGAAAATATTTAATTGTCCTTTCTATTTCTTGTACAGACCAGGGAGCGTTCAAAGAATCCAACTGGGAAGTAGTCAGAGTAGGGAGACAAACTGAAGAAAGAAAAGATTGTACAGTTGCAGAAGTGCGCTGCGGAGTAGACAAATCAGAACAGAGATTGTACAGTTGGGCATAGTAACTTGCGAATTGATTAACTATATCAAGTGGATTCACTAATTTAGATCCTGATGGGGAAGAAATAACTTTAATTCCATTCCGAGCTTGTTGGGCGCGTAGTTTACGTGCCAGCATCCTCACCAGTCTATTACCTAACAAATAAAATTTCTGTTGCTTTCTATTAAGAGCAGCTTGTGTTTTAACTAGAGGGCACTTTTCGTGTTTTGGTTTTGGTTCTAATTCCACTTTCGTGTTTTGGTTTTGACTTGGTTTTGCCAAAACCACCCTTTTGTGTTTTGGTTTTGGATCTGGATGATTTTTGAAAAAAACATGAAAACAGCTAAAATCACAGAATTTGGGGGTAATTTTGCTTATTTGGTATTATTAACCTCAATAACATTCATTTCCACTAATTTCCAGTCTATTCTGAACACCTCACACCTCACAATATTGTTTTTAGGCCTAAAAGTTGCACCGTGGTGGCTGTATGACTAAGTTAAGCGACACAAGTGTGCGGCTCAAACACCTGGCCCATCTAGGAGTGGCACTGCAGTTGCAGACAAGATGGCATTATTCAAAAATTAGTCCCCAAGCAGCACATGATGCAAAGAAGGAAAAGAGGTGCAAGTAGGTAGCTGGATGGCCAAGCTAAGCGACACAAGTGAGTGGCTCAAACACCTGGCCCATCTAGGAGTGGCACTGCAGTGGCAGACAGGATGGCAGATTTAAAAAATAGGCCCCAAAAAGCACATGATGCAAAGAAGAAAAAGAGGCGCAATGAGGTAGCTGGATGGCCAAGCTAAGCAACAAAAATGTGCGGCACAAACACCTGGCCCATCTAGGAGTGGCACTGCAGTTACAGACAGGATGGCACTTAAAAAAACTAGTCCCCAAACAGCACATGATGCAAAGAAGAAAAAGAGGTGCAAGATGGAATTGTCCTTGGGCCCTCCCACCCACCCTCATGTTGTATAAACAGGACATGCACACTTTAACAAACCAATCATTTCAGCGACAGGGTTTGCCACACGACTGTGGCTAAAATGACTGGTTTGTTTGGGACCCCACCAAAAAAGAAGCAATCAATCTCTCTTTGCACAAACTTGCTCTACAGAGGCAAGATGTCGACCTCATCCTCCAATTCCTCACCCCTTTCACTGTGTACATCCTCCTCCTCACAGAGTATTAATTCGTCCCTACTGGAATCCACCATCACAGGTCCCTGTGTACTTTTTTGAGGCAATTGCTGGTAAATGTCTTCCCGGAGGAATTTATAATTCATTTTGCTAAACATCATCTTCTCCACATTTTGTGGAAGTAACCTCCTACGTCGAACGCTGACAAGGTTACCGGCTACACTAAACACTCTTTCGGAGTACACACTGGAGGGGGGCAACTTAGGTAAAGTAAAGCCAGTTTGTGCAAGGGCATCCAAATTGCCTCTTTTTCCTGCCAGTATACATACGGACTGTCTGACATGCCTACTTGGATGCTGTCACTCATATAATCCTCCACCATTCTTTCAATGGTGACAGAATCATATGCAGTGACAGTAGACATGTCATTAATCGTTGGCAGGTCCTTCAGTTCGGACCAGATGTCAGCTTTCGCTCCTGACTGCCCTGCATCACTGCCAGCGGGTGGGCTAGGAAATCTTATCCGTTTCCTTGCAGCCCCAGTTGCAGGAGAAATTGAAGGAGGAGCTAAGACGGAGCGATTCCGCAAAGTATGTGGGACTTGTGGATGGAGCCCTTCATTCGCTTTTCCAGGGTTCACGGGTGGTCAATCTGTTGAAATCAGAGCACTACATTTTGGCCACCGTGCTCGATCCTAGGTTTAAAGCATATGGTGTATCTCGCTTTACAGCAGACATAAGTGTGCAGAGGTGCAAAGACCTGCTGGTTAATAAACTGTCAACTCAAGCGGAACATGACCCGTCAACAGCTCATCTTTCAATTTCTCCAACTGCTTCTGCAAAAACTGATGAGGGGAATGACCTGACTCAAGCTGGCAGTGTCTGAGCTGACTTCACGTGTGGCAAGTTCGAAGGGTTGGAGAACCTTGCACAAGACGGAAATCATTCTCCACTGCGCTTGAGTCAGGTGCATTACCCCTCCTTTGCCTATATCGTAGGTGGATGTACAGGCTTGAATGTCCTTTTGCTGCTCCTTCATCCTCTGAAGCATATAGAGTGTTGAATTCCACCTCGTTACCACCTCTTGCTTCAGTTGATGACAGGGCAGGTTCAGGAGTGTTTGCTGGTGCCCCAGTCTTCGGCACGCAGTGGCAGAATGCCGAAAGTGGCCCGCAATTTTTCGGTCCACAGACAGCATCTCCTGCACACCCGTCTTTTTTCAAAAAGTTCTGCACCACCAAATTAATTGTATGTACAAAACATGGGATGTGATGGAATTTGCCCAGATGTAATGCACGCACAATATTGGTGGCGTTGTCCGATATCACAAATCCCCAGGAGAGTCCATTGGGGTAAGCCATTCTGCAATGATGTTCCTCAGTTTCCGTAAGAGGTTGTCAGCTGTGTGTCTCTTACAGAAAGTGGTGATACATAGCGTAGCCTGCCTTGGAACAAGTTGGCGTTTGCGAGATGCTGCTACTGGTGCCGCTGCTGTTGTTGCTGCGGGAGGCCATACATCTACCCAGTGGGCTGTTACAGTCATATAGTCCTTAGTCTGCCCTGTTCCACATGTCCGTGGTTAAGTGGACACTGGATACAACCGCATTTTGTAGGACACTGGTGACTCTTTCTGATGTCTGTGTACATTCTCGGTATCGCCTGTCTAGAGAAGTGGAACCTAGATGTAATTTGATACCGGGAACACAGTACCTCAAACAATTCTCTAAGTCCCACTGAACTAATGGCAGATACCGGATGCACATCTAACACCAACATAGCTGTCAAGGCCTCAGTTATCCACTATGCAAAAGGATGACTGCTGTCATATTTCATCTTCCTCACAAAAGACTGTTGGACAGTCGGTTGCTTACTGGAAGTAGTACAAGTGGCCTTCCGACTTCCCCTCTGGGATGACGATCGACTCCAAGCAGCAACAACAGCAGTGGCAACAACAGCAGGCGTACGACTCAAGGATCCATCGGAGGAATCCCAGTTAGCTGAGGACTCCTCAGTCTTGACAGTGACATGGCCTGCAGGACTACTGATGTTCCTGACTGAGGAGGAGGTTGACGTTGAGGGAGTTGGTGGTGTGGCTTGCAGGAGCTTGGGTGCAGGAGGAAGAAGGGATTTAGGTGTCAGTGGACTGCTTACACTCTTACCCAAAGTTTCGCAACTTGACACTGACTACTGATGAATGTGCAGCATTTGACATAAAAGGGAGGATGTTCCTAGGTGGTTAACATTCTTACCCCTACTTATTACAGATTGACAGAGGCAACAGATGGCTTGACACCTGTTGTCTGAATTTGTGGAGAAATAATTCCACACCGAAGAGGTGGCTTTTTTGGTAGTTTGCCCAGGCATCACAATGTGCTTCTTCATCCCATGGACAACAGGTGTCTCCCCCGGTGCCTGACTTAAACAAACCACATCACCCTCTGAAGAAACGACCAGTGTGTGCCAGTCGAGAAACGCGTCAGGGCTTGGATTTGGGATCCCTGCACTCTCCGCAGATACTGCAGACACCGACTTTCCACTGCAATTCATTGCACTGCACCGCCGTATCTGTCCACTTTGGAGCCACCCACAGTGGTCTTCCTTGCTAAACCGGGACCGTGGCCATCAATCACTTCATCCGCGAGTCAGCGGCACAGCCGGCTGGTGCATGGTGATCTTCAGCACCGCCAACCTGAACTCTCCTGAAAGCGGTAAGCGGTCACCACTTCAAACGCCTCTCCCAGTGCTATCTATAGAGAGCGACAGATGGAGCCGCTGTGGTGTGCAGTGGAACACAGGTTCTAAATGTTGTTACAAAAATTAGAACACTAGGTGCCGGAGCTAGCAGTGCACTTGTTACTAAAAAGGTCAATAGTTTCAATCTCCATCAAAGGGCAAGTGACTTTATCAATTGATATATAAAATACTTTATGGATAATTTCACAAAAATGTCTCACGGCGCTAATATTAAATTTTATATTTATTTTCAAGTAAACCTTAAGTAGATATGAAAATGTTAATCAGCTGCTGAATGTTAATTATGCTTGTGTAGCCATAAATCGACAGTTTCCCTTTAAAAAAGGAGAACCAGCTGAACAATATGGAGAAAAGAACACTCTGCGCTATTTAAAACCTTTCAAGACTCCAAATAAAGTGAATTCACATGTATACATAAAAAAAACACCCTTTTATTCCAGATTAAATTAATCACATAAATCTCTAATTAATAGATAGAATGATATATTCTCACCACATAAAATTTAATAAAAAAAACTATCATATGAATATGCAGATTAACAAATCTAATTAACTCCTATTTTCAATAGCCGGCTTTCTGTATACACATAAAATCATATGGAAATATGAATCAGCTCTCATACATAGACAATGTCCACATTATGTGAAATAGGGGATATATTTGTTATTTGGTATACTAAAAGTATCCTCAGATTGTCCGCTCACTGTTTGTAGAGAGACCAAATAATCAGATGTAGTAATCACCGCTTGTTGTTACAAAATCTCAAACGACTCCTTGTATCATTAGACTAACCACTCGTTGTTACAAAGTCTCAAGCGATTCCTTTGTGTAGATAATGTTAACACTTCCTGATTGCCTAATCAGGCTGACTATATGGTAAAAGTTCTCACCCTCCGTCTTAGTTCATAGACGGATCCAGCTGGAGAAGTACTGCGCTGCCGGTCAGGTGCGGCTGGGAGGCTCCGGACGTCTCCGGCCCCCCTCGTGTATGATGCCGCTGCAGTCCCAAATCAAGCCGCTGATGGAGTATCGCTGGCATCCGGCATTGTGCAGTAGCTATTAGGTGATAACCACAGTAAATAGTGCTGTCATCAGATGTCCCTCTTTCCTCTGACGCGTTTCGCTCGTCCCTGGAGCTTCCTCATAGAGTCTGTGTGGTGAGAATATATAATTCTATCTATTAATTAGAGATTTATGTGATTAATTTAATCTGCAATAAAAGGGTGTTTTTTATGTATAGATGTGAATTCACTTTATTTGGAGTCTTGAAAGATTTTAAATAGCGCAGCGTGTTCTTTTCTCCATATTGAAATACCTTATGGGACAAATACCCTTTGGAGAGAGTTAAACATCTGTTAATACTGATAAAGCTGACTATCTTTACAGGAATGAAAGCTATACCTTAAACACACCTTAAATACACTTTAAACCTTTACAGTAATGCAATGCAATGATATTACACTTTAAACCTTATGCAGCAATGCAGTGTGATGCTATTACACTTTAAACCTTATGCAGGGCAATGAGGACACGACACCAATTGTGATTTTACCGCTGGGTTCCGACACCACAGTGGATTATTTCTGAAAGGGGGTTTACAATACAAATTATACACTACAATACAAAACAATATAACAGAATAATGGCTACAGTCAATGTACATACGTGAGTGGATTTGCTTGCGCTACCCGGTCCGGTCCTCCGCCATCTGATAGATAGCGTTGTGAGCCTTCTGTCTGACTAAGCCTGCTGCAGGCTCTCTTTATTCACTTCATCCAAAACATAACACAATGGATACTGTAATCTATTTGTCCATTGGACACAGGGATGGTCATTTACAGTACAGGAGAGGTCATAGGTCTGTTTGAATAGGTGGGCGATGTCTATTTTCACTACTCTTGTGGGTGGTCTCCTCTGGATTCCCGCCGCATACATAATGTACAGTAAATACAGTTTATATCTATATTCTGCTCCTGCACATAACTATCCACAGGAACATGCGATCTTCCTCAAACCAACACCGGAATGTTTCCCTTAAAATACCCTACAGCTGGATACCAAACACCAACTTATAACCTTGTTCTGTCCCTTCCTATCCTGTAAAGGTGAATCCCTTTGTTCTGTTACCATTTAAACAGCTATAATTTTCTGGGGATGCAGTCAGTTTACCTCCAATCAAAATCCCGACGTTCAAAATCCCGACACCAATTGACCGATGGTCAAAATCCCGACAAGGTCAAAATCCTGACATGGACAAAATACCGACATTTAAAATACTGACAAGGTCAAAATACCGACATGTAAAATGCCGACAGGTTAAAATACCGACATGCGTTTTTCATGATTTTTTTAATTGAAACCGACTTGTTCATACATTACCATCCCAGTGGACCTGGAGGGGGAATATAATAGTGTGCCGAGCGCAGCGAGGCACCCGCGAGCCATGCGAGGGGACGCGGTACACTTTATATGGTGTCCATGTTGACTTATGTCGACATACACACACAAAAAAAAAAAAAACGCATGTCTGTTTTTTGACCTGTCGGCATTTTACATGTCGTATTTTGACCTTGTCGGTATTTTAAATGTCGGTATTTTGTCCATGTCGGGATTTTGACCTTGTCGGGATTTTGACCATCGGTCAATTGGTGTCGGGATTTTGAACGTCGGGATTTTGATTGGAGGTATTTCATATTCTGATGTGATGCAGGGAGGCTATGTGTACATTGTGCACTATTTGGATTAAATATGTAATGTGTTCTGGTGGCCCTCCATGCGTACACAAACTCTGCCGTAAATACCCATACCACGCGCCGATGTGCAGGACCGCGGGAGCGACCATACGCAAAGTGCGTACATGTGCACGCACTGCAGAACAAGTGCACGCGCAGTGGGCATGTGTGTGCAGTTTATACGTGCTGTGTGTTCTGCAATATTTTTCGACTTTGACAATACCCTCAAACACCAATTAATGAACTTATTTGTTGTACTAGAAGGAATACTATACCATCTAATTTGGTATCTATCACTGTGTCCACTTCTGTAGAATTATTAATGGACTGTAGCTTGGAGGATCCCATATGATTCAACATTAATATTTTATTGTTTATATTTGTGTATATACCATTAGTCATTGATTTAAATACTAAATGTTTTAATTTGTTTGTGCAGATTTTAGTATAAATTAAACATTGTTAATGCTTCAGTCTACTTGCGCTCTCTATGTTCTCTATCTTATCAGCACTAGGAGGAAGTGGTTCTTGATCTTTCCCTATTTTATCCTTCAAAATTTTGTTCTCCATTATTTTTTGGGAGTTATATAAGACAATATGCGGCACAGGAATGACTGATGGCGAGGACACTACCACTGGTCTGATGCAGCACAACGCAGCAACACTGTAAGGGACTTGTTGTTATTATTATTATACGGCAGCAGTGGACATATAGCAGCAGCGTATACCACTGTGACTGCCTCGTCACTGGAATGACTGATGGACAGGACACTACCACTGGTCTGATGCAGTACAGCACAACAACACTGTAAGGGACTTGTGGTTGTTGTTGTTGTTATTATTATTATTATAATACTGTAGCAGTGGACATATAGCAGCAGCGTATATAGTCACTGGAATAACTCATGGACAGAACATTACCACTGGTCTGATGCAGCACAACACAGCACCACTTTATACAGCTACACTGGATATATGGCAGCAGAGGACACCAACACTGTGACTGGCTGGACTGATGCAGCACAATACACTGACTACATTGGACAGCACAAGACTCGACACCCCACTTTCCCGCCCCCACACAGACACTGAACACTGAGGACACGTCCTCTCAATATACTCTCCGAGACTGGAGTGAAAATGGCCGCGACGCGCGGCTCTTTATATGGAATCCAAATCCCGCTAGACTCTGACAGCGGGATGATGACATTTTGCCACGTTCGGGTTTCCGAGTCACGCGGGAAACACCCAGACTGGCTCGGAACCGAACTCGGAAGGCAAAGTCCGGTAGGGTTCGGTTCTCTGAGAACTGAACCCGCTCATCTCTAGTTTTAACCATAAAACATTTTTGTAGTTGGCTACGAACCTCGGACATTTCCTTTTGTAAAGCTTTGGTAGGGCGGGATTTTTTTCAGATCTTCAAGATCTTTAAGTTTAGTTTCTATAACAGCCAATTGTTGTGTATTTTGCTTTTTAAGAGTGGCTCTAGCTTTAATAGCTGCTCCTCTGGTTACCGCTTTAAAAGCACACCAAAAATTTAAGATCGAAGTGTCAGAAGGAGAATTTGTTTAAAAATATAAGGAGATGAAATCAGATATAATTTTCCTTGCTAAAGGGTCAGTTAATAAATGTGGGGAGAGGCGCCATGGTCTAGGGGGGATGTGATTATTGAAGATATGCCATCTGCAAATCAATAGGGCATGGTCTGACCAAGATATGGGTAAAATATCTAAAAATCCAGAATGTTGGACGGTCCATTTATCACAGAGAATAAGGTCAATAAGGGAGTAGGAATTATGGACCGGAGAGAAGAACGTATAGTCCCTTCCCATTGGATTCTGGTTTCTCTACACAACATAAAGATTAAATTCCATGAGGAGATTGCGAAGTGTAAGGGAGGGACCCTAAGTAAGATTTGGAGGAAGCTGAAGCAGGTGGATGCGTCCTATCAAGACTTGGATCAACCACCAAATTAAAGTCTCCTAAGAGAATTAACGAACCAACTCGGACCTTCTGGATCAATAAGCAGAGATTCCTTAAAAAAAAAACTTGGTTCGAGTTGGGAGCATAGAGGGACACAATAGTAACTAGTTTATCTTCTAGTAACCCTGTGAGAATAAGATAACGTCCTGACTTATCAGCAATTTGCGAATATAAAACAAAAGAAACAGAATTGCGGAATAAAATGGCTACCCCATATCTTTTATAAGGGCCATTGGCAAAGTAACCTGCTGGGTATCGTTGATCTTTTAATACCGGGGAGGGGGGAAGGGGGTCTAAGGACACAGCTAGTCTACGCATATTAGGAGAATTTAAACCTTTAACGTTTAGAGACAAAAGTCTAACCATCATACAACAGACAGCAAATATGGAGTATACCGATATCCCGGGGGGAGGAAACAGCAGGGGAAAGAGCAGGGATAGCAAAAAAACAGGAAAAATGAGAAAGAGAAAAATAAAAAAAGGGGAGGGGGGCACAGGGGACAGAAATCCCCCAAAAGATCCAGTGTATCGGATCTGCATTGCTACTGTAGGGGAATGGAGGGGGGGGGGGGGAGGGGTGGCAACAACATTCCACCCAGGGTCAATCTGAACACAACCTTCACAGTGATGTGGGAAGGAATATATAATAATGGTAGCTAATTTACAGATAAATAAATTCAATTTATCAGCATAAATCAGCACAACAAAAGAGAACATTTAAATATTATCAAAGCTTAAACGAGAATTAGTGAAAACAGTGAAGACACTGACAATATTCAAGAAATTAAACACAGATAGAACCAACGGAGCTCAACCAACATGAGTCGACTGACTCCGAAAGATATCCGGCTGAAAAGAGACATATAATCCAACCAAATAGAAATATATTAGCAGAAATAACTGTCAGGTAGAAAGTCAAGTAGTAGACTATTCAGGTTGAGGCGGAGTACGTCGAACAGGAGCTGTGGGAAGTTTCACCAAAATATCCCAGTCCGCAAGCAAGAATTGTCATTGGTGATAATTAGTTTCACTGGAAATCCCCACCTGTAACGTATATCCTGGGCTCGCAGGGCAGCAGTGACTGGAGCTAATAGTCTCTGTTTGGAGGTACAGGTTGAGTATCCCTTATCCAAAATGCTTAGGACCAGAGGTATTTTGGATATCGGATTTTTCCGTATTTTGGAATAAATGCATACTATAATGAGATATCATGGCAATGGGACCTAAATCTAATCACAGAATGCATTTATGTTTCATATACACCTTATACACACAGCCTGAAGGTAGTTTTAGCCAATATTTTTTATAACTTTGTGCATTAAACAAAGTGTGTGTACATTCACGCAATTCATTTATGTTTCACATACACCTTATACACACAGCCTGAAGGGCATTTAATACAATATTTTTAATAACTTTGTGTATTAAACAAAGTTTGTGTGCATTGAGCCATCAAAAAAATAAGAATTTACTTACCGATAATTCTATTTCTCGGAGTCCGTAGTGGATGCTGGGGTTCCTGAAAGGACCATGGGGAATAGCGGCTCCGCAGGAGACAGGGCACAAAAAGTAAAGCTTTTCCAGATCAGGTGGTGTGCACTGGCTCCTCCCCCCATGACCCTCCTCCAGACTCCAGTTAGGTACTGTGCCCGGACGAGCGTACACAATAAGGGAGGATTTTGAATCCCGGGTAAGACTCATACCAGCCACACCAATCACACCGTACAACTTGTGATCTAAACCCAGTTAACAGTATGATAACAGAGGAGCCTCTGAAAGATGGCTCCCTAAACAATAACCCGAATTAGTTAACAATAACTATGTACAAGTATTGCAGATAATCCGCACTTGGGATGGGCGCCCAGCATCCACTACGGACTGCGAGAAATAGAATTATCGGTAAGTAAATTCTTATTTTCTCTATCGTCCTAGTGGATGCTGGGGTTCCTGAAAGGACCATGGGGATTATACCAAAGCTCCCAAACGGGCGGGAGAGTGCGGATGACTCTGCAGCACCGAATGAGAGAACTCCAGGTCCTCCTTTGCCAGGGTATCAAATTTGTAGAATTTTACAAACGTGTTCTCCCCTGACCACGTAGCTGCTCGGCAGAGTTGTAATGCCGAGACCCCTCGGGCAGCCGCCCAAGATGAGCCCACCTTCCTTGTGGAATGGGCCTTAACAGATTTAGGCTGTGGCAGGCCTGCCACAGAATGTGCAAGTTGAATTGTGTTACAAATCCAACGAGCAATCGACTGCTTAGAAGCAGGCGCACCCAACTTGTTGGGTGCATACAGTATAAACAGCGAGTCAGATTTTCTGACTCCAGCCGTCCTTGAAATGTATATTTTTAAAGCTCTGACAACGTCCAACAACTTGGAGTCCTCCAAGTCGCTTGTAGCCGCAGGCACTACAATAGGCTGGTTCAGGTGAAACGCTGATACCACCTTAGGGAGAAAATGCGGACGCGTCCGCAGCTCTGCCCTATCCGAATGGAAAATTAAATAAGGGCTTTTATAAGATAAAGCCGCCAGTTCAGATACTCTCCTGGCGGACGCCAGGGCCAGTAACATAGTCACTTTCCATGTGAGATATTTCAAATCCACATCTTTTAGTGGTTCAAACCAATGGGATTTGAGGAAATCTAAAACTACATTTAGATCCCACGGTGCCACCGGAGGCACCACAGGAGGCTGTATATGCAGTACTCCCTTGACAAAAGTCTGGACCTCAGGAACTGAGGCCAATTCTTTTTGGAAGAATATTGACAGGGCCGAAATTTGAACCTTAATAGATCCCAATTTGAGACCCATAGACAATCCTGATTGCAGGAAATGTAGGAAACGACCCAGTTGAAATTCCTCCGTCGGAGCACTCCGATCCTCGCACCACGCAACATATTTCCGCCAAATGCGGTGATAATGCTTCGCGGTGACTTCCTTTCTTGCCTTAATCAAGGTAGGAATGACTTCTTCTGGAATGCCTTTCCCTTTTAGGATCTGGCGTTCAACCGCCATGCCGTCAAACGCAGCCGCGGTAAGTCTTGGAATAGACACGGTCCCTGCTGAAGCAGGTCCTGTCTTAGAGGTAGAGGCCACGGATCGTCCGTGACCATCTCTTGAAGTTCCGGGTACCAAGACCTTCTTGGCCAATCCGGAGCCACTAGTATCGTTCTTACTCCGCTTTGCCTTATGATTCTCAATACCTTTGGTATGAGAGGCAGAGGAGGAAACACATACACCGACTGGTACACCCAAGGTGTTACCAGCGCGTCCACAGCTATTGCCTGCGGATCTCTTGACCTGGCGCAATACCTGTCCAGTTTTTTGTTGAGGCGAGACGCCATCATGTCCACCATTGGTCTTTCCCAACGGTTTATTAGCATGTGGAAAACTTCTGGATGAAGTCCCCACTCTCCCGGGTGAAGATCGTGTCTGCTGAGGAAGTCTGCTTCCCAGTTGTCCACTCCCGGGATGAACACTGCTGACAGTGCTATCACGTGATTCTCCGCCCAGCGAAGGATCCTGGCAGCTTCTGCCATTGCACTCCTGCTTCTTGTGCCGCCCTGTCTGTTTACATGGGCGACTGCCGTGATGTTGTCCGACTGGATCAACACCGGTCTTCCTTGAAGCAGAGGTTCCGCCTGGCTTAGAGCATTGTAGATTGCTCTTAGTTCCAGAATGTTTATGTGAAGAGACTTTTCCAGGCTCGACCACACTCCCTGGAAATTTCTTCCTTGTGTGACTGCTCCCCAGCCTCTCAGGCTGGCGTCCGTGGTCACCAGGATCCAATCCTGTATGCCGAATCTGCGGCCCTCCAATAGATGAGCCCTCTGCAACCACCACAGAAGAGATACCCTTGTCCTTGGAGACAGGGTTATCCGCAGGTGCATCTGAAGATGCGACCCTGACCATTTGTCCAACAGATCCCTTTGGAAAATTCTTGCATGGAATCTGCCGAATGGAATTGCTTCGTAAGAAGCCACCATTTTTCCCAGGACTCTTGTGCATTGATGTACAGACACCTTTCCTGGTTTTAGGAGATTCCTGACCAGGTCGGATAACTCCTTGGCTTTTTCCTCGGGAAGAAAAACCTTTTTCTGAACCGTGTCCAGAATCATCCCTAGGAACAGCAGACGAGTTGTCGGCATTAATTGGGATTTTGGAATATTCAGAATCCATCCGTGCTGCTTTAGCACCTCTTGAGATATTGCTAATCCCATCTCTAGCTGTTCTCTGGACCTTGCCCTTATTAGGAGATCGTCCAAGTATGGGATAATTAATACGCCTTTTCTTCGAAGAAGAATCATCATCTCGGCCATTACCTTTGTAAAGATCCGAGGTGCCGTGGACAAACCAAACGGCAGCGTCTGAAACTGATAGTGACAGTTTTGTACAACGAACCTGAGGTACCCCTGGTGTGAGGGGTAAATTGGAACGTGGAGATACGCATCCTTGATGTCCAAGGATACCATAAAGTCCCCTTCTTCCAGGTTCGCTATCACTGCTCTGAGTGACTCCATCTTGAACTTGAACTTCTTTATGTACAGGTTCAAGGACTTCAGATTTAGAATAGGCCTTACCGAGCCATCCGGCTTCGGTACCACAAATAGAGTGGAATAATACCCCTTCCCTTGTTGTAGAAGAGGTACCTTGACTATCACCTGCTGAGAGTACAGCTTGTGAATGGCTTCCAAAACCGTCTCCCTTTCGGAAGGGGACGTTGGTAAAGCAGACTTCAGGAAACGGCGAGGTGGATCTGTCTCTAATTCCAACCTGTACCCCTGAGATATTATCTGCAGGATCCAGGGATCTACCTGCGAGTGAGCCCACTGCGCGCTGTAATTTTTGAGACGACCTCCCACCGTCCCCGAGTCCGCTTGAGAAGCCCCAGCGTCATGCTGAGGCTTTTGTAGAAGCCGGGGAGGGCTTCTGTTCCTGGGAAGGAGCTGCCTGTTGCTGTTTCTTCCCTCGACCTCTGCCTCGTGGCAGATATGAATAGCCCTTTGCTCTCTTATTTTTAAAGGAACGAAAGGGCTGCGGTTGAAAAGTCGGTGCCTTTTTCTGTTGGGGAGTGACTTGAGGTAGAAAGGTGGATTTCCCGGCTGTAGCCGTGGCCACCAAATCTGATAGACCGACTCCAAATAACTCCTCCCCTTTATACGGCAAAACTTCCATATGCCGTTTTGAATCCGCATCGCCTGTCCACTGTCGCGTCCATAAAGCTCTTCTGGCCGAAATGGACATAGCACTTACCCGTGATGCCAGTGTGCAGATATCCCTCTGTGCATCACGCATATAAAGAAATGCATCCTTTATTTGTTCTAACGACAGTAAAATATTGTCCCTGTCCAGGGTATCAATATTTTCAATCAGGGACTCTGACCAAACTACCCCAGCACTGCACATCCAGGCAGACGCTATAGCTGGTCGTAGTATAACACCTGCATGTGTGTATATACTTTTTTGGATATTTTCCATCCTCCTATCTGATGGATCTTTAAGTGCGGCCGTCTCAGGAGAAGGTAACGCCACTTGTTTTGATAAGCGTGTTAGCGCCTTGTCCACCCTAGGAGGTGTTTCCCAGCGCTCCCTAACCTCTGGCGGGAAAGGGTATAATGCCAATAATTTCTTTGAAATTATCAGCTTTTTATCAGGGGCAACCCACGCTTCATCACACACGTCATTTAATTCTTCTGATTCAGGAAAAACTATAGGTAGTTTTTTCACACCCCACATAATACCCTGTTTAGTGGTACCTGTAGTATCAGCTAAATGTAACGCCTCCTTCATTGCCAAAATCATATAACGTGTGGCCCTACTGGAAAATACGGTTGATTGGTCACCGTCACCACTGGAATCAGTGCCTGTGTCTGGGTCTGTGTCGACCGACTGAGGCAAAGGGCGTTTTACAGCCCCTGACGGTGTTTGAGGCGCCTGGACAGGCACTAATTGATTGTCCGGCCGCCTCATGTCGTCAAACGACTGCTTAAGCGAGTTGACGCTATCCCGTAATTCCACAAATAAAGGCATCCATTCTGGTGTCGACCCCCTAGGAGGTGACATCCCCATATTTGGCAATTGCTCCGCCTCCACACCAATATCGTCCTCATACATGTCGACACACACGTACCGACACACAGCAGACACACAGGGAATGCTCTAAACGAAGACAGGACCCACTAGCCCTTTGGGGAGACAGAGGGAGAGTCTGCCAGCACACACCAAAAAGCGCTATATATGACAGGGATAGCCTTATAATAAGTGCTCCCTTATAGCTGCTTTATATATATCAAGATATTGCCATTAAATTTGCCCCCCCTCTCTGTTTTACCCTGTTTCTGTAGTGCAGTGCAGGGGAGAGACCTGGGAGCCGTCCTGACCAGCGGAACTGTGAGAGGAAATGGCGCCGTGTGCTGAGGAGATAGGCCCCGCCCCTTTTTCGGCGGGCTCGTCTCCCGCTATTTTGTGAATACAGGCAGGGGTTAAATATCTCCATATAGCCTCTGGGGGCTATATGTGAGGTATTTTTAGCCTTTTAATAGGTTTTCATTTGCCTCCCAGGGCGCCCCCCCCCAGCGCCCTGCACCCTCAGTGACTGCGTGTGAAGTGTGCTGAGAGGAAAATGGCGCACAGCTGCAGTGCTGTGCGCTACCTTTAGAAGACTGCAGGAGTCTTCAGCCGCCGATTCTGGACCTCTTCTTACTTCAGCATCTGCAAGGGGGCCGGCGGCGCGGCTCCGGTGACCATCCAGGCTGTACCTGTGATCGTCCCTCTGGAGCTGATGTCCAGTAGCCAAGAAGCCAATCCATCCTGCACGCAGGTGAGTTCACTTCTTCTCCCCTCTGTCCCTCGTTGCAGTGATCCTGTTGCCAGCAGGAATCACTGTAAAATAAAAAACCTAAGCTAAACTTTCTCTAAGCAGCTCTTTATGAGAGCCACCTAGAATTGCACCCTTCTCGGCCGGGCACAAAAATCTAACTGGAGTCTGGAGGAGGGTCATGGGGGGAGGAGCCAGTGCACACCACCTGATCTGGAAAAGCTTTACTTTTTGTGCCCTGTCTCCTGCGGAGCCGCTATTCCCCATGGTCCTTTCAGGAACCCCAGCATCCACTAGGACGATAGAGAAACAAAGGTTTCACTATCTCACTCTCACTCAAAAAAGTACGTATTTCGGAATATTCCGTATTTTGGAATATTTGGATATGGGATACTCAACCTGTAGTGTAGGCAGAGAAGTCTGGAAAAAGTTGCAAGCCTCCCAAGATGTCAGAGTCGTCCGTATCCCGAGCGGCACGTAAGATACTTTCTTTGACAGTGAAAAAGTGGACCCTAAGTAGAGTGTCTTTAGGGAAGGGAGACGAGCAGGACCGTGGTCTGGGAAGACGATGGATCCGGTCAATCAGGAGGTCCTTAACGTCTGCCTTCGGTAGAAGTTTACGGAACAAGGAAGTTGCGTAATCTAGTAATTCTGAGTTAGATACAGAGTCAGGGATCCCACGTATTTTAGTATTATTCCTGTGCGAACGGTCCGCAATATCTGCTATCTTATCCTTGAGTACCTCCATTTCGGCCTGCTGGTGGTCATGGGCATTTATAAGGTCATTATGTGAGGTGACTAACTCTTCCATTTTGCGTTCCAAATGGTCAGTTCTGTCTCCGATGGCGGTCAGCTCTACTTTAACATCTCGGATAGCTGCAGTTAAATCTTGAGACAGATCTGACTTAAAAGCCGCTAAGACTTGACAGAGAGTCTTTACCGTTAAAGGGTCTGGCCAGGACTAGCAGTGGAAGAGGAGGCTAGTGCCCCGGGGGCCACGGGCGAGGATCGTGGTAATTTCTGACTTGGAAAAGAAACAGGTGGGGGTAATGACCCCTTAGACTTCTTAGGCGGCATGATATCAGAGAGAAAGAGCACAAGAATGAAAGCGTTCAGGCAGGTAACAAGTAGATTCAGCGGCAGGATATTGAAGGAGCTGGAATAATGTTGGTTCCACTGCTATAACATGTGCTGAGTAGACAGACCCTGGGTGGACGTGTAAAGCTGTGTATCACATTACTCGCTCACTGCAGCAGGACACTGCATCACATAGTCACATATACCAAGAGTATAGACTGCAGGGTAAATCTTGTAATACTGTGTAATATTGTAATATTCCCAGTAGAGTGGGTAATAAGAATGAGAGGTGGAGGGTAACCCTGGATAGAGATCACTAGTCCAGGTCCTGCCTAAGTCTGGGTCTCCAATCCCGAGTAATGCAGGGCTGAAGGCTGCAGGCTATGCCAGAATCCAAAAGGGCCACCTGCTATCTCTAACTCTCTGCTGGGCAGAGCTCCACAGTGCACTCACCCACCCAGCTGCTGTGAGAGGGAGCCCAGCGGTTTCTATGACCCACGTTCACCAGGGGGTGCCAGGGGTCCTTCTGGAGGTGAGTGCAGCAAGCCTGGGCCGCCGGGCGGCGCCATTGGACGATTTTCCTGGCTCCGGAAGTCCAGCCCGGGGAAGCTTCAAAATCTAGTCCCCGGCTTCTGGAAGTCAGCTAGGCCGCAAACCGCAGGAACATCTAAGACGGTTCCCCGATTCTGCGGCTCTCAGAAGCAGTGCCCCACAGTGTGCTGTGGCAGGGTAGAGGGTACAGGAAGAGACAGGAGCATCAGCTGAGAGATTAGATGAGCTAGAAATGAGGTACCCTGCAGAGCTCCTTACACAAACATCCTGTACCTTTCGCTCTATCAATTTTTTATGATGCACTCCGCAGGGGTTGGCTAGCTACTTTGGGACATCCCCAGCATCTACAACTTCCAGTGTTCCCTAGTGGATTAAAAATGAAAACAGGATTTTGTTGCTTAACGATAAATCCTATTCTTTAATTCCACAGGGGACACTGGGCGCCTGCCCAGCACTGTTAACCTGCTTTAGTCTTTGTCCAAGTTTTACATTGGTATTGTTAATTGTGTGTGTTTCTTCCTTTGTTTTTAGTTTCTTCTTGTTTCTAAAATAAAGTTTTAATCATGTTATATCTGCCTTTGGGCTTATCACTGTTAGAACACCAACGATTCTTCTAAGTAAATGTATCAAGATCCATGCGCCATACCTGTTTAAAGCTTCCTTGCTTCATTCGCACCATCTCAGTGTCAGCTCCACCCACAAACGCCTGCCCAAGCCAAACCCAACCCTCACACGTGAAACATTTCACATTATACAGTATTTCACATTCACATTAGTAGACATGCTGATAAAAAATACTGCAAATTAATAGTTGCTGCCGAGTCCTAGTGAATAAAGGGGGTCATTCCGAGTTGATCGCACGTAGCAACTTTTTGCTGCCCGTGTGATCAACTAGACGCCGCCTATGGGGGAGTGTTTTTTGCATAGCAAGGCTGCAATCGCTTGTGCAGCCCTGCTATGCAAAAAAAGTTTTCTGTAAAACAAGACGAGGGTATGACTTACTTACCCTGTGCGATGAATCTAGCGTTGCAGGTCCCAGAATTGACCTCAGACATCTGCCTTCCAAACGCCTTGCCACGCCTGCGTTCGGCTCTTCGACCAGAAAACAGTGAGTTGACGCTCCGGAACGCCTTCCTCCTGTCAATCTTCTTGCTGTCGCCACTGCGACCGCTTTCTTCGCTAGTGGCATTGCTGCCATCGCTGGGCAATGACTCGCCTGTGCAATGCGGGAGCAGCGCATGCGCAGTTCCGACCCGATCGCACAGCTGCGACAAAACGCAGCATGCAATCGGGTCGGAATGACCCCCTAAATGTATCACAAGGCTGGCTCACTCTCCTCCAAGAGAACCTCTGGCGATTTTGTGCAGTGCCTTATGGCCCCCTTAAAAAATGTTGTTTTTTTGTGGGCAATAAGATATTTAATTTATAGATAATTGTTTTAAGTGAGCACTATGTTGGTCCATGTTCACCAAAATACATTTTGCTCTCAACAAAAATTATTTAAATATTCATTAAAATTTAAATGTAATAGCTATTTTTGGTCTGAAAAATGTCACAACTATAACACTAAAGTAATGCGACGTTGATTAATATGATTAACATGTACCCTTTTGATTAATATGATTAACATGTACATCTACTTCTTGTTGACATTTGCACTTGCAGTCAGTATCAGACATGTATTTCTTGATGTATTACACTTTCCTTCACTCCTTCATTGACTAACGGCCATCGCCTGGGTTACTGTTGCCATGGCTACCCCAGGCCTCCATACAGTTCTGCGCTACAGTGATGCAACAGGAAGTGACGTCGCGGAGATGAGTGAGAATTCAGAAGTGGCAGAAGATCCAGCTCCTAGGCCAGCAGCGCAGCATGACTCATTTCCTATGTATCCCTTTATAGGTTTTTCATGCGTCTTCTAGTATCTTGCTTGAAAATTGAGTAAATTTCCGAAACGTCACATTACTGTGGCGTTATAGTTGTGACATTTTTCAGACCAGCGGAGTGCCTGACTCCTAATTCTCTGCTCTTGAGCACCCCTGGCATTCTGTATGTTATTGGAGGATTGTCTGACTTGTGGAACTAATCACTAATCAGGCAGGTTATCTTGACTCATATGTTTTATAGTGTATTTTTATTATGTATTTATTTTTTTATAAACAAATGTTTTTTTGTTATATATAATGTATTGTGTGATCCCAGCATAACTTAATCATGGCAAATAGGTACTATTATATGTAATGGAGAAACTAGAATTTATAGTCTGTTAGCTGGAGTATAAGGCTTAATTATACTGTATATGTATTTACAGATGAAAACAAACCTACATATATATGTTTATATATCCTGTGCGGGGAATGGCTGGGACAATCAGGGTAGGCTCACTGGAATCAGGTGACCGGATCAAACATGGCAGCACCCATGTTCGGTTTAGGAGGGAACAATGTTTGTATCACATCTGCATACTTCCCAACTTCTGAAGCTGTAAAGGAGGGACACCTCCCAAAATTAGGGGGCTTGGCCTTGTTGGTAGGGGGTGTGGTCACCTTGCAAGTGCCGCGATCGCAGGCCTCGTCCCCCCGTTTCCGTCAGTATGGGGGCATGAACAGCGCTCACTGAGCTGCTGGCCATGCCCCCTGTCCCTCTCTGTCAGGGAATAGATGCACAGCGTCTATTCACCGCTGCTCTCCTCAGAGCAACGGGTGACAGGGGGGATCTCCCAACTGCCCCCCCCCCCCACCCGCAGGACACTGCGACCCATGGGTGGGACAGCGGCACAGACCATGAAAAACGGGACTGTCCCGCCAAAATCGGGACAGTTGGGAGGTATGCATGTAGATGTGGCCTAGCAGTAATGGTGGCGGCATGGAAGCCGCAGGTAGCCGAGACTGTGAATTAGACTTGATAGGCTGATGATGCTGATGCCTCTGGTGGCTTGTTCAATACTGTTACATCTAATTTCACCAAGAGGTCTCTTCAATTTCTACCTCTGGTGTGTGCTGACATTAAATGTGAATTGTGTAATGTTGGTAAATCCACATCAGTGTTAATGAAAGGCCGTATGTTTTTCATATCCTTTCTATATTTGTTACTGCTGTCAGTGTAACAAGTTACCCATGGGGGTCATTCCGAGTTGATCGCTCGCTAGCTATTTTTTTGCAGCGCTGCGATCAGATAGTCGCCGCCTATGGGGGAGTGTATTTTCGCTTTGCAAGTGTGCGAACGATTGTGCAGCCGAGCGGTGCAAAAAAGTTTTGTGCAGTTTCGGAGTAGGTCTGAACTTACTCAGCCGCTCCGATCACTTCAGCCTGTCCAGTCCCGGAATTGACGTCAGACACCCGCCCTGCAAACGCTTGGACACGCCTACGTTTTTCCAACCACTCCGTGAAAACGGTCAGTTGACACCAGTAAACACCTTCTTCCTGTCAATCTTCTTGCGATCGGCTGTGCGAGTGGATTCTTTGTTAAATCCATCGCCCAGCACCGATCCGCTTTGTACCCATACGACGCACCTGCGCATTGCGGTGCATATGCATGCGCAGTTTTGCCGAGTTTTGACCTGATCGCAGCGCTGCAAAAAATAGCTAGCGTGTGATCAGGTCGGAATGACCCCCCCCCCCCAAGGCGTTATTTTTCTACTTTTATGTTTAGAATTTTGATACCAGTGTCTGGTCTCTAGGTATTTGCAACGGGTTGGGTGTGTGTGACCGCCGCCGAAATCCCGGCTTGGAGATGGCTGGTGGGGGCGAACGGTTCGAAGCCCCTTGCGGGCTTGCTGCGGTCGCCACAGGTTATAGTCCTTGTTAGTCGGCATGCAGACTGTCAGGTCACGTAACGGTCTCCCTTTTGCAACACCATTTCCTTAATGCTTTAGAAAAGGGAAAACGTGTCAACCATATCATTAAGTGCTAATTCTGTTTGTGATCACTAGTGATCCACCTTGTCCTTAACATCAGTGAATGTCAGACCTTCCCTTAAAGATAGGGCCTTCTGGTACCTGTAGTTCCACAGCAAAACAAATACCCGAAAACACACACACCGTGAAAGTAAAATTTTATTAACACATACATGCACACTTACATGCTCACACATACTTACCTAGTGTCCCACAGAGCACCTTGATCCCCTTGTCCACGTAGAATCCACGAGTACCTGTAAATAAATATTTTATACTCACCTAATCCTGAGGTGATCAGTCCTCTTCGTTCCAAGTAGGCATCCCAGGGGTTAAAAATAAAAAACCGCCACTAACCCAATCCAGCGGACAGGTGGAAGTGTATGTTTACACATACACTTCTACTACACGAATGGGGTCCCTCCACGATACTAATATCATTAGAGGAACCCCTCACCCAATCAGGAGCCGCTGCCATAGCAGCAGCTTCTTGATTGGCTCTGTGCTCCCAGGGCACGACCAATTGCGGCTTGCCCATTGTAATGAATGGAGACACTGTGGTCCATTCATTACTATGCTTGGAGCCGCTAAATTGATGAAACCACAAGGGCCAGCACCAATTGACCTTGTGGTTTCCCCTCTAACCCTAATTCCCTGGCCCTTGGATGTCTGGAGGGAGGACCCCTTTATTTTAGGAAACCACTGGGACCTGAGGAGGGGATGAATGCAACAGACACAGCGTGTGTGAGTACTAGGAGGGATGGGCTGTAAATGGAGGATGACCATGGATCTACCAGGACATGAGGAAGGGGAAGGTGGCTGCAGCACATCAGTAACACTAGCGCCGCCTGCATCATCTATTGATGTAGCTGATGGGCAGGTTTTTCTGTCAGGATTACTGTGATGGGCAATGGAGGTGGTGGAACTAGTTCCCCCTACCATTATAAGTGGTGGAATTCAGTTCCACCTTGTTCTCCCTCACTTTAACCCCTGGTCCCCCAGCTGCGGCATCACCTCCCTGGGTAGTGGAGCCCAGTGCTGGTTTAAAAAAATAGGGGGACCCCTACTTCTTTTTCCCCCCATATTTTTGGAACCAGGACTGGTCCAAGAGCCCGGTGCTGGTTGTTTAAATATGAGGGACCCCTACACAATTTTCTTTCCCGTATTTTTGCAACCATGACCAGCTCAAAGAGCCCGGGGCTGGTTATGCTTTTGGGAGGAACCTGCACGTGTTCCTTTATTTATTTATTTTTTTACATTTTTAACACTTTCATTACTGTTCCAGACAGAAGCATGCATTGATCTCACTGATCTGCGCTTGCTTCTGTCAATCTTGCCCACCATACGCAGGTCTATTTATGTGTGATTTTTTGGTAGGGTTTTAGGTGTGAGTTGAAAACTCACATCATATTACACTGAATAAGTGTGATTTTTCGGGAAGAATTGCACGTTTGCAAGAATCGCATCCTATTACATCTGGCCCATTGTGTTTATCTAAAGCTGTTTGCAATTCTTTAAAAAAGATTAATAAATCGTCTATATACCTGATATATAATATCAGGGTTTGTCCAGCGATGCTGTTATAAATAAATTTTTGTTCAACATGACACATGGAGGCATTGGCGTATGATGGGGCTACATTCGACCCCATAAAACAACCAAGCTTTTGAAGATAGAATGCCCCAAAGAAAGAATGACTAATCACAGGTTTAAATAGTGGACATGGGGTAGCAAGCATTAGAGCAAAAATGATTGACCACATTTTACCACATCGCAGAGGTAACAAATTACTTCAACTAAAAAGCCATTGGAACCATCAATTGAATACATTATACCTAGAGGGCTCAATAAACACTCCGCATTAAATGCATTCTTGTAACATGCCTTACAGCACATTTTCACTTAAAAGGATTATATAGTGCAATAATAGGATTTTAATTACCTGCCGGTAAATCCTTTTCTCGTAGTCTGTAGAGGATGCTGGGGTCCATTTTAGTACCATGGGGTATAGACGGGTCCACTAGGAGCCATGGGCACTTTAAGAGATTAATGGTGTGGGCTGGCTCCTCCCTCTATGCCCCTCCTACGAGACTCAGTCTAGAAACTGTGCCCGAGGAGACGGACATACTTCGAGAGAAGGAAATACACAGATAGTGGTGAGATTAACACCAGCTCACGCGTACAACTAAAAGAAAGCCAAGCTAACCAACTCGGAACAATTCAGCAACGGCTGAACCAACATACTGAACCAAGTAGCAAAACAGGAATATGAAGTACTGGACGGGCACCCAGCATCCTCTACGGACTACGAGAAAAGGATTTACCGTTAGGTAATTAAAATCCTATTTTCTCTTACGTCCTAGAGGATGCTGGGATCCATTTTAGTACCATGGGGAACAGTGCTGAGGTTCCTGCAGAACAGATTGACCAAACTTTAGGTCCCCAGAGGCCAAAGTATCGAACTTGTAGAACTTAGCAAACGTGTTCGACCCTGACCAAGTTGCTGCTCGGCAAAGTTGTAAAGCCGAGGCATCCCGGGCAGCTGCCCAGGAAGAACCCACTTTATGAGTAGAGTGGGCCTTAACAGATTTTGGACACGGCAAGCCTGCCATAGAATAAGCATGCTAGATAGTGAACCTGATTCAGCGAGAAATTGTCTGCTTAGAAGCAGGACACCCAACCTTGTTGGGATCATAAAGGACAAACAGAGCGTCCGACTTCCTGTGACGATAAGTTCTCTTCACATATATCTTCAAAGCCCTCAAAAACATCCAAGGACTTTGAAGTAATTGAGGAGTCAGTAGCCACTGGCACCACAATAGAAAAAACAACCAAGAGAGCGCTATTCACATCTGATGTGGATTTTTATTTAATATCTAAGATAATTCAGCGCATTTTATAATTAATGCCGGCCGGCAATACATAAAAATACAATAAAAATCACAATGAACAACTAAAACAATTAATGATTATACCCTTTTTAAAAATAATTAACTACACATATGGATATATCCGCTCCCACTGTATTGAGATATCTCTCCTTATAACTTTAGATCTCAAGAGGAACAGATATTTTGCACATGAAACATATCCAACACTATTGCTCTTATCCGGAATAGCTGCACATGAGCTTTTGAGCCTCTGAATATCTCGCTATAATAATAATGTGTCCATGTATCAATTCATCTAGTCAAAGTCACATATATTGAAGAGAATATTGGGAGCGACCCTTGGCTTGCAGCTTATTAATGATATTATTGAAGCAATTCATGCGAAGCTGATTAGAAGCAACAGTCAATATCATGCAGTTAGTAATGAGCAGACGTTAGTAATGTACCGTACAAGAGCCACTATTAAATCACAATGCATGTGATGATCCTCCTGGTTAATTAACCCACAGGTGAACTGTTTAAGGAGTGAAACACGTGTCCTGCTTTATACCACGGTAAACTTGCTCGACCTCCCGGCCGATGTTCACACTTACGACCTTATCCGGAGTCCGTGGATGTGAAATGGTATGAAAGTTCCCTTGGTGCGGGAGTATAATAATGCCGACCAGCTGGTGAAAGTTCGTCCGCTGTAGTATATAGGCAGAAATACTGACAGACGCGTTTCTCCGCCTACTCGCAAGCATCGGCGGCTTACTCGCAAGCATCGGAAGCCGCCGATGCTTGCGAGTAGGCGGAGATGAAACAGATACCCGGGCTGGCTTCAGGAGCTCCCGGACCATTGATTGGATCACCAACGCTTTCTCCACTGCATTTCCATGTTGAGTATCATACCCAAGAAGGACAGTCTCCTTGTCGGCTCCAAATGTGACTTTGGAAGGTTCAGGATCCACCCATGATCCTGGAGTAGTCGACTTGAGAGAGCAATACTCTGCAACATCTTCTCCTTGGAAGATGCTTTTATCAGCAGATTATCCAGATATGGAATTATTATTATTATTACAATGTTATTTATAAGGCGCCGTACAAAGGACAGTACAGGGAGAAAAAACATAGCATTACAGTAAATAAATAACAGAAATAGAGTACAGGTAACAGAGCACCACACATTCTCAAGACATAATACAGCTAAGATGTAAGTATTGAGGGAGTGATCATAGTACTACTAGGGGCTGGTGGCCATAGATGTAGATGAGCCTTTACTAGCAGGGTAAAGATGGTCGTTGAGTAGGGGAGAGCTGCGAGTGAAATGTGTCGAGACGAGGGCTTAGATAACAAGTGGAAAGAGGGCCCTGCTCTGAAGAGCTAACAATCTGGTGGGGAGGGGCGACAGACAGATGACAAGAGGTGCAGGCAAGCGGGAGGTAGCCTGATGGCAGTATGCAAGCAAAGCTGAGATGATTCACGGCATGAGGCAGGGGGGTGGAGGCGTGGTATCAGGACTGGGTTAAGCATCGGGAGGGTATGCTTTGATGAATAGGTGGGTTTTTAGTGCCCGTTTGAAGCTTTGCAAGGTCGGGGAGGGTCTAATGGAGCGGGGGAGTGCGTTCCACTGAAGGGGTGCAGCACAGGCATAGTCTTGAACACGAGCATGGGAAGCAGTGACCAGGGTGGTGGAGAGGCGACAGTCATTGGTCGACCGTAGGGGGCGGGAGGGAGTGTGAAGGGAGAGGAGGTTGGAGATGTAGGGAGCAGTGGAATTAGAGATGGCCTTGTATGTGAGGGTGAGAAGTTTGAAGAGGATTCTGTAGGGGAATGGGAGCCAGTGTAGATTTTGTCGAAGGGGAGTGGCAGATGTGGTGTGGCGGGAAAGGAAGATAAGCCTAACTGCGGAGTTCAGGACAGATTGGAGGGGAGCAAGATGGGAGCAAGCGAGGCCAGTGAGAACATTGCAGTAGTCAAGTCATGAGATGACCAGTGAGTGGATGATGAGTTTAGTTGCACTCTGGGAGAGATATGGCCTGATACGAGCAATGTTGCGTAACTGGAAACGACAGGATTGTGCCAGAGCTTGGATGTGGGGTGCAAAGGAGAGGGAGGAGTCAAGAGTGACACCCAGGCAGCGGAGTTGGGGAACGGGGGAGTTGGTGGTGTTGTCAACAATGCTAGAGATATTGGTCGGGGGTGTTGCTCTGGATGGGGGGAAGATGATGAGTTCAGTTTTGTCCATGTTGAGCTTCAGAGAGCGCTCAGACATCCAGGAGGAGATAGCAGAGAGGCAGCTGGAAACCTGAGAGAGGACAGAGGGGGACAGATCAGGAGAGGAGAGGTAGAGTTGTGTGTCATCAGCATAGAGGTGGTATTGAAGGCCAAAGGAGTTAATGAGCGCACCCAGGGAAGAGGTGTACAGGGAGAACAGAAGGGGTCCAAGGACAGGACCCTGAGTGACACCAACAGGAAGGATGGAAGGGTGTGAGATGGTACTGGAGGCAGACACAGAGAAGGAGCAGTTAGTGAGGTAAGAAGAAAACCAGTCAATGACAGTGCTAGAGAGGCCAGCGTTTTGGAGTGTGCGGAGGAGGAGAGGATGGTCTACGGTGTCAAAGGCAGCAGAGAGGTCCAGAAGGATGAGCAGAGAGAAGTGGCCCCTGGATTTGGCCGAAAGCAGGTCATTGGTAACTTTCACCAGGGCAGTCTCAGTTGAGTGGAGTGGGCGAAAGCCAGATTGTAGTGGATCAAGGATGGAGTAGTCAGAGAGGTAACTTGTGAGGCGGCTGTAGACCAGTCGTTCAAGTAGTTTGGAGGCGAAAGGGAGAAAAGAGATGGG
Source organism: Pseudophryne corroboree (assembly GCF_028390025.1). Taxonomy (NCBI): domain Eukaryota; kingdom Metazoa; phylum Chordata; class Amphibia; order Anura; family Myobatrachidae; genus Pseudophryne; species Pseudophryne corroboree. The sequence continues at coordinate 628,587,367 of NC_086448.1, forward strand.
GCGGTAGTTAGTGGGTGATGAGGGGTCGAGGTTGGTTTTTTGAGAATAGGTGAGATCAGAGCATGTTTGAATGGCGAGGGGAAGATGCCGGTAGAGAGGGACAGGTTAAAGAGGTGAGCAAGGTGGGAGCAGGCAGTGGGGGAGAGGGAGCGGAGAAGACGGGAGGGAAGGGGTTCCAGGGGGCAGGTGGAGGGGGGGGGGGGGGATAAGATGAGGGAGTGGACCTCCTTTTCTGAAGTGGGACGGAAGGAGGACAGGGTGGGATAGATGGAGGGGAGGGATGAAGTGGGCAGGTGGTAGCAGAGGGGTGACGGCGGGAGATGTCGTGTTGGATGTCTTCAATTTTGGAGATGAAGGAGGCAAAGTCAGTAGCAGTGAGGGAGGATGGGAGGGGAGGAGGAGGAGGGGGGGGAAGGAGAGTGTTGAAAAGAGACGGCATAGACAGGGGGACTGCAGAGATGAGTGCTTGGAAAAAGGATTGCTTGGCGAGGGAAAGAGCAGAGCTGTAGGAGGAGAGAATAAACTTGAAATGGAGGAAGTCCGGCAGAGAGTGAGATTTCCTCCAGTAGCGTTCAGCGGAGCGCGAGCATTTTTGTAAGAAACAAGTTAGTTTGGTGTGCCAGGGTTGGGGTTTGGAGCGGCGGAGGGGGACAGAGGAGAGGGGGGCCACAGAGTCGAGAGCAGCGGTTAGGGAAGAGTTATAGGAGGAGGATGCCTGGTTGGGACAAGTCATAGTGGAAAGAAGAGAGAGGAAAGTGTCGAGGGAGGACATGAAAGTGGGGTTGAGAGACCCGAGATTGCGTCTGGTGGTGGTGGGTCTGGGTGTGGAGAGGAGGAAGGAGGATGAGAGGGTGAAAGAAAGCAGATGGTGGTCAGAAAGAGGGAAGGAAGAGTTTGAGAAATCAGAGAGAGCACATCGGTGGGTGAAGACAAGGTCGAGGGAGTGGCCGAGATTGTGAGTAGGGGTGGAGGTCCATTGAGAAAGTCCAAAGGAGGTGGAAAGGGCGAGAAGATTAGTGGAAGCAGCATTAGTGATGTCAGTAGGGATGTTAAAGTCACCGAGGATGACAGAGGGGAGGTCGGAGGAGAGAAAGTGGGGAAGCCAGGCAGCAAAGTTGTCATCACTCCCTGCCTGCGGAAGAGTAGCATCATCTCCGCCATGACCTTGGTGAACACCCTTGGTGCTGTGAAGAGGCCACATGGCAGTGCCTGGAACTGATAGTGACAGTCCAGCAGTGAAAATCTGCGATAAGCCTGGTGAGGCGGCCAGATCAGAATGTGATGGTACGCATCCTTGATATCCAGGGATACTACTAGGAATTCACCCTCCTCCAGACCTGAGATCACCGCTCTCAGAGACTCCATCTTGAATTTGAATAACCTCAAGTAGGGGTTTAATGACTTTAGGTTTAATGTTGGCCTTACCGAGCCGTCCGGTTTCGGTACCACAAACAGGTTTGAGTAATAACCCTTGCGTTGTAGGTGAAGTGGAACTGGAACAATGATATCCGGTTTAAACCAATTTTTTTAATGGCTTCCTGTAGAATGGCACTTTCTGTCAGCGAAGCTGGTAAGCCTGATTTGAAGAATCTGTGAGGTGGGAGTTCTTGAAACTCCAGTCTGTATCCGGGGTCTAGGCATGATGATGCCCAAATGTGACTGAAAGCTTTTAGTCTCGCTCCCCCAGCTGCCCGACCTCCAGGCTGGGAGGTACACCGCCATGCTGACGATTTTGAAGAAGCAGAACCTGGTTTCTGTTCCTGGGAACCTGATGGTGCAGGTTTTATGGACTTTCCCCGACCGCCTCTACAGAAGGTGGGCGGGAGTTTGGATTTTTTTAATTTTGTGGTCCGAAGGATTAGATTTCCTAGCCGGGGGTGCTGCTGAGGGAAGAAAGGTTGACTTACCCGCAGTTGCCGTGGAGATCCACGCATCCCCAAACAGAGCCTGACCTGTGAAGGGTAGGTTCTCCACGCTTCTCTTGGATTCTGCATCCGCAGTCCATTGGCGTAACCAGAGTCCTCTGCATGCCGAAACAGCCATAGAAGTAGCCCGTGCATTCAGCATGCCAAGGTCCTTCATGGCCTCCACCATGAACCCTGCAGAATCCTGTATGTGACACAAGAACAAATCAATGTCACACCTATCCATAGTATCCAAGTCCTCTAGCAATGTGCCTGATCACTTTACTATGGCTTTAGAAATCCATGCACAAGCAATAGTGGGCCTTATATACCAGTAGCTATGTATAGTGATTTGAGTGTAGTCTCAATCTTGCGGTCAGCCGGCTCTTTTAAAGCGGTTGAACCAGGAATAGGTAAAACCGCCTTTTTTGACAACCTAGATACAGAGGCGTCAACTATAGGGGGGTTTTCCCACTTTTTTCTATCCTCCTCAGGGAAAGAGAAAGCTATGAGAACCCTTTTTGGGATCTGGAATTTTTTCTCTGGGTTTTCCCAGGATTTTTCAAACAAAGAGTTTAACTCCTTGAAAACAGGGAAGGTAAGCGAGGATTTATTACTTTCTGTAAAATAAGATTCCTCCACCTGCTCAGGTACCTTCTCAGTAATGTGCAAAACATCCCTAATGGCTTCAATCATTAGTTGCACCCCTTTAGCAAGGGATGCACCTCCCCCTGCATATCCCCATCACCGTCCCCTGTATCAGAGTCGGTATCAGTGTCAGCTTGCATTATCTGGGCAAGTGTACGCTTTTGTGGGTATGTAGATGGGGTTTTGATGAATTAGTGGGGGCCAAATACTGCAAACCCTCCACAGATTTCCTCAAAAACTGCGTCTCTTTATCAGTACGCGACATCCTTGTAGAAATCTGGGATATCATTCCCCTTAAAGAATCCACCCATGCGGATTCAGATTCAGAAGGCTGAGAAAGCACATTGCAGTCCTGAGTACATGGAATAGAATACTCAGGAGAAGATAAACACTCTGCAGCGCGGGACACTGAGTCCTTGGACATGGTAATGTGGGATATACACACACACTAGAAAATGTCAGATACAGTTTCCCCCAGAATACCTTCAGAGAGTCACAGAGTATAAGGAGCCAGCCACACAGCGCCCCTGTGGGCAGTTATTATGATAAAAGCCCGGCGCTGACTAACCAACCTTAATAGGTTAATTAGTACTAACAACACACTCCCCCCCCCCCCCCCCCCGTCTATAACACCCTGGTACCGCAGAGGATAACTGGAGTTATGTGGAGGGCAGCGCTCCCTGTAGCGTCTTGCTTCCTATGTCTGCAGGGAGAAAATGGCGCTGGTGAGTGCTGGATCCGCTCTGAGAAGAAGCCCCACTCCATGTAATGGAGCGTGGCTTCCCGCACAATTTGATTATACTCGCTGGAGGTCTTATATGCTAACAGCGGGATTAGCCCCGGTACGCTGCTTTTACCAGTTCCGGGTGATTGTGCTGGCCCAGGACGCCCCTCCACTGTGTGTTGCTGAGCCTTCATGGAGCGCAGCCTGTCAGATCTGCGCTCCCACCCTTGTGCCGCCATACCCCCTGGCGACCCGCTAACCGGGACGCCGGCGCTGTACTCGCCAGTCTCCTATCTTCTGGCTCTGTTAGGGGGTGTCGGCCGTGCCGCGGGAGTGAGCGGTCGCCTCGTGGGCTTGTGATCAGCACCCTCTGGAGCTCAGTGTCCTGTCAGCGGAGACAGAGAACCCTTAACTTCAAGAGTTGGTTCCTACTCACCCCCCCCCCTTCCTAAGTCCCAGGAAGCAGGAAGGCTGTTGCCAGTAGCCTTCCTGTACCTAATGCCCTATTAAAACAAAAAATGAAGAAAACTCCTAAGAGCTCCCCTAGCTGTGACCGGCTCATCCGGGCACATTTTCTAAACTGAGTCTGGTAGGAGGGGCATAGAGGGAGGAGCCAGCCCACAGTATTAATTTCTTAAAGTGCCCATGGCTCCTAGTGGACCCGTCTATACCCCATGATACTAAAATGGACCCCAGCATCCTCTAGGACGCAAGAGAAAAATAATGCATTCATATATTAAACATAGTGATTCACAAAAACTGCATGATAAGCTCTCAGTGCTGGTATTCTGCTTTTAACATTGAATTTGCAACATAGTTGTTATTGGGGTTTTTTAACAGTGTTTCTATCTGCTCCACAATAGACAGTAGTGCAGGATTTTATTTACACTGATCACCATGGTGACCTGAATGCATGGCCCAGGCTGCGGCGAACTGATGGCATCATTGACTGGCGTGGCAGAGTTTCCGTGACACGCATGGCGGGTACATCGCGGGTAAGTGTAACCAATCATGGGGCGCATCAATAGGTATTTATGTGATGTATTGTGCATTTCGGCTGTCCGAAACATGTCGAATAAAGTATTGTCTTTCTATTGCAGTGAAAGCTTCCCGAGTGCTGCTTCCCCTTCATCTCTCTCTCTCTCTCTATATATATATATATATATATATATATATATATATATATATATATATATATTAGATATCAGTCTTGAGTAAATCTAAATTAGGCGATCAGCACCAAAAACTGCATCAACGTTTCGGTTTTAATTTAAAAACTTTCAACAGGATACAAATACATATCAAGTGTTTTTCCTTTACAGTGAGCTGAACTGTACTAAATCTAAAATGTCTGCCTTCGAGACACTACATATTGATACACTTACCAGTGACATGAATACTGATTGGCTGAATAAATTGGTAGAACAAGTCAAGACGTATAGGCACAATTTGATTGAATACAAACGGGAGAAACTAACCATAGTCCAAAGGGATTATCAAGAAAGTAAAAATCTATTCATGGATCAATAATTCAGGAGATTCTGGACACTTAAAATTCTGGGAGAGACGCAGGAGATTTAAAGTACAGGATACTGATACGTCAAGTGGAGATTAAAATTCAGAGTGAAAGAGAGGATTCCACCACATTACAAGCTAATGAACCCCCTTTAGGGGTACGTACACATGCTCAGTGCAATGGTATAAAGGGAACCACACGAGACACAGTGGCTAGTAGAAGAGGGGGCACCAAAAATCCCAGATCCCGGAAATAATTACAGTCTTCAATTTATCAAGTAGAAGTTTGTGGATGAAATGGCCGTTTTAAGTAAAGGTTCATCTTTTATTTCCTCAAGTAATTTCAATGAAGTTCGGTGGAAAATATTGATTCGCCAGACAGCTACAAATGAAAGAATTCTTTGAGAAACAACCATCAGCACCACCTAACCAGATGTCTACTGTTCCTTTAAGCATTAAAAATATATCCACATTTGATCCGATGTCTAATAACATTTCTATCAGATGCTTTGCCCACACATTAGACCAGAAAGCATTCTCTCATGCTACTATCAATCAAGAAGAAATAACCTAAGAACAGCAGGTGTTAATGAATCTGAGAGCATATACAGGCATTGTGATCCACCCTGCAGACGGGTTCACTACGGCTGGCCGGCGGTCGGGCTCCCGGCGACCAGCATACCGGCGCCGGGAGCCCGACCGCCGGCTTACCAAGTGTGGCGAGCGCAAATGAGCCCCTTGCGGGCTCGCTGCGCTCGCCACGCTACGGGCACTATTTTATTCTCCCTCTATGGGGGTCGTGGACCCCTGAGCGCCGGGAGCCCGACCGCCGGCATACAGAAGACCACCCCTGCAGACAAGGGGGGGTGGAATAGTTGTCCAAAACCAGATTATAAAAATGAAATTTACACAATATTAATATGTTGGTATATGAACAACTAACGGGTGATCCCACCAATAGTTACAAAACGGAGTTAGAAGAAATTATGTTACAGGCAGTACAGTATGGACATATTTTGGAAAACAACAGTAAGAATTTGCTGCAAGAATTCCCTAAAGCACCAATACTATACACCATTCCTTAAGCCCACAAAAAAATGCTGAGCATCCTCCTGGACGCCTGACCATTGCAGCGAGGGAAATATCTCAATACTTTGAATCTTTTCTGCACCCTATAGTTCAAAGTCAACGAATGTATTTGAAAGACACATTTTTTCCAAATAAATTGAGTTCCCTCTCTCCCACACCAGTGGATAGTATACTTCGTACTATGGATGTAATATACCAACATCCTGCATGATGCAGGGACCCAAACCATACAGTAACTACTATCGGACAATGATCAATATCTTGGACCCAATTTAGGACTGTTCCTAAAATTGCTAGAATTGACATTAAAACAAAATTACTTTTTGTTTAACAACAAATTGCACATACAACGGCAGGACTGGGTGATGGGGTCCTGTGTGGCCCTGCCATTCGCCAACATCTATAAGTTTAATATCGAACAACTTCTAATATCTTATGGATCACTAGATATACAGACAATCTGTTTTTGATATTGACTGGGTCCTCACAAAGTTTGACAGATGTCACTACACAGATGAACACACAAGATGAGACCATTAAATTCACTTTTGAGGCAAGTAAGAAAATGGTACACTACTTGGATGTTCAGGTTACATTAAATGATGGCCACATGGTTACAAGTTTATACAAAAAGCCCACTTACCGAAACACCATGCCACTAGTCAACAACTGAACTGTTGAGGGTCTTCCATGTTCCCAGTTTCTAAGAATCTGCCTGATTTCTGATTACCAAAGGAGGCATCCATTGATATTGATGGGCTTATCGAGCAATTTATCCAGAGGATATAGACAGAGGGACTTGTTGCAAGCAAAAAATAAGGCTCTCTCTATAGCAAGACAGCAATTACTAAAATCGGTACAGAAGAACATAATGAAAGACCATCTTTTTTTTTTTTTGTCCAACAGTATTGCCAATAAAAAGAATGCACATGAGCTGTGGCCAATTGTACCCTGGATCCAGATTTGAAATTTGCTAAAAACAACAACATTCCACCTAGTTTCTCCAGGAATAGAAATCTGAAAGATTTATTACTGAAAAATGACATCTCCAATTTACAGCCTTCAACACGTAAAAATGTTCTGTACCGTAAGCTTTGCTGATACAAATGCATTAGCTCAGTGGTTCTCAAACTGGGGTGCCTTGGATTGGTGGTCCAGAAACAATTCAAATTATTTATGGTCAATGTAAAAAGGCAAAACCAGTGCTGGTGGCAGCCAATCATAAAATATGTGGCCAAACAGAAGCAAATCTGGTCTCTCACTACATAGCTGAACCGAAAGATGACATATAAACACAATTTATTTATTGAGAAATTTTGAATGAAATATTAAATGAAGAAACATTTGGCCTAGGTGTGCCGTGAAAAGAATTCTGATACTTTAGGGCGCTGTGAAGCAATAAAGTTTGTGAACCACTGCATTAGCTGCAGGACATACAGTTATATGTAGTCTGATAGTTAAGTCTCCCACCCACAAATGGGAGTACGTGTTCCTATTAAACATGTATTATCATGCAGCAGTAAATATGTTATTTACTTTATATGGTGCCCCTGTGGATTATTTTATGTGGGCAAAACAAAATGCATGTTCAATAAGACAAGCACTGGAAGGGAGTAACCAAGAGCAACCAGTAGCTAGACATTTTAAAATGCACAAACATAGCCTAGCTACCCTACGTTACAAGATTATCGACCACACCCCTGTAAACATCAGAGGAGGAGATAGAGGCAAGCAAATTTTACAGCTCAAGACACTGTATTTGTGTCTTGTTTATAAATTAAAACTGAAACGTTGATGCAGTTTTTGGTGCTGGTCACCTGATTATATTGGAATTATTCAAGCCCTGTGAGTGCCGGCTCACTGACATCTACTATTACTTCCACTACGTGGACCTTGAAGGCACCCAGGTCATGCTATCTTTTGGGATCAATCGCCAGCGTCTCTGCTGTATATATAAAATGTCTACATGGGACTCCATGTTGTATATATAAAATGTCTACATGTGATATATATACAAACATTTAGTAATTTACCCAAAGAAGAATGGTTATCACTTAAAAATTTGTCTGAAAAGAAAGATCTAGTTTTCAGACAAGCAGATAAGGGAGGGGCATTGGTAATACAGAATTTGTATGATTACTGTACGGAGGTGGATAGACAACTGGCTGATCCTTCAGTTTACAGGAAATTGAGAAGTGATCCAACTGAGGTCTTTAAGAAAGATTTGCATATGTTATTGCAGACAGGTGTGGATAGTTCTCTCATTTCTGATAAACTGAAGGAGTCCCTGATCCCTAAGTATCCTGAGGTGCCGATTTTCTATACACTGCCGAAAATTCACAAGAATAGCACCAGACCTCCTGGTCGGCCAATCATTGCTGCGAGAAAATCTTTGTTTCAGTTATCTTCAACATATTTGGATTCTTTGTTTCAACCTTGTGTCCAAGCGCATGAGTTGTTTTTGTTGGACACCCCCACATTATTACGTAAATTATTTATGTTGAAAGATATTCCCAATGATTTATGGCTATGCAGTGTGGACGTGTGTAGTTTATACACGTCAATACCATTGATGGAAGGTTTAAGAGCTGCTAAAAAGTGTGTTGAGAATCACCAATTGTACAAAGGCCCTGATGTGAACTGGGTGATGGAATTATTGCAGATGGTATTATGTAAAAATTACTTCATGTATGCGGGTGATTTTTATTTGCAAATAGGCGGGTGTGCGATGGGTTCTCCGGTCGCACCCGCCTATGCGAATATGTTCATGTTCTCAGTGGAACATGATATATTTTTTTCCAATGCTGAAATTAGATCAAATATTTTCTTTTATACAAGATTTATTGATGACTTGTTAATTCTATGGAAAGGAACCAAGCAAGGCTTTATTGACGTGATAGACAGTTATAATCAATGTGAAGGCCCCATAAAATTCACATATTCGATCAGTCAGGATGAGGTGAATTTCCTGGATGTGAATATTAAACTAGAGGAGGGGAAATTGGTGACATCCTTATTTAGGAAGTCCACTGATCGGAACAATATGTTGCATTTCGGGAGTTTCCACCCTATTCCATTAAAAACTGGTTTGCCCTATTCTCAATTATTGCGAGTGTGGAGAGTAAATAGTGACCATGATATTGCCCTGCGTCAAATGGAGGAGATGATTATTAGATTCCAAGCACGGGGGTATCCATTAGAGGTATTAGAGAAGGCTAAACAGAAAGTTCTGGCCACCAACCATAAGGATCGTCTAACATGTGATAGGAATAAAAGGGTGAAGAGGGACATTTTACCTTGGGTCACTAATTACACAGTGGGAAGTAAGAGTATTAAAAAACACTCCAGTAATCAATGGTCATCTGTTAAGTCAGACCCGGAGTTAGGGCTGAGGAACACACATCTGATGTCTTGCTATAAGAGAGGTAGGAACATCAGAGACTTTGTTGTTAAGACAGATGTCACAGACTTAGTCTCTAAAAAACCTACACATTTTTTACAAAAGAGGAATGGCTGCTTTGGCTGTGGTTGTACAACCTGCGGCTTTTTATTGAAGGGTGATACATTCCAGCATCCACAGTCGGGCAAGACTTATACGATTAGATTTCACTTGACGTGTAATTCGTCTTTTGTGGTATATCAAATCATCTGTCAGTGTGGGTACTCGTACATCGGGAAAACGGAATGTTCCTTTAAAGAAAGAATGGCTGCACACAGGTCATCTATTAGAAAAGCCATCAGCACAGGTTCGAGCGATCAACCTGTGGCGAGACATTTCCTGGAAGCACATCATAATTTGTCATCACTAAGATATAGAATGATTGATCACGTCCCCAGATCTATCAGGGGAGGTGATCGGGGTAAAAAACTTTTGCAGTGTGAGTCTCGTTGGATCATGCGTTTAAATACGCTGGCACCGAAAGGGTTGAATGAAATGCTCAATTTAAATTGTTTTAATTGAAGTTAGGTATTTTGGAAACCAGTATAATACTATCAGTGCGTTGGTTGTGTAGGTACTTGGATTTTACATTGCTTTAATGTTTGTACTGTTGCTAGGTGACGGGTATGTTCACATACGTCATCCAAAGGAGCCTGGAGGTCTGGTGTCTCCGGCGGAATGACGTCAGCATTACAGCGCCGCAGGATGGCGGCGGGAAGGTGCACTGGGTGTTTTTTCAATAAAAGGTAAGATTGTTTTAGTATACTTTTGTAGCCCTGACGAAAAAGATAAAACTTTGAAACGTTGGCTTAAACTGCTGTGGAATCGGATTATTTCTCAAACCCCTGTGTGCCGTTATTGTGGTTTATATGTGAAGATCTCGCTGAGGGTCTTTAAACGTGCACCGGGGTAAGTAAAGTTTGTATTGGAGTGCCGGCCTGGAAAAGCTCTATATATATATATATATATATTCTTTGATATTACCAATACCTAATATATCTAAGACTATTATGATTGATGACATTACTGCATGATCTTTATTTTAGAACAGTGGTTCTCCGCTAAAGCCCTACAGTACTTGAGGACTGGAGTTGGGAATCACTATTTCAGACCATAAGGACCCCCTAATTCCTTAATACGACTCTTCATGTATGTAGTTAGCACGGGAGCTGAGGGGTGACACTGTGCTCACAGAAGGTGAAATGCATCAAGTCCTGGAGATATAACATTGAGTTGGCCAAAGCAACCAGTTTGTGTCATTTATCTAGCACTCTATGAAATGACAGAAGCCGATTTGAAAAATCTCCCCCAGAGATCAGCCATCCTGTGCCAAAGCCAACAAGGAAAGTTTAAATCAAAGTAACAGTGCTTCCATGCCTTGCCCAGGGGGCAAGTGCCACACTGTGCCCCACCTCATGCTGCCCTGAGGTGCCCACTCTCCTCCTATGCTGTATAATTTATTAAGTACATCAGCACTAATTGCAAGATAGTACCAGCTTCTCCTCTGTATGTGCACCATATCTGTTCCTTACAGACAGGATGCAGAGCCGGGACTGTGTTACTATGTGCGGGCAATGGGGTGGGTATGTGTGACAAGCGATCAGGAGACCGCCGGTCACAATACAGACGCCGGGATCCTGGCAGTGAGACTGCCGGTGGGGGGACGAGTGCAACAAAGCCCACCCGTATGCCAACCGGCGGGATTTTGATTGGGCTGTAGTGGTCGGTATTGTGACCGGTCACATAACTACATCCCCTGGCAACAGGGCATAAGACATTATTTACATATAGTGTACAGCTAATATAATCATGAATTGTCAGTACAACACAGAGCACTGTTCTAATCAGTGGGCAATGGAATACACTGCAGTGGCACTCCCTGTATTAATAATACATAAGGGGTGAAGATAGTACTACCTGTATAATCATGCGCAGTCACTGGGGACAGGGCACTAGCCTGTATAATCATGCATGGACAGTGGGGACACAGCACTACTTTTAAAATAATGCACTTGCATTAGGAACTACCTTTATTTTAAGTGGTTAGTGGGGTACAGGTGGCTGTCTGAATCATGTATGTGAAGGGGAGACTGCCTATTACTCTTCATAAAGACATTTCCAGCCCTCTTCTAATAGACTAATTTTAGATCTTTCTTAGGAGTAAGTAATTGCACTTTACAGCAATGCATTAGGTTAGCTGCTTGCAAGCCTGCCCTGGAATACAACCAGAATAGTTTCCGGACGACCCCACACAAATTATGTGTATGGTATGCGGTTAAATTACCGGCTGTCGGGATCCCAATGGTCAGGATATAGATGCCGGAACCCCGACAGCAGGGTAAATGCCGGCGGTGGGAATCCCGGCCAAAACCCAGTATTCCCACTTGGGTGGTGGTCCTCGTCACGACCCAATAGGGAATATAATAGTGTGGCAACTAAAGGTCGCCACCGGGCCCGTAGTGTGGCAAGTGCAGCGAGACAGTGAGGGGCCACGCTGCGCTCGCTGCCGGGATTATGGTTGTCGGGTTCCAGGCGTCGGTCTCCCGACTTCCGGGATCCCATACTGATCCCATGTGTATGTACCCTGCGTGAATTATGGTTCTGTATGGGAAACTCTAGTATCCTGTGCTGTAATACACAAATTGCACTGGATTACGGCTTCTTCGGGTTAGTGAATGACAATGATTCCATCGATACTCCGAAATCACTAGGTGAATCTTCTCGTTTTGATATTTCCGATCTACGTATTTTGTCATGGAACCTGCAAGTAACCAGGGGTTTCAGCCTCAACCATATATAACTCCTCTTGAATTTTGGGCTTTGCATCTTCTGATGGCAGCTAGTGTTCACATGGCACCATATTTATTTAACATAAATCTGCTTTAAATTATAATTTAAAAAAAGTAAAAAAAAGAAAAAGTTGTACTAAAACTCTTGAAACTTTATTTTTTATTCTACAAAATGGCACAAGAACAGCAGTACTGTGTAATGCAAACAAAACTGTTAATATCAAGCAGGAAATGTACTTAATATACAAGCATTAATGATTTGGAAACAATAGTTCTATAAATAGGTTTTATTTATTTTCAAATAATCACACAGTCATTAGCATATTAATAACAGATATGTTTATTATTACATATCCATCAGTGCGGATTTCAATACCACTTGAAACATGCAAATTGCCTTCAGACGAACCAGGTTTCCAGTGCTCTTTTTATTTAATTTTTTTTATAGATTTTTGTTTAATACACAACTGCAAAGCCATTATAAATTACTGAGGAGGTATTTGGTAAAAAAAATAAAAATAAAACAACAAATAAAAATAGACCATTATTGCCCAAACCTTAAATTGTCTCTGCTTATAAGCAGTAACATTTATATTAGAATCCCTGTATTATCAAGGGTATATAAAAATGTGAAACTTACTTTAATGCTTTAAACGCTCGTATGCTCAGCATATTCTATAAACACAAACCTTAGCAGGTAGTTTATGTCAGTGATTGTTCAGAAATCACATGATATGTCTTACACACAGTAACACATTCTGGAAGGAAAGCAAAGGTTTGGAAGAAGGTACCCTCCATATAATAATGGTTCACATAACTGCAATTGTAAGGAATGGGCACCAGCATGTAACCAGCCATGCCTCCATTAGCCCAACTTGAGACTTGGCCTTGACGTTCTTTTGCAGGACAGTTACTGGAACTGATGGTCAACAATGACTGCTGGAGGCCTGCTAAAAAACTGGAAGCCATATTGGTCCCTCAATCGATGGGCTCGGAGGTTGGCTAAAATGCTGATATGCTCCAATATGGAGCAAATCAGCGATTTAAAACCCTGGAAATCATGGGTACGCCTACCAGGAATGTAAAACGGACATCTACAACATACATTTTAGTAATCTTTTACACATTACACGTGTTTCGGTTTCTTAATACAAATGACATTTCAACCTCCCCCTAATAAAAGCAATGTGACATAACTGAGGTTGATAAAACCTGTGAATGGGTATTACTTGTTAGAAAACTTGATTGTGTGCCCATTACACTAAAAACATGGCAGTAAAATAATTGAAATAAGGCACTAAAAGAACAAAGCAATACCCAATAAAGTGTTCTAACAATAATTTACAAGTTCACACAGTGCATACATATTTTATATGTCCGTTAACTTAACGTTGTTTATCTTTAAAAACTGTAAGGCAATACAATACAAACAAAATGATGCATTCAAAAACACGTGTAAAACCTTTGTTTTGTACTGTTAGTTTCTAATGCCTCTATATATTAAACACAATTCAATATGGCTTGGCAAAACAAAATAAAAATGCATAGTTAAAACAATATGTTGACCTTTCACCTTGATGAATAGCTGTATAATATTTAGCAAAGCATAAAACAGGATCCTTTCTCCTGCCCTGTGCTTCTGCTGTAAGGCTGCTAAGAGCTGTAAAGTGAAGGCACTAGAGTTCAAGTGGTCACTTAGCTTCTTGCAAGTTGAATCAGCAGTCTTCAAGAAGATGGAGAGACTATATAGGGATACCTGTTCTCATTTTGAGATATATTTATTCTTCTGCTATCCTGCTCAAATCCACACCAATGCAAAAGCTGCAGTCCACCATAACCAGCAGGCTTTCTCCGACATCCAAATATAATTGTGCTGATTTGACACACCATACATACAGTGTATATATATATATATATATATATATATATATATATATATATATATATGTGTGTGTGTGTGCTAAGCTCTCTTTTTCTTGCATTACATAGTAATATAATTTGTCTTATCAATCGTTAGGGAAAGCCTGCAATAGAAGACCCTCACTGCATTCTTTCACTGCCTTAGCAAGGGAAAGTTGGAGAGCAAAGTAACCCTGTAGCCTGTGGTATTGCTGTTGATAGAAATAGCAGCGTCTCTGAACCAGTCCTTAATGTGGAAGAGCAGCTTCATGAACGAACACAACCATAAACGGTGATTAGCTGGAGGACAGAAACAAAAGTAAAAATTAGTTCTGAGACAACAAAATTAACCCACAATGTGCAAATCTCAATATATTTTGCTTGGTTCAGCACGTATTTATTAAGTATACAAGCTTACAGCTTATTTCTCTTCTCACTGGTATTGCTTTGTAATTGTTATTTGTCTATTGGAAATATAGACTAGTGGAAGAAGGGGTAGAAGAAGAAAAGTGTGACAAGTTAGTCCTGATCTTAAAGTAGAATAGTTTGTGGACTCCTGGGTGGTTCAGGTTCAGCATATACAGTAGTTTTGAAGGGATTAAGAAGGAGCCTGGGCAGCCAAGGTACACACTGGTACCAATGACAATGCTAGAGGTAGATGGACAGTTCTCCACAACGAAGGTCTAAAGCAGGACAACCTAATTAATAAATGTAATGAACAGATTCAAAAGGGGTTAGATACCTAGGCTAGTTTACTCTGGCCCAAGCCCTGACTGACTGATCACTAATTCTCTTACTTCCCGATATGTTAGGAAGATTAAATTTAACATAGTACACTTCAGATAGGAAATAGGAAAACTACATCATTAGAATTTTAATAAACTTCCCCTAAGGGGATGAAAAGGGGGTGACATAATAACGTCATTAACGATGCGTTGCTTGCATTGCGTGAACGATAACGCCCAAACAGATCAAAATTTGGATTGCACCTCCAGTGTGTAGAACTTAATAAACTACAAAAATGGTCCCGTCATTTTTTACCGTATCTGCTACGTGTGCTCCTCGGGTAACGCCAAGAACCATAGATTAATATTTACTTACATTAAGGAGTCCCAAATTTATAGCTCTATAGATATAACACATTTTTAACGATAACTTATATTTACAACCATGAAAATCAGAAACTCCCGTGCTAAGAATGGGCAGAACAGCTAGTATTATATACAAAACTAAAATTAACTACTGTCGGACTGGTGGGTGGAGATTTAAGTTCCAATCCTTTGGCTCTACAATATAATTTCTGAAGGGTTGGCCTGTATGGACTGTGACTTCGTACCTCTTACCATGTAACTACATTGTAAAGAGAGACGATGGAGAAAACAAACCTAATACAATAATGCACCCTTCACTAGCAATAATTAGGATGCTAGAATTCATAGGGACTTCTGATAATTCCCAATAACGGGTTAGTATTACCACATAAAACACAAATCTAATATGTTAAAAAGAAAACTATAGTAATGAACTGCAACACATTTACACTGGGGGGGGGGGGGGGAGGGAAGGGGGAGAGAAAAATGGGCTGACATTGTCACACCAAACACAATGACACATACACTTTCCCCTCCCCCGAATAAGCACAACAGTTTTGCCTTTATATTTAAAGTCCCCCAGCTGACAATCTGCACTTCAGACCTCAGAGATTTTAAAGCTGTGACACAGTAGCTGTTCATACAACCGTTAGTCATGTGACCACAGCTGGGATCTGATAGGTACTGTAGCTATAAGAATGGTTGTTATGGAGGAGAAGCGGTATTAGCGTATGATGGAGAAGATGTATTCTCAGAGCCGATACGCAGGTCAATGTATGAACGGTCAGTAGCACAGACCGTTCCGACACCTGAAGCTTTCGATTTTGACAGCTACAGGTGTCGTTACCCATACACCACAGCCAGGGACCTGCCGGCTCCGGGGTGCATGCGAGAACTCACGATAATAGTGAGATCTTGCGCATGCCCAGTGAGCCAGCCAGAGGAGAGACTGAAAACAACACTGGGCTCCCTGGGTGTGAGAGTGACGGTGCATGCACACTACTGGTGCGGCCTCCGAAAAGGCGGCCGGTGTGGGAAGTCGTATATCACCGGGGAGGTGAGAGAAAGCACCCTCATATCGAATCCTGGCTGGTTAATACATTTTGTCGAAGTGGGAACCCGCATCACCGCGATAAAGCGGGTCCACACAATTAAGGAACGAAAAAGCATTTTTCATGCATAAACCCCTGAGTAGCTGCGTTGGGAACTCCGCATTGGCTGCTGCACAGTCTGACAAGATGTTCAGAGGAAATAAGGCAGCTCAGAGTAGAGTGCTACAATCAGTGCTTTCACATGTCAGCACTTCTATTTTTATTAATAAAACATGCACTGGACAGTTTGATAAATGTATATTTTAAGTTGGATTTTACTTGTTGCACTCAGACTTGCGGCTGTACGCGCCTGATGTAAGGGGCAAAAAGTTACTCCTACTAGTGGTACCATAAAACAAATCCTCACCAAGGGTCTTACCTGGCTTTTCCAGAACCAGTTTTTGTTGGTTTTCGGAAGGACTGGTTTGTCGATCTAGTAGACATAGTTCTTGGGGACACACGGACAAAGTTTGAAGGTGGAGATTTGGGTATTTTCTTCAATAAATGAGATACCCATTTCTTCTGATCATCCTGAGTGCATGCCAGCAGAAGCATATCTCTTGCAGAAGTCACATCATAACTCACTGAGTGGGGAGACAAAGACATAACTTGAGTGCCACATATTGGCCCTGATTAGCATCAATGTGCCGCTGTACATCTCGCATTGTTAGACTGGGCATATATACACCTATTACGGTAGGCTTATGGGATGCAAGAAAAAAGTAGCAATGCTATTAGACGCGATGTGCTGTTCTGGAACAGCCTATTGTGGCCGAGTCGCTAATTTAATTGAATTGCCCTCATTCAGTGGGAATTTGTCATGACTTAATTAGGTGAAAGAGTAATTATATATGGCTTCAGTCGCATCAAACAGTCCCTCTTGGCGTGCCAGGTCCGGGACACTTATTCACACAAATAAAACTGGAATAACTTTGCTAGCTTGCAGTGATCAATCTGACGTGCGAAGTTTGTACATCTGTGTGCAATAGAATCTGAATCTGTATACAAAGTGCTACGATGCAGCAGCTGCAACGTTTTCTCACACCAAATTCTGTAGTGCTTCATATGAAACTTTGTACGTGTTTAATGCTAAAAATCCTGTGCAGTTATAATAATAATAATTTTATTTATATAGTGCTCTTTCTCAAACAGGACTCAAGGCGCTTTACAGATGGACGTCAAAAACAATGCACAAAATACAGAAATAGATAAGCAACACAGACATAAAAAGAAAACCTTAAGCACACAGAAAGCATAATGCATGATTGGTGTAGGCATTTTGGGTAATGACTTCCAAGGGTTGTGCATTCCACCCTCACAAAGTACCAAGTGCGGCAGCCATCTTGGGCGCACAGCGTACGATTACCATGGATGGAATAGTCTACCCCTAGAAGAGATAACACAAAATGAGGGTGATTTACGAATCCTAAAGTTCAGAGTAGGGTTCTAACAAAACCACCAGGTCCATGTATTTTTCATCCCATTCACAAGTGTACCATATGGGGCAGCCATGTTGGGCGCACTTTGAAGGTTACACTGTGGGAGGTGAGCCATACAAGGGCCCAGTGCATATATGGGAAAACTGGGACTTCTGTAGTAGTATGCTGTACCCTGTACAGTTACAATGGCAGCCCAGCGTCTATAGTACACTTTGAGGGGTGTTTGGCTGCATCTGTGATGAGAAGAACACAAAATTTAGAGAAAGACGCTAAGCCACATTTCTATGAGCCACACAGTCACGTCGGGAGTCTCACACCGTATGCTGTATTGAGGCTAGGTGTAGGAGAACGGACAATAACAAAAATAATCTCTTTACAGATAAATGACTTTTCACAAAACTTAGGGACTAACTGTAGACCCCCACCCATCCCTCATATAACTACCCCACAGGCTGATTTAGGCCCAGAGTATCAAAACAGAAAGCTCTAAAGGTACATTAAGGGTGAACAGCAATATGAACGCAATCCAGGTACCACGTCTGTCTATTCACTGACCTTTACAGGGAGCTATGAGTTCCTCCTTTTTATCCAAGTGGTCTTTATGGCACTTAACATGGCACCTTCGGCATTCCAGGGCTGGAGGTGGTTTGAACACATGCCATAAAGGTTTAGAACAAGCTTCACAATTTGCTGGGAAGTGATAAAGTGTAGGGATAAACTCATGTCCTTTGTGGTTGAGGAAATTTGTTTTCTCTGTTTGCTGCACTGGTTCCAGTTCCAGGTCTTTTCTACACTCTGCTTCATTGGCATAAAGTATCTGGCAGAAGGAAAACGTCGACATTGCCATAAACATATCAGACAACTTTCCAGGGGTCATGAAAAGACATTTTTATGGGTCAATAATAAATAAAGGGCAAAAGTAAACTATTTACCTGGAATATTTTAGGGATCTCATCGGTATTTGCTCTGTAAACATCTCCTTGGGTAACAGGTCGGACATGGTAAAGCTTTCTGAAAAACAAAAGTAAGTAGTAATGAAGCCTAACAGAACAAAAGAGGACCTCAAGTACACTTTCTATCCGTCATCCAAGAGTTAGGACTCAAATCAGCAAAGGAAACTAATGAATTCATTATTCAAATTTCCTTATCAGCAGGAATAATAGGACAACCTGTCAAGGAGAAGACAGCCACAGAAACACTAAAGCTTTCTTTATTTTTCAAAGTTATGCACTATTTCTAGAAGGATAGGTAGAACTGTTAAGGGCCCTACACACTGGCAGATAACATGCACGATATGAATGTTCTTGTTCATTAATTAGTGTGTAGGCACCAACTATTAACGATGCCTGGCCCCGTGCTCATTAATCGTTGGTGCCCCGTTGCTTATGCATGAAAGCCAATATAGACGAGACTGTCCATATTAGCATGCAGTGCTATGGAGCCGGGGGAAGTGAAGAAACTTCACTCCCCCCGTCACATCCCCCCCACCGCCAGGTCGCCCGTCGGCCGTATCCACCGTCGGGCAGCTCGGCGGCGGATCTGCCAGTGTGTAGGACCCATTAGAAACAGGCCATGCATATCAACAAAGAGGAGCTCCAAGTTTATAATATCATTGGTGGAACAAGACCAATGTTTCAAGGAAGGTAGCCTAACTTAAAAACAGTGTAATGGAGGATAGTGGAAGGCCAACGACACCAGGTTCAAGCCTAAGATAGGAACGAACACAAAATACGGAGGGACAAGTAATATGCATCATTGGTTACTGTCTGGTGATAGCATGTGATTAGGTAATTACACTGAATACTGCACAAGGGGAGAGGTTCTAAGGGGTGGTTCTCCCCATCCTGTGTAAAACACATGGGTCCACGCCTCTGATGCATTAGGGTTCACTCAGTTTTAAAATGGATTGCTTTGCAATGCTATATTATACCTGTACATTTTGGCCGTCATTTGCCATATTAGAACGTAAAACCAAATGAAGTGTATTTTTTTAAAAATTACCATAATACCATACTATAATAGTACAAATCTTACACGCCACAGTAAATCAATACTTACTCTATGTCTAGTACCATGGATGGGTTGGACTGTTCTTTATTCAGCTCATCATTGTAAAACAGTATCTTCTTACTACTGACCACAACGTACTTTATTAAAGAGGAAAAATATGTTAGTTACTACTATGCAATTGAGTCACAACAATGACATTAAGAACAGTAATGGCATAGAGGAGAATCACTGCACGACAAGGTTTGTTATCGGAATACAAAGCACAACTTAGCATTCTGATCTAAACAATGGACAAAGTGGAGAGTCTGCAACCCACTAGCTGTACACCATACAACAGTAAGCAGCTCATTGTATACATCAGAAAATAGCTCTTTCCAAATAGAAGTGTGTGAGTAGTGTAAATAAATGATCATGTCTAGAGGCAACCTGTACAAACAATTCACTGCAAACCCATGACGCAGAAAGTTCCACAGATAGGAATTGCTGTGGTACAGCGTCAATATCACGCCAACAAATATGATTAAGTACCATCTGCTCCGAGAGTTACTGTAAGGAGCACAGCTTAAACATGTAATGGTGCTGTTCAGCTTCAAACCATTAAATATAAGCTTTTCCCCCCAGGGTATATGAAATAGTAGGACGAGTCCTCCTGCGATGTAATAGTCCAAATCCAAATGGTGGGGCAGGTTACATTAAATGAACTGTGAAGGGAAAGGGAAAGGAAGGGGGGGAGGGGAGGGGAGGGGGAGGGGGGGGGGGAGGGGAGGGGGAGGGGAGGGGGGGGGGAGGGGGGGGGGGAGGGGAGGGGGAGGGGAGGGGGGGGGGGAGGGGGGAGAGGAGAAGCAGTGCGGAGAGAGGCAGTAGTGCCATAGGGTAAGAGGAATCATTTTATCTGTTAGGTCACAGTGACACAAATATGCCAATATCAATACATAACAAGCATATACCTGCTTCTTCCATCCATGTCTTTTGATGTTCCCTCTGTTTGGTATGGAAAGCCAGCCTTCAATTCTTGATTCTGACTCTACAAACATAAGACGTTAAATGAAGTAACCCGTTCAGTGCTTACCCACCTGCCAGAGCACTGTGCAAGACATAGGAACATGCAGAATGGAAACGCACGACAGGGGAGAAAGCACAGAACAGAAACTGGACTCTCAACGCTTCATGCCCACAAACAGCACAGTAACTTGCAGAAATGTATGCAAGTTGAACATGAAGAGTGTTTAAGTAAATAAAAGACAAATTATAAAATGCAAAAAGAATCAAACCAAATTCAGTACAAGTGAGCACAACGACTCGGACTAGAAATGAAAATTGAAAGCAGAAAGTGCAACAAGATGAACAGCTGGTCACTGGTAACAGGCAGGAAGATGCGTGTTCCCATTTACTCACAGAAGACAAGAATAGGAGAGAAAGAAATAAGGAATGCAGGTAGACTCGACTAAACGGAGAATAAGAGACAAACAGTTTATTTAGTGGGCAGAATAGAACCAGATCATTTGAAATTTGTTCTGTTCCAAGGTATGCTTCATATTAGCCATTCACAATAAGTAACAATCTGCCTAGTAGTTCTACTGGTTGCTCCCCAAAGTAAATACAACATTCCCCAGTACAAGCAATGCACAGCAAATGGCACACGCACACAGACACACCTACGAAATGATGATCCAGCAACACCACTGAAGGCTAACAAAATGAAACAAATTATTTTGGCACACTGACAATGCTAATTTAATGAACTGTTCACTTAATCTATTACTGGGAAGACGTGCAGCTAGTTTTCACTTGCATTTCTCACAGTTATTATGTAAGCTTTTCTGCGCCAAACCATCAGATACGGTACTTGGTATATATAATGCCTCATCTTTAAATCTGTTAGGACAGCTCTGGCCACATGTGAATTGATGCCACTGAATGAGGGTGTAAATACTCTTCATATAGCCTTAATAAAGGCAACTAATGGCTGCCCATACTTACATACTGTAGGTTGCCAAAAAAATAATAATAAAGAAACACACACACATAGGCACAGATTGATAAAAGGCACAGATGGAAAAAAAATAAGAATTTACTTACCGATAATTCTATTTCTCGTAGTCCGTAGTGGATGCTGGGGACTCCGTCAGGACCATGGGGTTTAGCGGCTCCGCAGGAGACAGGGCACAATAATAAAAGCTTTAGGATCAGGAGGTGTGCACTGGCTCCTCCCCCTATGACCCTCCTCCAAGCCTCAGTTAGGATACTGTGCCCGGACGAGCGTGCATAATAAGGAAGGATATTGAATCCCGGGTAAGACTCATACCAGCCACACCAATCACACCGTACAACCTGTGATCTGAACCCAGTTAACAGTATGATAACAACGAAGGAGCCTCTGAAAAGATGGCTCACAACAAGACTAACCCGATTTTTGTAACAATAACTATGTACAAGTATTGCAGACAATCCGCACTTGGGATGGGCGCCCAGCATCCACTACGGACTACGAGAAATAGAATTATCGGTAAGTAAATTCTTATTTTCTCTAACGTCCTAAGTGGATGCTGGGGACTCCGTCAGGACCATGGGGATTATACCAAAGCTCCCAAACGGGCGGGAGAGTGCGGATGACTCTGCAGCACCGAATGAGAGAACTCCAGGTCCTCCTCAGTCAGGGTGTACCCCTGACCAAGTAGCAGCTCGGTAAAATTGTAAAGCCGAGACCCCTCGGGCAGCCGCCCAAGATGAGCCCACTTCCTTGTGGAATGGGCTTTTACTGATTTTGGCTGTGGCAAGCCTGCCACAGAATGTGCAAGCTGAATTGTACTACAAATCCAGCGAGCAATCGTCTGCTTAGAAGCAGGAACACCCATCTTGTTGGGTGCATACAGGCTAAACAGCGAGTCAGATTTTCTGACTCCAGTCGTCCTGGAAACATATATTTTCAGGGCCCTGACAACGTCAAGTAACTTGGAGTCCTCCAAGTCCCTAGTAGCCGCAGGTACCACAATAGGTTGGTTCATGTGAAAAACAGAAAACACCTTAAGGAGAAATTGAGGACGAGTCCTCAATTCTGCCCTGTCAGAATGAAAAATGAAGTAAGGGCTTTTATATGATAAAGCCGCTCATTCTGACAACCGCCTGGCTGAAGCCAGGGCTAATAGAATCTTCACCTTCCATGTGAAATATTTTAATTCCACAGTGGTGAGTGGATCAAACCAATGTGACTTTAGGAAACTCAAAACAACATTGAGATCCCAAGGTGCCACTGGGGGCACAAAAGGAGGCTGTATATGCAGTACCCCTTTTACAAACGTCTGAACTTCAGGCACTGAAGCCAGTTCTTTCTGGAAGAAATTCGACAGGGTCGAAATTTGAACCTTAATGGACCCTAATTTTAGGCCCATAGACAGTCCTGTTTTCAGGAAATGTAGGAAACGACCCGGTTGGAATTCCTCTGTAGGGACCTTCTTGGCCTCACATCACGCAACATATTTTAGCCAAATGCGGTGAAAATGTTTTGCAGTTACATCCTTCCTGGCTTCGACCAGGGTAGGGATGACTTCATCTGGAATGCCCTTTCAGGATCCGGCGTTCAACTGCCATGCCGTCAAACGCAGCCGCGGTAAGTCTTGGAACAGACAAGGCCCCTGCTGGAGCAGGTCCTCTCTTAAAGGTAGAGGCCACGGTTCTTCCGTGAGCATCTCTTGAAGTTCCGGGTACCAAGTCCTTCTTGACCCATCCGGAACCACGAGTATCGTTCTTACTCATCTCCTTCTTATGATTCTCAGTACTTTTGGTATGAGATGCATAGGAGGGAACCCATACCCTGACTGGTACACCCACAGTGTTACCAGAGCGTCCACCGCTATTGCCTGAGGGTCCCTTGACCTGGCGCAATATCTGTCTAGTTTTTTGTTCAGGCGGGACGCCATCATGTCCACCTTTGGTTTTTCCCAACGGTTTACAATCATGTGGAAGACTTCCTGCTGAAGTCCCCACTCTCCCGGGTGGAGGTTATGCCTGCTGAGGAAGTCTGCTTCCCAGTTTTCCACTCCCGGAATTAACACTGCTGAGAGTGTTATCACATGATTTTTCGCCCAGCGAAGAATCCTTGCAGTTTCTGCCATTTCCCTCCTGCTTCATGTGCCGCCCTGTCTGTTTACGTGGGCGACTGCCGTGATGTTGTCCCACTGGATCAATACCGGCTGACCTTGAAGCAGAGGTCTTGCTAAGCTTAGAGCCTTGTAAATTGCCCTTAGCTCCAGTATATTTATGTGGAGAGAAGTCTCCAGACTTGATCACTCTCCCTGGAAATTTTATCCTTGTGTGACTGCTCCCCAGCCACTCAGGCTGGCATCCGTGGTCACCAGGACCCAGTCCTGAATGTCGAATCTGCGGCCCTTTCATAGATGAGTACTCTGCAGCCACCGCAGAAGAAAACACCCTTGTCCTTGGAGACAGGGTTATCCGCTGATGCATCTGAAGATGCGATCCGGACCATTTTCCCAGCAGATTCCACTGAAAGGTTCTTGCGTGAAATCTACCGAATGGGATCGCTTTGTAAGAAACCACCATTTTTCACAGGACCCTTGTGCAATGATGCACTGATACTTTTCCTGGTTTTATGAGGTTCCTGACTAGCTCGGATAACTCCCTGGCCTTCTTCTCCGGGAGAAAACATCCTTTTCTGGACTGCGTCCAGAATCATTCCTAGGAACATTAGACGTGTCGTCGGAAAAAGCTGCGATTTTGGAATATTTAGAATCCACTCGTGCTGTCGTAGAACTACTTGAGATAGTGCTACTCCGACCGCCAACTGTTCTCTGGACCTTGCCCTTATCAGGAAAGCGTCCATATTTCTTTTAGGAAGAATCATCATTTCGGCCATTACCATGGTAAAGACCCGGGGTGCCGTGGACAATCCAAACGGCAGCGTCTGAACTGATAGTGACAGTTCTGTACCACGAACCTGAGATACCCTTGGTGAGAAGGGCAAAATTTGGACATGTAGGTAAGTGTCCCTGATATCCAGTGACACCATATCGTCCTGGTTCGCTATCACTGCTCTGAGTGACTCCATCTTGATTTGAACCCTTGTATGTAATTGTTCAAATCTTTTAGATCTCACCGAGCCGTTTGGCTTCAGTACCACAATATAGTGTGGAATAATACCCCTTCCCTTGTTGTAGGAGGGGTACTTTGATTATCACCTGCTGGGAATACAGCCTGTGAATTTTTTCCCAATACTGCCTCCCTGTCGGAGGGAGACGTTGGTAAAGCAGACTTCAGGAACTTGTGAGGGGAAGACGTCTCGAATTTCCAATGTACACCTGGGATACTACGTGTAGGATCCAGGAGTCCACTTGCGAGTGAGCCCACTGCGTGCTGAAACTCTTGAGATGACCCCCCACCGCACCTGAGTCCGCTTGTATGGCCCCAGCGTCATGCTGCGGACTTGGCAGAAGCTGTGGAGGACTTCTGTTCCTGGGAATGGGCTGCCTGCTGCAGTCTTCTTCCCTTTCCTCTAACCCTGGGCAGATATGACTGGCCTTTTGCCCGCCTGCCTTTATGGGTACGAAAGGACTGAGATTGAAAAGACTGTGTCCTTTTCTGCTGAGATGTGACTTGGGGTAACAAAAGTGGATTTTCCAGCTGTTGCCATGGCCACCAGGTCCGATGGACCGCCCCTTTATACGGCAATACTTCCATGTGCCGTCTGGAATCTGCATCACCTGACCACTGTCGTGTCTATAAACATCGTTTGGCAGATATGGACATCACATCTACTCTTGATGCCAGAATGCAAATATCCCTCTGCGCATCTCGCATATATAGAAATGCATCCTTAAAATGCTCTATAGTCAATAAAATATTGTTCCTGTCAAGGGTATCAATATTTTCAGTCAGGAAATCCGACCAAGCCCCCCCAGCGCTGCACATCCAGGCTGAGGCGATTGCTGGTCGTAGTATAACACCAGTATGTGTGTATATACTTTTTAGGATATTTTTCAGCTTCCTATCAGCTGGCTCCTTGAGGGCGGCCGTATCTGGAGACGGTAACGCCACTTGTTTTTATAAGCGTGTGAGCGCTTATAACGCCCCTAAGGTGTGTTTCCCAACTCGCCCTCACTTCTGGCGGGAAAGGGTATACCTCCAATAATTTTCTATCGGAGGAAACCCACGTATCATCACACACTTTAATTTATCTGATTCAGGAAAAACTACAAGTAGATTATTCCCACCCTACATAATACCCTTTTTTGTGGTACTTGTAGTATCAGAAATATGTAACACCTCCTTCATTGCCCTTAACATGTAACGTGTGGCCCTAAAGGAAAATACGTTTGTTTCTTCACCGTCGACACTGAAGTCAGTGTCCGTGTCTGTGTCGACCAACTGAGGTAAATGGGCGTTTTTACAAGCCCCTGACGGTGTCTGAGACGCCTGGACAGGTACTAATTTGTTTGCCGGCCGTCTCATGTCGTCAACCGACCTTGCATCGTGTTGACATTATCACGTAATTCCTAAATAAGCCATCCATTCCGGTGTCGACTCCCTAGAGAGTGACATCACCAATCCAGGCAATTTGCTCCGCCTCCTCACCAACATCGTCCTCCTACATGTCGACACACACGTACCGACACACAGCACACACACAGGGAATGCTCTGATAGAGGACAGGACCCCACTAGCCCTTTGGGGAGACAGAGGGAGAGTTTGCCAGCACACACCAAAAACGCTATAATTATACAGGGACAACCCCTTATACAAGTGTTTTCCCTTATAGCATTTTCACATATGTAATCATATCGCCAAATAAGTGCCCCCCCTCTCTGTTTTAACCCTGTTTCTGTAGTGCAGTGCAGGGGAGAGCCTGGGAGCCTTCCTCACAGCAGAGCTGAGCAGGAAAATGGCGCCGTGTGCTGAGGAGAATAGGCCCCGCCCCCTAAAACGGCGGGCTCTTCTCCCGGAGTTTGTGACATCTGGCAGGGGTTAAATACATCCATATAGCCTCAAGGGCTATATGTGATGTATTTTAGCCATAAAAAAGGTATAATACATTGCTGCCCAGGGCGCCCCCCCCAGCGCCCTGCACCCTCAGTGACCGCTGGTATGAAGTGTGCTGACAACAATGGCGCACAGCTGCAGTGCTGTGCGCTACCTTATGAAGACTTGAAGTCTTCTGCCGCCTGTTTCTGGACCTCTGGACCTCTTCAACTTCGGCATCTGCAAGGGGGGTCGGCGGCACGGCTCCGGGACGAACCCCAGGGTGAGACCTGTGTTCCGACTCCCTCTGGAGCTAATGGTGTCCAGTAGCCTAAGAAGCAAATCCATCCTGCACGCAGGTGAGTTTACTTCTCTCCCCTAAGTCCCTCGTAGCAGTGAGCCTGTTGCCAGCAGGACTCACTGAAAATAAAAAACCTAACTTAAACTTTTATTCTAAGCAGCTCAGGAGAGCCACCTAGATTGCACCCTTCTCGGCCGGGCACAAAGATCTAACTGAGGCTTGGAGGAGGGTCATAGGGGGAGGAGCCAGTGCACACCACCTGATCCTAAAGCTTTTATTATTGTGCCCTGTCTCCTGCGGAGCCGCTAAACCCCATGGTCCTGACGGAGTCCCCAGCATCCACTTAGGACGTTAGAGAAAAAAAAAAAACACACATAGAAACCTCCATTATAGTTTACATTTTTATGAGTGGGACAGGGAGAGAAAATAATACACGGAGAGATCATTGATCTGTATGGAGTCAAGTAATGACAACACACACACTTGCTTAAAAGACTAAGGATGAAGCAAGGACTTCCTGCATCAATATCAGTAACGCACCTGTGTGCAAGGTCAGTCCTCCACGCTATAGATACATAATCCCTCTGCAAAAATCCATCTCCCCATGTCAAAATGTCTCAGACTGGAAACAGGACATCAAACTAGCATGTTGCTCTGTATTTTCCTTCAACAGGAAATCATAAAAATTAGAACTAAGGAGGGAGCGCAGGCAAATTAAAATGCCCAGTCAGCACGATGGTGGGTCCACCTACATATCACAGTAGGAATATGCAAAACCTTTGCCAAGAGGGTAAAGATCTTGGGTAATACGTAATAGCCTGCGATGTGCAGGATGTGTGGAAAGTTCTCAGAGTATGCCCATATTTTGCGGCAATTGTTTACAAGGCTCTGTATTTTCCTTCAATAGAAAACCAAAAAGTTATTTAGAAATAAGGGCACTAAATTGAAGTAGTCATTCAGCAAAAGGCCAATCATCCAATGTAGGGCTTAGGGGGGTAGTGGAAGAAGGTTAGAATACTTACCTAGCAGGTGTCGGGATTCTGCGCATCGGGATGCCGCTGTTGGTCTTCTGACAGCTGGCATCTCAAGCGCCAGCATCCCGTACCCAACCCAAGGGGACAAGCAGTAGGTTGGGACAAGCAGTAGGTTGGCACAAGCCACATATACTATTTTAACAAGGAGTTTATGCCTATATAGAGGTCACAGTCTTGTTGTTAATATATTTTAAAAAAAGGTGGGATTTTTTATTTTTAGCCTATAATGAATCTGAGAAGTATGTACAGATTTATTGCACAGATTTCTGACCCCAAACAGCTCTCTATGTGATATTATAATGAAAATATCAAAATAAGTGAAAGTCAACTAATTTTATGTATTTCTAATTATGGGAATGTATATTTTTATTACACACTCCCTGTTGTACCAGAGTAAAAGCTGATCGTTTAAGGCGTGAGAATTAAAAAATTGATATATGTCTGTTAGAATTTATTGTGTACACACCTAAATCTGACAATTATATTAACACATCAGATTCCACGGGAGAAAAACGCAAAGTAAAGTACGCAGTGGTAATATTTTGGTTTTACTCTCCTATTTTCATTCTTTATTTCACATCATATACAGAAGTTCTCTGTGTATGTGCTTTTAAATATTTTGCTGGTTTTGTCATGAATTTATTAGTATTAAACAGAACAATATTTAAGATTTAATGTCATTGTGTGTGCCACCACAAGACAACACCCTTTTCCTTCCTCCTTATTGCATATATAAAACCGTATACAGGCTGTCCACTCACAGTAGCAGTCAAAGATTATTACATCATGTTTTATTTGGCATACAGAGCTATGGCGTGTCAGTGTATGGATTTAACGCACGTTAAAATGTTAGAAATGCAGATGAAAACAAAGATATGAACTGCATACTAACTAGTATATTTTGATTTCAATGTATGTAGATGTAAAAGACAAGACATTAACCAGCACTTACCCCCTATCATTCCATCTGCTTCATCTGGCTGCAGACTGGCAACGCTTGTTGAG
Source organism: Pseudophryne corroboree (assembly GCF_028390025.1). Lineage (NCBI taxonomy): Eukaryota > Metazoa > Chordata > Amphibia > Anura > Myobatrachidae > Pseudophryne > Pseudophryne corroboree. Next base: position 628,616,317 of record NC_086448.1, read on the forward strand.
TCCATACGTAGCTGTAAATCTGCCAATCTGGCACGAAGCTGTTCAATGTCACTTTCTTTGCTATCTAGCTGCATCTGAAGGTCATTCTTGTTGTTGCTCTCTTCAGTTAATTGCTAAAAAGTAACAATATTACAGTGTATAGCGACAGTAATGCCACTTTCAGGCAGAAAACCCGGCAATTACCCGGCATTTCAGTGCCCGGTCGTGTTGCCGGTCCCTGTCCGACACCCCCTTTTCACACATGCAAGCAAATTACCGGGTCGAATTTTGACCCGGTAATTTGCGGATCAACACGGGTATTTTGTCTGTGTTAAAGGGTCAACTTACGTCGAAATTCCTGGGTCTTCAACTCTGGTAAATTCCAGGGTCGTAGTCCTGGGAATTTCAACCCGGGTTAACCCTTTCACACAGAAAAAGGACCCGCGTGTTTCATGAAATTACCAGGTAGAACTGCTTCACCCGGTAATTTCAGTTTCTGTGTGAAAGGGGTATAATACGGTCTTGTTTGAAGGGCTTTGTCTTATTGTGACTTCAGTACAATAATCTAACCCAGTTTTATTTTTTGGGCAGTCCATCTGGCAAAAATCCCCTGCCCCTACATTTTCTATATGACATTAAAGCCTATTTTAGGCAAACAAGGGGGGTATAATACTATGGCGTTGCTACAAAGTGTCAGGAACAGAGAACTAAAACAATGATACAACATTTAGAGTGTCATTCTCGCTGTGTTGAGTAACTAAATTTGCATTTATTGTCTAGCATTGTTCAAAAGTTACAGTTTTGTTAATTTTATAAACTACAATATTCCATTTATATTGTATCTTGCCACTATAGTCACTTTGCATTGGAGTCTATGGCCAAAATCTTATTTTACTACAGCCAAGAGTGCAACTTGGCAGCACCCACTTATGTTGGTAAATGTGACAAAGCAAAAAAAATGGTAGGCTCTCTCTGCGGAGTGACATATGACACCATATTTTAGTAGATCTTCAGCAGCGCCGTAACTAAGTGTGTGCCAAGGGGGCTTGGCACACAGCGTAGTTGCCCTGAGGGCGCAACGGCCAGCGGCATGTAATGAGTCAAATTGACTCATTACATGCCGCCTCTGTGTGCGCCGTGCGCGGCTGGAGGGAGAGACCACCAGCGCCGGGTTCAAGGAGGAGGAGGGAGGGGGAGCAGGGAGCCGCAGCAGCGCTATTTGATTGGTAGTAAGCGCCACTGCAGCATCCCCCTCTCCTTCTGTATTGGCTGCCTGGCGCTGCTATGGATGCTGGGATGCGGTTCCTTCATCCCAGCATCCATAGCAGCGCCGGGCAGCCAATACAGAAGGAGAGGGGGATGCTGCAGCGGCGCTTACTACCAATCAAATAGCGCTGCTGCGGCTCCCTGCTCCCCCTCCCTCCTCCTCCTTCTCATCTCACTGCCTGCACCGAGAGGGAGATGCCAGCACGAGGAGCCTGTCAGCGGGGAGAAGGTAAGTATATCCCTCTCTCTCTTTCTTTCTCTCTCTCTCAGGGGGACACCGTCTGCCGCAATGTGTAAAAAGGGGTCCTGGCTGCCGCAATGTGTAAAGAGGGGGCCTGGCTGCCGCAATGTGTAAAGAGGGGGCCTGGCTGCCGCAATGTGTAAAGAGGGGGCCTGGCTGCCGCAATGTGTAAAAAGGGGTCCTGGCTGCCGCAATGTGTAAAAAGGGGTCCTGGCTGCCGCAATGTGTAAGAAGGGGGCCTGGCTGCCGCAAAGGGGTAAAATGGGGTCCTGGCTGCCGCAATGTGCAAAAAGGGGGCCTGGCTGCCGCAATGTGTAAAAAGGGGTCCTGGCTGCCGCAATGTGTAAAAAGGGGGTCTGGCTGCCGTAATGTGTAAAAAGGGGGACTACTGTGCACCGTAGTATGAATTGCTATTATTTCGTGGCCACGCCCCTTCCCCGTGAAGCCACGCCCCTATAAATTTTGCGCGCGCCGTAGGCGCGCACTGCCCCTATCTTACATTGGGGGGGGGGGGGGGGGCGCGCCACTGTCGTTTCTTGGACACAGCGCTAAAATGCCTAGTTACGGCACTGATCTTCAGTGAATAAAATTAAAACCGTTTCAGAGGCTACAGCTTCTCTCTATTGCTTACCATTAGCATATCCTCCATCTCTTTCTGAAACTTAGTAACCATCTGGTTGTATTTCTCCTTCTCCTGGTTCAGATCCAACTGCAGCTTACGGTTTTCTTTTTCTTTCTTCCTTAAGTCCTGCGTGTTTGCTTTCTTCCTGTCCAGTTTGAAATCTTTTCGATTCATAATCTCAGCCAGTTTGTTCACAGCCTAGAACATGATCAGAAGACCTAAGTAATAACTCATCATTGCATAAACATTACACTAGCACATAAGGCTTGTTATGTTACAGGCTTCCACAATGGGTCCATTTTAGTAATGTGCTGCACTCGTTGGTATTAGCCTGGTAACAGTCTGACAATGGTGCTTACAGTACTTCCTTGTTTGCCCTGTGTACATATACATGTCCACAGATGGCGGAATTAAGTTGAATAGTTAACAATAAAATGTTTGAATGTGCAAAATGAGGGTAATATGCTAGGAAGAGCCAAGTAGCAGCTACTATTGATACTAAATATTAATAGACTACATGAGTGCTGCTTAAATATTTACATAGAAGTGGATGAATAAATGTTACAGCTACAAATTAAATTCTACTTTTACAAAGAAGAATCTCAATCTATAGGAAGTTTGCCAGGAAAAGGCTATTCTGCGTCTCAGCTTGGTACAGGCCAACAGTAGTGAAAAACAACAAATGACTATAACGATCGCTGACAAATAAAGCAGATGTGATGACACGACAAGCCGTTACCTGAGTTTTAAGCGTTCTTTCAGTGTTTATATTTTTTTCATATAAAATCTTCATGTTGCTAATTTCCTCCTCTTTCAAACTGAATTCTGTAAAAACAAAAAGAAAATACATAATTCTGAGAAAATGTCATGACTGTCTGTTTTTCTCACTCATCTGATAATGGGCAATGCTCACCAAGCACCCATTTATCCAAGTACTCCCAAATACTGTGTAAATGTGTCCCATACATTTATTTATAAACATAAACCAAGCAACACTCCTTAAACACTTAAAAACTGTCCCAGTTAATTTGTTTAGAAACACTTTATTTACTGGCTTCAGACGCAGCAGCGGATCACATAGGTTTTCAGGAGGTGCCTATGGCATTACCATAGATATACACAGCGGCTGCGCCCAAAGACAACCGATATCTGAAGCTGGCCCTTGTCAGCTGATTTGTAGGATTACCGTGTGGCAGATAATGACCCATGTTTCGTTTTAAGTACTCATTCATTTCTTCACTTCTTTCACTAGATTACTGCAAACGGTTTAGATTGGATTTTTGCAGTAATGTTTACAAATAAGTTTATAATTCACAGTAAATGGAGACCTGATAAAATATGGACAAGACAACCAAGTGTCACAATCCCAATATTTACCCTGGTCATTGTAACATACCTTCTTCCAGTGTCTTAACCCTTTCACTCAACTCAGCATTTTCTTTTGTTAACGTATGCACATTTTTAGTGAATGTGGTATTTGTTTCTTCCAGCTGAAATCAAATAATAAAAAGGTTCTGCATTAACTCTGTTAGCTTTAAGAACTTCCTTTAAACTAAGAAATGCTAAACAAAGCTAGAGAAGACGAAGGGGGGGGGGGCTCGATACCCAGATACCCGTAGCCTGTGTGAAACAGATCAGTTGTCAGGTACACATGCACCAGCCAATGGGGATGCTCTAATTGAAGGTGAGCAACTAAGCAAAAATCCCAAACTTTCTGAGAATGTTACAGCTTCCAAAACACAGCTACAAGAACCTCTATAAAAATAAGATTTTAAACCTACCGGTAAATCTTTTTATCATAGTACGTAGAGGATGCTGGGGACTCTGTAAGGACCATGGGGATAGACGGGCTCCGCAGGAGACATGGGCACTTTAAGAAAGAACTTTAGGTATGGGTGTGCACTGGCTCCTCCCTCTATGCCCCTCCTCCAGACCTCAGTTAGAGAAACTGTGCCCAGAGGAGACGGACAGTACGAGGAAAGGATTTTTGTTAATCCAAGGGCAAGATTCATACCAGCCACACCAATCACACCGTATAACTTGTGATATACTAACCAGTTAACAGTATGAAAATAACATAGCATCAGTCCGAGACCGATGAAACTACAACATAACCCTTTAGTAAGCAAAACTAATTACAAGCCTTGCAGAAGTAGTCCGCACTTGGGACGGGCGCCCAGCATCCTCTACGGACTACGAGAAAAAGATTTACCGGTAGGTTTAAAATCTTATTTTCTCTTACGTCCTAGAGGATGCTGGGGACTCCGTAAGGACCATGGGGATTATACCAAAGCTCCCAAATGGGCGGGAGAGTGCGGATGACTCTGCAGCACCGATTGAGCAAACAGGAGGTCCTCCTCAGCCATGGTATCAAACTTATAGAATTCTGCAAAGGTGTTTGAACCCGACGAAGTAGCAGCTCGGCACAGCTGTAGTGCCGAGACCCCTCGGGCAGCTGCCCAAGAAGAGCCCACCTTCCTAGCGGAATGGGCCTTGACCGATTTTGGTAACGGCAATCCAGCCGTAGAATGAGCCTGCTGAATCGTGATACAGATCCAGCGAGCAATAGTCTGCTTTGAAGCAGGAGCGCCAACCTTGTTGGCTGCATACAGGACAAACAGTGCTTCTGTTTTTCTGACTCTAGCCGTTCTGGCCACGTAAATTTTCAAAGCCCTGACCACATCAAGGGACTCGGAATCCTCCAAGTCTCGCGTAGCCACAGGCACCACAATAGGTTGGTTCATATGAAAAGATGACACCACCTTAGGCAGAAATTGAGGACGGGTCCGCAATTCCGCTCTATCCATATGGAAAACCAGATAGGGGCTTTTATGAGACAAAGCCGCCAAATCCGACACTCGCCTAGCCAAAGCCAAGGCTAACAACATGACCACCTTCCAAGTGAGATATTTTAACTCCACCGTTTTAAGTGGTTCAAACCAGTGCGACTTAAGGAAACTCAACACCACATTAAGGTCCCAAGGCGCCACCGGAGGTACAAAAGGAGGCTGAATATGCAGCACTCCCTTCACAAAAGTCTGTACTTCTGGGAGAGAAGCTAATTCTTTCTGAAACAAAATGGATACGGCCGAAATCTGAACCTTAATGGAGCCTAATTTTAGGCCCATATTCACTCCAGTTTGTAGAAAGCGAAGGAAACGGCCCAGATGGAATTCTTCCGCAGGAGCATTCCTGGCCTCACACCAAGAAACATACTTTCGCCATATACGGTGATAATGTTTAGCTGTCACGTCCTTCCTAGCCTTTATCAGAGTAGGGAATGACCTCATCCGGAATGACCTTTTCCGCTAGGATCCAGAGTTCAACCGCCATTGCCGTCAAACGCAGCCGCGGTAAGTCTTGGAACAGACAGGGCCCCTGTAGCAACAGGTCCTGCCTTAGAGGAAGAGGCCACGGATCGCCTGTGAGCATCTCCTGCAGATCCGGATATCAGGCCCTTCGCTGCCAATCTGGAACAATGAGAATTGTCTGTACTCCTGTTTTTCTTATTATTCTCAACACCTTTGGGATGAGAGGAAGAGGAGGAAACACATAAACCGACTGGAACACCCACGTTTCACTAGGGCGTCTACAGCTACCGCCTGAGGGTCTCTTGACCTGGCGCAATACCTCTGCAGCTTTTTGTTGATGCGGGACGCCATCATGTCTATCTTGGGCAGTCCCCACTGACTTGTAATCTGTGCAAAGACTTCCTGATGAAGTCCCCACTCTCCTGGATGCAGGTCGTGCCTGCTGAGGAAGTCTGCTTCCCAGTTGTCTACTCCCAGAATGAACACTGCTGCCAGTGCGCTTACATGATTTTTCGCCCAGCGAAGAATCCTGGTGGCTTCCGCCATTGCCACTCTGCTCCTTGTGCCGCCTTGGCGGTTTACATGAGCCACTGCGGTGATGTTGTCTGACTGAATCAGAACTGGTAGGTCGCGAAGTAAGGTCTCCGCTTGACGAAGGGTGTTGTATATGGCCCTCAGCTCCAGGACGTTGATGTGAAGACAAGCCTCCTGACTTGTCCAAAGTCCTTGGAAGTTTCTTCCCTGTGTGACTGCTCCCCAACCTCGGAGGCTCGCGGCCGTGGTCACCAGAACCCAGTCCTGAATGCCGAACCTGCGGCCCTCTAGAAGGTGAGCACTCTGTTGCCACCACAGGAGAGATACCCTGGCCTTGGGGGACAGGGTGATCATCCGATGAATCTGTAGATGTGACCCGGACCACTTGTCCAGAAGGTCCCATTGGAAGGTCCTCGCATGGAACCTGCTGCTGAAGGGAATGGCCTCGTACGATGCCACCATCTTTCCCAGGACTCGAGTGCAGTGATGCACTGACACCTGTTTTGGCCTCAATAGGCTCCTGACCAGGGTCATGAGTTCCTGAGCCTTTTCTATCGGAAGATAAACCCTTTTCTGGTCCGTATCCAGAATCATGCCCAAGAAGGTCAGACGAGTCGTAGGAACCAACTGCAACTTCGGGATATTGAGAATCCAGCCGTGTTGCTGTAACACTTTCAGTGAAAGTGACACGCTGCTCAGCAACTGCTCTCTTGATCTCGCTTTTATGAGGAGATCGTCCAAGTACGGGATAATTGTAACACCCTGCTTGCGCAGGAGCACCGTCATTTCCGCCATTACCTTGGTGAAAATCCTCGGGGCCGTGGAAAGCCCAAACGGCAACGTTTGAAATTGGTAATGACAATCCTGTACCGCAAATCTCAGGTACGCCTGATGAGGTGGATATATGGGAACAAGAAGGTATGCATTCTTTATGTCCAGGGATACCATAAACTCCCCCCCTTCCAGGCTGGCGATGACCGCTCTGAGCGATTCCATCTTGAATTTGAACCTTTTCAAGGTTCAGGGATTTTAAATTTAAAATGGGTCTGACCGAACCGTCCGGTTTCGGGACTACAAACAGGGTTGAATAATATCCCTTCCCTTGCTGAGGTACGGGAACCTTGACCACCACCTGTTGAAGATACAATTTGTAAATTGCATTTAAAACTAACTCCCTTTCTGGGGGAGAAGCCGGCAGGGCCGATTTGAAAAACCGGCGAGGAGGCACCTCTTCGAATTCCAGCTTGTAACCCTGAGAAACAATTTCTATTGCCCAGGGATCCACTCGTGAGTGAACCCAGATGTGGCTGGGAACTAGCTGTGTTGTGCAGCTTTTTCCCCCTGCCCTTACCTCTGGCCAAAAAGGACGCACCACGTACTTTGTTTCTCTGTGACCGAAAGGACTGCATTTGATAATGTGGCACTTTCTTATGCTGTGAGGGAATATAAGGCAAAAAATTGGATTTACCAGCTGTAGCTGTGGAGACCAGGTCCGAGAGACCTTCTCCAAACAATTCCTCACCCTTGTAAGGTAAAACCTCCATATGCCGTTTTGAGCCGGCATCACCTGTCCATTGTCGGGTCCATAGGACTAGTCTAGCAGAAATCGACATGGCGTTGACTCTAGAACTCAGTAAACAAATGTCTCTTTGAGCATCTCTCATATATAAGACAGCATCTTTTATATGTCCTAGGGTCAATAAGATAGTATCCTTATCCAGGGTCTCAATCTCCGCTGATAAGGTATCTGTCCACGCTGCTACAGCGCTACAAACCCAAGCCGACGCAATAGCCGGTCTGAGTAAAGTACCAGAATGTGTGTAAATGGATTTCAAAGTAACCTCCTGCTTGCGATCAGCAGGATCCCTTAGGGCAGCCGTATCTTGGGATGGCAGCGCTACCTTTTTGGATAAGCGTGTTAACGCTTTGTCCACCCTAGGGGTGGAGTCCCACCGTATCCCGTCCTTAGCTGGGAAAGGATACGCCATAAGAATCCTTTTGGGAATCTGCAGTTTTTTGTCTGGAGATTCCCACGCTTTTTCACACAACTCGTTCAGCTCATGAGAAGGGGGAAAGGTTACCTCAGGTTTCTTTCCCTTATACATGTGTACCCTCGTGTCAAGGACCGGGGGTTCCTCTGTGATATGCAAAACATCTTTTATTGCAATAATCATATATCGAATACATTTAAGCCACTTTTGGCTGTAATTTTGCATCATCGTAGTCGACACTGGAGTCAGTATCCGTGTCGGTATCAGTGTCTACTATTTGGGATAGTGGGCGCTTTTGAGACCCCGAAGGTCCCTGCGACATAGGGACAGACATGGGTTGACTCCCTGGCTGTTCCCTAGCTTCAGCTTTGTCTAATCTTTTGTGCAATAAATTCACATTAGCACTTAAAACATTCCACATATCCATCCAGTCAGGTGTCGGCGTTGTCGACGGAGACACCACATTCATTTGCTCCACCTCCTCCCTAGGAGAGCCTTCTACCTCAGACATGTCGACACACGCGTACCGACACACCACACACACACAGGGAATCCTCTTATCTGAAGACAGTTCCCCCACAAGGCCCTTTGGAGAGACAGAGAGAGAGAGAGAGTATGCCAGCACACACCCAGCGCAAATGACCCAGGAAAAAACACAATATGTTTACCCAGATAGCGCTGTAATCTGTATATTGCGCCAATTATGTGCCCCCCTACCTTCTTTAAAACCCTCTTTCACCGTGGATAAGCAGGGGAGAGTCCGGGGAGCTTCCTCTCAGCGCTGTGGAGAAAATGGCGCTGGTGAGTGCTGAGGAAGAAGCCCCGCCCCCTCGGCGGTGGGCTTCTGTCCCGCTCAAATATCGAAAAAACCTGGCTGGGGCTCTTTATATATACAGTGCCCAGCTGTATATATACACATTTGCCAGAAAAAGAGGTTTTATTGCTCCCCCCTGCGCCCTGCACCCTTACAGTGACTGCCGTTTGTGTGTGCTGTGTGGGAGCAATGGCGCACAGCTTTACTGCTGTGCGTTACCTCAGTGAAGATCTGAAGTCTTCTGCCGCCTCTGAAGTCTTCTTTCTTCTCATACTCACCCGGCTTCTATCTTCCGGCTCTGCGAGGAGGATGGCGGCGCGGCTCTGGGATGGACGGCGAGGGTGAGACCTGCGTACCGATCCCTCTGGAGCTAATGGTGTCCAGTAGCCTAAGAAGCAGAGCCTTGAAACTCACAGAAGTAGGTCTGCTTCTCTCTACTCAGTCCCTGGATGCAGGGAGTCTGTTGCCAGCAGGCTCCCTGAAAATAAAAAACCTAACAAATATACTTTCTTTCAGGAAACTCAGGAGAGCTCCCTGTAATGCACCAAGTCTCCTCTGGGCACAGTAGTAAACTGAGGTCTGGAGGAGGGGCATAGAGGGAGGAGCCAGTGCACACCCATACCTAAAGTTCTTTCTTAAAGTGCCCATGACTCCTGCGGAGCCCGTCTATCCCCATGGTCCTTACGGAGTCCCCAGCATCCTCTAGGACGTAAGAGAAAATAAACAAACATAATAAAAAGACTAACCCATCCCACTCTCGTAAGAGATAGGTAATTCTCTAAAGTAATTGACACTAATTATTTAGGAGGCTATTCGGCAAATGGAGACTGAAGTTTTGCAATTTTTATAAAACTCTTTGAACTAGTATGAACACAAACACTCATTAACATAAGGAAAAACAAAAAAATTGTCAATTGTCAAGAATACAGGTAATAATACAGAAACATGAGTCAAAATACATACTGTAGTCTAAAGGAGTCCCATATCAACCCCAGCTTCGCCCAGCTACTGTAATGTGTCACAGAAATGCTCCAAAACAGCAAATTCAATTTCGGTTTGTCAGTATCTAGACCTTCCGACCTCTCCACTGCCTTGCTGATCCAAGCTGAAGCCAAGCTTGGTTTATGAAAGGCCCCAAAGCTAATCTCAGGCCAACAGTCTTAAAGAAAGCATTCATTTTCCTACCCATGTTATCCTGTAAAGCAACAGTGTATAAAATCAGAATGGTGGTGGTACAAGGATGCAAGCTATGGAAATATCCACATTGGGGATTACCAATTGGTCAATTGGCCACACTAGGAGAGGACAGAGATAGGTAACAGGATACCTGAAATTGTTAATCAGGCACTGCCAATACTTCAGAATGCAGGTGCTCCTACTATGTAACGGAGCAGAAAACACCATTATTTAAACAGCGAAGTGCAGAAAATCTACACTTCCTTGCAGTCTCTGATTTCTAGTGCAAATGGAAAGCAAATTAAGTGGGATTATTCCTGTGCATGGGGAATTTGCCCGAAGTCATATTGCTCTCTATGGAAGAGGACAGTTGAAGCAGACACTGCCAAGCTGGGTGTCTTTACAGAAGACGACACAGTAGGCTGGTCAGAGACTCTGGCGGGAGCAATGCTACTTCCCACAGGTCGTGTGACCTGGCTATGGTTAGATCTGTCTTCTCACTGGGTGCATTAGCAGACAAGCAGGGCCACTGGAAATCTGGCACATACAGGGCATCAGGTCATTTACAGTGACATCTGGAGAAAGCAAATGTTTTGCTGCTGTCCCTCTCTGGACGTACGCCTCTTCCAGACAGAGAAAGGAGCTGATTTTGAGTTGAATGTTAAGTGGCTGCTGCCGTGGAATCCTGATTTACTATCACTTTATGCTCATGCGAGAATCCATAGAGCTAATGCAGGGGTTTGTGCATCTGCAAGCAGAAAGATGTGCTGCCGCAACAATCACCATTTTATCTGCACCTGCGGCAGTCCCAAGCTAAGTGCAAGACATCCGTCAAGCAATGGTCTACCTGCTCAGGGCTGGCGGGAAATTAAAACATTACACATGTGAGAGCTCTTGTTACCTTCCTTATTGAACCACCCTCGTAATAATCAGAAAATAAAATACATTCATTACACTTTACCTTGCGGATAGTATGGTCTTTCTCTGTAACATCTTGCCTGCTCCTTGTAGACAGCTTCTTGTTCTCTTGGGACAGCTCAAAGCATTGCTCTTCCAGCAGGGCCCTGGCAAGCTGCTCTGATTCTGCTTTGGTTACAGCAAGATCTAACTGTGCAGCAAGAGCCTCTCTGTAGAATCAGGAGGGTTGTTTGTTTTTTACAAAAATTAATAATTGTATTTTCAATTAATTTAACAAACAGAAGCGTATATAACATATACACGTGACAAAGACATATACATATTTCTCTACATTTTATTTCTGAAGTTTTTTTTTCTAATTTTAAATGAAAAATGACTCCTACTGACTAAGGGGGTTATTCAGAGATGGACACAGATCACTGTATATGCAGCAAGATCTGCGGCCATCTCCTCACATGCTGGGTGCCGCCTAGCACAGGGCAAAGCCATCCAGCATATTTGTGGCGCTGCCTCACGATGCACTGAACTGAGGATGACCACTGCCAGTCCGCCATATTTTTAATTGGAGCGGTTTCGCCGACCACCATGTTGCCGACCACCCAACTCCGGCCAGTCTCAGTTATGTTGGAGATGCATCCTTTAGGGAAGTGCCCACAATGTGACTGGCCGCGCATTTGCGATGTACGGCAAACTGCGATACAGCCACATTAACGGCCGGGTCTGAATTAGGCCCTAAGTGTGGCAGGTGTTAAAGGGTAAACTTACAAGTTATAATAATAATGATAAAAAAGTAAAAACCACCAAAATGTGGATTATGTTGGCATCAGAAAGGCTAAATCAAGTTCTTATTCAAATTAAGATTACTACAGGGGTGAACAAATAGCCTTCATATTTTCTCAGGTTCTTGTAGGATTTTCAGCAATCACACTACAAAACTTCCTGGCAATATATAAATGGTAATAGATCTATGAGGATTTTAACAAGCACAGGGAATGCTTCCGGCCAACAGTTTCTGTCAGACAAATGTTACTAAGTGGAAGCTACACAGAATAGTTATGAACATTAAACCTCCTATAAAATATGTCCACTGAATCAATGTTATTACAACACACTATACAGTCTTTGCAATGTATTAGAGGATACATATAACTGGACACATACTTCTCATTGTGAAGTTCGTGTAATTTCTTATCCAAGTCTTGGCTGAGCTTCGCCTTCTCCTCAACTTCTTCTTTCAGTTCTTTAACCTGAGTTTTGTATAGAGTCTGGAAGATAGTAGTGAAGATGTGAGGGTTTTTCTCGAATACCTAGCACTGCCTGCTATGACTTATGTCACAGTGTTTTTATAGCTGCACGGTAACAGTTGACCATAACAAATACACTGAAGGCAGGCAGATCTTGGGCTCAGCAAACATCATGTAGGGGAAGATTTATCAAAGCTTGGAGATAAAATGGAGAGAGAGAAAGTTCTAACCAATCAGCTTCTAACTGACATTTGACAGGCTATGTTTGGAAAATGACGGTTAGGAGCTGATTGGTTGGTACTTTATCTTTCTCCACTATATCTCCAAGCTTTGATAAAATTCCCCCTAAACCTGATTAATAATGAAATCTTTGGGTTCAAAGCCAGAGGCCTGGAACTTTTATATTCAGTTACTGGCTACCAGACTTCAGTACACAGTGACCGAAGTGCACCCTAAGTATAGGTTCAGAGGGGAAGTATGCAAGTCAAAAAGCAAGATTTTGGATCTTACCGGTTAAATCTGGTTCTCTGATGCTATGGGGGAGACTAGAGAAGACCACAGGGGTATAACAGTGCTGGAGGAGGCTGGGCACTGAAAGGATAACTTTTTAGGGCAGCCCAAGCTCGTCCTTCCCTAAGCTCCACTCAATGCACAAGCAAAGCAGTTTTAGTTTAGCAAAGTCCAAGAGAGAGAGAGTAAAAAAAGAGAAGCAAAAACCAGGCACACAATCACACAAATGAGTGAAGAACCTGGTATAACATAAACCCGAACACACCCCAAGAGAACCTGGAGCGAATGGGAGGGTGTCCAGTGTCCCCCATGGCATCAGAGAAACCGATTTAACAGGTAAGAACAAAAATCTTGTTTTATGGTCGATGCGTGGACTTTCTGCGTCGTCAGAGCTAAAAGCCCATCGGAACTCAGGACACAAAAAATAAAATGCCTGGCCTGTGCAGGTAGTGGGGTATACAGCAGGAGCATCTGAACTGCCCTAAAAGTTAGCCTTTTAGTGCCCAGCCTCCTCCAACAATGCTATACGCCTGTGGTCTTCTCCAGTGTCTCCCCATGGCTGTAGGAGAAAAAGGAAACAATTGTTGTAAGCCATGAATACCCCCAGTTTCAGAGAGCCCATAAAGCCACAAGGAAGATCAGTCTCAGATCTTCCCCATGTGTCAACACTGATGGATAGAGACTATGCTGGATTTAGCTGTAGTTTATGAGTAATCTGCTGTCAGATACAGGTTACACTGAATCTATCAGAGGTGGCAAAATGTAATGCTGGGAACAAACTAGGACAATGGATCAGCCGTACAGCTGATCCGCCAACCTATTGGACGAATGGTGAGTGCATACACACTTACAGATGGCTTGTTCCCAGGATGACAAACTGTAACATAGCGTACTGTAGCGTATGCAATGCATTCACTTAAATGGGAGCTGCGTGCGCCCGCCACCCCATTGAAATGAATGGGAGCCAGCTAACAACGCATACGCAGCAGCATGCCGCGGTGAATAAGCATCACAGTCCTGCTTCAGTAAGCTGCTATATGCAGAAACACTGTAGCAGGACACATCTGTACTAATCGACGGCCTGATGTGATGTCAGTCACCGGTGGCCTCTGCCTGTACACACAGCATGATGCGCCGATATACATGCAGATAATAGGATTTTGGTACTTACCAGGTAAATCCTTTTCTTTGAATCCATAGGGGGCACTGGAGTACTCTTGGGATATGGACGGCGTAGCAGAAACAAAGGCACTGAATATTTAAATTTAGAACTCTCCACCCCTCCATATCCCAGAGTACCTCAGTGTACGACCTCAGTGTTTTTACTGAGCGAACTACTATAGAGAGGTTGACAATGGAGAATTCCTATAACATAACGGACAACCACAAAGTTGACCCATAACTTTAATGTCAACTAAACAGTTGACAGCATAACCGATAGACCTTTATAATTTGAACCAATCGGTGAAAATATGTTACCATAAGCTCCTCTGAGCTTAATACAAAACAGGTAAAATGTGTTACCATAAGCTCCTCTGAGCTTAAAACAACCCAGGTAAAACTGCTCTGGGTGGGCGTCCAGTGCCCCCTATGGATTCAAAGAAAAGGATTTACCTGGTAAGTACCAAAATCCTATTTTCTTTTTCATCCACTAGGGGTCACTGGAGTACTCTTGGGACGTACCAAAGCTTCCCTCGTGGGCGGGAGAGCTGTTTGGCCCTTGTAACAGTAGGCGGCCAAAGCTAGATGCTGATGCCGCAACCGTTTCATAACGTGTAAACGTGCACAAACGTGTGCACTGAAGGCTATGTAGCCGCGTCGTAGACGCTCCACGACCAGCTGGTCCTGACATTCCCACAGAACCTGTGGGATGAGCTATTACTGACGTAGGCGACTGTAACTTAGCCTTAAAGTAAGCCTGACTTGTAGTCATTGTTATCCAACTGGATAATGTCTGCTGAGAAACTGGCTAACCCCAGTTGGCAGCATCATAGAGAACAAACAACGTATCCGTATTACGTACTGTAGACGTTCGGAACATATAGACGCGTAATGCGTGTACCACATTCAGAATTCTAGAATGTGCTGTCAACACAGGAACCACTATTGGTGTATTGATGTGAAGAATAAGAAAACGGAATTGGTCCGAAGTTCTGCTTTGTCATGAGAAAACTCAAATACGGTGGCTTGGAATACAAGGCACCCAAATATGAAAACAAAACCCTTGCCGAAGCTAAGGCTAGAAGAAAAATGTTTTCCAAGTGAGAAACTTAAGCCCCATTTGTTGTAAGGGTTCAAAATATGAAAACTGTAAGAAATCTGAACCCAACCTCAAGTCGCCTGGCGCTGTAGGTGGGATAAATGGAGGCTGCACTTTGATGACACCTTGTAGAAAGGTGTGTACCGACGCAATAGAGTCAAACGTCTTTGAAAATAAGTTGACCACACAGATACCTGCACCCTCAGTGCAGATAAACGCAGTTCTCCATCCCACCCCGTTTGTAAAATAACAGAATACGGGTAACTTGAAAGATGATGTCGGAAACTTCCGAGCTTTACCACCTATATAGGCACACCAAATTTTGTAATAATGAGCTGCCGTAAGCGGCTTACTAGCTCGTAACATGGTTGGTATAACCGATACTGTAATGTCCTATTTCTTTTCTTAAGAGGGCGGTCTGAACCCCCACCCCGTCAACCGCAGCCGCGGTACATAGGTAATAGGTACATAGGTAATTAGGGGTAAAAGAACGGTTCCTGTTGTAACAGGTTGGACGTATTATGAGCGGGCCAAGATCGTGTGCAAGTATTCCTTGGAGATTCGAGAAGCCAGCTCTCCAAAACCCATGAGATATTACCAGTATGACTGTGACGAACTGTCTTATGATCCGTTGTAGCAACGGAGAGAGCAGCGGAAACTGGTGGAGCCAGATGCATGATGCTGAATGACCACACGAAAGTGAGAAATTCCACCGCCACTGCCCTTGTGATCTGTCGTTCTGTACACATACTGAGCGTTTGTAATTGTGGCGAGATGCCATCATGTATACCGGAGGATAACCCCTTTTGTGGACTCACATATGAAACACCTCTGGATTTAATGCCCAGTTTTCAGGATATAAATCCCGACGGGTGAGATCATCTGTCTAACAGATATCCACTTACAGAATGAACCCTGTCGACAACATCACCTAATGGTGTTCTGGGCAATTGAGGATTCAAGCTACCTGCCGCATTGCCATGCGGCTTCTTGGTCCTCCCTGCTGTATATGCAACTCCCGTTGCGTTGTCTGACTGTACTTGGACAGACTGAAAGCGAAGCATGTAGTGCATTGTAAATTACACGGAGTTCCAGGACATTTATAGACAGCAATCTGTCGTGATCCGTGTCGCTGACCTTTTTAACTACAACTCCTCAACCTCTGAGACTCTCGTCCAGAGTATATACACCCTCGCCCCCCTGTGGGAAACGCGAGAGAAGCCCAGCGAACTAAAGCGCTTTGAAAACACATTATTGTTCCTAATAGGCGAATACACCAATGTACCGCTAGTGTGCGTGGTTCTTGCTGGTGTAGTAGGTACATTTGATTTACCGTATTTATAATCATACCTAGGAATTGAAGTCGTTCAGACGGAATTAGATGCGATTTTGAACTTGACCTGCCACCATGGTGTACGTTAGTAGCGCCAGTAAGAAGAACCTCTGTTGAGACAGAGTTCTTATGAGCAGATCGTGTAAGTATGGAACGATTGTCACTGGCAGGGCTCTGAGATGAGCTATCATCACCAACATCACTTTGTAAATACCCGAGGCGTTAACATGAAGCCAAACGGTAGATGAAATGGTTAATAGTTGTGGCGTTTTGCAAAACGCTAGAACCTGTGATGCGGTGACCAAACCGGAATGGGTATTGAAGATCAAGCGCAATTATGCAATTTTGTGGCTTCAAATATGCAAATACTAACCTGCAGAAATTCCATTTTCAAACTGCAGTAAGTGACTTGCTGATTGAGACTGCGACGGAGCCCTCTGGTTTCGTTACGCCAAACAGAGGGGAATAAATAACCCTGACTCTGTTGGTTTACTAAGTCTGGAAATAAAAAACAGCTGACACCAGCAGAGACTGAATGGCCACCTGCCAAAACGCCTAGCTTCGTCCGACAGAGGCAGTATTTTAAACTGTAAATAGCGGATACATCCATAAGTGGATGTTTGGAAACCCGGCAAAAGTCACGTGTAAAGGCGCGCTTCCACAATTGGAAATTCTAGATGGCCTGAGAGGCCGTTAAGTCACTTGTTGACTTTTAGCACCCTGGTGTTACCAGTCGTGACTGTTTTTGTACCACAGCCTTGAAAAGACTGAAGACTAAAGTGATTAAACCTCGGGCCAAAGTATTTTAGTTTTGATACCGGAGGCCTGAATATCAAATTTAGGACCAACCCACTTCTGGCCTTGTTTTGGTGAAACTAGCGACGATGAAAAGCTAGAATTGAGGTAACAGGTGTCAGCAGAAGCTTTACAGAGATACTCTGCAGCTTTTTATTAACAGTGATCGTCATTGTTTGCATACATAGAACGTCTAGTAACCCAAATGTTTATAACGTTTGTCACAGACGAATTCACCAATGACGGACTGTCCCATGTAGATGTGGAAACGGGTAAATAGGGTTAAATGTTAGTCAGATATTGTAAATAATAACTCATTGAAAATCTGTTGTTTAAGAAAATCGACAGATTCGATGTTGAAATCTACTTAGTCTCTGTAAAAATTGAGACACTGACTTACTGGTTATTAGCAATGTATGTTGTCAAAATCCCGTACTATCTGACTGCTGGTCTAATGTACCCTTCTCACTCGTTGTGAGAATTGACATATAATTGTCAGATTAAATTATAAGACCAGTTAAATTAACACCTTGGTACCCAAAGGGAAAATTGGACCTTTGGAAATACTGAGACTCCTTTGTTAGAGCTGGCGGAGTGACTTCCGAGTCCTTAAGGGCAGCCATCTCAGGAGAGGGTAGAGCCCTTACAAGCGTGTGAGCGCTTTATCCCCCCTAGGGGGTGTTCCGATCTTACCGCTCCTGTCGAGCGGAGTTATGCTTAACATAGGATCTGGGACTGACCCAGCTCCGTAGTGGAAACGTACAAACCAACAGAATTTGTGTTTCCGACATTATAGTAAACCTTATATTTAGTCTGTGTTGGAGGCTTACTCCTTATACAGACAGACCCATAATAGCCAAAAACAGACACGTGCACTAATTAGTAAAATGTTTACTTAAAGTGCGTAATATATATATATATATATATATATATATATATATATTTATGGCTAATATGGCTAAATACAGTTTACATGGCCCTATGTGAAACCTGAACCAAATTTCCCACTAACACCCCTGCGCCTCCGGTGGCGAAGAGATGTAGTGTAGGAATGTTCTGGAATTATGGCATGAACAGGAAACATGATTAAAAATGGCCCCCATGCCATTCTTACATTGTAACTCATAGAAGAAATTACAATACTTGCTGCCCCACAGTATACACTGATAATCACAGCCAGTTGATAATCACATGCAGGCTACAATACCAACACAGGCAGGTGATATTTAATATAAGCTCTGCCTTTAATATCTTCTATAGATATTCTGTTATTAATAACTTCTATAGATAAATATATATATATATATATATATATATATATATATATAGGCTCAACAGCCTATTACACTTGTAGCCTCTGGCAGCTGCAGCCACGCAGTTCTGCCAGGTCCCCCACTCCCTCCTCCTTACCTGTACTCCCTATAGCGCTGTGTCAGCGGGGAGCTGGGAAGTTATTGCAGGGAGGCGAAAAACCATAGCCCCGAGCAGCAGAAATCGGCTGGCCGGAGCGCGGCGTTACTACCGGGTCTGTGAGAGCACTGCTGTTGCCTGTGCGGCGGGTCTCCGTCCCTCCCTCTCTCTGTACTCTGCAAAGTATTGGAGGACGTTACCGGCCGCTGTTGCTAGCCAAGCTGCAGCGGGTCTCCCCTCTGGCCGCTGTACTTGCTATACAGTGCTGACGGCGCGCCTGGCGCCTAGGTCTGGAGAACGAAGCGGCCGCCGGAGCGCTGGACGGGGCGGCTGTGAACGGCATCTAACGGACCCCACACAGCGGGGCGGCCGCCTGCGCTGACCGCCCCGTTTTCCCCAGCATACCTTATGTAGGAGGCTAACGGACCCTCTTCTGGTGATAGCTGCGACGGGCTTCTATGTGTAAGCTCCGTCCAGCTGCTTGTTCTTCACCAGCTGCTTGATCCCTTCTTCATGGCTGTGACGGGGCTTCTTTCTGTAAGCTCCGTCCAGCTCTCTGATCACTGTTTCATGGCTGTGACGGGGCTTCTTTATGTAAGTTCCGTCCAGCTGTTGCAGGAGCAGTGGGCTGCCTGTGGCTGTGAGGGTGCTCTTTGTGAGGACCGACACGCCATGCGCTGTCCGTGCAGCGGCACTATCCCGGACCCATGTTTTTCTTGAAACTGGGAAGGGATGTGCTATTGAAAAAAATTAAAAAGTAAAAATTAAAAATTATTAAAATCTTCCACCAAGTGTGGGAATCCCACAAGCCGATGTTAGTGCTTTGAGCACAGAAAAAACACTGAGGTCGTACACTGAGGTACTCTGGGATATGGAGGGGTGGAGAGTTCTAAATTTAAATATTCAGTGCCTTTGTTTCTGCTACGCCGTCCATATCCCAAGAGTACTCCAGTGACCCCTAGTGGATCAAAAAGAAATATCAGCCTACGCAATATGTCTGAACATCGTTGTTCACACATATTTCTGGCACAAATGCATCGACACACCTACAATATATCGCCAATTCATTTGAATTGCCGATGTATCGGCCAGTGTGTGCCCAGCTTAAGAAATGTGTGTTTCGTGGCACTACTTCATCTCTCTTATATTTTACAAACAACGCACATATATAGTACTGTCAAACTCAGGATAGCCAGCCTATTAAAAATGGGGTGATGGGGCTATGGGAAGTATCATGGAAACAATTTTTCCATTACATTTATTTGTCAAAGCACTTTATAAAATTATACAGTATGACAAGTCTCCCAAGATTAACTTTCTTCAAAAGTGATTTCATGGTCACTAGAGTAGAAGATATACAACCATTTAGTTAGATACAAATTACTTACTGAAAAATACTGCTCCGCTTCAAGTTGATCCTGTAGTTCCCTCATTTGACCTTCATTACCTCTGTATTGTCTGACCAATAAAGAAATAAAATAAAATAAGAATTTACTTACCGATAATTCTATTTCTCGGAGTCCGTAGTGGATGCTGGGGTTCCTGAAAGGACCATGGGGAATAGCGGCTCCGCAGGAGACAGGGCACAAAAAGTAAAGCTTTAGGATCAGGTGGTGTGCACTGGCTCCTCCCCCTATGACCCTCCTCCAAGCCAGTTAGGTACTGTGCCCGGACGAGCGTACACAATAAGGGAGGAATTTTGAATCCCGGGTAAGACTCATACCAGCCACACCAATCACACCGTACAACTTGTGATCTAAACCCAGTTAACAGTATGATAACAGCGGAGCCTCTGAAAAGATGGCTCACAACATATAATAACCCGATTTTTGTAACTATGTACAAGTATTGCAGATAATCCGCACTTGGGATGGGCGCCCAGCATCCACTACGGACTCCGAGAAATAGAATTATCGGTAAGTAAATTCTTATTTTCTCTATCGTCCTAGTGGATGCTGGGGTTCCTGAAAGGACCATGGGGATTATACCAAAGCTCCCAAACGGGCGGGAGAGTGCGGATGACTCTGCAGCACCGAATGAGAGAACTCCAGGTCCTCTTTTGCCAGGATATCAAATTTGTAGAATTTTACAAACGTGTTCTCCCCTGACCACGTAGCTGCTCGGCAGAGTTGTAATGCCGAGACCTCTCGGGCAGCCGCCCAAGATGAGCCCACCTTCCTTGTGGAATGGGCCTTAACCGATTTAGACTGTGGCAGGCCTGCCTCAGAATGTGCAAGTTGAATTGTGTTACAAATCCAACGAGCAATCGACTGCTTAGAAGCAGGCGCACCCAACTTGTTGGGTGCATACAGTATAAACAGCGAGTCAGATTTTCTGACTCCAGCTGTCCTGGAATATATTTTCAGGGCCCTGACAACTTCTAGCAACTTGGAGTCCTCCAAGTCCCTAGTAGGTGCAAGGCACCACAATAAGCTGGTTCAGGTGAAACACTGACACCACCTTAGGGAGAGAACTGGGGACGAGTCCGCAGCTCTGCCCTGTCCGAATGGACAAACAGATATGGGCTTTTTTGAGAAAAAACCACCAATTTGACACTCGCCTGGTCCAGGCCAGGGCTAAGAGCATGGTCACTTTGTATGTGAGATGCTGCAAATCCACATATTTGACTGGTTTTAAATCAATGTGATTTGAGAAATCCCAGAACTACGTTGAGATCCCACAGTGCCACTGGAGGCACAAAAAAAAGGGGTTTGTATATGCAATACTCCCTTGTTCTGGACTTCAGGAACTGAAGCCAATTCTTTCTGGAAGAAAATTTACAGGGCCGAATTTGAACCTTAATGGACCCCAATTTGAGGCCCATAGACACTCCTGTTTGCAGGAAATGCAGGAAACGACCGAGTTGAAATTTCTTTGTGGGGCCTTCCTGGCCTCACACCACGCAACAAATTTTCGCCACACGTGGTGATAATGTTGTGCGGTCACCTCCTTTCTCGCTTAGACCAGGGTAGGAATGACCTCTTCCGGAATGCCTTTTTTCCCTTAGGATCCGGCTTTCCATCGCCATGCCGACAAACGCAGCTGCTGTAAGTCTTGGAACAGACATGGTACTTGCTGAAGCAAGTCCCTTCTTAGCGGCAGAGGCCATAAGACCTCTGTAAGCATCTCTTGAAGTTCCGGGTACCAAGTCCTTCTTGGCCAATCCGGAGCCATGAGTATAGTTCTTACTCCTCTACGTCTTATAATTCTCAGCACCTTAGGTATGAGAAGCAGAGGAGGGAACACATACACCGACTGGTACACCCACGGTGTTACCAGAACGTCCACATCTATTGCCTGAGGGTCCCTTGACCTGGCGCAATACCTGTCCCGTTTTTTGTTCAGACGGGACGCCATCATGTCCACCTTTGGTATTTCCCAACGGTTTACAATCATGTGGAAAAAACTTCTCAATGAAGTTTCCACTCTCCCGGGTGGAGGTCGTGCTGAGGAAGTCTGCTTCCCAGTTTCCATTCCCGGGATGAAAAACTGCTGACAGTGTTATCACATGATTTTCCGCCCAGCGAAAAGTCCTTGCAGTTTCTGCCATTGCCCTCCTGCTTCTTGTGTCGCCCTGTCTGTTTACGTGGGCGACTGCCGTGATGTTTTTCCCACTGGATCAATACCGGCTGACCTTGAAGCAGAGGTCTTGCTAAGCTTAGAGCATTATAAATTTACCCTTAGCTCCAGTATATTTATGTGGAGAAAAGTCTCCATACTTGATCACACTCCCTGGAAATTTTTCCCTTGTGTGACTGCTCCCCAGCCTCTCAGGCTGGGCTCCGTGGTTATCAGCATCCAATCCTGAATGCCGAATCTGCGGCCCTCTAGAAGATGAGCACTCTATAACCACCACAGGAGAGACACCCTTGTCCTTGGATATTAGGTTATCCGCTGATGCATCTGAAGATGCGATCCGGACCATTTGTCCAGCAGATCCCACTGAAAAGTTCTTACGTGAAATCTGCCGAATGGAATTGCTTCGTAGGAAGCCACCATTTTTACCAGGACCCTTGTGCAATGATGCACTGTTTTTAGGAGGTTCCTGACTTGCTCGGATAACTCCCTGGCTTTCTCTTCCGGGAGAAACACCTTTTTTCTGGACTGTGTCCAGAATCATCCCTAGGCACAGCAGACGTGTCGTCGGGATCAGCTGCGATTTTGGAATATTTAGAAACCACCCGTGCTGATTGTAGCAGTATCCGAGATAGTGCTACTCCGACCTCCAACTGTTCCCTGGACTATGCCCCTATCAGGAGATCGTCCAAGTAAGGGATAATTAAGACGCCTTTTCTTCGAAGAAGAATCATCAATTCGGCCATTACCTTGGTAAAGACCCCGGGGTGCCGTGGACAATCCAAACGGCAGCGTCTGAAACTGATAGTGACAGTTCTGCACCACGAACCTGAGGTACCCTTAGTGAGAAGGGCAAATTTGGGACATAGAGGTAAGCATCCCTGATGTCCCGGGACACTATATAGTCCCCTTCTTCCTGGTTCGTTATCACTGCTCTGAGTGACTTCATCTTAATTTGAACCTTTGTAAGTGTTCAAAACAAATTTTTTTTAGAATAAGTCTCACCTAGCCTTCTGGCTTCAGTACCACAATATAGTGTGGAATAATACCCCTTTTCTGTAGTAGGAGGGGTAATTTAATTGTCACCTGCTGGGAATACAGCTTGTGAATTTTTTTTTTTTTTTTTTTTCCCATACTACCTCCTTGTCGGAGGGAGACTTGGTAAAGCAGACTTCAGGAGCCTGCGAAGGGGAAACGTCTCGACATTCTCATCTGTACCCCCGGGATACTACTTGTAGGATCCAGGGGTCCTGTACGGTCTCAGCGCCATGCTGAGAACTTGTCAGACGCGGTGGAACGCTTCTGTTCCTGGGAATAGGCTGCCTGTTGCAGTCTTCTTCCCTTTCCTCTATCCCTGGGCAGATATGATCTTATAGGGACGAGAGGACTGAGGCTGAAAAGACGGTGTCTTTTTCTGCAGAGATGTGACTTAGGGTAAAAAACGGTGGATTTTCCAGCAGTTGCTGTGACCACCAGGTCCGATGGACCGACCCCAAACAAGTCCTCTTCCTTTATACGGCCATACTGTGCCGTTTGGAATCTGCATCACCTGACCACTGTCGTGTCCATAACATCTTCTGGCAGTTATGGACATCGCGTTTATTCATGATGCCAGAGTGCAAATATCCCTCTGTGCATCTCGCATATATAGAAATGCTCTATAGTCAATAAAATACTGTCCCTGTCAAGGGTATCAATATTTTTAGTCAGGGAATCCGACCAAGCCACCCTAGCTCTGCACATCCAGGCTGAGGCGATCGCTGGCCGCAGTATAACACCAGTATGTGTGTATATACTTTTTATTATATTTTCCAGCCTTGTCAGCTGGTCCTTGAGGACGGCCCTATCTATAGACGGTACCGCCACTTGTTTTGATAAGCGTGTGAGCGCCTTATCCACCTTAAGGGGTGTTTCCCAACGCGCCCTAACTTCTGGCGGGAAAGGGTATACCGCCCATAATTTTCTATCGGGGGGAACCCACGCATCATCACACACTTTATTTAATTTATCTGATTCAGGAAAAACTATGGTAGTTTTTTCACATCCCACATAATACCCTCTTTTGTGGTACTTGTAGTATCAGAAATACGTAACACCTCCTTCATTGCCTTTAACGTGTGACCCTAATAAGGAATACGTTTGTTTATTCACCGTCGACACTGGAATCAGTGTCCCTGTCTGTGTCTGTGTCGACCGACTAAAGTAAACGGGCGTTTTAAAACCCTTGACGGTGTTTTTGAGACGTCTGGACCGTACTAATTGTTTGTCGGCCGTCTCATGTCGTCAACCGACCTTGCAGCGTGTTGACATTATCACGTAATTTCCTAAATAAGCCATCCATTCCGGTGTCGACTCCCTAGAGAGTGACATCACCATTACAGGCAATTGCTCCGCCTCCTCACCAACATCGTCCTCCTACCTGTCGACACACACGTACCGACACACAGCACACACACAGGGAATGCTCTGATAGAGGACAGGACCCACTAGCCCTTTGGAGAGACAGAGGGAGAGTTTGCCAGCACACACCAAAAACGCTATAATTATATAGGGACAACCTTATATAAGTGTTTTCCCTTATAGCATCTTAATATATATATATAAGCATATCGCCAAATTAGTGCCCCCCCTCTCTGTTTTAACCCTGTTTCTGTAGTGCAGTGCAGGGGAGAGCCTGGGAGCCTTCCCTCCAGCCTTTCTGTGAGGGAAAATGGCGCTGTGTGCTGAGGAGATAGGCCCCGCCCCTTTTTCGGCGGCCTCGTCTCCCGCTCTTAACGGATTCTGGCAGGGGTTAAATATCTCCATATAGCCTCCGGAGGCTATATGTGAGGTATTTTTAGCCAAAATAGGTATTCATTTGCCTCCCAGGGCGCCCCCCTCCCAGCGCCCTGCACCCTCAGTGACTGCCGTGTGAAGTGTGCTGAGAGGAAAATGGCGCACAGCTGCAGTGCTGTGCGCTACCTTTAGAAGACTGAGGAGTCTTCTGCCGCCGATTCTGGACCTCTTCTTACTTCAGCATCTGCAAGGGGGCCGGCGGCAAGGCTCCGGTGACCATCCAGGCTGTACTTGTGATCGTCCCTCTGGAGCTGATGTCCAGTAGCCAAGAAGCCAATCCATCCTGCACGCAGGTGAGTTCACTTCTTCTCCCCTAAGTCCCTCGTTGCAGTGATCCTGTTGCCAGCAGGACTCACTGTAAAATAAAAAACCTAAGCTAAACTTTCCTAAGCAGCTCTTTAGGAGAGCCACCTAGATTGCACCCTTCTCGTCCGGGCACAAAATCTAACTGGCTTGGAGGAGGGTCATAGGGGGAGGAGCCAGTGCACACCACCTGATCCTAAAGCTTTACTTTTTGTGCCCTGTCTCCTGCGGAGCCGCTATTCCCCATGGTCCTTTCAGGAACCCCAGCATCCACTAGGACGATAGAGAAATAAAACATTAATGAAGAACCTCTAGGGAAAATGTAAGCCTATGAGATACAGGCATTAGGGCGATTCAGGCAAGTCTAAATTATTTTTAATTATTGCCACACAGCAAGACTTGTCGGAATCGCACCGATGCCTGCCTTTTGTAGTCCATTACATTTCTCCCTAGGCTTTTCAGGATTTTAGGGCTACACACAGCAGACAAATCTTATTCCAAGACGTATACATGAGCTTAGCTCTCAACATCAAACTGATAGAACACTGCAAACAACTTTGCAACAAAAGTGTTGTGTATATATGAAAGACCACCTAGCTCCGGCAGACACCTTAAACAAACCAGAGTTTCCGGCAGCTTGAACTTTTGGATACATTTAAAGTGGCAATGTTTCAACGCAGCCTATATACCGCGTCATATTCCAGTATTATCCAAATGGAGGTAAATGAAATATCATATTAGTTCAAACAACGTCTCATGATAAAGTATCGTTTAAGAGCACAGCTCTCCATATGCAGTGGAGACTACCACTGACACTTGGGCTTACATTCGTAAGACGTAAACTACTTATACTCCAGATCGAATATCACCATGTATAAATGTCAATTAAATTAGCATTATTTACATCTAGGAATTATATTAAGCAATTTAATATATTTCCTTTAAAAATAAATACATAATGCAACCAACATAGATCCAGCTTGAGTACGTAAGGTCCTAATGACTGGCAAGAGGAGTAAAAAATGTTTTAACATTTTATAGTCATTGGCTCAAATCATTATCTATTCAAGATACAGTTGGGTGCGTGCCATGTTAGGAGCATTGAACATGAACTTTGATATGCACTGTACTAGACAATGAAACTGGGGAGGTTAATAAGACTAAAAATAGAAAAACAAGAATATAAGATACTGGCATACTTTTAAGGATTATTCTAAGGAGGTTTGTGTATGCGGAGGTAAATTCAGAGCGTACACACATGCAGTGATTGCCAACAATGCCAGTCAGCAAATCAGCTGTTCTGCCCGATACTCGCTACTGTCTCAGCAAATAAATCACACTGGTCAGAAAATCTCTAGTAGCAGCAGAAAGTGGCAGTTCCATAACGTAAGAGAACAGCATTTAGGGTGACATTTACTAAGCAGTGATAACAGCGGAGAAGTGAGCCAGTGGAGAAGTTACCAATCAGCACTGAAGTGACATCTATAATTTGCATATTATAAAATGATGCAAAGCTGCTCATTGGTTGATGTGGCAACTTCTCCACTCTTATCACTGCCTAGTAAATGTCCCCCTTAATGTCTTACATGTTCACTACACATTCTGTTATGTACCCAGATCACCTAAATAGGCTAGATATACTTATTATGGAGCAGGCACAATTACCAATAAAAAATAAATAGACACAAAACATACATACTTTGTTAGCTGAACCAGCTCAAACTCCAACAACCTCTTGGCTTCCAATAACGTATTTATTTCCTGCTTTAACTGTTTCTCAGACCCCTTTAAATTATCGGCTTCAAATGCTTTTGCATTCAGGTCATTCTGTGTTGTTATCCTTTTCTTTGTCTCTTGCTCCAATTGTACTGTCAGCTGTTTCACCTAAAGAACACATACAGAACCTTCACTTAGTGTTTGTCACAAAGAATCATAAAGGCCTATACCTACAGACACACCTTGCATCTCTTCCTTTACTTAAGGCCAGATCTGGGGAGAGATGTGTGCTGAGCAAGCCGCTAAGCATACATGTCTCCCCCCCGCTTAGCACAGCGCGATGTGTGCTGAGCGTGCGGGGAAAGCGGGGGGCCGCTCATTTCACCCAGCGGGTGGCCAATCTAGCACCAGCGATAGCGATGCGCAGGGCTGCGCATCGCTATCGCTGTGAGGGGTACACACGGAGAGATCACTGCTTAAAATCTAAGCAATCTAGTCAGATTCATAAGACAATACAATGCTTTACCAATCTTCCGCTAACAAAATACCTCTTCTTCCAACCTCTCCTTTTGTTGAACGAGGTGGTCTATTTTCTGGTGTGACTGTTTGAGGTCAAAATCCAGCATTGAACACTGCTTCTCTATCTCCACTCTCCGATTCTCTGCTTTCTCCTTTGCAGCCCTTTCAGCCTTCACTTTCATTTCCATCTCTAAAAGAAGAGGGACCAAAAAAATAGTTATGGGATTAGACTGCGGGGTTTCCATAGTACTACTAAGTATAACCTTGCACTGTATTAGATAAGAGCATTGACTAGGTGTGTGGAGTATTTGAGTGGGTTATCTCTGGGTGTTTAGGTTTACTCCCACAATCCAAAAGCATACTGGTAGGTTTAATGACTTCTGACCAAATGAACCCCTGTGCAGGGAATATAGACTGTAAGCTAAATATTCCCTCTAAAGCCTTGTGTAGCATGTGTGCTCTATACACGTGTTAACAATTGTTAATAAATAGAAATGTGTATATTCATAAACTAAGGAGGCAGCCATTGAAATTTAGAAGCCAGTTCCTAAAAGACGATCAATAAAAACTTCTCTCAAATAAGGTGCTAGTGTGGTAATTTATTTCCTGGGCTATTTCCAGCACCGTACTAATGAACAGAGTTATTACTGTAAGTAGTACTCTCTCAATGACAGCAGCAATGATTAACACCCAGTTATTATATCCAAGTACTCACCACACATTGCCACTGACTTCTCCTCCTCAAATGACTGGTGTCTGTCGCTCAGTCTTGCTTTTGTCACCTTATGTTCATTCACTTCCTGGTCCAATCGCTGTTGTAACGTTTTTAGTTGATAGTTCAACTCAATCTCCAAATTATTTTTTTCCTGTTTAAAATACACACATTTATTCCTGAAAACCATAGCTACACATCACAGAAATTATTGGAATACCTTATATTATATAAATGCAACAAACAAAAACGAATGGCAATAATGTGACAACTAGAATTGACAGTACATTACATATCAAGAGGATAATATTAAGGTGGCGTGGGGGGCTTTGGGGGTGTGTTGAATTAAAGATGATGGCGTTGGGGAGGGGGGGAGGGGGTGGGGCAATGACGGGGGGAGTGAAGTTTCTTCACTCCCTCCGTCACCCGGCTCCATAGCAGTGCAGGCAAATATGGACGATCTCGTCCATATTGGCCTGCATGCACAAGCGACGGGGCACCAGCGATGAACGAGCGCAGGGCCGCACATCGTTCATTGCTGGTGCCTCCACACTGAAAGATATGAACGGTATCTCGTTCATTAATGAACGAGATCGTTCATATCTTTCAGTATTATTGCCCAGTGTGTAGGGCCCATTAGTGTGGCCAGGTGCAAATTTTTTGCAATTCAAATTGAGCTGCATTAATGTTCCATGGTTTATCACAGCTGCAGCCGAAAAAGTCCCTATATCAAGGTAAAAGTATCAAAACCTGGTTGAGAACCCCTGGGTCACTCCCCCTAAATTAATAGGGCACTTAGAAGCTTTTAATTATCCTAATTTGGCCAATAATGACCAGGAATTTTTGGCGAGATGTTCAGCAAAACACAGAAATACAGGTACTGAGTTAAATTATGTGGGACAGGTATATGGGGGACAGGGAGTATTGATGGGATGGGTGTTTTTAGGCATGAAGGTGGGAGTTATTGGTATTTACAAAATGTTGCAAGTTTTTGTGGCAAAAATGTAAAAAAAAAAAATCTACTTACAGGCATTCTTATGAAATCCTAATTTATCTACAGCATACATTTGCTAAAAAAACTCTTGCTTTTTCAATCCTTTTCAGAGGCCAAAATTCTTTGCTTTTGACCACTAAGACTTCTTCACTGCTACCCAATAAAAGTTTGCACTTTTATGGGAAACAGTCTGATTTCCCCATTTTCCCCCTCAATTTATACAGCTATCATTATAGAAAATGACTGCGTCGCCGCTGGGATAAACCTTCCCAATTAAATAGTGGGTTATGTAGGCGCGAGCACAGATACAATAAGTAATAAACTAATTAATAAATTACCTGGTCCCGATGGAATTTACCCAAAGGTTCTCATGGAGATACACTCCATTATTTGATTTTTATGGACTCACTTACATCAGGCATTGTTTGCAAAGACTGGCGTTTAGCAGAAGCAGTGCCAATAAATCTGAACCGGGTAATTATAGACCAGTAAGTACTGGAAGGTATTTTAAGGGATAGAATACAGGAATTCCTTGAAACCAATGAGGTTATTAATAGGCCCAACATGGATTTGTGAAGGATAGATCATGTCAAACTTTCGTAACAGGCTTTTATGAAACAGTGCAAACCTAGATCAGGGTAAAGAGGTGGATGTAATCTTTTTACACTTTGCTAAAGTTTCGATACAGTACCTCAACATGGTACTAATCTACAAGTTAAGAGAACTAAGGCTTGGGAACATATTATGCACTTGGGTGAGTAATTGGTTGGATAAAAGGGAGCACTTAGTACGATGGGGTATAGACGGGGTCCAAAGGAGCCGGTGTACTTTAAATTTCTTCACTGGGTGTGGTGGCTACTCCCCTCTATGCCCCCTTCCACAGGCAGTTATAGGTAACACCGTGCATGAAAGAGAAAGGACATACTTGAGAGAAGGAACATAATAAAGTGGTGGGATTTACACACCAGCACACCACGAACATAAAACAACAAGCAACGGCTGGACACAACAAACAGTAACAGCTGAACAGGTAACCACATAAAAGGAACCTGCAGAAAAGTCAACGCACTGACGCGGGCGCCCAATATTCCTTATGGACTACGCGAAAAGGATTTACCGGTAGGTAATTAAAAACCTGTTTTCCCTAGCATCCATAAGGGATATTGGGGAGACTTCGTACGATGGGGACGTCCCAAAGCTTCCAGAACGGGCAGGAATGTGCAGAGACTTCTGCAGCACTGCCTGCCCAAACTGGGTATCCTCTTTGGCCAGAGTATCAAACTTGAAGAATTTCACAAAACTGTTCTACCGCGACCAGGTAGCAGATCGGCATAGTTGCAAGGCCGAGACTCCACGGGCAGCCGCCCAGGAAGAGCCCACCAATCTTGTAGAGTGGGCCTTCAGAGACTTAGGAACAGGTAAAGCTGCCGACACATAGGCCTGTTGGATAGTAAGTCTAAGCCAAAGAGCAATGGACTGCTTCGAAGCAGAACAACCCTTTTTCTGCACATCATAGAGCATGAACAAGGAATCAGTCTGTCTGATCAGAGCCGTTCGCTTGAAATAGATCTCCAAGGCTCGCACAGCATCCAATGCCTCCGGAGGAGCAGAAGTGCCAAAACTTGACGGAACCACAATAGGGTGATTCAAGTGGAACGCAGAGACAACCTTCGGCAGAAACTGCTGCCCAGTCCTGAGCTCCGCCCTGTCCTCGTAAAAGACCAAGTAGGGACTTTTACACGAGAAGGCTATCAATTCTGAGACACGTCTAGCAGAAGCCAGGGCCAGTAACATCACAGTCTTACACGTGAGGTACTTGTCTTCTACCATCATCAGAGGTTCAAACCAGGAGGACTGTAGAAATTCCAGCACTACATACAAATCCCAAGGAACCATGGGCGGCACAAAAGGAGATTGAATGTGAAGTACTCCACACAAGGTGGTCTGAACTTCTGGCAATGCTGCCAATTTCTTCTGGAAGAAAATTAAGAGGGCCGAAGTCTGGACCTTAATGAAACCCAGACGTAATCCCTTTTCCACACCAGCTTGCAGGAAACGGAGGAAACGTCCCAAGTGGAACTCCGCAGTCAGATACGAACGTTCCTCGCACCAAGAGACATATCTCCTCCAGATATGATGATAGTGTTTTGACGTCACAAGTTTCCTGGCCTGAACCACGGTAGCAATGACTCTTTTGGAAAGGCCCTTGTGAGCTAGGATGTTCCGTATAACCTCCATGGCGTCAAATGAAATTGCCGTAAGTCCGGGTGGACGAACCATACTTGTTGAAGATCTCTTCTTAGTGGTAGAGGCCAAGGGTCTTCGACGGACATGTCCAGAAGATCCGCGTACCACGCCGTCCAAGGCCAATCCGGGGCAATCAGAATTGCCTGGACTCCTTGATTTCTGATTTGCTTGAGCACCCTTGGGAGCAACGGAATCGGAGGAAACAGGTAGACCAGCCAGTAAGGCCAAGATGACGTCAGTGCATCCACTGCCCTCGCCTGAGGGTGACACCAGCAGATTAATCCAATAAACCTTGCGGCCGGTTGTTCCATTGAGATATCATTCCACCTGGCCCTCACCTACGGCAGCTGCGGGCGGCTTCCACTTGGCTTCACATCCAGCCGCAGGCGCTGTGCGGCTACGACGACCGTCTCCAGCATCCTCCACCCCGTTTGTCTACCGGCAGACGGTGCACGTCCAGGTAGTCTGGAAGGAAGTTTCCTCATACAGCTGGGTATTTCTGACGGCGCTTTGACTCAGCAACCATACACCTGCCACTATCCTTCATCTGCACAGTATTTACAAGGTGACACCAGCAGATTAATCCAATAAACCTTGCGGCCGGTTGTTCCATTGAGATATCATACGTACCCTCCAGTTTTTCCATCCATTGGGCAAATTCTTGGACTCACCCGGGGACGCTCGGGTTCACCAGCCCCTTTGGAGAGGTAATCTTATATACATATATACAAATACTTCATGCTGGCAATTTTTATTTTGTGCAGTTCCAGTGATATGCTCAGGAATTACATCTAGCAGCTGTGGCAACAGCGTTTCCAAAAGGACTGCAATATTCTGTTACATATTATCTAGTTCAGTGAAATCTCAATGATACTAAGTATAACAATCAAAGCTTAGACAATTCATGTGTTTTTAAACTTCTGTATTTGACAAATGAAGTGAAGTCATAAGGAATAGTACTTACGAATTATTTATTATATATTAGTATTTTTATTTATATTAGAGTACTGTCATTAATAAATATATATACTTTTTATTAATATATTTGATTCCTTGGTTGTTATTGAACCTGTGCAAATCTGGTGTGTGGTTTTTTCATAAGCGCCTCTTTTAATTTTTGCATCTGGTTAAACTTTTAGGAGTACTGCACATCTCCATATAGCGGCGAGCGTGTTCCCACACCTCAAATTCCAGGTTCATTTGATTTTTAGCATATTACTTAACACAGGCGCAGCAAAATATTCCTTTTCTCTTTACTTGGTATTTTTTGTCTGGATTTTTCCAGGCTAATTTAAATAGGTCATCTAACTCTGCAGAATCAGGGAAAGTGACATTAGGCTTGTTTTGTGTAAAGAAAAACGACTGATATGATGCAGCGTCCTCTGGGGGGAGTCTTAACACGTCCTGTATAGCCAGAATGAGGTGTTCAATACCCTGAGCAGAAGTGGAATCCCCACTAACGGGATCCAAGTCCTCCCCATCCTCATCTGAATCAGAGAGTAGAACAGAGTAGAACAGGTAAACCACGCTTTTGTGGTCCTGAGTGAGAGGGGGGGCTGTGTAACATCTGCCCTGGCAGCTAAGTCAGCAACAGCCTGTTGTAGTAGCTGAGTTTTTTTTAACATTAGCAGTGAGTTGTGATGACATATCAGACATCATATTTTTAAGGGCCCCTAGCCAGGAAGGCTCTTGACCCTCTCCCCCAGGCTCCTCACTGAGTTGTGAAGATTGGCTGCATTGTTCACATGAAACAGAATCGGATGATAAGGGAATTAATCTGGTGTGGCATACACTGCATAGTTTCTGTTTACCCATGTTCACAGTAAAGCACAACCACAGACAAGTAATGACTAGCAAGCCTGCCCCTTACTGTATGTGAAGGAGAGAGAGAGAGAGGGGACCAGCACGGGACCAGCACACCCCAGCTACACAGCCCCAGTGAGGCTGTAAGCTGTTATATCGTAGTGAAACACCTATGATTACTGTCCTTTATAGAACACAGATTGTGTACAATAGCGGCTCTCCCCCTTTGCTACACCCTGTACCAGTTATCCAGCGTTTTCTGAGTGTCAGGAGGAGCTGTGTGTGCCTGCTGCTGCTGTAAGCAGAGGAAGGCGCCAAAATAATGCTGGTCCCACTCGGGAATTTAGTTGTTTAATGGATGTCCACGTGTGCGTGTCCAAAAGTGACAGGTTTAGCAGCGCAAAGCCACTAAACCCATCTAAAGTACTGCTTTGGGGGGCCAAAGTGCCGACTTATTGCACAATGCAGCTCGTACCTCAGGAGGCTGCAAGCTGAAATGTGTCCCCCCATGGCTGTTCGCACCTAAATGGAGGTGCCATCAAGTGGCAGTCACGGGGTGAAACAATTGAATCGCCCCCATAGATTCAAGGCACTTAACCTGGAATCTATGCGTTACCCTGCACATTAAGCACCAGAGAGTGCCTTTAATGCAGTTTTTTCCTTGCAGCGATTGAGGCTGCAACTGTTGAGGCTGTGAGGAAAGATCTGCATTAAGTGCTCCCTTAACCGATTGACACATGGGGTAGCAACACTTGATTTAATCTATCAGGGCTGAGCTTTATCAGAGATTAATCTGCCCCTAACTTTAGGCAACACCATGATGTGTAAATAACAGTGACGTTTCAGTAGCTAATACAGAAAAGCACCATGTGCCTCGTAATCTGTACAAGTTAAATAACTTTCTTTATTATACACCTATTGCTCCCACTGACAGCATAGCTATAATGTAAAAACAGGGAAAGTGTGGGTGGGGAGATAGGCAGCCATATCCCAGTGGTACATGGTTTGAGAAATGTGCAATATAAAAATTTTCTGGTTGAATTTACATTGGCTGACTAAGAACTACCTATTTTTTCAGCCAGATGACCTGTATTAGCACAAATTATTTAGGGGTTTGAAACATTTAGTTTATATAGTGCATGTCATAAATTAAGTGGATTATCAGTGCCATATTTGTGTATTCAGTTCTTGCGATGGTTTTCAAGCCCTAAGAAGTCAAAAGATTTGTATTACAAATGACACTTACACAGACTGTTCCAGATAGTAATTGTATTGTTTACCAGTAGGCTTTTACATTTTCAAACTCCAAGTTCATTATACTGTATATCTGAAAGTTTTATTTTAAGCAAAAACTGAAAAATGCTGCTTGGATAAATTTCTCTGCAGACTAGTACTTGGTAGAACCACCTTTTGCTGCAATAATAAGAATTTACTTACCGATAATTCTATTTCTCGTAGTCCGTAGTGGATGCTGGGAACTCCGTAAGGACCATGGGGAATAGCGGCTCCGCAGGAGACTGGGCACAAAAGTAAAGCTTTAGGACTACCTGGTGTGCACTGGCTCCTCCCCCTATGACCCTCCTCCAAGCCTCAGTTAGGATACTGTGCCCGGACGAGCGTACACAATAAGGAAGGATTTTGAATCCCGGGTAAGACTCACACCAGCCACACCAATCACACCGTACAACCTGTGATCTGAACCCAGTTAACAGCATGATAACAGAGGAGCCTCTGAAAAGATGGCTCACAACAATAATAACCCGATTTTTGTAACAATAACTATGTACAAGTATTGCAGACAATCCGCACTTGGGATGGGCGCCCTGCATCCACTACGGACTACGAGAAATAGAATTATCGGTAAGTAAATTCTTATTTTCTCTGACGTCCTAGTGGATGCTGGGAACTCCGTAAGGACCATGGGGATTATACCAAAGCTCCCAAAAGGGCGGGAGAGTGCGGATGACTCTGCAGCACCGAATGAGAGAACTCCAGGTCCTCCTCAGCCAGGGTATCAAATTTGTAGAATTTAGCAAACGTGTTTGCCCCTGACCAAGTAGCTGCTCGGCAAAGTTGTAAAGCCGAGACCCCTCGGGCAGCCGCCCAAGATGAGCCCACCTTCCTTGTGGAATGGGCTTTTACAGATTTTGGCTGTGGCAGGCCTGCCACAGAATGTGCAAGCTGAATTGTACTACAAATCCAACGAGCAATAGTCTGCTTAGAAGCAGGAGCACCCAGCTTGTTGGGTGCATACAGGATAAACAGCGAGTCAGATTTTCTGACTCCAGCCGTCCTGGAAACATATATTTTCAGGGTCCTGACTACGTCCAGCAACTTGGGAGTCCTCCAAGTCCCTAGTAGCCGCAGCTAACACAATAGGCTGGTTCAAGTGAAACGCTGAAACCACCTTAGGGAGAAATTGAGGACGAGTCCTCAATTCTGCCCTGTCCGTATGAAAAATTAGGTAAGGGCTTTTATAGGATAAAGCCGCCAATTCTGAGACACGCCTGGCTGAAGCCAGGGCCAACAGCATTACCACTTTCCATGTGAGATATTTTAAGTCCACAGGGGTGAGTGGTTCAAACCAATGTGATTTTAGGAACCCCAAAACTACATTGAGATCCCAAGGTGCCACTGGAGGCACAAAAGGAGGCTGTATATGCAGTACCCCTTCGACAAACGTCTGAACTTCAGGAACTGAAGCCAGTTCTTTCTGGAAGAAAATCGACAGGGCCGAAATTTGAACCTTAATGGACCCTAATTTTAGGCCCATAGACCGTCCTGTTTGCAGGAAATGCAGGAAACGACCCAGTTGAAATTCCTCTGTAGGGGCCTTCCTGGCCTCGCACCACGCAACATATTTACGCCAAATACGGTGATAATGGTGTACGGTTACATCCTTCCTGGCTTTGATCAGGGTAGGGATGACTTCATCCGGAATGCCTTTTTCCTTCAGGATCCGGCGTTCAACCGCCATGCCGTCAAACGCAGCCGCGGTAAGTCTTGGAACAGACAGGGTCCCTGCTGGAGCAGGTCCCTTCTTAGAGATAGAGGCCACGGGTCCTCTGTGAGCATCTCTTGAAGTTCCGGGTACCAAGTCCTTCTTGGCCAATCCGGAGCCACGAGTATAGTCCTTACTCCTCTCCTTCTTATGATTCTCAGTACCTTGGGTATGAGAGGCAGAGGAGGGAACACATACACTGACTGGTACACCCCCACGGTGTTACCAGAGCGTCCACAGCTATTGCCTGAGGGTCCCTTGACCTGGCGCAATACCTGTCTAGTTTTTTGTTGAGGCGGGACGCCATCATTCCACCTTTGGTTTTTCCCAACGGTTCACAATCATGTCTAAGACTTCTGGGTGAAGTCCCCACTCTCCCGGGTGGAGGTCGTGTCTGCTGAGGAAGTCTGCTTCCCAGTTGTCCACTCCCGGAATTAACACTGCTGACAGTGCTATCACATGATTTTCCACCCAGCGAAGAATCCTTGCAACTTCTGTCATTGCCCTCCTGCTTCTTGTGCCGCCCTGTCTGTTTACGTGGGCGACTGCCGTGATGTTGTCTGACTGGATCAGCACCGGCTGACCTTGAAGCAGAACTCTTGCTAGGCTTAGAGCATTGTAGATGGCCCTTAGCTCCAGGATATTTATGTGAAGTGATGTCTCCAGGCTTGACCACAAGCCCTGGAAATTCCTTCCCTGTGTGACTGCTCCCCAGCCTCTCAGGCTGGCATCCGTGGTCACCAGGACCCAGTCCTGAATGCCGAATCTGCGGCCCTCTAGAAGATGAGCACTCTGCAACCACCACAGGAGAGACACCCTTGTCCTTGGTGACAAGATTATCCGCCGATGCATCTGAAGATGCGACCCGGACCATTTGTCTAGCAGATCCCACTGGAAAGTTCTTGCGTGGAATCTGCCGAATGGGATTGCTTCGTAAGAAGCCACCATCTTTCCCAGGACCCTTGTGCATTGATGCACTGAGACTTGGCCTGGTTTTAGGAGATTTCTGACTAGTTCGGATAACTGCAATAAATAGTGGAAAACTGCTCTAATCAAGCTGGTAACAATCCCCAGGTGCTGCGGGAGGGGGTTACTCTGGACAAGAAATAAAGGGATTTCCCTTAGCACTTATGTAACACTCCTATTTTTTCACTAATACCGTATATACTCGAGTATAAGCCGACTTTTTCAGCACTTTTTTTTGTGCTGAAAAAGCCACCTCGGCTTATACTCGAGTCAGTGCAGGCAGAGGCAGAGCAGTGTGAAGGAGGGACATGGAGCGCACAGCGCGCGGCGCTCCTGTGTCCCTCCTGCATCTCCGGCGGCAGCAGCGGCGGTTCTATTACAGGAAATACCCGTTCGTGACCTCTGATCACGAACCGGCACTTCCTATAATAGACCCGCCGCGGCCGCCGAAGATGCAGGAGGGACACAGGAGAGCCGCGCACGCTGTGTGCTTCGTGTCCCTCCAGAAGACAGCGCGGGATCGACGGAGGGGTAAGTAACAGCACTGTGGGGCATACCTGGCACTTGGGGAGGGAACGTATCTGGCAGCACTGTGGGGGCATATCTGGCAGCACTGTGGGGGCATAACTGGCAGCACTGTGGGGGCATATCTGGCAGCACTGTGGGGGCATATCTGGCAGCACTGTGGGGGCATAACTGGCAGCACTGTGGGGGCATATCTGGCAGCACTGTGGGGGCATATCTGGCAGCACTGTGGGGGCATATCTGGCAGCACTGTGGGGGCATATCTGGCAGCACTGTGGGGGCATAACTGGCAGCACTGTGGGGGCATATCTGGCAGCACTGTGGGGGCATATCTGGCAGCACTGTGGGGGCATAACTGGCAGCACTGTGGGGGCATAACTGGCAGCACTGTGGGGGCATATCTGGCAGCACTGTGGGGGCATATCTGGCAGCACTGTGGGGGCATATCTGGCAGCACTGTGGGGGCATATCTGGCAGCACTGTGGGGGCATATCTGGCAGCACTGTGGGGGCATATCTGGCACTATGAGGGCATATCTGGCACTGAGGGCTGTGTACGGCTAGAGCTGCATTTCCCACCCTAGGCTTATACTCGATGTGGTAGAATTAGGTGCCTCGGCTTATATTCGGGTCGACTTATACTCGAGTATATACGGTATTACTCTTTTGAGTATTTTATGAACACCCTTATTTTTGTAGCACTTTCTAACCCATAGCTTCTGCTTCTTTCTTAACACATATTAACACTTTAGTATTTCAATGGTGTGCTGCCCTGGGGTGGTCGGGCCTGAGCCGACTTTGTGGGGTCCAAGCCTTGGACCTATGCTTAGTTAGGGACCTCCAGCAATAGAGCAGCCGTGAAGTGGCCTGGAGGCTTATCATATCTTTTGCAAAACATATGTAACGAAGAGCTCTAAATTTCCTATTATTACATAGTATATAGTTCTTCTTACTAACAGCCAGCAGAGTGCGGGGGAAAAATCCCTTTTGTAGTTCGGATAACTCCCTGGCTTTCTCCTCCGGGAGAAACACCTTTTTCTGGACTGTGTCCAGGATCATCCCTAGGAATAGAAGTCGTGTCGTCGGGATCAGCTGCGATTTTGGAATATTGAGAATCCAACCGTGCTGGCGCAGCACTATCTGAGATAGTGCTACTCCGACTTCCAACTGTTCCCTGGATCTTGCCCTTATCAGGAGATCGTCCAAGTAAGGGATAACTAAAACTCCCTTCCTTCGAAGGAGTATCATCATTTCGGCCATTACCTTGGTAAAGACCCGGGGTGCCGTGGACAATCCAAACGGCAGCGTCTGAAACTGATAGTGACAGTTCTGTACCACAAACCTGAGGTACCCTTGGTGAGAAGGGTAAATTGGGACATGTAGGTAAGCATCTTTGATGTCCAGAGACACCATATAGTCCCCTTCTTCCAGGTTTGCAATCACTGCTCTGAGTGACTCCATCTTGAATTTGAACCTTTGTATGTAAGTGTTCAAGGATTTCAGATTTAAAATAAGTCTCACCGAGCCGTCCGGCTTCGGTACCACAAACAGCGTGGAATAATACCCCTTTCCCTGTTGTAGGAGGGGTACCTTGATTATCACCTGCTGGGAATACAGCTTGTGAATGGCTTCTGCTGCAGCCTTTTTCCTCTCCCTCTGCCACGGGGCAGAAAATAAGAATTTACTTACCGATAATTCTATTTCTCGGAGTCCGTAGTGGATGCTGGGGTTCCTGAAAGGACCATGGGGAATAGCGGCTCCGCAGGAGACAGGGCACAAAAGTAAAGCTTTTACAGGTCAGGTGGTGTGTACTGGCTCCTCCCCCTATGACCCTCCTCCAGACTCCAGTTAGGTACTGTGCCCGGACGAGCGTACACAATAAGGGAGGATTTTGAATCCCGGGTAAGACTCATACCAGCCACACCAATCACACCGTACAACTTGTGATCTAAACCCAGTTAACAGTATGATAACAGAGGAGCCTCTGAAAGATGGCTTCCTAAACAATAACCCGAATTAGTTAACAATAACTATGTACAAGTATTGCAGATAATCCGCACTTGGGATGGGCGCCCAGCATCCACTACGGACTCCGAGAAATAGAATTATCGGTAAGTAAATTCTTATTTTCTCTATCGTCCTAAGTGGATGCTGGGGTTCCTGAAAGGACCATGGGGATTATACCAAAGCTCCCAAACGGGCGGGAGAGTGCGGATGACTCTGCAGCACCGAATGAGAGAACTCCAGGTCCTCCTCTGCCAGGGTATCAAATTTGTAAAAATTTACAAACGTGTTCTCCCCTGACCACGTAGCTGCTCGGCAGAGTTGTAATGCCGAGACCCCTCGGGCAGCCGCCCAAGATGAGCCCACCTTCCTTGCGGAATGGGCCTTAACAGATTTAGGCTGTGGCAGGCCTGCCACAGAATGTACAAGTTGAATTTTGTTACAAATCCAACGAGCAATCGACTGCTTAGAAGCAGGTGCACCCAACTTGTTGGGTGCATACAGTATAAACAGCGAGTCAGATTTTCTGACTCCAGCCGTCCTTTAAATGTATATTTTTAAGGCTCTGACAACGTCCAACAACTTGGAGTCCTTCAAGTCGTCTGTAGCCGCAGGCACTACAATAGGCTGGTTCAGGTGAAACGCTGATACCACCTTAGGGAGAAAATGCGGACGCGTCCGCAGCTCTGCCCTATGTCGAATGGAAAATTAAATAAGGGCTTTTATAAAACAAAGCCGCCAGTTCAGATACTCTCCCGGCCGAAGCCAGGGCCAGTAACATAGTCACTTTCCATGTGAGATATTTCAAATCCACATTCTTTAGTGGTTCAAACCAATTGGATTTGAGGAAATCTAAAACTACATTTAGATCCCACGGTGCCACCTTAGGCACCACAGGAGGCTGTATATGCAGTACTCCTTTGATAAAAATCTGGACCTCAGGGACTGAGGCCAATTCTTTTTGGAAGAATATTGATAGGGCCGAAATTTGAACCTTAATAGATCCCAATTTGAGACCCATAGACAATCCTGATTGCAGGAAATGTAGGAAAACGACCCAGTTGAAATTCCTCCATCGGAGCACTCCGCTGCTCGCACCACGCAACATATTTTCGCCAAATACGGCGATAATGCTTCGCGGTGACTTCCTTCCTTGCCTTTATCAAGGTAGGAATGACTTCTTCTGGAATGCCTTTTCCTTTTAGGATCTGGCATTCAAACGCCATGCCGTCAAACGCAGCCGCGGTAATTCTTGAAAAAGACAAGTACCCTGCTGAAGCAGGTCCCTTCTCAGAAGTAGAGGCCACGGATCGTCCGTGACCATCTCTTGAAGTTCCGGGTACCAAGTCCTTCTTGGCCAATCCGGAGCCACTAGTCTTACTCCTCTTTGCCGTATAATCCTCAATACCTTTGGTATGAGAGGCAGAGGAGGAAACACATATACCGACTGGTACACCCAAGGTGTTACCAGCGCGTCCACAGCTATTGCCTGCGGATCTCTTGACCTGGCGCAATACCTGTCCAGTGTTTTGTTGAGGCGAGACGCCATCATGTCCACCATTGGTTTTACCCAACGGTTTAATAGCATGTGGAAAACTTCTGGATGAAGTCCCCACTCTCCCGGGTGAAGGTCGTGTCTGCTGAGGAAGTCTGCTTCCCAGTTGTCCACGCCCGGGATGAATACTGCTGACAGTGCTATCACGTGATTCTCCGCCCAGCGAAGGATCCTGGCAGCTTCTGCCATTGCCCTCCTGCTTCTTGTGCCGCCCTGTCTGTTTACATGGGCGACTGCCGTGATGTTGTCCGACTGGATCAACACCGGTCTTCCTTGAAGCAGAGGTTCCGCCTGGCTTAGAGCATTGTAGATTGCTCTTAGTTCCAGAATGCTTATGTGAAGAGACTTTTTCAGGCTCGACCACACTCCCTGGAAATTTCTTCCCTGTGTGACTGCTCCCCAGCC
Organism: Pseudophryne corroboree; assembly: GCF_028390025.1. NCBI lineage: Eukaryota > Metazoa > Chordata > Amphibia > Anura > Myobatrachidae > Pseudophryne > Pseudophryne corroboree. The sequence goes on from NC_086448.1 coordinate 628,657,881, forward strand.
TCTCAGGCTGGCCTCCGTAGTCACCAGGATCCAATCCTGCATGCCGAATCTGCGGCCCTCCAATAGATGAGCCTCCTGCAATCACCACAGAAGGGATACCCTTGTCCTCGGCGACAGGGTTATCCGCAGGTGCATCTGAAGATGCGACCCTGACCATTTGTCCAACAGATCCCTTTGCATGGAATCTGCCGAAAGGGATTGCTTCGTAAGAAGCTACCATTTTTTCCCAGGACTCTTGTGCATTGATGTACAGACACCTTTCCTGGTTTTAGGAGGTTCCTGACCAGGTCAGATAACTCCTTGGCTTTTTCTTCGGGAAGAAAAACCTTTTTCTGAACTGTGTCCAGAATCATCCCCAGGAACAGCAGACGAGTTGTCGGCATTAATTGGGATTTTGGAATATTCAGAATCCATCCGTGCTGCTTTAGCACCTCTTGAGATAGTGCTAAACCCATCTCTAGCTGTTCTCTGGACCTTGCCCTTATTAGGAGATCGTCCAAGTATGGGATAATTAATACGCCTTTTCTTCGAAGAAGAAATATTATCTCGGCCATTACCTTTGTAAAGACCCGAGGTGCCGTGGACAAACCAAACGGCAGCGTCTGAAACTGATAGTGACAGTTTTGTACAACGAACCTGAGGTACCCCTGGTGTGAGGGGTAATTGGAACGTGGAGATACGCATCCTTGATGTCCAAGGATACCATAAAGTCCCCTTCTTCCAGGTTCGCTATCACTGCTCTGAGTGACTCCATCTTGAACTTGGACTTCTTTATGTACAGGTTCAAGGACTTCAGATTTAGAATAGGCCTTACCGAGCCATCCGGCTTCGGTACCACAAAAAGAGTGGAATAATACCCCTTCCCTTGTTGTAGAAGAGGTACCTTGACTATCACCTGCTGAGAATACAGCTTGTGAATGGCTTCCAAAACCGTCTCCCTTTCTGAGGGGGACGTTGGTAAAGCAGACTTCAGGAAACGGCGAGGTGGCTCTGTCTCTAATTTCAACCTGCACCCCTGAGATATTATCTGCAGGATCCAGGGATTTACCTGCGAGTGAGCCCACTGCGCGCTGTAATTCTTGAGACGACCGCCTACCGCCCCCGAGTCCGCTTGCGAAGCCCCAGCGTCATGCTGAGGCTTTTGTAGAAGCCGGGGAGGGCTTCTGTTCCTGGGAAGGAGCTGCCTGTTGCTGTCTCTTCCCTCGTCCTCTGCCTCGTGGCAGATATGAATAGCCCTTTGCTCTCTTATTTTTAAAGGAACGAAAGGGCTGCGTTGAAAGGTCGGTGCCTTTTTCAGTTGGGGAGTGACTTGAGGTAGGAAGGTGGATTTCCCGGCCGTAGCCGTGGCCACCAAATCCGATAGACCGACCCCAAATAACTCCTCTACGCATCGCCTGTCCACTGTCGTGTCCATAAAGCTCTTCTGGCCGAAATGGACATAGCACTTACCCGTGATGCCAGTGTGCAGATATCTCTCTGTGCATCACGCATATAAAGAAATGCATCCTTTATTTGTTCTAACGACAGTAAAATATTGTCCCTGTCCAGGGTATCAATATTTTCAATCAGGGACTCTGACCAAGCTACCCCAGCACTGCACATCCAGGCAGTCGCAATAGCTGGTCGTAGTATAACACCTGCATGTGTGTATATACCTTTTTGGATATTTTCCATCCTCCTATCTGATGGATCTTTAAGTGCGGCCGTCTCAGGAGAGGGTAACGCCACTTGTTTTGATGAGCGTGTTAGCGCTTTGTCCACCCTAGGAGGTGTTTCCCAGCGCTCCCTAACCTCTGGCGGGAAAGGGTATAAAGCCAATAACTTCTTTGAAATTAGCAGTTTTTTATCGGGGCACCCCACGCTTCATCACACACGTCATTTAATTCTTCTGATTCGGTAAAAACTACTGGTAGTTTTTTCACACCCCACATAATACCCTGTTTAGTGGTACCTGTAGTATCAGCTAAATGTAACATCTCCTTTATTGCCAAAATCATATAACGTGTGGCCCTACTGGAAAATACGGTTGATTCGTCACCTTCACCACCGGAATCAGTGCCTGTGTCTGGGTCTGTGTCGACCGACTGAGGCAAGGGGCGTTTTACAGCCCCTGACGGTGTTTGAGGCGCCTGGACAGGCACTAATTGAGTGTCCGGCCGCCTCATGTCGGCAAACGACTGCTTAAGCGAGTTGACGCTATCCCGTAATTCCACAAATAAAGGCATCCATTCTGATGTCGACCCCCTAGAAGGTGACATCCTCATATTTGGCAATTGCTCCGCCTCCACACCAATAACGTCCTCATACATGTCGACACACACGTACCGACACACAGCAGACACACAGGGAATGCTCTATACGAAGACAGGACCCACTAGCCCTTTGGGGAGACAGAGGGAGAGTCTGCCAGCACACACCAAAAAGCGCTATATATGACAGGGATAGCCTTATGATTAAGTGCTCCCTTATAGCTGCTTTTATATTAATATATTGCCATTTATTTTGCCCCCCCTCTCTGTTATACCCTGTTTCTGTAGTGCAGTGCAGGGGAGAGACCTGGGAGCCTTCCTGACCAGCGGAGCTGTGACAGAAAATGGCGCCGTGTGCTGAGGAGATAGGCCCCGCCCCTTTTCCGGCGGGCTCGTCTCCCGCTATTTAGTACATTTAGGCAGGGGTAAATATCTCCATATAGCCTCTGGGGCTATATGTGAGGTATTTTTAGCCTTTTTAAAGGTTTTCATTTGCCTCCCAGGGCGCCCCCCCCCAGCGCCCTGCACCCTCAGTGACTGCCGTGTGAAGTGTGCTGAGAGGAAAATGGCGCACAGCTGCAGTGCTGTGCGCTACCTTAAGAAGACTGCAGGAGTCTTCAGCCGCCGATTCTGGACCTCTTCTTGCTTCAGCATCTGTGAGGGGGCCGGCGGCGTGGCTCCGGTGACCATCCAGGCTGTACCTGTGATCGTCCCTCTGGAGCTTCATGTCCAGTAGCCAAGAAGCCAATCCATCCTGCACGCAGGTGAGTTCACTTCTTCTCCCCTCTGTCCCTCGTTGCAGTGATCCTGTTGCCAGCAGGAATCACTGTAAAATAAAAAACCTAAGCTAAACTCTCTAAGCAGCTCTTTATGAGAGCCACCTAGAATTGCACCCTTCTCGGCCGGGCACAAAAATCTAACTGGAGTCTGGAGGAGGGTCATAGGGGGAGGAGCCAGTACACACCACCTGACCTGTAAAAGCTTTACTTTTGTGCCCTGTCTCCTGCGGAGCCGCTATTCCCCATGGTCCTTTCAGGAACCCCAGCATCCACTTAGGACGATAGAGAAATGAGGAGTCTTTTGCCCGCTTGCCCTTATGGGGCCTAAAGGACTGCGCCTGATAATACGGCGTCTTCTTATGTTGAGAGGCTACCTGGGGTAAAAATTTGGATTTCCCAGCCGTTGCCATGGCCACCAGGTCTGTTAGACCTACCCCAAATAACTCCTCCCTTTTATAAGGCAATACTTCCATATGCCTTTTGGAATCAGCATCACCTGACCACTGTCTTGTCCATAACCCTCTTCTGGCAGAAATGGACAGCGCACTTACTCTTGATGCCAGTCGGCAAATATTCCTCTGTGCATCACGCATATATAGAAATGCATCTTTTAAATGCTCTATAGTCAGTAATATACTGTCCCTATCTAGGGTATCAATATTGTCAGTCAGGGAATCCGACCAAGCCACCCCAGCACTGCACATCCAGGCTGAGGCGATTGCTGGTCGCAGTATCACACCCGTGTGAGTGTATATACATTTTAGGATATTCTCCTGCTTTCTGTCAGCAGGTTCCTTAAGGGCGGCCGTATCCAGGGACGGTAGTGCCACCTGTTTAGACAAGCGTGTGAGCGCTTTATCCACCCTAGGGGGTGTTTCCCAACGTGCCCTATCCTCTGGCGCGAAGGGGTATGATGCTAATAACTTTTTAGGAATTAACAGTTTTTATCGGGGGAAACCCACGCATCATCACACACTTTATTTAATTCCTCAGATGCAGGAAAAACTACCGGCAGTTTTTTCTCACCCAACATAATACCCTTTTTAGTGGTACTGGTATTATCAGAAATATGTAAAACATTTTCCATAGCCTCAATCATGTAACGAGTGGCCCTACTGGAAGTCACATTCGTCTCTTAATCGTCGACACTGGAGTCAGTATCCGTGTCGGCGTCTGTATCTGCCATCTGAGGTAACGGGCGTTTTAGAGCCCCTGATGGCTTTTGAGACACCTGGACAGGCACAGGCTGAGTAGCCGGCTGTCTCATGTCATCAATCTTTTGTAAAGAGCTGACACTGTCACGTAATTCCTTCCATAAGCTCAGCCACTCAGGTGTCGACTCCCTAGGGGGTGACATCTCCATTAAAGGCAATTGCCCCGCCTCCACACCATTTTCCTCCTCATACATGTCGACACAATCGTACCGACACACAGCACACACACAGGGAATGCTCTGATAGAGGACAGGACCCCACTAGCCCTTTGGGGAGACAGAGGGAGAGTATGCCAGCACACACCAGAGCGCTATATATATACAGGGATAACCTTATAGAAGTGTTTTTCCCCTTATAGCTGCTGTTTTATTAATACTGCGCCTAATTAGTGCCCCCCTCTCTTTTTTAACCCCTTTCTGTAGTGTAGTAACTGCAGGGGAGAGCCAGGGAGCTTCCCTCCAACGGAGCTGTGAGAGAAAATGGTGCCAGTGTGCTGAGGAGATAGGCACCGCCCCTTTTTCGCTGACTTTTCTCCCGCATTTTTGTGGATTCTGGCAGGGGTTAAAATACATCCATATAGCCCTGGGGGTTATAATAAGAATTTACTTACCGATAATTCTATTTCTCGGAGTCCGTAGTGGATGCTGGGGTTCCTGAAAGGACCATGGGGAATAGCGGCTCCGCAGGAGACAGGGCACAAAAAGTAAAGCTTTACGATCAGGTGGTGTGTACTGGCTCCTCCCCCTATGACCCTCCTCCAAGCCTCAGTTAGGTACTGTGCCCGGACGAGCGTACACAATAAGGAAGGATTTATGAATCCCGGGTAAGACTCATACCAGCCACACCGTACAACCTGTGATCTAAACCCAGTTAACAGTATGATAACAGCGGAGCCTCTGAAAAGATGGCTCACAACAATAATAACCCGATTTTTGTAACTATGTACAAGTAATGCAGATAATCCGCACTTGGGATGGGCGCCCAGCATCCACTACGGACTCCGAGAAATAGAATTATCGGTAAGTAAATTCTTATTTTCTCTATCGTCCTAGTGGATGCTGGGGTTCCTGAAAGGACCATGGGGATTATACCAAAGCTCCCAAACGGGCGGGAGAGTGCGGATGACTCTGCAGCACCGAATGAGAGAACTCCAGGTCCTCCTTAGCCAGGGTATCAAATTTGTAGAATTTTACAAACGTGTTCTCCCCCGACCACGTAGCCGCTCGGCAGAGTTGTAATGCCGAGACCCCTCGGGCAGCCGCCCAAGAAGAACCCACCTTCCTTGTGGAGTGGGCTTTTACCGTTTTGGCTGTGGCAGGCCTGCCACAGAATGTGCAAGCTGAATCGTACTACAAATCCAGCGAGCAATAGTCTGCTTAGACGCAGGAGCGCCCAACTTGTTGGGAGCATATAGTATAAACAGCGAGTCAGATTTCCTGACTCCAGCTGTCCTTGAAAGTATATTTTTAAAGCTCTGACAACGTCCAACAACTTGGAGTCCTCCAAGTCGCTTGTAGCCGCAGGCACTACAATAGGTTGGTTCAGATGAAATGCTGACACCACCTTAGGGAGAAAATGCGGACGAGTCCGCAGTTCTGCCCTGTCCGAATGGAAAATCAGATATGGGCTTTTGTAAGATAAAGCTGCCAGTTCTGACACTCTCCTGGCCGAAGCCAGGGCTAGTAGCATGGTCACTTTCCATGTGAGATATTTCAAATCCACAGTTTTTAGTGGTTCAAACCAATGAGATTTGAGAAAGTCCAAAACAACAATGAGATCCCACGGTGCCACTGGAGGCACCACAGGGGGCTGTATATGCAGCACTCCCTTAACAAAAGTCTGGACTTCAGGAACTGAAGCCAATTCTTTTTGGAAGAAAATCGACAGGGCCGAAATTTGAACCTTAATAGATCCCAATTTGAGACCCATAGACAATCCTGATTGCAGGAAATGTAGGAATCGACCCAGTTGAAATTCCTCCGTCGGAGCACTCCGATCCTCGCACCACGCAACATATTTTCGCCAAATGCGGTGATAATGTTGCGCAGTTACTTCCTTCCTTGCTTTAATCAAAGTAGGAATGACTTCTTCCGGCATGCCTTTTTCCTTTAGGATCCGGCGTTCAACCGCCATGCCGTCAAACGCAGCCGCGGTAAGTCTTGAAACAGACAGGGACCCTGCTGAAGCAAGTCCCTTCTCAGAGGTAGAGGCCACGGATCTTCCGTGATCATCTCTTGAAGTTCCGGGTACCAAGTCCTTCTTGGCCAATCCGGAACCACTAGTATCGTTCTTACGCCTCTTTGCCGTATAATTCTCAATACTTTTGGTATGAGAGGCAGAGGAGGAAACACATACACCGACTGGTACACCCAAGGCGTTACCAGCGCGTCCACAGCTATTGCCTGCGGATCTCTTGACCTGGCGCAATACCTGTCCAGTTTTTTGTTGAGGCGAGACGCCATCATGTCCACCATTGGTCTTTCCCAACGGGTTACCAGCATGTGGAAAACTTCTGGATGAAGTCCCCACTCTCCCGGGTGAAGGTCGTGTCTGCTGAGGAAGTCTGCTTCCCAGTTGTCCACTCCCGGGATGAACACTGCTGACAGTGCTATCACATGATTCTCTGCCCAGCGAAGAATCCTTGCAGCTTCTGCCATTGCACTCCTGCTTCTTGTGCCGCCCTGTCTGTTCACATGGGCGACTGCCGTGATGTTGTCCGACTGGATCAACACCGGTTTTCCTTGAAGCAGAGGTTCTGCCTGGCTTAGAGCATTGTAGATTGCTCTTAGTTCCAGAATGTTTATGTGAAGAGACGTTTCCAGGCTCGACCACACGCCCTGGAAGTTTCTTCCTTGTGTGACTGCTCCCCAGCCCCTCAGGCTGGCGTCCGTGGTCACCAGGATCCAATCCTGTATGCCGAATCTGCGGCCCTCCAATAGATGAGCACTCTGCAACCACCACAGAAGAGATACCCTTGTCCTTGGAGACAGGGTTATCCGCTGGTGCATCTGAAGATGCGACCCTGACCATTTGTCCAACAGATCCCTCTGGAAAATTCTTGCGTGGAATCTGCCGAATGGAATTGCTTCGTAAGAAGCCACCATTTTTCCCAGGACTCTTGTGCATTGATGTACAGACACCTTTCCTGGTTTTAGGAGGTTCCGGACAAGCTCGGATAACTCCTTGGCTTTTTCCTCCGGGAGAAAAACCTTTTTCTGAACCGTGTCCAGAATCATCCCTAGGAACAGCAGACGTGTTGTCGGAATTAACTGGGATTTTGGAATATTCAGAATCCACCCGTGCTGTTTTAGCACTTCTTGAGACAGTGCTAATCCTATCTCTAGCTGTTCTCTGGACCTTGCCCTTATTAGGAGATCGTCCAAGTATGGGATAATTAATACGCCTTTTCTTCGAAGAAGAATCATCATCTCGGCCATTACCTTGGTAAAGACCCGAGGTGCCGTGGACAATCCGAACGGCAGCGTCTGAAACTGATAGTGACAGTTCTGTACGACGAACCTGAGGTACCCCTGGTGTGAGGAGTAAATTGGAACGTGGAGATACGCATCCTTGATGTCCAAGGATACCATAAAGTCCCCTTCTTCCAGGTTCGCTATCACTGCTCTGAGTGACTCCATCTTGAACTTGAACTTCTTTATGTACAGGTTCAAGGATTTCAGATTTAGAATAGGTCTTACCGAGCCATCCGGCTTCGGTACCACAAATAGAGTGGAATAATACCCCTTTCCTTGTTGTAAAAGGGGTACCTTGACTATCACCTGCTGAGAGTACAGCTTGTGAATGGCTTCCAAGACCGTCACCCTGTCGGAGGGGGACGTTGGTAAAGCAGACTTCAGGAAAACGGCGAGGTGGATCCGTCTCTAGTTCCAACCTGTACCCCTGAGATATTATCTGCAGGATCCAGGGATCTACCTGCGAGTGAGCCCACTGCGCGCTGAAATTCTTGAGACGACCCCCCACCGCCCCCGAGTCCGCTTGAGAAGCCCCAGCGTCATGCTGAGGCTTTTGTAGAAGCGGGGGAGGGCTTCTGTTCCTGGGAAGGAGCTGCCTGTTGCTGTCTCTTCCCCCTTCCTCTGCCTCGTGGCAGATATGAATATCCCTTTGCTCTCTTGTTTTTAAAGGAACGAAAGGGCTGCGGTTGAAAAGTCGGTGTCTTTTTCTGTTGGGGAGTGACTTGAGGTAAAAAGGTGGATTTCCCGGCTGTAGCCGTGGCCACCAAATCCGATAGACCGACACCAAATAACTCCTCCCCTTTATACGGCAAAACTTCCATATGCCGTTTTGAGTCCGCATCGCCTGACCACTGTCGCGTCCATAAACTTCTTCTAGCCGAAATGGACATAGCACTTACCCGTGATGCCAGTGTGCAGATATCCCTCTGTGCATCACGCATATAAAGAAATGCATCCTTTATTTGCTCTAAAGACAGTAAAACATTGTCCCTATCCAGGGTATCAATATTTTCAATCAGGGACTCTGACCAAGCTACCCCAGCACTGCACATCCAGGCTGTCGCTATAGCTGGTCGTAGTATAACACCTGTATGTGTGTATATACTTTTTTGGATATTTTCCATCCTCCTATCTGCTGGATCTTTAAGTGCGGCCGTCTCAGGAGAGGGTAACGCCACTTGTTTTGATAAGCGTGTGAGCGCCTTGTCCACCCTAGGAGGTGTTTCCCAGCGCGCCCTAACCTCTGGCGGGAAAGGGTATAAAGCCAATAACTTCTTTGAAATTAGCATTTTTTTATCGGGGGCAACCCACGCTTCATCACACACCTCATTTAATTCTTCTGATTCAGGAAAAACTATAGGTAGTTTTTTCACACCCCACATAATACCCTGTTTAGTGGTACCTGTAGTATCAGCTATATGTAACGCCTCCTTCATTGCCAAAATCATATAACGTGTGGCCCTACTGGAAAATACGGTTGATTCGTCACCGTCACCACTAGAATCAGTGCCTGTGTCTGGGTCTGTGTCGACCGACTGAGGCAAAGGGCGTTTTACAGCCCCTGACGGTGTTTGAGGCGCCTGGACAGGCACTAATTGATTGTCCGGCCGTCTCATGTCGTCAAACGACTGCTTTAGCGTGTTGACACTATCCCGTAATTCCATAAATAAAGGCATCCATTCTGGTGTCGACCCCCTAGGAGGTGACATCCCCATATTTGCCAATTGCTCCGCCTCCACACCAATATCGTCCTCATACATGTCGACACACACGTACCGACACACAGCAGACACACAGGGAATGCTCTTAACGAAGACAGGACCCCACTAGCCCTTTGGGGAGACAGAGGGAGAGTTTGCCAGCACACACCAAAAGCGCTATATATGACAGGGATAGCCTTATAATAAGTGCTCCCTGTATAGCTGCTTTAATAATATATTTTTGCCACAATTTTGCCCCCCCCTCTCTTTTTTACCCTGTTTCTGTAGTGCAGTGCAGGGGAGAGCCTGGGAGCCGTCCTGACCAGCGGAGCTGTGTAAGGAAAATGGCGCTGTGTGCTGAGGAGATAGGCCCCGCCCCTTTTCCGGCGGGCTCGTCTCCCGCTCTTTAGTGGATTCTGGCAGGGGTTAAATATCTCCATATAGCCCCCGGAGACTATATGTGAGGTATTTTTAGCCAAATTAGGTTTTCATTTGCCTCCCAGGGCGCCCCCTCCCAGCGCCCTGCACCCTCAGTGACTGCCGTGTGAAGTGTGCTGAGAGGAAAATGGCGCACAGCTGCAGTGCTGTGCGCTACCTTTAGAAGACTGAGGAGTCTTCTGCCGCCGATTCTGGACCTCTTCTCGTTTCAGCATCTGCAAGGGGGCCGGCGGCGAGGCTCCGGTGACCATCCAGGCTGTACCTGTGATCGTCCCTCTGGAGCTAATGTCCAGTAGCCAAGAAGCCAATCCATCCTGCACGCAGGTGAGTTCACTTCTTCTCCCCTAAGTCCCTCGTTGCAGTGATCCTGTTGCCAGCAGGACTCACTGTAAAATAAAAAACCTAAGCTAAACTTTTCTAAGCAGCTCTTTAGGAGAGCCACCTAGATTGCACCCTTCTCGGCCGGGCACAAAAATCTAACTGAGGCTTGGAGGAGGGTCATAGGGGGAGGAGCCAGTACACACCACCTGATCGTAAAGCTTTACTTTTTGTGCCCTGTCTCCTGCGGAGCCGCTATTCCCCATGGTCCTTTCAGGAACCCCAGCATCCACTAGGACGATAGAGAAATGTGATGTATGTTTGCCAGCCAAGGTGTTTTTATTGCTGCTCAGGGCGCCCCCCCCCCCAGCGCCCTGCACCCTCAGTGACTGCAGTGTGAGGTGTGTATGAGGAGCAATGGCGCACAGCTGCAGTGCTGTGCGCTACCTTGGTGAAGACTGATGTCTTCTGCCGCCGATTTTTCCGGACCTCTTCTTGCTTCTGGCTCTGTAAGGGGGCCGGCGGCGCGGCTCTGGGACCGAGCTCCGAGGCTGGGCCTGTGTTCGGTCCCTCTGGAGCTAATGGTGTTCAGTAGCCTAAGAAGCCCAATCCACTCTGCACGCAGGTGAGTTCGCTTCTTCTCCCCTTAGTCCCTCGATGCAGTGAGCCTGTTGCCAGCAGGTCTCACTGAAAATAAAAAAACCTAAAACTAAACTTTTACTAAGAAGCTCAGGAGAGCCCCTAGTGTGCATCCTTCTCGGCCGGGCACAAAAATCTAACTGAGGCTTGGAGGAGGGTCATAGGGGGAGGAGCCAGTGCACACCAGGTAGTCCTAAAGCTTTACTTTTGTGCCCAGTCTCCTGCGGAGCCGCTATTCCCCATGGTCCTTACGGAGTTCCCAGCATCCACTAGGACGTCAGAGAAAACAACTTTAGGTCTGTTGGGATAAGTTTCTCCTGGCATTATAGTTTGCAAGTGATTTTAGCCCATTCTTCCTTGCAGATTTGCTCCAGGTTGAGGTTGGTTGGACGAAGCTTGTGGAATGCAATTTTCAAATATTGTCACAGATCCTCTAATGTTCATTTTACAACATTCACCTTTTTATTGTTCAGGCACACCAGTGTTGCTCTGGCCCTGTGCTTTTTAGCATTGTCCCGGTGAAAGGTGAGCGCTCTCTCAAACTTTTGTTTTCTAGCGGACTTAGTTTAAGCTGGTCATCTTGCAGTATCTTCCTGTTTTTTGCACCCTCCACTGATCCTTAAAATTTAATGTGATGCCAAGTCCCATATATATATATATATATATATATATATATATATACACATATATATATATATATATATATATATACACATATATATATATATATATATATACACATATATATATATATATATATATATATACACATATACACACACACATATAAACATACACATACACATATATATATATATATATATATATATATATATATATATATATACACACACACACATACACACACACAGGTTGAGTATCCCATATCCAAATATCCGAAATACGGAATATTCCGAAATACGGACTTTTTTGAGCGAGAGTGAGATAGTGAAACTTTTGTTTTCCGATGGCTCAATGTACACAAACTTTGTTTATTACACACAGTTATTACAAATATTGTATTAAATGACCTTCAGGCTGTGTGTATAAGGTGTATATGAATCATAAACGAATTGTGTGAATGTAGACACACTTTGTTTAATGCACAAAGTTATAAAAAATATTGGCTAAAATGACCTTCAGGCTGTGTGTATAAGGTGTATATATAACATAAATGCATTCTGTGCTTAGATTTAGGTCCCATCACCATGATATCTCATTATGGTATGCAATTATTCCAAAATACGGAAAAATCCGATATCCAAAATACCTCTGGTCCCAAGCATTTTGGATAAAGGATACTCAACCTGTATATATATATATATATATATATATATATATATATATATATATATATATATATATATACATACACACACACACATACATACACCACTATCATGTAACCCCCAGCTCTGTCCCGTGTTGAGCTCAATACCCAGAGTCAGCACATGGAGCAGCCCTGCTCCAAGTAAACCGCCAGGAACATTCAGCCACAGTAACTTGCAAAGAGGTGCATGCAGCATCTACACAGAAGAAGGTGCCAGTCAAGGGGCCTTGTGGTGGCAGTGCCTATTCTCCTACCACTGGGAGCACCACGATAGTGCATAGTAGTAGTTATTATCCCTTATTTATATGGCACCACAAGGGTTCCGCAGAGCCTAGCAAAGTACATAAACAAATGAGCAAAACCAGAAAAATAGCAACTTACAGTACAAAACACTGCATGACAACTACACTGTTCATAAGCATTTCTGCATAAGCAGTCATATTAAACATATAAGCAGCAGAAACCAAAGGGATTAGGTGCCATTTTTAGGGAATATGGATTAGATGATCGTGTAAGTAAGGGAAGGAAAAGCAAAGGAAGAGGGCCCTGCTCAAGAGAGCATATATTATAAAGGGGAGGGGCAGATAGACCAGGGTGACACAGATTGGGTAGACAATGAGCATGCGGTAGTGGGTTAGTATGAGCGCTGGGAGAATTAGATAATTTCAGAAGTAGGGAGCAGCATGGGTAAAATCTTGGAGGTGGGAGGAAGTATTCAGTAGGGAGGAGAGATGGCATTCATTTGTGGAGCGAAGAGGGTGGGTTAGAGTGTGAAGGAGATGAGGTCAGATGTAAATGGAGAGGAATGGGTGAGATCTTTGTGAGTGTGAGAAGCCTTAATTGGGGAACATGAGCCAGCGTAGGGTTTGTAGGAGAGGGGAAGCAGATGTAGTATGTTTGGAAACGAAAATGAGCCACGCGGCAGCACTGAGGACAGATTGGAGAGGAGAGAGGTGGGAGTTAAGGTGCATACACATTAGGCCATTTTGAGCTCAAAGTAGCTCACTTTTGGCGTTTTGAGCTCAAAATTTCCTAGTGTGTATGGCCGGGTGGTAAGCCCTGATGCGCACCCTTGCATCATCACTGGTCACCGCTGTCCATCAGCCAGTCCTACCGGCCATGTGAACCACTTTTTCACATCATCGCTCTGCATACACACTGGGCAAAAATGCCAGTGTGTATGCACCTTTAGGGAGGCCAGAGGAGGAGATTACAGTAGTTCAATCTGGAGGTGACCAGTGAGAGGATTAGGGCTTTACGTAGTAACATCCATGGTGAGAATGGATCTAATCCTGGAAATATGGAAATATTTTGGAGATGGAAACAGCAGGACTGCGAAACGTGCTGAATGTGTGGTTTGAAAGAGAGGGAGAAGTCGCAGTTTAGAAGTGTCTGGTAGCTACAGATCACCTGCAATCAACCTAGTGTTCCCTCTAGGCTGTTTCAGCAGGGTGCTGCACCCTGCCCATTTTTGAAATGTGAGAAAGCACCCTGCCCTTTTTCAGTGCACCCTGCCGGACCATAAATCACGCCCTTGTATACAGAATGCAACAGTCAGAGTGCATGTTACAATGTTATTGTCTACTCCTTGCGTATCTCTGAAAGTGGAACACAATTTCTATCCTTAGCGACCCGGATGGCAGATGAGGGACTGTAAATGACGTCACTGCTGTGGCTGCCTGCATATCACAGCACTCTGATAAAGAGGGAAAGAACAGGGTAAGCAGTGAGCATGTACTGCTTACAGTATTTCCCTAGTAGAACAGATTTTATTTTAACCCTCTGCTTAACTTTTCTGTTTTATAACACATACGGATTATAACCACTTCAGCACTGGAGGAGACATTTATTATTATTATCTACTAATGTATATGCTACAGCCGATCTTTCAAGAAGACTGGACATATGCAGTATGGTTCGCAGAACAGATGTTGGGTGTTACATGGGTGTCCTATATGTATGTAGGGATATATGATATCCTAAGGGAAAAATGTATGTACAAAAACTGTAAACATATGCGCTATGCTTTGTGTGCAAAGCGTCACATCAAAAATGTGCCCTTCAAAATAAAAATGTGCCCTCCTCAATGATCAGCACCCTGCCCTTAAAAAAAATCCTAGAGTGAACACTACAACCATATAAATTACTAGTTCTTTTGGCTACCATATCTATCAGGTTGCTCAGAAGACATTATAAGGCAAATGTTGCAAGTTAAAAGGATTTTCCTCTTTGATGTATGGTGAAGGAGGTGGGAGGAGGTTTTAATTATGTTAATGCTTGAAAGAACAATGGACGGACAATGCAGCTGTGCCCTATGCTCCATTAGAGCTGATAACATTCATTATGCTAACAGTCACAATACAGACATTTGAAATGTTGACATGTCAAAATACCGCCATGAGTTTTTTGGTGGGGTTTGTGTCAATGTCGACATGGACACCGTGTAAGTGTACTGCGTCCCCTCGCATGGCTTGCTGCGCTCGGCACACTATTATATTCCCCCTCCAGGTCCACTGGGATGGTAAAGTACGAACAAGTCTGTTTTGGGGCAAAAATCCCTTAAACCGCACGTCTGCATTTTGACATGTCAGCATTTCAAATATCGTATTCTGACTATGTCGGCATTTTGAATATGTCAGCAAAATGAATACTGATATTTTGACCGTGTCAGTAATTTGACTGTAGGTCAATGGCTGCCGGGATTATGACGTCAGTATTGTGTCCATCGGTAAATCAACTGTTACCCGGTAGGACACTGCATTCAACTTATAAACAGGAGAACTGTCATATACCGTAGTATAAATGACTGGATCAAAAACAGGGAACCGCAGAGATGTCCATACATGGGGAAAGGCTAAAGGAGTGGGAATTTTGGAGATTTTGTATACCACACAAGATTGTCTAGAACAGTGCTTAAATGAAGAAAAATGGAATTGTTGCAAAATGATGGATACAAATAAACACAACTGCACCTACAACATTTTTCTGCATAATCTATGAACTAGTCTGTACAAAGTGAGATAAACGGGAAATTCAGCGAGTTTGGCAGTTTTTGTGCAACCTACTTTTTCAGAATGGTTTAGGAGATCCAGTGTCTCTTTCCTGCCCAATTCTGCCTTTTCAAGATTGTGTTTGATATGTTTCAACTCTTCTTGTAATGATGTCATTCGAGCTATTTCATAAGAACAAAGTTTAAAAATACACAACTGTGAAGCAGTATTAAGAGTATATTTGGAAAAGAAAACAAAATTTCTTCAGGTCATTATTATATTAGGTGACATGCTATTGCAACTATGCCAGTAAAGACATTGTTAACATAAAGGATCAAAACCTGTCCATCACTCACAGGTCTTTAACACTACTGAAAGATCAGGGGTTTCCACTTATTTATGAGCTCAGATCTGCTTTGACAACCATTTGCTTGCAATCACATAGCTTTGTTTATGTACAAAGGTTGTCATAGTAACAGTTCTCCAGAAAATGAGGAACACGAGTACAAGGGTCTATCTGCACAACCAGCCGCCACATCAGGCTGCATTTAACAGCAAGTAAAGATTGCCTTTATTTTGTAGGTGCAGATCACTGGCTCCATGAACCTTTTTTAGCTCTTACATTCATGGCAACAGCTTGCAATAACGGGCCAAAAATAAACATTTCAAAAGTGTCAAATGTTATATCCTCTGTTCACAATAAGGTTGGCAGACGATCTGACATACGCAGAGAAACCAGTGTAACAAAATCTGACAGACATAAATGAAACTGCTTTGGGCAACCTCTCCACTCTATCACTCTCCAAGGCTTGAAACAGCTCCACCTCACTGAAATTAAACACTGGCCATTGGTTATATATCTGTACACTGACCTTTCTGCGCCAATTAACTGCTGTATTTATGTGACTTTTAAAGTCTTAATTGGTGTGTAATATAGGGGCAAATGTATTAGACTGGAGAAGTGATAAAGCAGTAATAAGTGGAAAGTGATAATGCACCAGCCAATCATTATGGGTTTGAAAAACGACATTTATGAGCTGATTGGCTGGTGTGTTATCACCTCTCACTTATCACTGCTTTATCACTACTCCAGGCATAATACATCTGACACACTGTTTGAAACTTCCATATTAACAATGTTATTGTTGTGAACATCTAGGCAACTAATGTATATTGGTTTGTGTTAAATGCACTATTGTTTTTTATGTTTGGGTAATGATTCCAGCTGCCTTTGGGAAATAGTTTTCATTATTCTACTAAGCACATACAACTATTTTCTGGTTCCGGTATGAATGGTCGACCAGGTTATGGTCGACAGTCATTAGGTCGACCACTATTGGTCGACATTGACATGGTCGACACATGAAAATGGTCGACACATGAAAGGTCGACATATGAAAAGGTTGACATGAGTTTTTTTACTTTTTTTGGTGTCGTTTTTTGCGTAAAGTGACTGGGAACCCCAATTAGTGCACCGCTTCGCTCGCCATGCTTCGGGCATGGTGCCTTCGCTCCGCTACCGCTTCGCTCGGCACACTTTACCGTTCCAATCGTAGTCCATGTGGATCGTAAAGTATGGAAAAGTTCCCCAAAAGAAAAAAAAAAGGTTAAAAAAACTCATGTCGACCTTTTCATGTGTCGACCATTTTCATGTGTCGACCATGTCAATGTTTACCAATAGTGGTCGACCTAATGACTGTCGACCATAACATGGTCGACCATGTGAACGGATACCCTATTTTCTCACCAACAATAAATATAACATACAATTTAAGGACTGCACCAATTTAGTTACTGTTTCATTTTGGTTAATTTACCTTGTAGATCCCCAATCATCTCTGACCCTTGACTCCTATCCCTCCTTTCCGAATCTAAGGCCGCCTGTAGTTGGAAGAAATCTTTTTCCACCTGTAACTTTGAACTTTCCAACAGCCGACTCCTATCCTGCAGTTCCCGATTTAGCGCTTCTAACTGAGCAATAGTCTTGCTCATCTCACTTTGACTTTTCCGTAGTCTTGCTGCGGTGTCAGACTCCGCCCTTAAGAAATCATTAGCTTCTTCCAACTGGAAATTAAAAAAAAAACATATTTTTGTATTATTTTACTACTGACACAAAACTCCATTATATAGCACCAGCTATGTACAGGTCACCGAGGAAGACAGAAGTCAATCAGTGGGTTAAACTAATTTCCCTTATGATTCCTGCAGCCCAACTCATCCCCATGTCACCGGTAGCAAAGCAAAGAGGATAGGACCACAGCAGCCATTGCAGTTAACATAAGACCAACATTATTGTGCAACGTTGCACTAATTTACATTTAAAGTGCACCGTCACGGAATACACCCAATCATATTAATTTATTTTAAGAAGTATAGATCTTGTATAGTTTTGTTCATTTACACAGTACTCCATTATATGCCCAGACAAATGCAGACCAGATCAAATAGTGGGTCAATCTTTAAAAACGAAAATGTATAACTGAGTAAGTATCACCTGTGCACCTGGCTCATTGAAAGCATGTATATAAATAGATGGAGACATTACACTGCAAGCTAATATAACTTTTTATATTCTATCTATATTACTTTTGTTAATTCTTTCTTTCTGGTTTCCTAGGCCTTCAATGATATAAAAGACTAGCTGTCTGTAGATATAGGGCCTAAATCATAGTTATATGCTATGCATTTGCAGCTGCCTCTTTGTATGCATCTGCTGAGCGAAATATGCAAATGCCTCGGACAGTGAGACACCCACAGACTGCATCACAAATCCTAGCAACTGCGTACAAAATCTGTCACAGATGTGTCGATGATCGACCATCTGAGTTTCCCTATTGTCATGCAGATTGGTTGGCAAACAAACACTAGTACCCTGTTTTCTACTTACTGGATCATAGTCACAGCCTGAGATATACTCCGAAAAAAGTAGCAAAATGTCTCAATTTCTACCTCCCCGAAGCAGTCCCTGTCAATCACTTTGCAAGTAAATCCTCACTGCAAGTTGTTGAGCAGTTATTGGTTAACTGCGCAATGTGTCTAAGTCCTACTACCCATGTGCCAAAGTACCGTGGCACATGGGCAGTAGGACACAGACGCATGCGTAGTTTCCCGATAACTGCTCAACAACTCTGAATCAAACCTGTAGACAACACACCAATAACTTGGATGCTTAATTATCGTCAAGGATAAGCAAAGGTTTAGTGTGCAGCAGCGACATTGCTCTACTACAATGATTACAGCACAGAAGTGTTACACATCAGGATAGAAGGGAACAGCGTTTCCTATATAGCCAGATGAAAACCATCTTTATAGGGAAGGCGGCATTTGAACATTTCTTGTTTAACACATACACCGAACAAGGCAACTACTTACTTGCTTTTGTAATTGTGTTATCTTTTCATTTGTAATATGGGAATTCTGACTTATCTTCTTTAAATCGTCTAACTGGTCTTTTAATGTTGAAACTGTGCAATAAAAAAAAAAAATAAGTAAGAAAACAAGAATAATAGATGAATTAACTTGTTAGAGATCCCAATATAATCACCAGAAATGATTAGTGACTGCTTGTTATCCACAGGACTAGCACCAACAACTTGCTCATGTTCTAATTGTACTGCTGAAGCATTATTGTGCCTTTAAATGGTAATGAAACCCACAGCGGGCAACAAATATATACACAACATGAAATGTGTCAGCATCACTCATTCCATCATTTCTAGGAAATACGTCCAGTGTCAGGTAAAAAGTCCATACGCTGTTTAACAATTACCGCATTCTGAACAATTGCACACACAATGTCAGTAACAATACAATCACATATCCTTGTAACTGAACATGAAACAAATCAGAACTTTTCAGCATAGACATTTTGTAATCTTCTCTAAAAATCTTTCATCATGGTCTCCTAAAAAGGTGATATGGGCCAAAATCAGTCTCCACTCACATACTGTAGATTAACAAGAACTTTCTAACTGGTAATGAAGGCCACATGTGGTTACACAAGTCATATAACTCAAAGAGTAACTCCTACCTACAGAGTACACATTCCTGACACTTACAATGTGCCCAGTAATTCTGGTCAACAAGAGACATTCCGACTTACTAAACTAATTGGTAACTTGCCTTCATTTTCTACATTCCTCCGCTTTTCGCTCTCTTGCTCTGCCTTTCTTTGGTATTCATTCATTCGGTGCTGGAGCATCATTTTTTCCTTCTCAATTTGAGACACGCATGATTCCAGGTTTTTTCTTTGATTGCCCTAAAATTATAAAACCATGAATGATCATGCCTTACATAATAACGTATTTTTAGCTGGTATCAGCATATTTATAACAGCCAGGTGCATGATTATACCCACTCACTCAGTCAGCCAAAATAGCTTGCAATGGGAAGGAAAACATGTAGTTTGGTATGCAAGACATTTAGGTAAAACAAAAAGGATTAATTGTATACATTTAAATACAAATCAATAAGGAATATGAGAAGTATGTTGAGCTCATGTGAAAATATAGAACAAAAAAAAACTAAGGGGGGAGATGTATTAAATCTAGAGCAAGTGAAAGAAATTGGCCATAGCTGCCAATCACTTATCAAATACATTCTATAAATTGATAGCTATAAGGTGACTGGTTGCTATGGGCAACTTCTCCACGGGTCCTCTTTAGCAGGTTTGATATATCTCCCCCTTTGTGATTACAATGTACAGAGCGAGATAAAGCTACTTCTGAAATGGTTACATAGATGGGATGTAGCAGCCATATTACTGTGACAGACAAATCAAGCTTACTTCTTCGTCCAGCTCCTTCATTATCTTGTCAAGCTTAATGTTGGACATCCTCCAAAAAAGAACAAAAACAAACACAATACATTAAAATACAACAGGAGCAGTTTACTACAGTGCACCCAGGTTAGCTTCAATACAAAAAATAACTCTGCTCCATTTGTAATAGTGACCCACATTATTAATTTTATTTTGTGAAGAAGATAGGTCAGAATTTTAAAAACACTAATATTTTAGATTTATTACTTTTACATTAAACAAAAAACAAAACAAAACAAAAAATAAGATTTTACTCACCGGTAAATCTATTTCTCGTAGTCCGTAGTGGATGCTGGGGACTCCGTAAGGACCATGGGGAATAGCGGCTCCGCAGGAGACTGGGCACAGCTAAGAAAGATTTAGGACTACCTGGTGTGCACTGGCTCCTCCCACTATGACCCTCCTCCAGACTTCAGTAAGGATACTGTGCCCGGAAGAGCTGACACAATAAGGAAGGATTTTGAATCCCGGGTAAGACTCATACCAGCCACACCAATCACACCGTATAACTCGTGATAATATACCAAGTTAACAGTATGAACACAACAGAGCCTCTCAAAAGATGGCTCAACAATAACCCTTATAGTTAACAATAACTATATACAAGTATTGCAGACAGTCCGCACTTGGGACAGGCGTCCAGCATCCACTACGGACTACGAGAAATAGATTTACCGGTGAGTAAAATCTTATTTTCTCTGACGTCCTAGTGGATGCTGGGGACTCCGTAAGGACCATGGGGATTATACCAAAGCTCCCAAACGGGCGGGAGAGTGCGGATGACTCTGCAGCAACGAATGAGAGAACTCAAGGTCCTCCTCAGCCAGGGTATCAAATTTGTAGAATTTTGCAAACGTGTTTGCCCCTGACCAAGTAGCAGCTCGGCAAAGTTGTAAAGCCGAGACCCCTCGGGCAGCCGCCCAAGAAGAGCCCACTTTCCTCGTGGAATGGGCTTTTACAGATTTAGGCTGCGGCAGGCCAGCCACAGAATGCGCTAGCTGAATTGTGCTACAAATCCAGCAAGCAATAGTCTGCTTTGAAGCAGGAGCACCCATCTTGTTTGGTGCATACAGGATAAATAGCGAGTCAGTCTTCCTGACTCCAGCCATCCTGGAAACATAAATTTTCAAGGCCCTGACTACGTCCAGTAACTTGGAGTCCTCCAAGTCCCTAGTAGCCGCAGGCACCACGATAGGTTGGTTCAAGTGAAAAGCTGATACCACCTTAGGAAGAAACTGGGGACGAGTCCTCAATTCTGCCCTATCCATATGGAAAATCAAATAGGGGCTTTTACATGACAAAGCCGCCAATTCTGACACACGCCTTGCCGAAGCCAAGGCCAAAAGCATGACCACTTTCCACGTGAGATATTTTAAATCCACGGTTTTGAGTGGCTCAAACCAATGTGACTTTAGGAAACCCAACACCACGTTGAGGTCCCACGGTGCCACTGGAGGCACAAAAGGAGGCTGAATATGCAGCACTCCCTTGACAAATGTCTGAACTTCAGGCAGTGAAGCCAGTTCTTTTTGGAAGAAAATCGACAGAGCCAAAATCTGGACCTTAATGGAACCCAGTTTTAGGCCCATAGTCACCCCTGACTGTAGGAAGTGCAGAAATCGACCTAGCTGGAATTCCTCCGTTGGGGCCTTCCTGGCCTCACACCACGCAACATATTTTCGCCATATGCGGTGATAATGTTGTACGGTTACATCTTTTGTAGCTTTAATAAGCGTAGGAATGACTTCCTCCGGAATACCCTTTTCTTTTAGGATCCGGTGTTCAACCGCCATGCCGTCAAACGCAGCCGCGGTAAGTCTTGGAACAGACAGGGCCCCTGCAGCAGCAGGTCCTGTCTGAGCGGCAGAGGCCATGGGTCCTCTGAGATTAATTCTTGAAGTTCCGGGTACCAAGACCTTCTTGGCCAATCTGGAACAATGAGAATAGTCTTACTCCTCTTTTCTTTATTATCCTCAGTACCTTGGGTATGAGAGGAAGAGGAGGGAACACATAAACCGACCGGTACACCCACGGTGTCACTAGAGCGTCCACAGCTATCGCCTGAGGGTCTCTTGACCTGGCGCAATATTTTTCTAGCTTTTTGTTTAAGCGGGACGCCATCATGTCCACCTGTGGCTTTTCCCAACGGTTTACAATCAGTTGGAAGACTTCTGGATGAAGTCCCCACTCTCCCGGGTGGAGGTCGTGCCTGCTGAGGAAGTCTGCTTCCCAGTTGTCCACTCCCGAAATGAACACTGCTGACAGTGCTAACACGTGATTTTCCGCCCATCGGAGAATCCTTGTGGCTTCTGCCATCGCCGTCCTGCTTCTTGTGCCGCCCTGTCGATTTACATGGGCGACTGCCGTGATGTTGTCTGACTGGATCAGAACCGGCTGGTTTTGAAGCAGGGGCTTTGCTGGACTTAGGGCATTGTAAATGGCCCTCAGTTCCAGAACATTTATGTGTAGGGAAGTCTCCTGACTTGACCAAAGTCCTTGGAAGTTTCTTCCCCGTGTGACTGCATCCCAGCCCCGAAGGCTGGCATCCGTGATCACCAGGAACCAGTCCTGTATGCCGAATCTGCGGCCCTCTCTGAGATGAGCACTCTGCAGCCACCACAGCAGAGACACCCTGGTCCTTGGAGACAGGGTTATCAACCGATGCATCGTAGGAAGCTACCATCTTTCCCAGGACTCGCGTGCAATGATGCACAGACACCTGTTTTGGTTTCAGGAGGCCTCTCACTAGAGACGACAGCTCCTTGGCTTTCTCCTCTGGGAGAAACACTTTTTTCTGGACTGTGTCCAGAATCATCCCCAGGAACAGTAGACGTGTCGCCGGAACCAGCTGAGACTTTGGAATATTCAGAATCCAACCGTGCTGGTGTAGCAGCTCCTGAGATAATGCTACGCCGACCAACAACTGCTCTCTGGACCTCGCCCTTATCAGGAGATCGTCCAAGTATGGGATAATTAAAACTCCCTTTTTCCGAAGGAGTATCATCATTTCGGCCATTACCTTGGTAAATACCCTCGGTGCCGTGGACAGGCCGAACGGCAACGTCTGGAATTGGTAATGACAATCCTGTACCACAAATCTGAGGTACTCCTGGTGAGGATGGTAAATGGGGACATGCAGGTAAGCATCCTTGATGTCCAGAGATACCATGTAATCTCCCTCTTCCAGGCTTGCAATAACCACCCTGAGCGATTCCATCTTGAACTTGAATTTTCTTAAATATGTGTTCAAGGATTTCAAATTTAAAATGGGTCTCACCGAACCGTCCGGTTTCGGTACCACAAACATTGTGGAATAGTAACCCCGTCCTTGTTGAAGTAGGGGCACCTTGACTATCACCTGCTGGGAATACAGCTTGTGAATTGCCTCTAACACAGCCTCCCTTTCTGAAGGAGTCGTTGGTAAGGCAGATTTGAGGAAACGGCGCGGGGGGGGGGGGGGGGGATGTCTCGAATTCCAGCCTGTACCCCTGAGATACCACTTGAAGGATCCAGGGATCTACCTGTGAGCGAGCCCACTGATTGCTGAAGTTTTTGAGACGGCCCCCCACCGTACCTGGCTCCGCCTGCTGAGCCCCAGCGTCATGCGGCGGACTTAGCAGAAGAAGCGGGGGAGGACTTTTGTTCCTGGGAAGTGGCTGTATGCTGCAGCTTTTTTCCCCTACCTCTGCCTCTGGGCAGAAAGGACGCGCCTCTACCCCGTCTGCTCTTTTGGGGGCGAAAGGACTGCACCTGATAATACGGTGCTCTCTTTGGTTGTGAGGGGACATGTGGCAAAAATGCTGACTTCCCAGCTGTTGCTGTGGACACTAAGTCTGAAAGACCATCCCCGAACAACTCCTCACCCTTATAAGGCAAAACTTCCATGTGCCTTTTAGAATCTGCATCACCTGTCCACTGCCGGGTCCATAACCCTCTCCTGGCACAAATGGACAGTGCACTTATTTTTGATGCCAGCCGGCAAATATCCTGTGTGCATCTCTTATGTAAAAGACAGCGTCTTTAATATGCTCTACGTTTAGCAATATAGTGTCCCTGTCTAGGGTGTCAATGTTTTCTGACAGGGAGTCTGACCATGCAGCTGCAGCACTGCACATCCATGCTGAGGCAATAGCTGGTCTCAGTATAATACCAGTGTGTGTATATATAGCTTTCTGGAGAGCCTCCTGCTTTCTGTCAGCAGGTTCCTTTAGGGCGGCCGTATCCTGGGACGGCAGTGCCACCTTTTTTGATAAGCGCGTAAGTGCTTTATCCACCCTAGGGGGTGTTTCCCAACGTGACCTATCCTCTGGCGGGAAAGGGTACGCCATTAGTAATTTTTTTTTAAATTACCAATTTTTTATCGGGGGAAGCCCGCGCTAGTTCACACACTTCATTCAATTCTTCAGAAGGGGGAAAAACTACTGGTAGTTTTTTCTCCCCAAACATAATACCCTTTTTTGTGGTACCTGGGGTCACCTCAGAAATGTGTAAAACATTTTTCATTGCCTCAATCATATAACGAGTGGCCCTATTGGACATTACATTAGTCGCTTCGTCGTCGACACTGGTATCAGTATCGACATCTGTGTCTGCCATCTGAGGTAGCGGGCGTTTTAGAGCCCCTGATGACTTTTGAGACGTCTGGGCAGGCACGGGCTGAGAAGCCGGCTGCCCCGCATTTGGCATGTCGTCAAATTTTTTATGTAAGGAGTCGACACTTTCGTGTAATTCCTTCCACAAGTCCATCCACTCCGGTGTCTGCCCCGCAGGGGGTGACAACACATTTATAGGCACCTGCTCCTCCTCCACAGAAGTCTCCTCATCAAACATGTCGACACAGCCGTACCGACACACCGCACACACACAGGGAATGCTCTAACAGAAGACAGGACCCCACAAAGCCCTTTGGGGAGACAGAGAGTATGCCAGCACACACCAGAGCGCTATATAAATCAGGGATTAACTAAATTATATCACCTTATAGCTGCTATATGTATATTGCGCCTAAATTTAGTGCCCCCCCTCTCTTTTTTACCCTTTTCTGTAGTGTAGACTGCAGTGGAGAGCCAGGGAGCTTCCTTCCAGCGGAGCTGTGAGGGAGAAATGGCGCCAGTGTGCTGAGGGAGATAGCTCCGCCCCTTTTTCGGCTGACTTTTCTCCCGCTTTTTTATGGATTCTGGCAGGGGTATTTATCACATATATAGCCTCTGGGGCTATATATTGTGATATATTTGCCAGCCAAGGTGTATTTATTGCTTCTCAGGGCGCCCCCCCCCAGCGCCCTGCACCCTCAGAGACCGGAGTGTGAAGTGTGTATGAGGAGCAATGGCGCACAGCTGCAGTGCTGTGCGCTACCTTGGTGAAGACTGATGTCTTCTGCCGCCGATTTTCCGGATTCTTCTTGCTTCTGGCTCTGTAAGGGGGCCGGCGGCGCGGCTCCGGGACCGAACACCAATGGCCGGTTCCATGCGGTCGATCCCTCTGGAGCTAATGGTGTCCAGTAGCCTAAGAAGCCCAAGCTACCACCAGTTAGGTAGGTTCGCTTCTTCTCCCCTTAGTCCCTCGCTGCAGTGAGTCTGTTGCCAGCAGATCTCACTGTAAAATAAAAAACCTAAAATATACTTTCTCTCTAGGAGCTCAGGAGAGCCCCTAGTGTGCATCCAGCTCAGCCGGGCACAGGATTCTAACTGAAGTCTGGAGGAGGGTCATAGTGGGAGGAGCCAGTGCACACCAGGTAATCCTAAATCTTTCTTAGCTGTGCCCAGTCTCCTGAGGAGCCGCTATTCCCCATGGTCCTTACGGAGTCCCCAGCATCCACTAGGATGTCAGAGAAACAGGTAAATGTATTTTATGCTGTGAAACTTGAGCTGGGGGGTTGCACATAGCATGACATATCTATATTTGGATACAAAGTGAAAGTGAAACTTTGGTTTGTCCAGTATACCTCCTCCTAGGATCATGCAAAACTAGTGCAACCAACCTGCTGTCATCAGTGGAAGATTTAAGTGTTTCTTATTATAAATCTTAAAAGGGATCCTTCAATCAGAAGACGTTTATAAAATATATAGTTTGGATAACTCATTCTTCATTTCCCCTGACCATTATTTGCAGATTTGGAAGTGGCTCCCTAACCATATTCTGTTTACTTACCTTCCTATAATGGGGGGTATCCAATTATCCAGAATCCGTTTTCGCCTGGTGAAAACGGCAGGATATCGCAATTAATGACCGATGCTCATTAGCGTGGTATAATATTACAGGTTGTTTTCATCGGGCGAAAACACATGTGATCAGGGAGAACTCCCTGAAGTCCCATGTATTATTGCAGCTCCTAAGGCACACAAAGCAAAAGCCACGATAAATAGCGTCATCGGGGATGGAGGAGCATGCCGCATTGGGGCTAATAGGATAGCCTCTGGTGATACAATTACCCACGGTCATCAACCGCGGGAAATTGGATACCTCCCAATGAAATGGATAAAAAATAAGAACACACATAAAAACCTTTAAGTGGGGTTGTCTACTTTGGGCAGCTACTCCTTTATCAATCATGAACCCAGGAATCTACACCGTAACGCTATAATCCAGGTAATATTTTACCTGCACTTCTGTTCCATCTCATCCTTTAGCTGCATCTCATTATGTAGCTGCTCTTCAAGTTGATATATGCTCTTCTGCAAGATCTCCACCTCCAAAAACATAAAACAAAAAAAATACAGCTATAGCTTTGTAAACCGTAAAATAAAGCAATATGTAAAATATATTAAGTAGCCAGTGTAGTTGAACTAAACTCAGAAAAAAGCCTAACTTAGATTCACAAGTGAATGTTACATTTAAAATCTATGGACATATCAGCGATCAGAGGGGTCGGGGGTAGACTACGTCCTACCTAGCTCAACTCATTCATCTCATGGCAGCAGACTTACCAGGTTTTTATCTGCTTTAGAGCTGGATCTATTGTCATCAGTGTTTGTTGCAGGATCAGCTAAATACCTGCAACACAATAACAGCAATCAGTGTATGGCGAGTTCTTTGAAGCAATTTGTCACAGCATCTCTCTCTTATACATACACTGGAAGGATGCTGTCTATTAACTTACTGCCGGTTACTGTAGTATGTGAATCCTACAAAAGGAAGCTGGTTCCCCACAAACGCCTTCGGTATAGGAAAGGTTTCCTCTTCTCCTTTGTCTTCCTCCAAATCATCAAAATTACTTGTGTCAATGTCACTGGTCAAGTCTGGTACAACTGGAGCTACAGCTTAAAAAAAACAAAAAAACAAAAACAAAAATCCCTTTTTATGCGGAAGACTCCATACTGATCCTACTGCAGGCATCACTACATTAGTTTCATATTAGATTTCCTTATCAGAATGGCATAATCCCACTGCAGCTGGTATGAGGATAACAAAAGTCAGCGCTTGCTACACACAGTGTAACTGCATAACTGGTGTACAGCTGGTTAGAAGACATGAGCAAACAGCTGGCCAACTGGGTTCTAGGCATAGATATATTCACCCTCGTCAGAAGTAATTTGGTGAATCGCTTCTACACCCAAGCAGAACAGCACTGGTGTAAGACAGTCACAATTCTTCACTCTCCAAACTATGCATTAGTCTATTCTACTGGAGGGGACCTAAGTCATTTTTTTATTCTAGCACCCAACATGTCAAAGAGCACACAGCTCTCGTAATACAAAAGATCAGCACATACACTTCTCTGGCAAAACTGACCATTAGAGGAAGAGGCAGAGCTAATGGAACGACTGTCATGGAAACAGTTGGGGTCCCAAACAATGCAACCTTGCTAGATGTTTAGGGGGTGAGGAGAGGGTTCCTCTGTAGTTTTAGGATTTGGGTGGAGTTTTTCTTTAAATCCTGCTAATAAACAAAAAGCTCTCATGAACTGCAAGACTTGTTTTTTAAAACTGAGGATATATTCCTTTCTATGATCCTTCGAAAGAACCAAGAGAGATGGCGCTAAATGTCCTCCTCTCAGAAGATAGGGCGCTGTATGATGTGCTAACTCACCCTCACTGCATCTGACTAGAGCCTATTCAATTGCACCAACAAACACAGGATAGCAGAAGAGGAGAAGCAATAGAACACTTTCTGGACAGAAAGGTTTGTATGCTCCATTAAAACTGGGATCAAGTGATTTAAAACCCTACAAAAAATTCATTTAAAAATACATATCTCCATGAACGCAAAGGGTCTCAAAGCTGGAATTTCCAAACTCAACAAGAAAGAGCAATGCTTGTGGAGAAACGGCCATCTAGAGGCCATTTCTTTCCAAGACTATCTCTGACGAAGCAAAGCGAATGCTGCAATTAGTAGTAAAGTGGTACAGAAGTCAATACAGGTTGAGTATCCCATATCCAAATATTCCGAAATACGGAATATTCCGAAATACGGACTTTTTTGAGTGAGAGTGAGATACTGAAACCTTTGTTTTTGATGGCTCAATGTACACAAACTTTGTTTAATACACAAAGTTATTAAAAATATTGTATTAAATTACCTTCAGACTGTATATATAAGGTGTATATGAAACATAAATGAATTGTGTGCATGTACACACACTTTGTTTAATGCACAAAGTTATAAAAAAATATTGGCTAAAATTACCTTCAGGCTGTGTGTATATGGTGTATATGTAACATAAATGCATTCTGTGCTTAGATTTAGGTCCCATCACCATGATATCTCATTATGGTATGCAATTATTCCAAAATACGGAAAAATCCAATATCCAGAATACCTCTGGTCCCAAGCATTTTGGATAAGGGATACTCAACCTGTATCAACTTAAAATGCTCCTGTAACCAAGACACACTGGAGGCAGTTGTTCTGTCAGTCCATGAATTTAGTAAGAATCACAGAAATAATTACTGCACTGCATGACTAATATTCAAGTGAAACGGATTAATAACATAAAGATAAGTTACATTCTAATCAAAATGGTTCAACATTCTTTAAGTGTTCAATTATTGAGTTTAATCAAGTACCACTAGCTGGGGAAATATCAAATGTAACTGGGTCACTTAAGTGGATTCATTATTAGCAAATGCATCACTATACAGTGAGGAAAAGGGTTACACATGAAAGACGTGAAGGCCCGCCCAAAGCGTTCAATTACATATAAAAAAAACAACAACTAAAAACCATAATTTGGTCAGTTCTCTATACTTACTATCTCGAAGAGTCTCCCACGCCCATTGATCATTTTTGAAGAAAAGATGCCTTTTAATCTCTTCAACACCATTTCGACCCAACCGAATCTCCCTGCACAAGAAAGATATTTCATGTTCTATTCCATATGCATTTTTCATTAGTAAACTACTATATACAATGAAAAGGCAAGTTACTGTAACTACACCAACAAAATAAGGTCGAATTCAGGAGACTTTTCATGAAATTCAGAAGCTAAAATTAACTTCTACGGTGCCAGAGAACATACATGTCTATTGACAACAGAAAAATGACCTCCAAAAATCTAGAACCAGCAGTAGTTTGGATACAATACAAACCACCATCAAGTATATTCTATTAATAAAAGTTAAAAGGGGGAAAATAAAATTGTTCAAGGCTGTTTATCTAAAGAATAAGCACAGCATTTTTCAAGTTACATTACATTGTACTCTATGTTTCGTATTTTAATTTAATGAGGTGTTACAATGTTTGTTAGACCCAATTACACACAATTCATGGATGGCAAACATTTCCTTACAAAGGCACGTCAGTTGTTTTAATCAGCTTACATACAGTATGCTCTGAACTTTATATAAAAATGACACAGAAGCAAACAGTGATTTCAAATACATTAAATGTTCCTTGCAAATCTGGGTATATAGATTTTATCTGTGTGTAGAAGACGTTGTGTCTGCTGCTGCCTTATAAGGCTTTCCATTACAGTGCAGCAAAAACAAAACATTTTAAATTTAAAGATTTTAGTTGAAAAAGGAGATTTATGGTAGACTTACCATGGTTAAATCTCTTTCTGCGAGGTACACTGGGTTCCACAGGGAATACATTGGGGTGTAGAGATCGATCTTGATCCAGAGGCACCAACAGGCTAAAGCTTTAGACTGTCCCAGGATGCATTGCGGGGCCTCCTCTATATAACGCCACCTCCAGGAACTGGAGCTCAGTTTTAGTTAACCAGCCAATGCAGAAGCAGGTAAAAGAGAAGGCAGATGTTAGTCACATAGAACCACGTTCTCACGACAGGAGAAGGGACCAGCGGCTAATGCCATACAAACCCAAAGAAGCCAAGTGCGTCAGGGTGGGCGCCCTGTGGAACCCAGTGTACCTCGCAGAAAGAGATTTAACCATGATAAGTCTACCATAAATGTCCTTTTCTGTAGCGGGGTACATGGTGTTCCACAGGGAATACATCGGGGATGTCCTAAAGCAGTTCCTCAAGGGAGGGGACGCACCTTAGCGGGTATAAGAAACCGGCATCCAAAGGAAGCATCGTGGGAGGCGGACGTATCAAGGCACAGAACCTAATGAACGTGTTCACTGAGGACCACGTAGCCAACTTGCACAATTGTTCTGCGGACGCGCCACATCGAGCCGCCCAAGAAGGTCCAACAGACCAAGTAGAATGTGCCTAAATAGCAGCAGGAGCCGGGAGCCCAGCCTGCGCATAAGCTTGTGCAATCACCATTCTAATCCATATGGCCAAGGTCTGCTTATTCGCAGGCCAGCCACGTTTGTGGAAACCAAAAAGTACAAAGAGGGTATCTGACCTCCGAATAGAGGCAGTCCTCTTCACATAAACGCAGAGAGCCCGTACAACATCCAAAGACCCCTCTTTGGAGGACAAGTCGGAAGATATGAAGGCCAGAACCACAATCTCCTGGATAAGGTAAAAAAGATGACACCACCTTAGGCAAATAACCGGGACGATTTCGGAGAACTGAGCGGTCACGATGAAAAATCAAAAAGGGTGGGCGACAGGACAAAGCGACTAAGTCCGATACCCTTCTGGCAGAAGCAATAGCCAATAAGAAAAGGACCTTGGCTGTGAGCCATTTAAGGTCCACTGACTCAAGAGGTTCCCATGGAGCCACAGGAGGGACATAGGGAGGCTGAATCCGCAGTATGCCGTGAGTGAATGTATGAATGTCAGGTATAGACTCAAGTTTTCTCTGAAGCCACACCGACAAGGCAGAGATGTGAACCTTGAGGGAGGCCAGACGAAGTCCTAAATCCAGGCCTTGTTGCAAAAAAGCCAGAAGTCTGGAAGTACTAAACTTGTAAGCATTGTAATTCTTAGCAGCACATCAGGTGTAGTAAGAACTCCACACCCGATAATAAATCCGTGCAGAAGACGGTGTGTGGGCCTTTAACATAGTTTGAATAACCACCTCGGAGAATCGTTTGGCCCTCAGGAGAGAAGAGCCACGCCATGAAAGCCAGACTGGCCAAGTCCGGGTAGACACAATGGCCCTGAACGAGGAGGTCTGGGTGTTGAGGAAGTAGAAGAGGTCGCTCTATCGATAGACCCTGCAGGTCTGAGAACCAATGCCGTCTGGGCCACGCTGGAGCGACTAGAAGTAGTATTCCTCCTTCTTGCTTGAACTTCCGTAGTACTCTGAGCAGGAGAGACACTCGAGGGAACACGTAGGGCAGCCAAAAGTTCCATGGAATTGCCAGAGCGTCCATAAATGCTGCTTGAGGATCCCTTGTTCTTGATCCGAAGACCGGAACTTTGTGATTGTGTCGTGACGCCATCAGGTCCACATCTGGTAGATCCCACTTGTCCACTAGGAGTTGAAATACTTCCTGATGAAGACTCCACTCACCGGCATGTACTTCCTGACAACTGAGGAAATCCACTTCCCAGTTGAGGACTCCCGGAATGAACACGGCTGATAATGCTGGCAGATGGCGTTCCTCCCAACAAAAGGATTTTTGACACTTCCATCATTGCCATGTGGCTTTGAGTGCTGCCTTGATGGTTTATGTACGCCACCGTGGTGGCGTTGTCTGATTGTACTTGAACAGGCCTGTTCTGTACCAGAGGCAGGGCCAGTGTCAAGTCATTGAACACTGCCCGCAATTCCAGAATGTTTATCGGGAGGAGAGATTCCTCCTTGGTCCACCGACCCTGGAGCGCCCCAACCCCTCAGACTGGCGTCCATAGTCAGTAGGACCCAGTTGGGGATCCAGAAGGGATGGCCTTTACTCAATTGTTGGTCCTGTAGCCACCAGTTCAGAGACAGGCGAACCTCCGGAGTCAAGGAGATCATTTGAGACCTGATCTGATGAGGCAGGCCATCCCACTTGGAAAGGATTAACCTCTGTAGAGGGCGGGAATGAAATTGAGCGTACTCCACCATATCGACACTCTTGGGCGAGAGAGGAAGCATCTGATACTGTCCTGAAGCTTCAAGACTTTCTCTGGAGACAGAAACAGTCACTGGCTGTGTGTGTCCAGCAGTGCACCCAGGTGCACCATGCTCTGAGCAGGGACCAGCGAGGACTTCTTCCAGTTGACGAGCCACCCGTGGGCTTGTAGGAAGTTTACCGTCAGTTGTAGATGACTGAGGAGGACATCTTGGGAGTTCACCAGGATCAGCAAGGTGTTCAGATTCGGCAGGATTCTGATTCCCTGACGACACAGATGAGCCGTCATCACGGCCATAACCTTGGTGAAGATCCGAGGGGCCGTGTCCAGTCCAAATGGAAGAGCCTGGAACTGATCATGAAGGTTGCCAATAGCAAACCGCAGATATTGCTGATGCGATATGGCAATAGGTATATGCAGATAGGCATCTTGCATATCCAGGGATACCATATAATCTCCGTGTTCCATGGCCAGTACAATCGAGCGCAGCATTTCCATATGGAACTTGGAGACTTCTCACAAATTTGTTCAGTGATTTGAGGTTGAGAATAGGCTGGAAAGACCCATTGGGTTTTGGGACTAGAAACAGGGTCGAGTAGTATCCCCTGCATCTCTGTGACAGGGGTACCGGCACTACCACTCCTGTATCTAGGAGGGAACACAAAACCAAATGTAGAGCTTGCGACTTCAACGGTTCCGAAGGGATAACCGTCGTTCGGAACTGGCGAGGACGTCTCTTGAAAGAGACTGCGTACCCTTGAGAGATGACTTCTCGCACCTGTGCGTCTGAAGTGGTCTTTAACTAG
Organism: Pseudophryne corroboree; assembly: GCF_028390025.1. Classification (NCBI taxonomy): domain Eukaryota; kingdom Metazoa; phylum Chordata; class Amphibia; order Anura; family Myobatrachidae; genus Pseudophryne; species Pseudophryne corroboree. The sequence goes on from NC_086448.1 coordinate 628,690,991, forward strand.
ACCTGGGTGAATTGCAGAAGTCGGCCTCCCACCCTGGAATACACCAGGGGGAGGCCCACCATGTCATACAGCAGGCTTGTCTTGTTTGGAAGCAGGCTGACGGGCAGCCCAGGATTGTTTTGCTTTGGGCTTTGTGGTTTTGGGAGCACAAGCTTGTCTCGGGTATGCCTGACCTTTTGCTTTCCCTTGAGGTCGAAAGGAACGAAAAGTGGTACCCTTTGCCTTCTGTGCAGAAGGATTGACAAAAAAAAAAAGAATTTACTCACCGGTAATTCTATTTCTCGTAGTCCGTAGTGGATGCTGGGGACTCCGTAAGGACCATGGGGAATAGACGGCTCCGCAGGAGACTGGGCACATCTAAAGAAAGATTTAGGTCTATCTGGTGTGCACTGGCTCCTCCCCCTATGACCCTCCTCCAAGCCTCAGTTAGGACACTGTGCCCGGAAGAGCTGACACAATAAGGAAGGATTTTGAATCCCGCGTAAGACTCATACCAGCCACACCAATCACACCGTATAACTCGTGATAGGAACCCCGGTTAACAGCATGATAACAACGGAGCCTCTGAACAGATGGCTCGCAATAACAACCCGATTTGTGTAACACTAACTATTTACAAGTATTGCAGACAATCCGCACTTGGGATGGGCGCCCAGCATCCACTACGGACTACGAGAAATAGAATTACCGGTGAGTAAATTCTTATTTTCTCTGACGTCCTAGTGGATGCTGGGGACTCCGTAAGGACCATGGGGATTATACCAAAGCTCCCAAACGGGCGGGAGAGTGCGGATGACTCTGCAACACCGAATGAGAGAACTCCAGGTCCTCCTCAGCCAGGGTATCAAATTTGTAGAATTTTGCAAACGTGTTTGCCCCTGACCAAGTAGCAGCTCGGCAAAGTTGTAAAGTCGAGACCCCTCGGGCAGCCGCCCAAGATGAGCCCACCTTCCTTGTGGAATGGGCTTTTACAGATTTAGGCTGCGGTAATCCCACCGCAGAATGCGCCAGCTGAATTGTGCTACAAATCCAGCGCGCGATAGTCTGCTTAGAAGCAGGAGCACCCAGTTTGTTGGGTGCATACAGGATAAACAGCGAGTCAGTTTTCCTGACTCCAGCCGTCCAGGAAACATAAATTTTCAGGGCCCTGACTACGTCCAGTAACTTGGAATCCTCCAAGTTCTTAGTAGCCGCAGGCACCACAATAGGCTGGTTCAAGTGAAACGCTGATACCACCTTCGGGAGAAACTGAGGACGAGTCCTCAACTCTGCCCTATCCATATGGAAAATCAGATAAGGGCTTTTATAGGACAAAGCCGCCAATTCTGACACACGCCTGGCCGAAGCCAGGGCCAACAGCATGACTACTTTCCACGTGAGATATTTCAAATCCACAGTCTTAAGTGGTTCAAACCAATATGATTTCAGGAACTCCAAAACCACATTGAGATCCCAAGGTGCCACTGGGGGCACAAAAGGAGGCTGAATATGCAGAACTCCTTTGACAAAAGTCTGAACTTCAGGCAGTGAAGCCAGTTCTTTCTGGAAGAAAATCGACAGGGCCGAAATCTGGACCTTAATGGACCCCAATTTGAGGCCCAACGTCACCCCTGCTTGCAGGAAATGCAGGAATCGACCCAGTTGAAATTCCTCCGTTGGGGCCTTCCTGGCCTCACACCAAGCAACATATTTCCGCCAAATGCGGTGATAATGTTTTGCGGTGACATCCTTCCTGGCTTTGATCAGGGTAGGGATGACTTCCTCCGGAATGCCCTTTTCCTTCAGGATCCGGTGTTCAACCGCCATGCCGTCAAACGTAGCCGCGGTAGGTCTTGGAACAGACAGGGCCCCTGCTGCAGCAGGTCCTGTCTGAGCGGCAGAGGCCAAGGGTCCTCTGAAAGCATCTCTTGAAGTTCCGGGTACCAAGCTCTTCTTGGCCAATCCGGAACCACGAGTATAGTTTTCACTCCTCGCCTTCGTATTATTCTCAGTACCTTGGGAATGAGAGGCAGAGGAGGAAACACATAAACCGACTGGTACACCCACGGTGTTACTAGAGCGTCCACAGCGATCGCCTGAGGGTCCCTTGACCTGGCACAATATCTTTTTAGCTTTTTGTTGAGGCGGGACGCCATCATGTCCACCTGTGGTCTTTCCCACCGGTTTACCAGCATTTGGAAGACTTCTGGATGAAGTCCCCATTCTCCCGGGTGGAGGTCGTGCCTGCTGAGGAAGTCTGCTTCCCAGTTGTCCACTCCCGGAATGAACACTGCTGTCAGTGCTAACGCATGATGTTTCCGCCCATCGGAGAATTCTTGTGGCTTCTGCCATTGCCCTCCTGCTTCTTGTGCCGCCCTGTCTGTTTACATGGGCGACCGCCGTGATGTTGTCTGATTGGATCAGTACCGGCTGGTTCTGAAGCAGGGGCCTTGCTTGGCTTAGGGCATTGTAAATGGCCCTTAGCTCTAGAATATTTATGTGAAGCGAAATCTCCTGATTTGACCACAGTCCTTGGAAATTTCTTCCCTGTGTGACTGCGCCCCAGCCCCGAAGGCTGGCATCCGTGGTCACAAGGACCCAGTCCTGTATTCCGAATCTGCGGCCCTCTAGTAGATGAGCCCTCTGCAGCCACCACAGCAGCGACACCCTGGTCCTTGCCGACAGGGTTATCCGCTGTTGCATCTGGAGATGGGACCCGGACCATTTGTCCAACAGGTCCCACTGGAAAGTCCTTGCGTGGAACCTTCTGAATGGAATTGCTTCGTACGAAGCTACCATTTTTCCCAGGACTCGTGTGCATTGATGTACCGACACCTGTCCCAGTTTTAGGAGGTCTCTGACTAGAGATGACAACTCCTCGGCTTTTTCCACTGGAAGAAACTTTTTTCTGGTCTGTGTCCAGAATCATTCCCAGGAACAGAAGACGTGTCGTCGGGACCAGCTGTGACTTTGGAATATTGAGAATCCAGCCGTGCTGTTGTAGCACTTCCCTGCTACCCCCACTACCAACTGTTCCTTGGACCTCGCCTTTATCAGGAGATCGTCCAAGTACGGGATAATTAAAACTCCCTTCTTGCGAAGGAGTATCATCATTTCGGCCATTACCTTGGTAAAGACCCTCGGTGCCGTGGATAACCCAAACGGCAGCGTCTGGAACTGATAGTGACAGTCCTGTACCACAAATCTGAGGTACTCCTGGTGAGGAGGGTAAATGGGGACATGCAGGTAGGCATCCTTGATGTCCAGGGAGACCATGTAATCCCCCTCGTCCAGGCTCGCAATAACCGCCCTGAGCGATTCCATCTTGAACTTGAACCTTTTGATATAAGTGTTCAAGGATTTTAAATTTAAGATGGGTCTCACCGAACCGTCCGGTTTCGGTACCACAAACATTGTGGAATAGTAACCCTTCCCTTGCTGAAGGAGGGGTACCTTGACAATCACTTGCTGTGAATACAGTTTTTGGATAGCCACCAACACTGCCTCCCTGGCAGAGGGAGTTGCTGGTCTGGCAGATTTTAGAAAACGGCGGGAGGGGACGTCTCGAATTCCAGCCTGTACCCCTGAGATACTACTTGGAAGGGCCCAGGGATCCACCTGTGAGAGAGCCCACTGTATGCTGAAATTTCTGAGACGGGCCCCACCGTACCCGGATCCGCATGTGAAGCCCCAGCGTCATGCTGTGGACTTACCGGACGCGGGGGAGGACTTTTGCTCTTGGGAACTGGCTGTATGCTGCAGCTTTTTCCCTCTACCTTTGCCTCTCGGCAGAAAGGATGCGCCTCGAGCCCTCTTGTGTTTATGGGGCCGAAAGGACTGTACTTGATAATACGGTGCCTTCTTTTGCTGTGGGGTAGCCTGTGGCAAAAATGTCGATTTCCCAGCCGTAGCTGTGGAAACGAGGTCTGAAAGACCATCCCCAAACAGTTCCACTCCAGGGTATCAATATTATCCGACAGGGAATCTGACCACGCAGCAGCAGCACTGCACATCCATGCTGATGCAATCGCTGGTCGCAATATAATGCCCGTGTGTGTATATATATAGCTTTTAGGGTAGCCTCCTGCTTTCTATCAGCAGGATCCTTTAGGGCGGCCGTATCCGGAGACGGTAGTGCCACCTGTTTTGATAAAACGTGTAAGCGCTTTATCTACCCTAGGGGACGTTTCCCAACGTGACCTATCCTCTGGCGGGAAAGGGTACGCTGCCAATAACCGTTTAGAAATTATCAATTTCTTATCGGGGGAAGTCCATGCTTCCTCACACACCTCATTTAATTCCTCAGATGCAGGAAAAACTACTGGTAGTTTTTTCTCACCGAACATAATACCCTTTTTTGTGGTACCTGGGGTACTATCAGAAATGTGTAATAAATTTTTCATTGCCTCAATCATGTAACGGGTGGACCTATTGGAGGGTACACTAGTCTCATCGTCGTCGACACTGGAGTCGGTATCCGTGTCGACATCTGTCTGCCATCTGAGGTAGCGGGCGTTTTAAAGCCCCTGATGACATTTGAGACACTGGAACAGTCACAAGCTGAGTAGCCGGCTGTCCTATGTCGTCAAACCTTTTATGTAAGGAGCTGACACTGTCACGTAATTCCTTCCATAAGTCCATCCACACAGGTGTCGACCCCTCAGGGGGTGACAACACATTTACAGGCATTTGCTCTGCCTCCACATCATTTTCCTCATCATACATGTCGACACAGCGGTACCGACACACAGCACACACACAGGGAATGCTCTGACAGAGGACAGGACCGCACAAAGCCCTTTGGGGAGACAGAGGGAGAGTATGCCAGCACACAGCAGAGCGCTATATACCACAGGGATATCACCTATAAAGAGTGTTTTCCCTTATAGCTGCATATATATATATATATATTATACTGCGCCTAAATTTGTGCCCCCCCCCCTCTCTTTTTTACCCTTTCTGTAGTGCAGGACTGCAGGGGAGAGTCAGGGAGCGATCCTTCCAGCGGAGCTGTGAGGGAAAATGGCGCCAGTGTGCTGAGGGAGATGGCTCCGCCCCTTTTTCGGCGGGCTTTCTCCCGCTTTTTGTGTTATTCTGGCAGGGGTAATTTACACCTATATAGCCTCTGGGGCTATATATGGTGTCAGTTTTGCCAGCCAAGGTGTTAATATTGCTGCTCAGGGCGCCCCCCCCAGCGCCCTGCACCCATCAGTGACCGAAGTGTGTGGTGTGCATGAGGAGCAATGGCGCACAGCTGCAGTGCTGTGCGCTACCTTGGAGAAGACAGAAGTCTTCAGCCGCCGATTTTCCGGACCTTCTTGCTTCTGGCTCTGTAAGGGGGACGGCGGCGCGGCTCCGGGAACGGACGACGAGGTCGGGTCCTGTGTGCGATCCCTCTGGAGCTAATGGTGTCCAGTAGCCTAAGAAGCCCAAGCTACCACCACTTAGGTAGGTTCGCTTCTTCTCCCCTTAGTCCCTCGCTGCAGTGAGCCTGTTGCCAGCAGGTCTCACTGTAAAATAAAAAACCTAAACTATACTTTCTTTCTAGGAGCTCAGGAGAGCCCCTAGTGTGCATCCAGCTCGGCCGGGCACAGAAATCTAACTGAGGCTTGGAGGAGGGTCATAGGGGAGGAGCCAGTGCACACCAGATAGACCTAAATCTTTCTTTAGATGTGCCCAGTCTCCTGCGGAGCCGTCTATTCCCCATGGTCCTTACGGAGTCCCCAGCATCCACTAGGACGTCAGAGAAAATGTAACATGAAAGCTCTCCCTACCTTTCCCTATTTATCACAGATTCTGCAGGGACGCAGAGTGTAGACCGCCTCTTTAAAGTCCCCTCGATCTTCCAGCAGGGACAGAAGCAGTGATGTTATGGCAGAACACTCATCTGCAAGAGGGGATCTAAAGAAAAACAGCAAGTCTCCTTGGTGTAGCATTTCTTGGGCTTGCTAGCCTATCGCCCCACACTGGAGCCAGTGCATGGAGAACACTCTGCCAATGGCCCTGCCCTGCTAGACGTACTGGGACACAAGCTACTAGCTTTCCTATTGTGGGGTGTGTGGTCGAGGTGCAGGCACTCACTCGCTTTCCAACTGCGTGACATAACGGAATCGCGCTCAATACTGATTATCTGCCAGATCTGGCTAGTTGGAACGAAGATCTAGTAATGGATGAGAGCAAAATCTGTTATTTAAACAATTTGCAAAACAGACAAGAACTGTCGTTCATACTGTCGATTGTCATTTGCTCTCAACTATTACCAGATTTTCATTCCAACCAGCCAGATGATTTGCCGGACAGTTGTATAGTGTATGTCCAGCTTAAGAGTCATAATCAGTCTAGAACTAAGGTCATCTAGATTGCCACATGTCTATACGGAAATCCCACTTGCACATAAACAAAACCGGTTCAGATGGTCCTTTGTGAGGGCCAATGCTTTCAATAATTATTATAAGGTCAACACAGTCAAAGTCAACGGGTACAAAAAGGTCAACAACTTTTTAATGGTTTTTATTATTATTTTTTGAATTTTTTCCACTTTTCATACGTTGCAAGGGGACACTGTACACTAATTGGGGTTCCCTGTGCTCTGACAGAGCAAACACCCCAAAAATATAAATGCTGTGTCAACCAATTACATGTTGACCTTTTCATGTATCAACCTTTTCCATTGTCTACCTTTTGACCCTGTCTACCATATAGGGTCAACCTATTGACTATCGGCCTAATTCGGGTAAAACTAATGAGCCACACCCAGTTCTCTCTCAGTAAAAACTAGGGTTGTGCAATACATTGCTTAAGCCAATAATATGAGACAAAAGCAAACGGATAAGAAATAGTATTTAATCACAACCATTGCATAAAAATATAAATAAATAAAAAAACGATTAATGATTTAAAGGTAAAAAAAAAAAAATTAGCTTGGTAACTGAAGAGGTACACAGGTATATGTAAAGGAAAGAAGAGCGGAAATATTAGTCTGGAGGAAGAACTGCAATGAATGAATGGATAGTGGTAATTAAGAATAATATACGGGGGGGGGCGGCATTATTTTAAGATCCAGCTGCTTAAGTATAACAAGGTTATTAATACATTAGCAGCAAACATTACCTGTCCGTGAGGAACGCACAGATCAAGTTTTTTGCCTCCTTTGAAATATCACTGTCTTCAGGGAATGTGAGCGAATTCTTATGGTTCATGATTTTGCTGTACGTTCCAACCAGTGAGTCTGCATAAAACGGAGTGTCTCCTACAAATAGAGAAAAAGTTTCGCTGTTAAATATTTCAGATATAAGAAACATTAGACACTGATGCATTCCTGCATGTGGCTATTGATAAATTACGGTTTCAGCAAATGCACTGCATGTTCGTGATCTCCCCTACAGTACAATTAGCTGTATACACACACAAGCACGACTGCAAGGTCCCGGCCTACACAGAAACTAAAATATTTTAAACCTACCGGTAAATCTTTTTCTCCTAGTCCGTAGAGGATGCTGGGGACTCCGTAAGGACCATGGGGTATAGACGGGCTCCGCAGGAGACATGGGCACTCTAAAGACTTTAGATGGGTGTGCACTGGCTCCTCCCTCTATGCCCCTCCTCCAGACCTCAGTTAAAGAACTGTGCCCAGAGGAGACGGACAGTACGAGGAAAGAATTTTTGTTAATCTAAGGGCCAGATTCATACCAGCCCACATCATCCACACCGTATAACATGGAACATACGCAACCAGTTAACAGTATGAACAAAACAGCATCAGACAAAGACTGATATTAACTGTAACATAACCCTTATGTAAGCAATAACTATATATGTCTTGCAGAAATATGTCCGCACTGGGACGGGCGCCCAGCATCCTCTACGGACTAGGAGAAAAAGATTTACCGGTAGGTTTAAAATCTTATTTTCTCTTACGTCCTAGAGGATGCTGGGGACTCCGTAAGGACCATGGGGATTATACCAAAGCTCCAGACCGGGCGGGAGAGTGCGGATGACTCTGCAGCACCGATTGAGCAAACATGAGGTCCTCATCAGCCAGGGTATCAAACTTGTAGAATTTTGCAAAAGTGTTTGAACCCAACCAAGTCGCCGCTCGGCAAAGCTGTAATGCCGAGACGCCTCGGGCAGCCGCCCAAGAAGAGCCCTCCTTCCTAGTGGAATGGGCCTTTACCGAATTTGGTAACGGCAATCCAGCCATAGAATGAGCCTGCTGAATCGTGTTACAGATCCAGCGAGCAATAGTCTGCTTAGAAGCAGGAGCGCCAACCTTGTTGGCAGCATACAGGACAACAGTGCCTCTGTTTTCCTAATCTGAGCCGTCCTGGCTACATAAATTTTTAAGGCCCTGACTACATCAAGGCACTTGGAATCCTCCAAGTCACCCGTAGCCACAGGTACCACAATAGGTTGGTTCATATGAAACGATGAAACCACCTTAGGCGAAAATTGAGGACGAGTCCTCAACTCTGCTCTATCCACATGGAAAATCAGATAGGGGCTTTTGTGAGATAAAGCTGCCAATTCGGACACCCGCCTTGCAGACGCCAAGGCCAACAACATGACCACTTTCCAAGTGAGAAATTTTAAGTCAACAGTTTGAAGAGGTTCAAACCAGTGAGATTTTAGGAACTGTAACACCACGTTAAGGTCCCATGGTGCCATTGGGGGCACAAAAGGAGGCTGGATGTGCAGCACTCCCTTTACAAAAGTCTGGACTTCTGGGAGAGAAGCAAATTCCTTCTGAAAGAAAATTGATAGGGCCGAAATATGTACCTTAATGGAGCCTAACTTTAGGCCCATATCCACTCCTGTCTGTAGAAAGTGGAGAAAACGGCCCAGATGGAAATCTTCCATAGGAGCATTCTTGGCTTCACACCAAGATACATACTTCCTCCAGATACGGTGATAATGTTTCGCCATCACCTCCTTCCTAGCCTTTATCAGAGTAGGGATGACTTCCTCCGGAATACCTTTCCCAGCTAGGATTTGGTGTTCAACCGCCATGCTGTCAAACGTAACCGCGGTAAGTCTTGGAACACGCAGGGCCCCTGCTGTAACAGGTCCTCCCTGAGAGGAAGAGGCCACGGATCTTCTGTGAGCATTTCCTGAAGATCTGAATACCAGGCCCTTCGAGGCCAATCTGGAACAATGAGTATTGTCTGCACATTTTTTCGTCTTATGATTCTCAATATTTTTGAGATGAGCGGAAGAGGAGGGAACACATAGACCGACTGTAACACCCATGGTGTCACCAGGGCATCCACCGCTACTGCCTGAGGGCCCCTTGACCTGGCACAATACCTCCAAAACTTCTTGTTGAGGCGTTGCACCATCATGTCTATTTGAGGTAGTCCCCAATGACTTGTTATCTCTGCAAAAACTTCTTGATGGAGTCCCCACTCTCCTGGATGGAGATCGTGTCTGCTGAGGAAGTCTGCTTCCCAGATGTCCTCTCCCGGAATGAAGACAGCTGACAGCGCGCTTACGTGATTTTCCACCCAGTGAAGAATCCTGGTGGCTTCCGCTATTGCCACTCTGCTCCTTGTCCCGCTTTGTCGGTTTACACGAGCCACGGCTGTGACGTTGTCTGATTGAATCAGAACCGGTAGGTCGCGAAGAAGATACTCCGCTTGTCGTAGGCTGTTGTATATGGCCCTCAATTCCAGTACGTTGATGTGTAGACAAGCCTCCTGGCTTAACCATAGTCCCTGAAAATTTCTTCCTTGTGTGACTGCTCCCCATCCTCGGAGGCTCGCATCCGTGGTCACCAGAACCCAGTCTTAAAAACCCAATCTGCGACCCTCGAGAAGGTGAGCACTCTGCAGCCACCACAGGAGAGACACCTTGGCCCTGGGGGACAGGCTGATCTTCTGATGTATTTGTAGATGGGACCCGGACCACTTGTCCAGAAGGTCCCACTGAAATGTCCTCGCATGGAACCTGCTGAAGGGGATGGCCTCGTAGGCCGTCACCATTATTCCCAGTACTCGAGTGCATTGATGGACTGACACTCTCTTTGGTTTTAGCAGGTCTCTGACCATGTTCTGGAGTTCCTGGGCTTTTTCCACTGGGAGAAAAACCCTCTTCTGTTCCGTGTCCAGAATCATGCCTAAGAAAGATAGCAGAGTCGTTGGAATCAACTGTGACTTTGGTAGATTTAGAATCCAGCCGTGCTGCTGCAGCACCCTCAAGGAGAGCGACACGTTTTTCATCAATTGATCTCTCGATCTCGCTTTTATCAGGAGATCGTCCAAGTACGGGATAATTGTGACTCCCTGTTTGCGTAGGAGCACCATCATTTCCGCCATTACCATTGTGAAAATTCTCGGGGCCGTGGAAAGCCCAAACGGCAACGTCTGAAACTGGTAATGACAGTCCTGTACAGCGAATCTAAGGTATGCCTGATGAGGGGGATATATGGGGACATGAAGGTATGCATCCTTTATGTCTAGTGATACCATAAAATCACCCCCTTCCAGGCTGGAGATCACTGCCCGGAGCGATTCCATCTTGAATTTGAACTTTTTTAAGTACAGGTTTAGGGATTCTAGATTCAGAATGGGTCTGACCGAGCCATCCGGTTTCGGGACCACAAACAGGGATTAATAGTACCCTTTTCCCTGTTGGACTAGGGGAACCCTGATAATCACTTGCTGTTGATACAGCTTTTGAATTGCAGCTAAAACTATTTCCCTCTTTGGGGGAGAAGCTGGCAAGGCCGACTTGAAAAATCGGCGAGGGGGCACCTCTTCGAATTCCAGTTTGTAGCCTTGGGATATAATTTCCATCGCCCAAGGATCCACGCCTGACAGAACCCAGACCTGGCTGAAGAGTCGAAGATGTGCCCCCACCGGCGCGGACTCCTTCAGCAGAGCCCCAGCGTCATGCGGTGGATTTAGTAGAAGCCGGGGAGGACTTCTGCTCCTGGGAACTAGCTGTCGCAGGCATTCTTTTCCCTCTACCCTTACCTCTGGCGTGGAAGGAAGAGCCCCGACCTCTTCTGGACTTATGCGATCGAAAGGACTGCATCTGATATTGTGGTGTTTTCTTTTGCTGTGGGGGAACATAAGGCAAAAAGGAAGATTTACCCGCGGTAGCCGTGGAAACCAGATCCTCTAGACCCTCCCCAAATAAGACCTCACCCTTGTAAGGTAAAACTTCCATATGTCTCTTTGAATCAGCATCCCCCATCCATTGGCGGGTCCACAGGGCTCGCCTAGCAGAAACAGCCATGGCGTTGGCTCTTGAACCTAACAGCCCAACGTCTCTCATATATAAGGCTGCGTCTTTAATGTGACCCAAGGTCAATAAAATGGTATCCCTATCTAGGGTGTCAATCTCAGATGACAAGATATCTGCCCACGCTGCTACTGCGCTACATACCCATGCCGACGCTACCGCCGGTCTGAGCAAGGCACCCGTATGTGTATAAATTGATTTTAAGGTAGTCTCCTGTCTGCGATCAGCAGGATCCTTGAGGGCTGCCGTATCTGGAGATGGTAGCGCCACCTTTTTGGACAAGCGCGTTAAAGCCTTGTCCACCCTGGGTGAGGATTCCCACCGTACCCTGTCCTGCGCGGGGAAAGGGTACGCCATAAGAATTCTCTTGGGAATCTGCAGCTTCTTGTCTGGAGTCTCCCAAGCCTTTTCAAATAAGGCGTTCAGCTCATGAGACGGGGGAAAGGTTACCTCAGGGAACATGCATACCCTCGTGTCAGGGACAGAGGGGTCATCTGTGCTATGCAAAACATCTTTTATAGCAATAATCATATAATGAATACTTTTGGCCACCCTAGGGTGTAACCTCGCATCATCGTAGTCGACACTGGAGTCAAAATCCGTGTCTGTATCAGTGTCTGCTACGTGGGACAGGGGACGTTTCTGAGACCCTGAAGGGCCCTGTGACACAGCCAAAGCCATGGACTGACTCCGTTACTTCCCTGGACTCTGCTTTGTCCAATCTCTTATGTAATAAAGACACATTTGCATTTGAAACATTCCACATATTCAACCAATCAGGTGTCGGCGTCGCCGACGGAGACACCACAATCATCTGCTCCACCTCCTCCTTAGATGAGCCTTCCGCTTCAGACATGCCGACACACACGTACCGACACCCCCACACACCCAGGGATATATACCTATATGGAGACAGTCCCCCAATAAGGCCCTTTGGAGAAACAGAGAGAGAGTATGCCAGCACACACCCAGCGCCACCGGACACTGGAATATAAACCCAGTCAGTACAGCGCTTTTATATATGTGTGTGTGTGTATGTATATATATATATATATATATATAACAACTCACTGCGCCAAATGAATGTGCCCCCCCCCCCCCTCTTTTGTGTCCTCTGTACTTGTGTTCAGCAGGGGAGAGTCAGGGGAGCCAGCTTCTCTGCAGCGTGCTGTGGAGAAAATGGCGCTGGTTAGTGCTGGAGGATCAAGCCAGTGCCCCTAGAGGTTAATTTTTCTGCCCAGGGAGCGCCCCCCCCCCCTGCACCCTTACAGTGCCATCAGTGTGTGAATGTGTGGGAGCAATGGCGCGCAGCGGTACCTCGGTGAAGATCTGAAGTCTTCTGCCGCCTGTGAAGTCTTCTTTCTTCTTAAACTCACCCGGCTTCTATCTTCCGGCTCTGTGAGGAGGACGGCGGCACAGCTCCGGGACAAACAACGAGGGTGAGACCTGTGTTCCGACCCTCTGGAGCTAATGGTGTCCAGTAGCCTAAGAAGCAGAGACTATCATTTAAGTAGGTCTGCTTCTCTCCCCTCAGTCCCACGATGCAGGGAGCCTGTTGCCAGCAGTGCTCCCTGAAAATAAAAAACCTAACAAAAGTCTTTTTCAGAGAAACTCAGTAGAGCTCCCCTGCAGTGCATCCAGTCTCCTCTGGGCACAGGATCTAACTGAGGTCTGGAGGAAGGGCAAAGAGGGAGGAGCCAGTGCACACCCATCTTAAGTCTTTAGAGTGCCCATGTCTCCTGCAGAGCCCGTCTATACCCCATGGTCCTTACGGAGTCCCCAGCATCCTCTATGACGTAAGAGAAATATCTAACGTGCTCTGTCAATGAGGGTTAAAAGTAAACAAGTAACCCGTGAACATCAAATGAGGGAAACTCGATGGAGTCAATTCGATTGCAGGAAACGTTGTCCCCGCAGCGAGATAGTGCACTGTACGGCAGCTTGAACTTGCATAATTTTGTTTGCAGCCCCATAGGGCTGTGTACAAAATTGTGTGAATATGGGCTAACACCGGGCCATGAGATGCTGTGCCGTTGTAACAGCAACTCAAACCATTCACCCACAATTGGATTGACCCCTTTATGTAATCTGAAGCAGAGAGCCTGCTGGATACAGCATGAACTACAGACAGCTTGTCACAGACTCGCTTACCCGGGAAATAAAATGTAGACTCCTATACAGCACAAACCAGACGGGTTCAGGGGATGAGTGGAGGAAAGATGCTACATTCAGAATTTAGTGAATACAAGTTTCAGGAGGGGCTGTCTAGAACTGGACAACCGTCTGGAGTGCATATTTACAACCTTTATCAGCATTTTATGTTGTTTGGGATTACTTAGATGAAGGTATGAAGAGAGAAAAGAAAACGTTTCTTAGCTGTGTCATTCTGCATAATTTCAACCCCCTTACATTTAGTTAAGTAGAAAGACTAGCCCTCAGCACAAATTAAACAAATGCATGAATTATAACACATGCATATATACTAACCATGCATCAGCTACCCCGCCCCCATCTGCCTGTCCCCCTCTCCCCTTCCGTCCTAACAGCTATAGAACCAGTAAGAGCAGCAGATATCCGACGCGGTAATCTACATAAATTATTTTAACACTGCTAATGCTGGGGAAACAATGAAAACACACAATAATTAAAAATATTCACAAAATCCTGATTCCATATTAGTTCAGCTCCATACTAAGACATAATTAGCACTTTGGACTAAAATGTTTTTAATAATTAGATTTATTTTAAGGCATAGCATAATAGCAATTCAGTACAGTCCACTTAATCTGCTGGTCAATTACATATGTTGGAAGTGTTTCAAGTAAAATGTGGATGTTTGCATAAATGTCCAGACCAATTTAATAGTGTCCTGTTTCCCATGTAAGATAATTTCCAGGACACTGGTTAGGAACTTACCTACTAGCATTTCGTATAAAAAGACTCCTACAGACCACCAATCACATTCTCTTCCATAGTAACCATCACCTCCCTGCGACTTTAATACTTCAGGGGAAATGTAATCAGGAGTTCCTACAGCAGTGTCACAACGTACCATCCCTTCCTGTGTGCCAGAGTTAAAGATTTCACTGGATTAATAAGATGCATTTATTAATATAACATACAGTAGTGGTCCACACAAAATATTACAACAGAGCCACATAATGCCTTACATTAATTCAAATGCTTTAAATACATTCGCTCACAGTGAGCTGACATTTTACATTAGTCATTAATAATGGTCTCTCTAGGGGTTTCTTGTAGTGAGTTACTAAGACTGAATCCAGTTGTTATTTAAATTGTTATTGGGTCTGTTTGAAAATGTTTGGCAACATTCACAAACACACAATTCAATGTAATATGTAACAGATACACAGCCTCTATACCAGAGGTTCTCAAACTCGGTCCTCGGGGGCACACACAGTGCATGTTTTGCAGGTAACCCAGCAGGTGCACAGGTGTATTAATTACTCACTGACACATTTTAAAAGGTCCACAGGTGGAGCTAATTATTTCACTTGCGATTCTGTGAGACCTGCAAAACATGCAGTGTGTGTGCCCCCGAGGACCGAGTTTGAGAACCTCTGCTCTATACAGATATGTCCTCAAACACCTATACTTTTTGCGCCATATGGGGCGAGACCCCTTTCACAATTCCCATGCTGTGCATTTTTTTCCTCGATTTCGCATCTCAGTTTGCATATAGGGTGGAAAGTACTAAGGGTAGAAATGCAGCAAAAACTAAGAAAATACTGTTTTCTGTGTTTTGTTCACATTCCCATGTGTACCAAGCATTCTTGGACCCAATGGGTAATGCCATTTTTAGATGGCGTTACACAACAGAAGCCTATGGACTTCTCTTTGCATTTCCTTTGGGAGGGATCTTTTGCCTTATTACCCTAGATTGTGTAATATTTCATCTTATTTCACTTACAGGATCATATCCAATTAGCCCCGAAAATGCTGTGTCTGCAACTAATTTTTTTTTTTTTTTAACTCCCTCCTCCCAGCCTATTATTTCGCGAAAACACGTAGTGTCCACGAAAATCCACGGACCTTATAAAATGCTCACTTATCAGAGATTAGGCTTGGCATGCCTAAGGCTGGAAAAACCAAACCCCTGATAAGCACCAGCATCGAGGCTAATAGGATAGCCCTCGACGAACCAATTAGCCGCGATAAATGACCATGGCTAATTGGATATCCCCCATAGTGTACTAGGATCAGGGGGGTATCCAAATGGTCGCAATAATCTACCATGGCTAATTTGTTTGCCGGGGGGGGGGGTTTGTGCCAAAATAATTGTGGGTTATCATGAGAAATAATAGGGGGGGGGGGGGGGGGGGGAGAGAGATAAGCGCCACAATTGAAAAAAAGTTGGTTGGGGGGGGGGGGACGACGACGGGACACGGACACCTTCGCGGCTGATTGGATAGCACCCTTACTGTTTTAGCGCAATTAAATCTATCTGTACATTGCGGGTCTTGTTCCAGGTGTACTCTTTAATGAATACAAACAGATCACCCTGTTCCGATATACAATGTAATATATATATATATATACATATACACACACACACATATACATACATATATATACACATACATACATACATATATATATATATATATACACACACATACACATATATATATATATATATATATATATACACACACATACATATATATATATATACATATACATATATATACATATACATATATATATATATACATATACATATATATACATATACATATATATATATATATATATACACATCTACATATATATATATATATATATATATATATATATATACACATACATATATATATACATATATATACATACATACATATATATATATATATATATATATATATATATACACACACATACATATATATATATACATATATATATATATATATATATATATATATATATAAAAAAATAAGATTTTACTTACCGGTAAATCTATTTTTCGTAGTCCGTAGTGGATGCTGGGGACTCCGTAAGGACCATGGGGAATAGACGGGCTCCGCAGGAGACATGGGCACTTTAAGAGAGAATTTAGATTCTGGTGTGCTCTGGCTCCTCCCTCTATGTCCCTCCTCCAGACCTCAGTTAGAGAAACTGTGCCCGGAAGAGCGGACAGTACAAGGAAAGGATTTTGGTAATCCAGGGCAAGATTCATACCAGCCACACCAATCACACCGTATAACTTGAGATAAACATACCCAGTCAACAGTATGAACAACAACAGAGCAACAGGTCCAACCCTGATGCATCCATAACATAACCCTTATTGAAGCAATAACTATATACAAGCATTGCAGAAGTCGTCCGCACTTGGGACGGGCGCCCAGCATCCACTACGGACTACGAGAAATAGATTTACCGGTAAGTAAAATCTTATTTTTTCTAACGTCCTAGTGGATGCTGGGGACTCCGTAAGGACCATGGGGATTATACCAAAGCTCCCAAACGGGCGGGAGAGTGCGGATGACTCTGCAGCACCGATTGAGCAAACACAAGGTCCTCCTCAACCAGGGTATCAAACTTGTATTACTTTGCAAAAGTGTTTGAACCTGACCAAGTAGCCGCTCGGCAAAGCTGTAATGTAGAGATCCCTCGGGCAGCCGCCCAAGAAGAGCCCACCTTCCTAGTGGAATGGGCCTTAACTGATTTTGGCAGCGGCAATCCAGCCGCAGAATGAGCCTGCTGAATTGTGTTACAGATCCAGCGAGCAATAGTTTGCTTTGAAGCAGGAGCACCAAGCTTGTTGGAAGCATACAGGATAAACAAAGACTCTGTTTTCCTGACCCTAGCCGTTAGCCCTGACCACATCAAGCAACTCGGAATCCTCCAAGTCAGTAGTAGCCACAGGCACCACAATAGGTTGGTTTATATGAAAGGATGAAACCACTTTCGGCAGAAATTGTGGACGGGTCCGCAATTCTGCTCTATCCGCATGGAAAACCAGATAGGGGCTTTTATGTGACAAAGCCGCCAACTCTGACACACGCCTAGCCGAAGCCAAGGCTAATAGCATGACCACCTTCCACGTGAGATATTTCAACTCCACCGTAATATTCCAAGGTAATATTCTCGGAATTATTACCCATGCCACGCGCTAGTCCAGGGAGGCAGAGGGAGATTAGGGAGGTAAATGTGTGGCTTAGGGATTGGTGCAGGAAAGAGGGGTTTGTGTTCCTGGAACACTGGGCGGACTTCTCAGTCAGGCGCCATCTCTTTTGTCGTGACGGATTGCACCTGACTGCGGAGGGGGCAGCGGTGCTGGGGGGAAGGATGGTTAGAAGGTTGGAGGAGATTTTAAACTAGGAGCCTGGGGGGAGGGTTTAGCTAGAAACTACGGATCATGCAGTGAGAATAGTGGGGATGGCGGTAGTAAACGAAATGGGGGAGAAGTTGGGGGGAGGGTAAGAGCAGGTGGTAAGGTTACTAACATGGGTACTAAAAGGGATTTTACCAAAGCACTAACCAATGACGATTACAGGTCATCATTGCTACATAAGGTGAAAGATGTCCCTAACGCAAGGGAAAATACTTATCTTAGTTGTATGTATGTAAACGCCAGAAGCATTACTGGTAAAAAGGGTGAACTAGAAATACTTGCAGCAAGCAAACAGTATGATATTATAGGCATTACTGAAACTTATTAATAATCCAAGATATGGATGGGAAAAATAAGATATAGTATATATATATATATATATATATATATATATATATATATATATATATAAAACACAGGAACAAAGAGGCGGCACTCGGAGTCTTTATGATCAAGGTGTATTCACAAAAAGTGTCATCAACGTTTCGGGGACCAGTTCCCCTTCTTCAGGATAAAGTGACAGTGCATAAAACAGTTTAAATAACATTCCCCATTACTCACCCCCTTTACACGTGTGTTCAAACTTCTCAGCGTTACCAGCTGGCCGCCCGTCGGAGCCTCCGCTCGGCGCCTCCGTTCGCGTCAGCATGACCCGGAAGTGACTTCGCGGGACCCCTCCGATGTGGCCATGGTAACACTGTACACAAAACAAACAGATCATCAGTGTAACCAGCGTTTGCTGCAACATCTTAATGTATAAAATGACAACTCAGTCACTAAGTGCTTCTGTGCAAATCATTAAAACCATGCTATGCTCTAAATGATTAAACATATATTACAATAAAAGTTATACCTATGTAATCAATACGTGATTTAGAAAATTAAACATATATTACAATAAAAGTTATACCTATGTAATCAATACGTGATTTAGAAGAAAATTCATTTCTAGAGCAACGAACCACATTGCTCTAGAAATTAATTTTCTTCTAAATCACGTATTGATTACATAGGTATAACTTTTATTGTAATATATGTTTAATCTTCTAAATCACGTATTGATTACATAGGTATAACTTTTATTGTAATATATGTTTAATCATTTAGAGCATAGCATGGTTTTAATGATTTGCACAGAAGCACTTAGTGACTGAGTTGTCATTTTATACATTAAGATGTTGCAGCAAACGCTGGTTACACTGATGATCTGTTTGTTTTGTGTACAGTGTTACCATGGCCACATCGGAGGGGTCCCGCGACGTCACTTCCGGGTCATGCTGACGCGAACGGAGGCGCAGAGCGGAGGCTCCGACGGGCGGCCAGCTGGTAACGCTGAGAAGTTTGAACACACGTGTAAAGGGGGTGAGTAATGGGGAATGTTATTTAAACTGTTTTATGCACTGTCACTTTATCCTGAAGAAGGGGAACTGGTCCCCGAAACGTTGATGACACTTTTTGTGAATACACCTTGATCATAAAGACTCCGAGTGCCGCCTCTTTGTTCCTGTGTTGCATATACCGGAGGGAGACCCCCGGACGGGGAAGGCACAGGAGCAAGCCATATCCCGCTGTGGATTACGTGAGTGCCGGGGTTACTGCATAGATATATATATATATATATATATATATATAATATATATAATATACTATATACTTCAGGAGTGACCACACAATGAGATAAAACAATTAATACAAATAAAAATAAACTTTAAACCATCTAAAACTCATAAAAAACTAGTCTACCTCTGATGAAACGACCGGGGCTAATGGTCGAGAAACGCGTTAGTTGACGGCTTTGGAGTAACCTCTCTATTTGATCATCTACTACTGCCCTAATTGCTGGGTAATTAGAACATCCAAAACCCGCTGCAAAGGACTCCGTATATCTCTGTACATTGGACTCCGGCTACAAAGGAATACCCAGCCGCGCTATCTGGCTAGCACCCAGGCAGCGCGGTGAATGCCGGCACGTGAAATACAGACAACGGAGGTCTCGGGTGATCCTAGCAAGTAAACCAGTGCGGGTGTAAGAGGCAGCACGAGAGGGATGCTCAGCATAAATTATCCCCACTAAACAGCTCCACACATCAGTGGCACGGGGAGGATAATTACCGCTCGGCTGGAGGAGATACTCGTCACATACCGACGCTACTTAATTGGATGGTATGTAAGCGGTCCAATTGTATGGTGACCTTTCTTCGTTATTTTAATTCCAGTATTGTGTCACAGACACTATTTATACAAATTAACTGTTCTCTCTGGATGAACTCTTGGGTGAATTACATCTCATTTAAATACAGGCTGGCCAGCCTATGTGGACATTTTACAACTAATGAATCAGTGCACTGTATTGTGATCTTTATTTAGGGATTATACTCTGAATTATTATACCAATAGTTCAGATTAGAGCGACTGTGATACCTTTGCGGGTTTTTCATATGAGTTTCAGATGGTTTAAAGTTTATTTTTATTTGTATTAATTGTTTTATCTCATTGTGTGGTCACTCCTGAAGTATATAGTATATTATATATATATATATATATATATATATATACACACACTATATCTTATTTTTCCCATCCATATCTTGGATTATTAATAAAACATTATCTCTAAATGTGATCCTGTTGCGCACAGATTGTTTTTTTCTGTTTAAATCGTTTTTTGGGGGATAGCAACTTTCCCCTTTTCACCAAATTGTGCAGCATTAGGAAGTTCCCATAGGGTTGAAGGCTTCGGGCGCCCATTTTATCTTGCTTTATCTCTTTATTACTGAAACTTGGTGGGATGAATCTCATGATTGGACAGTCAATCTAGAGGGCTATACACTGTTTAGGAGAGACAGACTAAATAAAAAGGGTGGAGGGGTGTGTCTTTACGTAAAGCCGTTTTTAAAACCTGATATACGGGAAGATATTCAGGAGGGTACTGTAGACACTGTCGAGACATTATGGGTAGAAATTGCATGCGGGGAAAAAGGAATAAAAAAGTTAGTATTGGGTGTATGCTATAGGCCGCCTGGTATCAATGCATCTGATGAGGAATTGTTACTAAAGCAAATTGAAAAGAGCAGCAGGAGTAGGAGACATAGTAGTGATGGGAGATTTTAACTATCCAGAGATAAACTGGAAAAACGATTCATGTGATACTGCTAGGGGTAATATGTTTTTAAACACACTTAATGATAACTACTTAGTCCAACTAATTGAGGAACCAACTAGGTACAATGCAATCTTAGACCTGGTATTAACAAACAATGGGGATTTGGTATCAGGTATTATAGTAGGGGAACCCATAGGAAACAGCGACCACAATATGGTCACATTCAATATCAGTTTCCATAAACAGCCCTATACTGGCTCAACTAGGACTCTAAACTTTAGCAAAGCAAATTTTGAAAAGATGAGGGTATTTTTCAGGGATATTGAATGGGAAGGTTTGTTTTTAGGAAAAAATACTACGGAGAAATGGGAGGTACTAAAATTCCTGCCTGCTAAAAATACACTCAAATTTATTCCTATGAGTAGCAAAAAAAGGAATAAAAATCATAAACCGATGTGGCTAAACAAAAAGATTAAGGAACTTATGAGCAAGAAAAGGCGACCATTTAAAAAATACAAATCTGATGGGGAAGCAGAGTCATTTCAGCACTATAAGGAATGTAACAAAATTTGCAAAAAGGAAATAAGAGCGGCTAAAGTAGAAACTGAAAAACTAGTAGCAAAGGAAAGCAAAGCGAATCCCAAAAAATTCTTTAAATACATTTTTCTGGATTCTGGCAGGGGTATTTACCACATATATAGCCTCTGGGGCTATATATTGTGGTATTTTTGCCAGCCAAGGTGTTTTTATTGCTGCTCAGGGCGCCCCCCCCAAGCGCCCTGCACCCTCAGTGACCGGAGTGTGAAGTGTGTATGAGGAGCAATGGCGCACAGCTTCAGTGCTGTGCGCTACCTTGGTGAAGACCGATGTCTTCTGCCGCCGCTTTTCCGGACCTTTTCTTGCTTCTGGCTCTGTAAGGGGGACGGCAGCGCGGCTCCGGGACCGAACACCAAGGACTGGGCCTGCGGTCGATCCCTCTGGAGCTAATGGTGTCCAGTAGCCTAAGAAGCCCAATCCGGCTGCAAGCAGGCGAGTTCGCTTCTTCTCCCCTTAGTCCCTCGCTGCAGTGAGCCTGTTGCCAGCAGGTCTCACTGAAAATAAAAAACCTAAATCTATACTTTCTTTCTAAGGGCTCAGGAGAGCCCCTAGTGTGCATCTAACCTCGGCCGGGCACAAGATCTAACTGAGGCTTGGAGGAGGGTCATAGTGGGAGGAGCCAGTGCACACCAGGTAGTCATAAATCTTTCTAGAGTGCCCAGCCTCCTTCGGAGCCCGATACCCCCCCCATGGTCCTTACGGAGTTCCCAGCATCCACTAGGACGTCAGAGAAACATTAATAGCAAGAGATTAAAGAAGGAGAGTATAGGCCCTTTAAAAGACAAGTTGGGAGTCTTAAGCAAAAATGATAATGACATAGCGGACACACTAAATGAGTTTTTTTCAACAGTATTCACTAGAGAGGACCCATTTCAGGGACTGACACAATCTCAATAATGAGAATATCCCACTGATAGGTACTTATTTAAGCGAGGAAGTAGTCTGTGACCGATTAAAACATTTAAAGAATAATAAATCACCAGGGCCCGATGGTATTCACCAAAGGGTTCTAATAGAGCTTCACTCTGAACTGGCAAAACCGCTATCTTTGATCTTTAAGGATTCAGTTATATCAGGTATGGTTCCCAAAGACTGGCGTATAGCGGAAGTAGTGCCTATATTCAAAAAGGGAAGTAAAGCTGAACCAGGTAATTATAGATCAGTTAGTCTCACATCTATAGTGGGGAAAGTATTGGAAGGTATTCTAAGAGATAGTATTCAGAAGTTCCTTGAAGTCAATAAGGTCATTAAAAGGAATCAACATGGGTTTATAAAGGACAGATCCTGTCAAACCAACTTACTTGGCTTTTATGAAACAGTAAGCGCAAACCTAGATCAGGGTAAAGACGTGGATGTAATCTTTTTAGACTTTGCCAAAGCGTTCGATACTGTACCACACATGAGACTTATCTACAAGCTACAAGAATCAGGGCTAGGAAGCACAATATGCACTTGGGTCAAAAACTGGTTAGATAACAGGGAGGAGCGCGTTGTGGTTAATGGATCTTTTTCAACTTGGACTGAAGTGCTAAGTGGTGTGCCGCAAGGCTCAGTATTAGGACCGCTATTGTTCAATATTTTCATTAACGACCTAACAGAAGGTCTAGAGAGCATGGTGTCAATTTTTGCAGATGATACCAAATTGTGTAAGGCTATAAATACAGAGGAGGATGCCAAGTCTCTTCAGAACGACTTCGTTAAATTAGAAGCATGGGCAGCCAAATGGAGAATGCGCTTCAACACAGACAAGTGTAAGGTAATGCACTGTGGTAACAAGAACAAAAATTACACCTACCTACTAAATGGGGTAAAATTAGGGGATTCTGTACTGGAAAAGGACTTAGGTGTCCTCATAGATAGCAGGCTAAGCAGTAGTACCCAAAGTAGGACTGCAGCAAAGAAGGCTAATAAGATATTAGCATGCACAAAACGGGGTATTGATGCTAGGGACGAGAGTATTATACTCCCGTTATATAAATCACTAATGAGGCCACACCTTGAATACTGTGTACAATTCTGGGCACCGTACTACAAGAAGGATATCCTGGAGCTTGAAAAGGTACAGAGGAGGGCGACCAAACTATTTAAGGGCATGGAGACGATGGAATACAAGGAAAGGCTTGAAAGACTAGGCATGTTTACATTGGAAAAGCGGAGACTAAGAGGGGATATGATCAACATCTACAAATATTTAAGGGGACAATACACAGAGCTTGCGCGGGACCTGTTTTTGGTTAGATTAACACAGAGGACTCGTGGACACTCGCTCAGGTGAGAGGAGATTCCGCACAATACGGCGTAAAGGCTTTTTCACGGTTATGACAATACGTGTTTGGAATTCCCTGCCCGAAGGAGTTGTAATGGCGGAATCTGTCAACACCTTTAAGAATGGGTTAGATAAATTCCTAATGGATAAGGATATCCAGGGGTATGGTGCATAGTCATGCATTATAGTTACTATAAATAAGGATAAAATGCCACGGCTGACAGCAGCATCAGTCAGAAATTTTAGTCAAATCATCATGCATAGGAGACCACAAATAGGTTGAACTCGATGGACAATTGTCTTTTTTCAACCTCAGATACTATGTTACTATGTTACCGTTTTGAGTGGTTCAAACCAGTGGGATTTCAGGAAACTCAACACCACGTTAAGATCCCAAGGTGCCACTGGAGGCACAAAAGGGGGTTGAATATGCAGCCCTCCCTTTACAAACGTCTGAACGTCAGGTAGAGAAGTCAACTCCTTTTGAAAGAAAATGGATAGGGCCGAAATCTGGAACTAAATGGAACCCAATTTTAGGCCCAAATTCACTCCTGACTGTAGGAAGTGAAGGAAACGGCCCAGTTGGAATTACTCCGTAGGGGCATTCCTGGCCTCACACCAAGCAACATATTTTCGCCATATACGGTGATAATGTTGAGCTGTCACGTCCTTCCTAGCCTTTATCAGCGTAGGAATGACCTCCTCCGGAATGCCTTTCTCCGCTAGAATCCGGCGTTCAACCGCCATGCTGTCAAACGCAGCCGCGGTAAGTCTTGGAACAGACAGGGCCCCTGTTGCAACCAGTCCTGTCTTAGAGGAAGAGGCCACGGTTCCTCTGTGAGCATTTCTTGCAGATCTGGATACCAAGTCCTTCGTGGCCAATCTGGAACAATGAGTATCGTTCTCACTCCTCTTTTTCTTATTATTCTCAGCACCTTGGGTATGAGAGGAAGAGGAGGAAATACATAGACCGACTGGAACACCCACGGTGTCACAAGGGCGTCTACAGCTATCGCCTGAGGGTCTCTTGACCTGGCGCAATACCTCTGTAGTTTTTTGTTGAGGCGGGATGCCATCATGTCCACCTGTGGCAGTTCCCACCGACATGCAGTCTGTGCGAAGACTTCCTGATGAAGTCCCCACTCTCCCGGGTGGAGGTCATGTCCCGGGATGAACACTGCTGACAGTGCGCTTACGTGATTTTCCGCCCAGCTTAGAATTCTGGCGGCTTCCGCCATCGCTTCCCTGCTCCTTGTGAGCCACTGCGGTGATGGTGTCTGACTGAATCAGAACCGGTTGGTCGCGAAGCAGGGTCTCCGCTTGACGTAAAGCGTTGTATACGGCCCTTAGTTCCAGGATGTTGATGTGAAGGCAAGTCTCCTGACTTGACCACAGACCTTGGAAATTTCTTCCCTGTGTGACTGCTCCCCACCATCGGAGGCTTGCATCCGTGGTCACCAGGACCCAGTCCTGAATGCCGAATCTGCGGCCCTCGAGAAGGTGAGCACTCCGCAGCCACCACAGGAGAGACACCCTGGCCCTGGGGGATAGGGTGATTAACCGGTGCATCTGAAGATGTGATCCGGACCACTTGTCCAGTAAGTCCCATTTAAAGGTCCTCGCATGGAACCTGCCGAAGGGAATGGCCTCGTATGATACCACCATCCTTCCCGGGACTCGAGTGCAGTGATGCACTGACACCTGTTTTGGTTTTAATAGGTTCCTGACCAGTGTCATGAGCTCTCTCTATCGGGAGATAAACCCTTTTCTGGTCTGTGTCTAGAATCATGCCTAGGAAAGGCAGACGAGCCGTAGGAACCAACTGCGACTTTGGAATATTTAGAATCCAGCCGTGTTGCCGTTATACTTCCAGAGAAAGTGCTACGCTGATCAGCAACTGCTCTCTTGATCCCGCTTTTATGAGGAGATCGTCCAAGTATGGGATAATTGCGACCCCTTGTTTCCGCAGGAGTACCATCATTTCCGCCATTACCTTGGTAAATATTCTCGGTGCCGTGGAGAGACCAAACGGCAACGTCTGAAATTGGTAATGACAATCCTGTACCACAAATCTGAGGTACGCCTGATGAGGTGGATAAATGGGGACATGAAGGTAATCATACTTTATGTCCAGGGATACCATAAACTCCCCCCCTGCCAGGCTTGCGACGACCACTCTCAGCGATTCCATCTTGAACTTGAACCTTTTCAGGTATATGTTCAGGGATTTTAAATTCAATATGGGTCTGACCGAACCGTCCGGTTTCGGGACTACAACATGGTCGAATAATAACCCCCTCCTTGTTGAAGGAGAGGAACCTTGACCACCACCTGTTAAAGATACAATTTGTGAATTGCAGTTAACACTATTTCCATCTCGTGGAGGGAAGCCGGCAGGGCAGTCGGTGAGGGGGCATCTCCTCGAAGTCCAGCTTGTATCCCTGAGACACAATATCTATTGCCCAGGGATCCAACAGGGAGTGGACCCACTTGTGGCTGAAATTTCGAAGGCGTGCCCCCACCGGGCCTAGCTCCGCCTGTGGAGCCCCAGCGACATGCTGTGGATTTTGTAGAGGCCGGGGAGGACTTCTGTTCCTGGGAACTAGCTGTGTTGTGCAGCTTCTTTCCTCTGCCCCTGCCTCTGGCAAGAAAGGACGCAGCTCGGACTATCTTGTTTCTTTGTGATCGAAAGGACTGCATTTGATAATGTCGTGCTTTCCTAGGCTGTGCGGGAATATAAGGCAAAAGATCAGAATTACCAGCCATAGCTGTGGAGACCAGGTCCGAGATCCCTTCTCCACATAATCCTCAGCCTTGTAAGGTAAACCTTCCATATGCCTCTTAAGTCGGCATCACCTGTCTATTGCATGTTCCACAGGACACGTCAAGCAGAAATAGACATAGCGTTGACTGTAGAACCCAGTAGACTAATGTCTCTTTGGGCATGTTTTATATATATATATATATATATATATATATATATAAGACCATCTTTTATATATATATCTATATATATATACACACATATATATATATATATATATACATACATACTAGGGTCTCAATCTCTGCTGATAAGGTATCTGTCCACGCTGCTACAGCGCTATAAACCCATGCCGACACAATCGCCGGTCTGAGTAGTGTACCAGAATGTGTGTAAATGGACTTCAAAGTACTTTTACTGCATGCTATCTGCAGGATCCCTGAGGATAGCTGTTAAGTCAGCGCTACCTTTTGGGCAACCGTGACACCCTAGGGGAAGATTCCCATCGTATCCTGGCCCTAGTAGGGAAAGGATACTCCCTGAGAATTCTTTGTGGGAAACTGCAGTCTCTTGTCTGGAGATTCCCGCTCTTTTTCTTCATGAGAGGAGGGAAATTTACCTCAGCTTTCTTCCCCTTAAAATAAGATTTTACTTACCGATAAATCTATTTCTCGGAGTCCGTAGTGGATCCTGGGGTTCCTGAAAGGACCATGGGGAATAGCGGCTCCGCAGGAGACAGGGCACAAAAAGTAAAGCTTTTCCAGATCAGGTGGTGTGCACTGGCTCCTCCCCCTATGACCCTCCTCCAGACTCCAGTTAGGTACTGTGCCCGGACGAGCGTACACAATAAGGGAGGATTTTGAATCCCGGGTAAGACTCATACCAGCCACACCAATCACACCGTACAACTTGTGATCTAAACCCAGTTAACAGTATGATAACAGCGGAGCCTCTGAAAGATGGCTTCCTTCAACAATAACCCGAATTAGTTAACAATAACTATGTACAATTATTGCAGATAATCCGCACTTGGGATGGGCGCCCAGCATCCACTACGGACTCCGAGAAATAGATTTATCGGTAAGTAAAATCTTATTTTCTCTATCGTCCTAGTGGATGCTGGGGTTCCTGAAAGGACCATGGGGATTATACCAAAGCTCCCAAACGGGCGGGAGAGTGCGGATGACTCTGCAGCACCGAATGAGAGAACTCCAGGTCCTCCTTAGCCAGAGTATCAAATTTGTAAAATTTTACAAACGTGTTCTCCCCTGACCACGTAGCTGCTCGGCAAAGTTGTAATGCAGAGACCCCTCGGGCAGCCGCCCAAGATGAGCCCACCTTCCTTGTGGAGTGGGCCTTTACAGATTTAGGCTGTGGCAGGCCTGCCACAGAATGTGCAAGTTGGATTGTGCTACAGATCCAACGAGCAATCGTCTGCTTAGACGCAGGAGCACCCATCTTGTTGGGTGCATACAATATAAACAACGAGTCAGATTTTCTGACTCCAGCTGTCCTTGCAATATATATTTTTAATGCTCTGACAACGTCCAGTAACTTGGAGTCCTCCAAGTCACTTGTAGCCGCAGGCACTACAATAGGCTGGTTCAGATGAAATGCTGACACCACCTTAGGGAGAAAATGCGGACGAGTCCGCAGTTCTGCCCTGTCCGAATGGAAAATCAGATATGGGCTTTTGTAAGATAAAGCTGCCAGTTCTGACACTCTCCTGGCCGAAGCCAGGGCTAGAAGCATGGTCACTTTCCATGTGAGATATTTCAAATCCACCTTCTTTAGTGGTTCAAACCAATGAGATTTTAGAAAGTCCAAAACCACATTGAGATCCCACGGTGCCACTGGAGGCACCACAGGAGGCTGTATATGTAGCACTCCCTTAACAAAGGTCTGGACTTCAGGGACTGAAGCCAATTCTTTTTGAAAGAAACTCGACAGGGCCGAAATTTGAACCTTAATAGATCCCAATTTGAGACCCATAGACAATCCTGATTGCAGGAAATGTAGGAATCGACCCAGTTGAAATTCCTCCGTCGGAGCACTCCGATCTTCGCACCACGCAACATATTTTCGCCAAATTCGGTGATAATGTTGCACGGTTACTTCCTTCCTTGCTTTAATCAAAGTAGGAATGACTTCTTCCGGCATGCCTTTTTCCTTTAGGATCCGGCGTTCAACCGCCATGCCGTCAAACGCAGCCGCGGTAAGTCTTGAAACAGACAGGGACCCTGCTGAAGCAAGTCCCTCCTTAGAGGTAGAGGCCACGGATCTTCCGTGATCATCTCTTGAAGTTCCGGGTACCAAGTCCTTCTTGGCCAATCCGGAACCACTAGTATCGTCCTTACGCCTCTTTGCCGTATAATTCTCAATACTTTTGGTATGAGAGGCAGAGGAGGAAACACATACACCGACTGGTACACCCAAGGCGTTACCAGCGCGTCCACAGCTATTGCCTGCGGATCTCTTGACCTGGCGCAATACCTGTCCAGTTTTTTGTTGAGGCGAGACGCCATCATGTCCACCATTGGTCTTTCCCAACGGGTTACCAGCAAGTGGAAGACTTCTGGATGAAGTCCCCACTCTCCCGGGTGAAGATCGTGTCTGCTGAGGAAGTCTGCTTCCCAGTTGTCCACTCCCGGGATGAACACTGCTGACAGTGCTATCACATGATTCTCTGCCCAGCGAAGAATCCTTGCAGCTTCTGCCATTGCACTCCTGCTTCTTGTGCCGCCCTGTCTGTTCACATGGGCGACTGCCGTGATGTTGTCCGACTGGATCAACACCGGTTTTCCCTGAAGCAGAGGTTCTGCCTGGCTTAGAGCATTGTATATTGCTCTTAGTTCCAGAATGTTTATGTGAAGAGACGTTTCCAGGCTCGTCCATACTCCCTGGAAGTTTCTTCCTTGTGTGACTGCTCCCCAGCCTCTCAGGCTGGCGTCCGTGGTCACCAGGATCCAATCCTGTATGCCGAATCTGCGGCCCTCCAATAGATGAGCACTCTGCAACCACCACAGAAGAGACACCCTTGTCCTTGGAGACAGGGTTATCCGCAGGTGCATCTGAAGATGCGACCCTGACCATTTGTCCAACAGATCCCTTTGGAAAATTCTTGCGTGGAATCTGCCGAATGGAATTGCTTCGTAAGAAGCCACCATTTTTCCCAGGACTCTTGTGCATTGATGTACAGACACCTTTCCTGGTTTTAGGAGGTTCCTGACAAGCTCGGATAACTCCTTGGCTTTTTCCTCCGGGAGAAAAACCTTTTTCTGAACCGTGTCCAGAATCATCCCTAGGAACAGCAGACGAGTTGTCGGCATTAACTGGGATTTTGGAATATTCAGAATCCACCCGTGCTGTTTTAGCACTTCTTGCGACAGTGCTAATCCCATCTCTAGCTGTTCTCTGGACCTTGCCCTTATTAGGAGATCGTCCAAGTATGGGATAATTAATATGCCTTTTCTTCGAAGAAGAATCATCATCTCGGCCATTACCTTTGTAAAGACCCGAGGTGCCGTGGACAATCCGAACGGCAGCGTCTGAAACTGATAGTGACAGTTTTGTACAACGAACCTGAGGTACCCCTGGTGTGAGGGGTAAATTGGAACGTGGAGATACGCATCCTTGATGTCCAAGGATACCATAAAGTCCCCCTCTTCCAGGTTCGCTATCACTGCTCTGAGTGACTCCATCTTGAACTTGAACTTCTTTATGTACAGGTTCAAGGACTTCAGATTTAGAATAGGCCTTACCGAGCCATCCGGCTTCGGTACCACAAAAAGAGTGGAATAATACCCCTTCCCTTGTTGTAGAAGAGGTACCTTGACTATCACCTGCTGAGAGTACAGCTTGTGAATGGCTTCCAAAACCGTCTCCCTTTCGGAGGGGGACGTTGGTAAAGCAGACTTCAGGAAACGGCGAGGTGGATCTGTCTCTAATTCCAACCTGTACCCCTGAGATATTATCTGCAGGATCCAGGGATCTACCTGCGAGTGAGCCCACTGCGCGCTGTAATTTTTGAGACGACCACCCACCGTCCCCGAGTCCGCTTGAGAAGCCCCAGCGTCATGCTGAGGCTTTTGTAGAAGCCGGGGAAGGCTTCTGTTCCTGGGAAGGAGCTGCCTGTTGCTGTCTCTTCCCTCGACCTCTGCCTCGTGGCAGATATGAATAGCCCTTTGCTCTCTTATTTTTAAAGGAACGAAAGGGCTGCGGTTGAAAAGTCGGTGCCTTTTTCTGTTGGGGAGTGACTTGAGGTAGAAAGGTGGATTTCCCGGCTGTAGCCGTGGCCACCAAATCTGATAGACCGACTCCAAATAACTCCTCCCCTTTATACGGCAAAACTTCCATATGTCGTTTTGAATCCGCATCGCCTGTCCACTGTCGCGTCCATAAAGCTCTTCTGGCCGAAATGGACATAGCACTTACCCGTGATGCCAGTGTGCAGATATCCCTCTGTGCATCACGCATATAAAGAAATGCATCCTTTATTTGTTCTAACGACAGTAAAATATTGTCCCTGTCCAGGGTATCAATATTTTCAATCAGGGACTCTGACCAAACTACCCCAGCACTGCACATCCAGGCAGTCGCTATAGCTGGTCGTAGTATAACACCTGCATGTGTGTATATACTTTTTTGGATATTTTCCATCCTCCTATCTGATGGATCTTTAAGTGCGGCCGTCTCAGGAGAGGGTAACGCCACTTGTTTAGATAAGCGTGTTAGCGCCTTGTCCACCCTAGGAGGTGTTTCCCAGCGCTCCCTAACCTCTGGCGGGAAAGGGTATAATGCCAATAATTTCTTTGAAATTATCAGCTTTTTATCAGGGGCAACCCACGCTTCATTACACACGTCATTTAATTCTTCTGATTCAGGAAAAACTATAGGTAGTTTTTTCACACCCCACATAATACCCTGTTTAGTGGTACCTGTAGTATCAGCTAAATGTAACGCCTCCTTCATTGCCAAAATCATATAACGTGTGGCCCTACTGGAAAATACGGTTGATTCGTCACCGTCACCACTGGAGTCAGTGCCTGCGTCTGGGTCTGTGTCGACCGACTGAGGCAAAGGGCGTTTCACAGCCCCTGACGGTGTTTGAGTCGCCTGGACAGGCACTAATTGATTGTCCGGCCGTCTCATGTCGTCAAACGACTGCTTTAGCGTGTTGACACTATCCCGTAGTTCCATAAATAAAGGCATCCATTCTGGTGTCGACTCCCTAGGGGGTGACATCCTCATATTTGGCAATTGCTCCGCCTCCACACCAATATCGTCCTCATACATGTCGACACACACGTACCGACACACAGCAGACACACAGGGAATGCTCCTAACGAAGACAGGACCCACTAGCCCTTTGGGGAGACAGAGGGAGAGTTTGCCAGCACACACCAAAAGCGCTATATATAACAGGGATAGCCTTATAATAAGTGCTCCCTTATAGCTGCTTTATATATATCAAAATATCGCCATAAATTTGCCCCCCCTCTCTGTTTTACCCTGTTTCTGTAGTGCAGTGCAGGGGAGAGACCTGGGAGCCGTCCTGACCAGCGGAGCTGTGAGAGGAAATGGCGCCGTGTGCTGAGGAGATAGGCCCCGCCCCTTTTCCGGCGGGCTCGTCTCCCGCTATTTAGTGAATCCAGGCAGGGGTTAAATATCTCCATATAGCCTCTGGGGGCTATATGTGAGGTATTTTTAGCCTTTATATAGGTTACATTTGCCTCCCAGGGCGCCCCCCCCCAGCGCCCTGCACCCTCAGTGACTGCGTGTGAAGTGTGCTGAGAGGAAAATGGCGCACAGCTGCAGTGCTGTGCGCTACCTTTAGAAGACTGCAGGAGTCTTCAGCCGCCGATTCTGGACCTCTTCTGACTTCAGCATCTGCAAGGGGGCCGGCGGCGCGGCTCCGGTGACCATCCAGGCTGTACCTGTGATCGTCCCTCTGGAGCTGATGTCCAGTAGCCAAGAAGCCAATCCATCCTGCACGCAGGTGAGTTCACTTCTTCTCCCCTCAGTCCCTCGTTGCAGTGATCCTGTTGCCAGCAGGACTCACTGTAAAATAAAAAACCTAAGCTAAACTTTTTCTAAGCAGCTCTTTAGGAGAGCCACCTAGATTGCACCCTTCTCGGCCGGGCACAAAAATCTAACTGGAGTCTGGAGGAGGGTCATAGGGGGAGGAGCCAGTGCACACCACCTGATCTGGAAAAGCTTTACTTTTTGTGCCCTGTCTCCTGCGGAGCCGCTATTCCCCATGGTCCTTTCAGGAACCCCAGCATCCACTAGGACGATAGAGAAACATGTGTACCCTTGTGTCAGGGACAGATGAGTCATCAGTGATATGCAAAACATTTTTTATTACAATAATCATATACTGAATACTTTCCTGCCATTTTGGCTGTAACTTTGCATTATCGTAGTCGACACTGGAGTCAGACTCCGTGTCGATATCAGTGTCTATTATTTTGGATAGTGAGCATTGAGAGACTCTGAAGGTCTCTGCGATCTAGGGACAGACATGGGTAGATTCCCTGTCTGTTCTCTAATCTTTTGTGCAATAAATTTACCTCAGCACTTAATTTCAAATATCCAAACAGGTGTCGGCGTTGTCGACGGAGACACCACTCACACACACAATTGCTCCATCTCCTCCTTTGGGGAGCCTTTTACCTCAGACATGTCGACACACGTACCGACACACCACACACTCAGGGAATGCTCATCTGAAGACAATTCCCCCACAAGGCCCTTTGGAGAGACAGAGAGAGAGTATGCCAGCACACACTCCAGCGCTATAAACCTAGGAATAACACAGTAACTTAATGTTAACCCAGAAGCTGCTGTTTATATTGATTTTTGCGCCTAATTATGTGCCCCCCCTCTCTTTTTACCCTCTTCTACCGTGTATCTGCAGGGGAGAGCCTGGGGAGCTTCCTCTCAGCGGAGCTGTGGAGAAAAAATGGCGCAGGTGAGTGCTGAGGAAGAAGCCCCGCCCCCTCGACGGCGGGCTTCTGTCCCGCTTAAATATACATTTTCTTGGCGGGGGCTCATACATATATACAGTGCCCAACTGTATATATGTATACTTTTTCCAAAAGAGGTCCATATGCTGCCCAGGGAGCCCCCCCCTGCGCCCTTACAGTGACCGGAGTATGTGAGGTGTGTGGGAGCAATGGCGCACAGCTGCAGTGCTGTGCGTTACCTCAGTGAAGAACGGAGTCTTCTGCCGCCGATTTCGAAGTCTTCTTGCTTCTCATACTCACCCGGCTTCTGTCTTCCGGCTCTGCGAGGGGGACGGCGGCGCGGCTCTGGGATCGGACGACGAGGGTGAGATCCGGTGTACGATCCCTCTGGAGCTAATGGTGTCCAGTAGCCTAAGAAGCAGGACCTAGCTTCAGAGAGTAGGGCTGCTTCTCTCCCCTCTGTCCCACGATGCAGGGAGTCTGTTGCCAGCAGAGCTCCCTGAAAATAAAAAACCTAACAAAATACTTTCTCACAGCAAGCTCAGGAGAGCTCACTGAACAGCACCCAGCTCGTCCGGGCACAGTCTCAAACTGAGGTCTGGAGGAGGGACATAGAGGGAGGAGCCAGAGCACACCAGAATCTAAATTCTTTCTTAAAGTGCCCATGTCACCTGCGGAGCCCGTCTATTCCCCATGGTCCTTACGGAGTCCCCAGCATCCGCTAGGACGTTCGAGAAATACATTTTATAAACAGCATGCATAAGATAAACTATAATATTTTTACATACATATTTTCACTTGTGTGAACATTAGTTCTGGCATGCCACAGTTACAATGATACCATATTCCTAATAATTTTCCAAGCAATTTGCTCATGTTATGTTCTCTCATGCAGTGTAGGCAAATTCTAACACAACGCTACTATGAAACAGAGGGTAGTCATATAACTTACCCGGTTCATTTTCATACATGTACCAAAATCTGCAAGTTTTAAATGACCAGATTTATCCAGCAGCATATTGTCAGGCTTCACATCCCTGCAAGCAAAGACTTATTAAATCAGTAAAATCTTTAGAGAAACACTAACTTATTATATTATCATTAAAAAATAGAAATCTGGTAACGTACATATCGTAAAGGCATTGTACAACTTAAATGACGGACTTCTGATACAGTATATGAGCTTACATGTTTTGCCCAAATAAAGAGCACATCTTCTTTCTAGAATCCATATAAGATTTTCTATGTACTGTAAGGGGTCTATTCAACTACTGACGGATCTTTTTTAAAAGTCGCAAATCAGCACTTTCTGAATTTTTTAGGTCGAATTTGGACTCAACCTATTCAATTATAGTGCTGTTTTTACAAGTTTTTTAAAAATCCGACTTGTCGGAAATCGTGTGGATCAGCGGATCAGCTGCGGATCCATGTGTTTTGTCGGATTTGCGGGCAATTACGACAGTTTTTTGGCCCGTTTCCGACAATGTCAACCCAACTTTAAAAAAAGTCGGATTGGCATTGTTGAAAATTGGCAAAAACCTGTCGGAATTGCCTGCAAATTGAATACTGAAATGTCGATTCCTCTCCATCAGAAAGGATCTGACAGGGATTGAATAGACCCCTAAATCTCTAATTCTTTTGGGAAATTACCTGTGAATGAAGCCCATTGAATGAATAGCATCTAAAGCCAAGACCACTTCGGCCGTGTAGAACCGAGCCCATTTCTCAGGAACGTCATAGTTGCTCATTAAATTTACGAGATCTCCCCCAGGCATGTACTCCATCACCATGTACAGATAGCGATCATCTTGAAAAGCATAGAAGAGCTGCATATGGGAGAAGATACAGGAATGCTCGGGAATGACATCTACACAGACCGATAAGCTGCTACCTTACCACATTCTTGGTATATAGGGATTTAAAACTTTATGAAACTGTTTAACTGTTGAGCTTCCCTTTAAGTAGTATGGTATACGTTATTCATTTACTGGTATTATAGTTGCTAAAATGGGCAATCACACAAAAAGGGAAATGTAATGTGCGGGAAGTACCGCCAGTCATCGCAGGTTTTGCTTTGCACCTACAGTAAATCGGGTGTTCTGGGAAAACCTGCCATGCTGACAGGACCAAATGTGGTATCCCGTAACAGCACAGTGCATCAATGTCAAGAATTAAATTCCCCCAAAGTTTCTGAGCAAGTTATCAGAATTTTGCATGGGCTTAATTTAATACAAATATTTACTTCAAAATGTAGTTTCTACATTGCTAGGAGTTTCAAAAGAGGTGTGCGCTATTAATTCTAATTAAACAATTATACTGCATGTACATATGTATTTATAACGGTATTATACTTTCCGAGCCCATTTTGCATAGAAACTAAAAATCGTCAACTACAAACAACTGCACCGCTGTAGCTAATAATTTACAAGACATAGATAAACAAGTGCCAAATACAGTAGGCCAATGGTTCCCAAACTTTTTTGAATCATGGTGCCCTAGAGTATCAGAATTTTTTTCACGGCACCCCTAGGCCAATAATTTCTTAATTTAATATTTCTTATTAAATCTCTCATTAAGTAGATTGTGTTTATATGTCATCCTTAGGCTCAATTTTGTGGTGAGGGACAAGATGTGCTTCTGTTTGTCCCCATATTTTATGACTGACAGCCACCAGCACTAGTTTTGCCTTTTATATTGACCATAAATAATTTGAATTGGCCCTGGACCACCAACCCAGGGCACCCCTGCAAGTGTCCCGAGGCACCCCAGGGAGCCACGGCACACAGTTTGGGAACCACTGCAGTAGGCCGTGTGGCCCTTTGTAGATGACACTCAGTAGCAGCCTTGAAAGGGTGGAACCTAACCGGCATCAATTCCAATAGTCACAAAGCTATAGCATAGGCCAAGCACAAACAAGCTGGGGGGGATTCAGTTGTTTATGGGCACGTCTAGGAAATGGAAGCACGATGGGTGATCTTCAATTGTTCTGCAGATAGGCATGACTGCCGTGGGCTCCCACTACTTTTCACGCTTGTCGCACTCAAAGGCACAGTGTTTATATTCATAAAGCGGCTAAACTCGTGCAAAGTATAGGGCACAATGTTGAAACGGCAATTTGGGCGCCAAAAAATCCTGACTTTAGCCACATTTCTCCTCACTACATCAGGAGGGTGCAAGCAGAAATTCCCTCCTTGGATGGGGAAGAAAGCGGCTCCTCCAATATTTCTCATAACTGTAAATACCTGCATGTAGTCATTCTCCCCGCTCACATTTCACCTAATACTCATTAACAATCATAAGCGCGGTTTTTCAAAATTCTAATGCTGATACAGCTGAAGTTTTAAAACAATACCACCATTTTCTCATTAAGGCACAGACCAGGGTAAAACACAGGTTGTGACCAAAGGCTGTGGCCAAGAAAACTCACTGGCTGATCGGAGGCGCTGAATGCCATTGCAATGATGTAGCAACATGACAATTATGTTCCATTGGCTCAATGCGAGTCTTGTGTGAAAGCTGAAGGCCCCAGACTTTCCCAGGACAAAGTGCAATGTGAGCTGGTACATTTCAGGTTGAACCCATGCTCAATATCCTGTAGAAGTCCCAGGGTTTGTGTGAGAAAAGTGGTATAAAAGGTGCTCAAGCCCATGGGCAAAGGGTAGTTAAAAACATTTAAATATTGTTCTTTGGGGAATAACTACAACAGATTACAATCTGAAGGCTTGAAAACAGATCAGGAAAAAAGGACACTAAAATCTATGTATAATCAATAGCCACCCAGAAAATTAATACAAAAAAAGCATGCTAAATAAAGATCTAAATGAATTATGCTAAAAATGAGCATCTGAATTAAATAGGTATATCAAAATCTACCTACATGTTAACTATATCCTTTAGCTGGCCTTGCAGGGTGCAAAAAAGCCCCTTAGAGGTGCGTAATAAAGTGGTGGGAAGAGGCTTTACCTTTACATTTGTAACCCAGTGTTTCTCAACCTTGGTCCTCCAAGATGTAAGCAGATCCAATCTTGAGCACAGCTAATTAAATCAAAAGAACTAAGGTACTAATTAAGTCAACTGTGTTCAAGTATGCCTATCCTTAAAACTGGACCGTTCAGTGTGCCTTGAGGACCAAGGTAAGGAAACCCTGCTCTCAACCTTAATAAACGGCCTACTCATACTTTCATTTCCACGTCACTCTTAAACCCCACCAGCAAAATTTTCTCTGCAAAACATTAATAGCACTTTAAAACCATTTAAAAACGGGTTGGGTGGGTGTTACCAGTGCTGGGGATCCCGGCAGTCAGCATACCGACCGCAGGATCCCAACAGCAGAATGCCGGCGGGGAGGGAGGGCAACAAAGCCCCTTGTGGGCTGCGCTGGACACCCACGAGTGGGACTAGTCCCTGCTAGTCGGCATGCAGACTTTCGGGATTTACAGGGGGGTGGGATATAGCAGGCATAGTAAACTGGCAAAAGATTTTGGACAGCGGATTTAAATCGTAACTGTAACAATTTCTTCCTATATTTAGCAAAAGCCAAAGGGCTTTGTGTGCCGGTGACACAAAATGATGCACCCCAATATTAATACGTTACGTACAGATACATAACTGGGAACAAATCTCTTACAGTACTATATTTTAGATAAACATTACTTAAAAATAACTTACCTGCACAACCCAGGGACTATTGGCAAATGCCATAATATCTCGTTCTTCCCAGAAGAAGGCAGAGTCTGATCGCTTTATCATCTCCAACTTGCTCAAAAGCTTCATTGCATAAACTTTTCTTGTAGATTTGTGCCTTACCTTTCAAATGAAGAGAACATTCTTGAAATGAGGTACAGTACAGTGAATAAATTAAAAATGTAAATGGAGCTCTCTCGAGTCAAGACGCAAAAAAAAAAAATCTAGCAAAAAAAAAAAAAAGTGAAATGAAGCTGATCGGTAAATGAGTATGTTCAAACCTCACCTCCTGGTGCTGGAAGCAATAAATTGATCACTTTATTTCCAGGTTAAGGCTGAGGCATTTTTGGTACTACATTAACCAAGCAGCACTTTCAAGACCTCTACGGAACTGGTGTTTTCAGCCACTGGATTTACGGGTAAAAAATACAATATACACGTTTTAGCATATAATGCTATTGTCAGTTTAAATCCAGCCACTGAAACCACTGAAGACATGGCAGCTATGAAGATCGCTTCTTAGTAAATGTAGCCGGACTTGTTCACTAGGATTCATGTACAACCTACCAGTTGAACTTCACCAAACGCTCCTCTACCGATGACCTTAACCACTTCGTAATCCTCTGCTTTCATACGTAAATCACGAATTTTACTTATCGTATCTTTATCTAGAAACAAAAAGAAAAAGGTCATACACCCCAATATTTTACGTTACCAGAAAGAGAAATATATTGAACAAGAATAACCAAACTGAAAAACAGTCTCCTTTTTCACATTTGAAAAGTAAACTTTAATGTAAAACATGTAGTGGGAATAACTAATTTTTCATATAAACTTGTCATTCTATAAACTTGAATTCATTTACAAATTCCCAGTGGGCAGATATTTCAGCTCCAAATTTGGTCATGGATGAAAAAGGCTATTTTAATCCACCAGGGTCAACATTGGCATGAGATTGTATGGAAAAAGTTCAAACTGCTCGAGTTCTACAAACACAGCTATTAAAATGAAATGCTAGTGCTTAATAAAATGTGAACATCAGAATTCAGATTGTATTTTTTTTTTCTATCAAAAATATGCTACTTATCTGATTTGTAAAGAGACTTGCTCAACTGTCTCAGCTTGGCAACAACAAGGATCCCTTCATCCTTTCAAAATAACATTAAAACCTGAAATGTTTCGGAAATTCTTAAGTATGAAAAGTTCAAATGAACAATGCCGTAAACATGCCAAATTAGTTGAGGGGGAAAAAATAAATAAATAAAGAAAATGTGAAATATCCTCTCTTACTTAACCATGAATGGATACAAGTCTTAGCAAATCATAGTGAACACCCTTGTAAGCTAGAACTGTACTTCCTACTCCTTTGCAGCAATACCTAGTAGCCTGCAATGTGCGGGCTGTTCGTGAATTTTTGCGAGTCTGCCCTTATTTTTAAAGCGGCAATCACTTACAAGGCAAAACCGACCTGGTTGGGCTTTGTATATGATTGCAGCTTTAAAAAGGCTATTACATATTGGCCACATGGGCTCAAGACTCTTAAGGTTGCCCATCCATTAGTGTGATGTGGGCCTTTTCCACTCTATTTAGACGCATCGGACCGAGAAATTGTGTGAAAAGTGTTACATTGTATGTTTTACACCTCCGATCTGATGAGTGGTCCTGTGCGCATCGGATCCGGAGACTGTCATGGCTGCCATTAGGATTTATCAGAATCGCAGTTGAAACGGTGCACATCGGAGTGTTTTTACTACCTGCAATATATCGCATGAGTCCCTATTTAGGCCAGCGCCCCTAGTACCCTGCGGTCCAGGCCACAAGGTAAATCGTATGTATAATGTGTGTGCTGTAAGATATATTGCATGAGATTTGTCGCCACTTGATAAATCGCATGTGATATATCCTATGTGAAAATAGCACTAAAGTTCAAAATTTGTAAGTGAAAGACTCCCGGGAAGCTGCCGGCGAGTTCAAGGGAAATTGTATGCGAGATCAAGCCTGGGGCATCCGTACAATCACTGAAGAGACCGTCATTTGTCTATAAAGCTAGCAACACACTAGACAACTCGCAAATGATGCAATGTCTTCAACGATTTCCCTTGAACTCCGCGGCATTGCTGGGCATACACACTGGGCAATCTAACAAAAGATATCATCAGTTGCCACCTCCATAGTATGCTGTCGTTATTGAGATTGCCATATCTTACTGCATGTAGGGAAAATCTGAGGATTCAACATACGACCCACGGGACCGAACATAGGCATCGTTTGTTGGTACTGCACAATTTGACGTAATGATGTGTCGAAATTGTGTCTAGTGTGTGGACAGCTTAAGAACTTGCACAAGACTAGAAGGAAATAAAGCAGGATCTCCAATTAATGAGGCCCTAATTTTAATAACCCCTTCCCTGGCTTGGTCACGTGTGATGCGACCAAAGCCAGGAGTCCGTTACTTGGCTTGGTCGCATCACATGCAACCCGCTGTCCTCTCCTTGTTCATGGTGCCGGCAGTGACACAGCAGTCTGACTGCTGACATCACTGCCAGAATATTGAAACCAAGAATGCCATGCAGTTGGCATTCTGAAGTGCATGCTCTGGGAATCGCAGTGCAGGGAGGGGAACTTCATTCTTCTCCCAGCACAATTTCACTAATGAACTGATCCCTGCGCGTGCATATACATACATACATACATACATACATACATATATATATATATACCAATATGTAATGTCC
Organism: Pseudophryne corroboree; assembly: GCF_028390025.1. Classification (NCBI taxonomy): domain Eukaryota; kingdom Metazoa; phylum Chordata; class Amphibia; order Anura; family Myobatrachidae; genus Pseudophryne; species Pseudophryne corroboree. Next base: position 628,731,688 of record NC_086448.1, read on the forward strand.
GCACTCACAGCAATCAAAGTCACCAGGGGGGTGCTCCTCAGGGAGGCCCAAATCAGGACATCCACATATATCAGGTGTTTTTCCAGACAACAAATCCAGAATAGAGGGCACTCACCAGTTCAATTTCAATATAAAGGATTTAATGGTACATCAGAGCCAATTCATACTGTCGACGTTTCGGCTTAAGCAAGCCTTTCTCAGGACAACCAAAGAGACATCTGCTCAGCACACCAAGAGTAAGTATACTTACTCTTGGTGTGCTGAGCAGATGTCTCTTTGGTTGTCCTGAGAAAGGCTTGCTTAAGCCGAAACGTCGACAGTATGAATGGGCTCTGATGTACCATTAAATCCTTTATATTGAAATTGAACTGGTGAGTGCCCTCTATTCTGGATTTGTTGTCTGGAAAAACACCTGATATATATATATATATATATATATATACACATATATATATATATATATATATATATATATATATATACATATATACACATACATATATACACACACACATATATATATATATATATAAATAACCAGAAAAAAAAAGCAGGCGGCACTCCAAGACTTTGAAAAAAATAAACTTTAGTGCACAAAAATTAGTGCATGATATCAACGTTTCGGGGCATGACACCCCATCATCAGGATAACAAGTGGTTGAAACAAACAAATTTATACTTACACGATCCCACAATCCTTTTTTCTTCAAGAGTCAGGTTGTGCCATGGGCAGATGTGTGGCCCCGGCCTATGCTAACGCTTTTATGTACATGGTAGAGATGCAATTGTTCTTTGAGTCATCGTCTATTTCTGAGAATGTGTTTAAATATCATCGGTACATAGATGACATTTTACTGTTATGGTGTGGTCAAGGGGAAACATTGGAGAAGGTCATAGAACAACACAATAGTTCTACCTGCCCAGCCAAATTGACCATGTGTACCAGCACAGAACAAATTAATTTCTTAGATGTCAATATTAAAATCAGTAATGGTCAGTTTAAAACTAGCTTGTACGTAAAACCCACGGATAGAAAGGGTTCACTACGATATGCCGGCAGTCGGGCTCCCGGCGACCAGCATACCGGCGCCGGGAGCCCGACCGCCGGCTGACCGACAGTGTGGCGAGCGCAAATGAGCCCCTTGCGGGCTCGCTGCGCTCACCACGCTACGGGAGCGGTGGCGTGCTACACTATTTTATTCTCCCTCCAGGGGGGTCGTGGACCCCCACGAGGGAGAATAAGTGTCGGTATGCCGGCTGTCGGGCTCCCGGCGCGGTATGCTGGTCGCCGGGAGCCCGACCGCCGGCATACTGAAGACCACCCGATAGGAATACTATCCTTCGACATGACAGCTTCCATCCTAGGGCCACAGTGGATAGTTTACCATACTCACAGTTTGTACGCGCATGTCGCATTACCAGTGATGCAACAGAGAGGGATCAACAATTGGAGGTCCTAACTAAGAAATTTCTTATGAGGGGCTACCCTAACTCTGTTACTACAGGCAAAAACTAAAGCCATGGCCCTTGATAGAAAAACACTACCATACTAGTGGAAAAAAGTAAAGTTGAAACTGGCAAAGTGGTGCCGTGGGTCAATAGGTATACGGTAGCGAGTGAGACGTTAAAGAAAGAAGCTAAAAAATTATGGCCAATTGTGAATTCAGATACAGAATTACCTTCATTACTAAATACTAAGCTACTTCCCAGTGACACTAGAGGCCCTAATAACCTTAAGGATTTATTGGTTAGGACTGATGTCACTGGGGTAGGTAACGAAAGACCACAGCATTTCCTCAGCAGAAAAGGTGGATGCTACCGGTGTACGGGCTGTACAACTTGTAGAGCCTTGATTACTGGGAACAAGTTCCCACATCCATACACAGGTAAAATGTACGAAATTAAAATTCCCCTGACATGTACATCCAAGTTTGTGGTCTATCTTCTGTCTTGCCCATGTGGTTTACACTACGTGGGCAAGACAGAGAGACAATTGAAGGAGCGAATTGCCCAACACAGGGCAGCTATCAGAGCTGCACTGATATCGGGCAATAGCGATCAAGCAGTAGCCAGGCATTTTGCACAGGTTAGACACAATATGGCTATGCTAAGTTACAGAATGATTGCTCAAGTGCCTAATTCTTTAAGAAGAGGGAACAGATCAAAAAAAATTGCTTCAGTTGGAAGCCAAGTGGATCTTCACCCTACACACGGTCAGTTCGAGGGGTTTGAATGAACCTCTTAGCTTGACATGTTTTCTTTAAACAGGTTTTGTTGAACATGAGACTAATCATCTTTATTAGTACCTAAAGTGTTCTGGTTTTTCATGCATTAGAGATATTTAATAGATGGGTATGTTACTCCCAATTTTTTTGGCATCATTCTCAGAGATAATATCCCTGGCCGGAGCTTTATGTTAATGTATTTAGTTGTGATAAGAGTGGTGTTTTAGCAGAGGATTTGGTCACCCAGCATCCTGTGCAGGGTGGTTCTCTATCTATATATGCACTGTGCAGTTTATGTCATATTATATTTTATTAATATATGCACTGTACAGTATGTTTTATTATATATGTAATAATCATTAAGTTTTTTTATTCATATCACCTTTTTTAATTATGCACTTACAGTATAATATTGATAGCTATGATGTTGTCTCATGGCGTTGCCATGGTAACTAGCCCTGTGTTTTCCCATTCTAGTCCGTCTGCAGTGCTGTCCCCTGGATGAAGCCGCATCCGGTACACGTGACCGGAAGATTGGTAGAGTTCGAGGACTGCGCCCCGGCTCTTGCTGGCGGTACTGTCCAGTTGACGACATCACTTCGGTCAGACGTCACCGGAAGTGCGGCGGAGTCCCGGACCGGCGTGCGGCAGCGGGCGTGGGATCGTGTAAGTATAAATTTGTTTATTGTTTCACCCACTTGTTATCCTGATGATGGGGTGTCATGCCCCGAAACGTTGATATCATGCACTCATTTTTGTGCACTAAAGTTTATTTTTTTCAAAGTCTTGGAGTGCCACCTGCTTTTTTTCTGGTTGTATATGGGGTTGCTACACCCCAGGAGGGCACACAAGCAAGTATTGCATTTGGGGGTTCTGCTGCCCTGCAGAAGTGCCAGGTTGGACATAATCTAAATATATATATATATATATATATATATACACACACCACACTGCTGCAGCAAGCCTGTGTACTAATTTAATGTTAAAATAAGCCAACATATATGGGCAACCTAGTGTAAGTGGGTACATGACTTTTATATTGGTGAACAATGCGCTAGCTATGCAATGTGTCCTCAGATCCAACACAAAAAGCAGACACACAAACAAACAAACAAACCATAGAGCACATAATGCATAGTGAAGTGGTACTCTCTTCAGACACCACTTCAACGTATTGCCCAGGATGACTATTTTCAAAGACAGCTTACATCACATATACCTGAAAGGAGATATACTCTACATCATTATTTCTAGTTGAGCACAAATGCAACTTGTCCAGATTTCTAAGTTACACAGACCACGTTATTTATTTTCTTCTTTTGAGCACCTTTGATAACAGAATATTCACACTTAAGAAAGACTCATAAATCACATAATTTCAGGCGTATTCTTCACCTGCTCATAATACTGGTTATACACGGAGGGTACTATGGTTTGGATATGGCTTTCCATGTGTGGGATCTGAATGGCACACCTAGACTAGGAATCAGTGCTGGATTCCCCACTAGGCATGTGAGGCTCGTGCCTAGGGGCGGCATGGCAGTCACCCCCTCCTCTCTCGTTTGATTTTTCTTGTAATGATGATGTCCAGCAATGGTGACAGCCAGGTCAGGAGCAGCAACTGCTTTGGTGGGAAAAGGGATTGCAGGTTGTGAGGGGGGGTGTCACGGAAAGGGGGTGTAGGGACGTATAGAGTACCTGCTGCCAGGTCCAGGTATTGGGGCTTCCTGAATAAGGCGGCGACAGAGATTGCTATGTTTATACATAGTCTATCACAGCTCTGCATCTGTACTTCATTACCATGACCCTGACACCATGTATCAGAGCACCAGCAGCTCTTGAACTGTTCTCTCAAAGGCTGCTGCCTGTGATGAGGGGGGCTGATGGAGATCGGATATTGGAGGGGGGCGGCAAAAACTTTGTGTCTAAGGGCGGCCTGACCCTTAAATCCGCCACTGCTAGGAGGTCCTTATGGGTCAGATTAATTGAAAAAAAAAAATGGATGACTGATGGAGGTTTCATGGGAATGCTTTTATATCCAGGCAGCCAAAGGTCACTCAATCATCAGAGAAAAGTTGAAAGAAAGAAAAAAATTATAATGTGCAAACATGAAATGGCAATGTCATTCTAACACAGACAGCTTTTACATTTTTTCTGTGAAAATATAGCCAAGGTTAAGGTCATCAGGGGGTTCCATCACAGACTTGAGACCCAGGTATGTGATAAATAATGAAATTAGGAAAAATAAGATTTTAAACCTACCGGTAAATCTTTTTCTCGTAGTCCGTAGAGGATGCTGGGGACTCCGTAAGGACCATGGGGATAGACGGGCTCCGCAGGAGACATGGGCACTTTAAGAAAGACTTTAGGTATGGGTGTGCACTGGCCCCTCCCTCTATGCCCCTCCTCTAGACCTCAGTTAGAGAAACTGTGCCCAGGGGAGATGGACAGTACGAGGAAAGGATTTTTGTTAATCCAAGGGCAAGATTCATACCAGCCACACGAATCACACCGTATAACATGTGTATCCATTACACAGTTAACGGTATGAAAAAACAACTTAACATCAGCCCAAAACTGATGAAACTATAACATAACCCTTATGTAAGCAAAACTACACTGCTCAAAAAAATAAAGGGAACACTTAAACAACACAATGTAACTCCAAGTCAATCACACTTCTGTGAAATCAAACTGTCCACTTAGAAAGCAACACTGATTGACAATCAATTTCACATGCTGTTGTGCAAATGGAATAGACAACAGGTGGAAATTATAGGCAATTAGCAAGACACCCCCAATAAAGGAGTTGTTCTGCAGGTGGTGACCACAGACCACTTCTCAGCTCCTATGCTTTCTGGCTGATGTTTTGGTCACTTTTGAAAGCTGGTGGTGCTTTAACTCTAGTGGTGGCATGAGACGGAGTCTACAACCCACACAAGTGGCTCAGGTAGTGCAGCTCATCCAGGATGGCACATCAATGCGAGCTGTGGCAAGAAGGTTTGCTGTGTCTGTCAGCGTAGTGTCCAGAGCATGGAGGCGCTACCAGGAGAGAGACCAGTACATCAGGGGATGTGGAGGAGGCCGTAGGTGGGCAACAACCCAGCAGCAGGACCGCTACCTCCGCCTTTGTGCAAAGAGGAACAGGAGGAGCACTGCCAGACCCCTGCAAAATGACCTTTAGCAAGCCACAAATGTGCATGTGTCTACTCAAATGATCAGAAACAGACTACATGAGGGTGGTATGAGGGCCCGACGTCCACAGGTGGGGGTTGTGCTTACAGCCCAACACTGTGCAGGACGTTTGGCATTTGCCAGAGAACACCAAGATTGGCAAATTCGCCACTGGCGCCCTGTGCTCTTTACAGATGAAAGCAGGTTCTCACTGAGCACATGTGACAAACGTGACAGATTCTGGAGACGCCAAGGAGAATGTTCTGCTGCCTGCAACATCCTTTAGCATGACCGGTTTGGCAGTGGGTCAATAATGGTGTGGGGTGGCATTTCTTTGGGGGGCCGCACAGCCCTCCATGTGCTCGCCAGAGGTAGCCTGACTGTCATTAGGTACCGAGATGAGATCCTCAGACCCCTTGTGAGACCATATGCTGGTGCAGTTGGCCTTGGGTTCCTCCTAATGCAAGACAATGCTAGACCTCATGTGGCTGGAGTGTGTCAGCAGTTCCTGGAAGACGAAGGCATTGATGCTATGGACTGGCCTGCCCGTTCCCCAGACCTGAATCCAATTGAGCACATCTGGGACATCATGTCTTGCTCCATCCACCAACGCCACGTTGCACCACAGACTGTCCAGGAGTTGGCGGATGCTTCAGTCCAGGTCTGGGAGGAGATCCCTCAGGAGACCATCCGCCAACTCATCAGGAGCATGCCCAGGCATTCTAGGGAGGTCATACAGGCACGTGGAGGCCACACACACTACTGAGCCTCATTTTGACTTGTTTTAAGGACATTACATCAAAGTTGGATCAACCTGTAGTGTGTTTTTCCACTTTAAATTTGAGTGCGACTCCAAATCCAGACCTCCATGGGTTAATAAATTTGATTTCCATTGATAATTTTTGTGTGATTTTGTTGTCAGCACATTCAACTATGTAAAGAACAAAGTATTTAGTAAGAATATTTCATTCATTCAGATCTAGGATGTGTTATTTTAGTGTTCCCTTTATTTTTTTGAGCAGTGTATATACCAGTCTCGCAGAAGTAGACCGCACTTGGGACGGGCGCCCAGCAGCCTCTACGGACTACGAGAAAAAGATTTACCGGTAGGTTTAAAATCTTATTTTCTCTTACGTCCTAGAGGATGCTGGTGACTCCGTAAGGACCATGGGGATTATACCAAAGCTCCCAAACGGGCGGGAGAGTGCGGATGACTCTGCAGCACCGATTGAGCAAACAGGAGGTCCTCCTCAGCCAGGGTATCATAGAAAATAAGAATTTACTTACCGATAATTCTATTTCTCATAGTCCGTAGTGGATGCTGGGAACTCCGAAAGGACCATGGGGAATAGTGGCTCCGCAGGAGACAGGGCACAAAAGTAAAAGCTTTAGGACTAGCTGGTGTGCACTGGCTCCTCCCCCTATGACCCTCCTCCAAGCCTCAGTTAGGATACTGTGCCCGGACGAGCGTACACAATAAGGAAGGATTTTGAATCCCGAGTAAGACTCATACCAGCCACACCAATCACACCGTACAACCTGTGATCTGAACCCAGTTAACAGCATGATAACAGAGGAGCCTCTGAAAAGATGGCTCACAACAATAATAACCCGATTTTTGTAACTATGTACAAGTATTGCAGACAATCCGCACTTGGGATGGGCGCCCAGCATCCACTACGGACTATGAGAAATAGAATTATCGGTAAGTAAATTCTTATTTTCTCTGACGTCCTAGTGGATGCTGGGAACTCCGAAAGGACCATGGGGATTATACCAAAGCTCCCAAACGGGCGGGAGAGTGCGGATGACTCTGCAGCACCAAATGAGAGAACTCCAGGTCCTCCTCAGCCAGGGTATCAATTTTGTAGAATTTTACAAACGTATTTGCTCCTGACCAAGTAGCTGCTCGGCAAAGTTGTAATGCCGAGACCCCTCGGGCAGCCGCCCAAGATGAGCCCATCTTCCTTGTGGAGTGGGCATTTACAGATTTTTGGCTGTGGCAGGCCTGCCACAGAATGTGCAAGCTGAATTGTACTACAAATCCAACGAGCAATAGTCTGCTTAGAAGCAGGAGCACCCAGCTTGTTGGGTGCATACAGGATAAACAGCGAGTCAGATTTTCTGACTCCAGCCGTCCTGGAAACATATATTTTCAGGGCCCTGACAACGTCTAGCAACTTGGAGTCCTCCAAGTCCCTAGTAGCCGCAGGCACCACAATAGGTTGGTTCAGGTGAAACGCTGAAAACACCTTAGGGAGAAACTGAGGACGAGTCCTCAATTCCGCCCTGTCCGAATGGAAAATCAGATAAGGGCTTTTACAGGATAAAGCCGCCAATTTTGACACGCGCCTGGCCCAGGCCAGGGCCAACAGCATGACCACTTTCCATGTGAGATATTGTAACTCCACAGATTTAAGTGGTTCAAACCATGTGACTTTTTGGAACCCAAAAACTACATTGAGATCCCAAGGTGCCACTGGAGGCACAAAAGGAGGCTGTATATGCAGTACCCCTTTTACAACGTCTGAACTTCAGGGACTGAAGCTAGTTCTTTTTGGAAGAAAATTGACAGGGCCGAAATTTGAACCTTAATGGACCCCAATTTCAGGCCCATAGACACTCCTGTTTGCAGGAAATGTAGGAATCGACCCAGTTGAATTTCCTCCGTCGGGCCTTACTGGCCTCGCACCACGCAACATATTTTCGCCAAATGCGGTGATAATGTTTTGCGGTTACATCCTTCCTGGCTTTGATCAGGATAGGGATGACCTCATCCAGAATGCCTTTTTTCCTTCAGGATCCGGCGTTCAACCGCCATGCCGTCAAACGCAGTCGCGGTAAGTCTTGGAACAGACAGGGTCCTTGCTGAAGCAGGTCCCTTCTTAGAGGTAGAGGCCACGGATCCTCCGTGAGCATCTTTTGAAGTTCCGGTTACCAAGTCCTTCTTGGCCAATCCGGAGCCACGAATATAGTGCTTACTCCTCTCCATCTTATCAATCTCAGTACCTTAGGTATGAGAGGCAGATGAGGGAACACATACACTGACTGGTACACCCACGGTGTTACCAGAGCGTCTACAGCTATTGCCTGAGGGTCCCTTGACCTGGCGCAATACCTGTCGAGTTTTTCCCAACGGTTTATAATCATGTGGAAGACTTCTGGGTGAAGTCACCACTCTCCCGGGTGGAGGTCGTGTCTGCTGAGGAAGTCTGCTTCCCAGTTGTCCACTCCCGGAATTGCTGACAGTGCTATCACATGATTTTCCGCCCAGCGAAGAATCCTTGCAGCTTCTGCCATTGCCCTCCTGCTTCTTGTGCCACCCTGTCTGTTTTCGTGGGTGACTGCCATGATGTTGTCCGACTGGATCAACACCGGCTGACCCTGAAGCAGAGGTTTTGCTAAGCTTAGAGCATTGTAAATGGCCCTTAGCTTCAGGATATTTATGTGAAGTGATGTCTCCAGGCTTGACGATAAGCCCTGGAAATTCCTTCCCTGTGTGACTGCTCCCCAGCCTCGCAGGCTGGCATCCGTGGTCACCAGGACCCAGTCCTGAATGCCGAATCTGCGGCCCTCTAGAAGATGAGCACTCTGCAACCACCACAGGAGGGACACCCTTGTTCTTGGTGACAGGGTTATCCGCTGATGCATCTGAAGATGCGACCCGGACCATTTGTCCAGCAGGTCCCACTGGAAAGCTCTTGCGTGGAATCTGCCGAATGGGATTGCTTCGTAGGAAGCCACCATTTTACCCAGAACCCTTGTGCATTGATGCACTGAGACTTGGCTCGGTTTTAGGAGGTTCCTGACTAGCTCGGATAACTCCCTGGCTTTCTCCTCCGGGAGAAACACCTTTTTCTGGACTGTGTCCAGGATCATCCCTAGGAACAGAAGACGAGTCGTCGGAACCAGCTGCGATTTTGGAATATTGAGAATCCAATCGTGCTGCCGCAACACTACCTGAGATAGTGCTACACCGACCTCCAACTGTTCCCTGGATCTTACCCTTATCAGGGAATCGTCCAAGTAAGGGATAACTAAAATTCCCTTCCTTCGAAGGAATATCATCATTTCGGCCATTACCTTGGTAAAGACCCGGGGTGCCGTGGACCATCCATACGGCAGCGTCTGAACTGATAGTGACAGTTCTGTACCATAAACCTGAGGTACCCTTGGTGAGAAGGGTAAATTTGGACATGAAGGTAAGCATCCTTGATGTCCCGAGACATCATGTAGTCCCCTTCTTCCAGGTTCGCAATCACTGCTCTGAGTGACTCAATCTTGAATTTGAACCTCTGTATGTAAGTGTTCAAAGATTTTAGATTTAGAATCGGTCTCACCGAGCCGTCCGGCTTCGGTACCACAACAGTGTGGAATAATACCCCGTTCCCTGTTGCAGGAGGGGTACCTTGATTATCATCTGCTGGGAATACAGCTTGTGAATGGCTTCCAAAACTGTCTCCCTGTCAGAAGGAGACATCGGTAAAGCCGACTTTAGGAAACGGCGAGGGGGAGACGTCTCGAATTCCAATTTGTACCCCTGAGGTATCACCTGAAGGATCCAGGGGTCTACTTGCGAGTGAGCCCACTGCGCGCTGAAATTCATTGAGACGGGCCCCCCACCGTGCCTGATTCTGCTTGTAAAGCCCCAGCGTCATACTGAGGGCTTGGCAGAGGCGGGAGAGGGTTTCTGTTCCTGGGAACTGGCTGATTTCTGCAGCCTTTTTCCTCTCCCTCTGTCACGGGGCAGAAATGAGGAACCTTTTGCCCGCTTGTCCACGAAAAGACTGCGCCTGTTAATACGGCGTCTTTTCATGTTGAGAGGCGACCTGGGGTACAAACGTGGATTTCCCAGCTGTTGCCGTGGCCACCAGGTCTGAAAGACCGACCCCAAATAACTCCTCCCCTTAATAAGGCAATACTTCCAAATGCCGTTTGAAATCCGCATCACCTGACCACTGTCGTGTCCATAACCCTCTACTGGTAGAATTGGACAACGCACTTAGACTTGATGCCAGTCGGCAAATATTCCGCTGTGCATCACGCATATATAGAAATGCATCTTTTAAATGCTCTATAGGCAAAAATATACTGTCCCTATCTAGGGTATCAATATTTTCAGTCAGGGAATCCGACCACGCCAACCCAGCACTGCACATCCAGGCTGAGGCGATTGCTGGTCGCAGTATAACACCAGTATGTGTGTAAATACATTTTAGGATACCCTCCTGCTTTCTATCAGCAGGATCCTTAAGGGCGGCCATCTCAGGAGAGGGTAGAGCCTTTACAAGCGTGTGAGCGCTTTATCCACCCTGGGGGGTGTTTCCCAACGCACCCTAACCTCTGGCCGAAAGGATATAATGCCAATAACATTTTAGAAATTATCAGTTGTTATCGGGGGAAACCCACGCATCATCACACACCTCATTTAATTTCTCAGATTCAGGAAAACTACAGGTAGTTTTTCCTCACCGAACATAATACCCCTTTTTGGTGGTACTCGTATTATCAGAAATGTGTAAAACATTTTTCATTGCCTCAATCATGTAACGTGTGGCCCTACTGGAAGTCACATTTGTCTCTTCACCGTCGACACTGGAGTCAATATCCGTGTCGGCGTCTATATCTGCCATCTGAGGTAACGGGCGCTTTAGAGCCCCTGACGGCCTATGAGACGTCTGGACAGGCACAAGCTGAGTAGCCGGCTGTCTCATGTCAACCACTGTCTTTTATACAGAGCTGACACTGTCACGTAATTCCTTCCAACAGTTCATCCACTCAGGTGTCGACCCCCTAGGGGGTGACATCACTATTACAGGCAATCTGCTCCGTCTCCACATCATTTTTCTCCTCATACATATCGACACAAACATACCGACATACAGCACACACACAGGGAATGCTCTGATAGAGGACAGGACCCCACTAGCCCTTTGGGGAGACAGAGGGAGAGTTTGCCAGCACACACCAGAGCGCTATATATATATATATATATATATATACAGGGATAACCTTATATAAGTGTTTTTCCCCTTATAGCTGCTGTATCTTTTAATACTGCGCGCAATTAGTGCCCCCCTCTCTTTTTTAACCCTTTCTGTAGTGTAGTGACTGCAGGGGAGAGCCAGGGAGCTTCCCTCCAACGGAGCTGTGAGGGAAAATGGCGCCAGTGTGCTGAGGAGATAGGCTCCGCCCCCTTATCGGCGGCCTTATCTCCCGTTTTTCTATGTATTCTGGCAGGGGTTAAATGCATCCATATAGCCCAGGAGCTATATGTGATGTATTTTTTGCCATCTAAGGTATTTTTATTGCGTCTCAGGGCGCCCCCCCCCCCCCCAGCGCCCTGCACCCTCAGTGACCGGAGTGTGAAGTGTGCTGAGAGCAATGAGCACAGCTGCGGTGCTGTGCGCTACCTTATTGAAGACAGGACGTCTTCTGCCGCCGATTTTCCGGACCTCTTCTGCTCTTCTGGCTCTGTAAGGGGGACGGCGGCGCGGCTCTGGGACCCATCCATGGCTGGGCCTGTGATCGTCCCTCTGGAGCTAATGTCCAGTAGCCTAAGAAGCCCAATCCACTCTGCACGCAGGTGAGTTCGCTTCTTCTCCCCTTAGTCCCTCGATGCAGTGAGCCTGTTGCCAGCAGGACTCACTGAAAATAAAAAACCTAATTTAAACTTTTACTCTAAGCAGCTCAGGAAAGCCACCTAGATTGCACCCTCTCGTTCGGGCACAAAAATCTAACTGAGGCTTGGAGGAGGGTCATAGGGGGAGGAGCCAGTGCACACCAGCTAGTCCTAAAGCTTTTACTTTTGTGCCCAGTCTCCTGCGGAGCCGCTATTCCCCATGGTCCTTTCGGAGTTCCCAGCATCCACTAGGACGTCAGAGAAACATAGAATTTGACGGCAGATAAGAACCACTTGGCCCATCTAGTCTGCCCCTTTTTTATTTTATCCTTTAGGCAATCTTAACCCTTTTTTAACCTTAATTCTTTGTAAGGATATTCATATGCCTGTCCCAAGCATGTTTAAATTGCCCTACAGTCTTAGCCTCTACCACCTCTGATGGAAGGCTATTCCACTTATCCACTACCCTTTCTGTGAAGTAATTTTTCCTTAAATTTCCCCTGAACCTCCCCCCCTCCAGTCTCAATGTATGCCCTCGAGTTCTAATACTTCTTTTCCTTTGAAGAAGGTTTCCCTCCTGAACTTTGTTAAGACCCTTGATATATTTGAAAGTTTCTATCATGTCCCCCCTTTCCCTTCTCTCCTCCAAACTATACATGTTAAGATCTTTTAGCCTTTCCGGGTAAGTTTTGTCATGTAGGCCATGCACCATTTTAGTTGCCCTTCTTTGTACACTCTCTAATGTATTTATAGCCTTCTGGAGATAGGGTCTCCAGAACTGGACACAGTATTCCAGATGGGGCCGTACCAATGACCTATACAGTGGCATTATCACTTTTTTCCTGCTACTGATTCCTCTCCCTATGCAACCAAGCATCTGACTTGCCTTTCTCATTGCTTTGTTGCATTGCTTTCCTGCCTTCAAGTCACTTGAAATAGTGACTCCTAAATCTCTTTCCTCCTCAGTAGTTTCCATTATAGTACCCTTGATACTATACTTAGCCTTTGGGTTCTTGAGACCCAAGTGCATGATTTTGCATTTTTTAGCATTAAACTGTAGTTGCCACGTTCTTGACCATTTCTCAAGCCTACCTAGGTCATTAATCATTTGTTTGACCCCTCCCGGTGTGTCTACCCTGTTGCATATCTTTGTATCATCTGCAAAAAGGCATATCTTCCCTTCAATACCATCTGTAATGTCACCAACAAAGATATTAAAGAGAACTGGACCAAGTACAGATCCCTGGGGTACTCCACTGGTAACATTTCCCTCCATAGATTGCACTCCATTAACTACGACTGTCTGTTTCCTATCCTGCAACCAGGTTCTTATCCATTTAACTGATTTATAATCCACCCCCAGGCTTTCAAGTTTATTTAGCAGTCTGCGATGTGGGACAGTGTCAAATGCCTTACTAAAGTCTAGATATGCTACATCTACAGCTCCCCCTTGATCTATTATTTTCATCACAGAGTCAAAAAAGTCAATAAGATTTGCTTGGCATGATCTCCCACCAGTAAATCCATGCTGTTTTGGATCCTGTAAGTTGTTTGATTTAAGATATTCCACTACTCTTTCTTTTAATAGTTTTTCCATTACTTTCCCTACTACTGATGTAAGGCTTACTGGTCTGTAATTACTTGCTTCTTCCTTGCTTCCACTTTTGTGCAGTGGAACTACATTTGCTCTTTTCCAGTCCTCTGGAATAGCACCTGTATTTAGTGACTGGTTAAATAATTCTGTTAAAGGTGTAACCAGCACATCTTTTAGCTCTTTGAGTATCCTTGGGTGTATCCCATCTGGTCCCATTGATTTATCCACTTTTAGTTTTGAAAGTTCTGTTAGGACCTTCTCCTCTGTAAATGTATTTTCATCTACCTTATTTTTATGAATGTCCTTGCAACTTAACTGTGGCCCCATCCCTTCTTCTGTAGTAAATACTGAGCAAAAATAATTATTCAGGTGATCTGCTATTGCCTTGTCTCCCTCCACCAAATGCCCACTCTCTGTCTTAAGTCTTATTATTCCTCCATTTGATTTTCTCCTTTGACTTATATACTTAAAAAAAGTTTTGCCCCCTTTATCTACTGACTGGGCCATTTTCTCCTCAGCTTCTGCCTTTGCACGTCTGATCACTTTCTTAGCATCCTTCCGTCTGTCCAGATACACCTCTTTGTTGTTATTATTTTGAGTCTGTTTGTATATCCTAAAAGCCATCTTTTTTGCTTTCACACTAGTTGATACTTCTTTTGTGAACCACACTGGCTTCCTTTTCCTGGTGCTTTTCCTAACCATTTTGATACAAAGGTCTGTTGCACTTAGTATTGCACTTTTCAGTTTTTTCCACCTCTCCTGCACTCCTTCCAAGTTCCTCCAGTCTGCCAATGAATCACTTAAACATCTCCCCATTTTTGCAAAGTCAGCATTTTTAAACTCCAACACCTTTGTTTTTGTGTGACAGGAGTTGGATCCTGTCTTTATACTAAACCATACTGCTTGATGATCACTGGATCCCAGGTGTTCACCCACATATATATCAGATATCCTATCACCATTTGTAAGAATTAGATCTAATATTGAGTCTTTGCGAGTGGGCTCCCTCACCAATTGCTTGAGAGATGCTCCCTGTAAGGAATGTAGAAATTTGCCACTTGTAGCTGAACTTGCAAAAGACCCCTCCCAATTTACATCAGGTAAATTAAAGTCTCCCATGATTATGACTTCTCCCTTTAAAGCCATTTTAGAGATGTCCAACAATAGGTTCCTGTCCAAATCCTGCCCCTGGCCTGGTGGTCTATAGATCACCCCAATGCGAATAATGTCCTTCTTCCCAGTTTCTATGTTGACCCAAAGGGCCTCAGTTTTGGCTTCAATATTTTGTATTAAAGTAGCATTTATGCTTTTTTTTCACATACATTGCTACCCCTCCTCCTATTCTTCCTATTCTATCTTTCCTAAATAAATTGTATCCTGGTATAGCTAAGTCCCAGTCATGATTCTCATTGCACCAAGACTCTGTAATTGCCACAAAATCCAGGTTATCCCTGGTCATTATCGCAATTAGCTCTGGAATTTTGTCTCCTAAGCTCCTAGCATTTGCAGACATAGCTTTAAGAATTTTGTCTGTGCATTTGTTATTAGTAGCCATGTCCAGAGCGTACAAAATAAATGACAAGTTTAAAGTTGAAATTACCTGTTTGGGGATGTTGCTCAGTATTTGTTTTCTTTTACTAATCAGTAATCATACTCTGTCCTTTACACCATGACTACACCTTACTAAATATAAAGATATAGTACACCTGACCACAATGGGTAAATGTTCAAAGGAGGTAAACACCAGTCAGTATGCAATAATAAACTTTCACCGAGCAACTTCCCCACACATGCAATGACATTTACAAGAAATCATTACATCAAGAAACATACATAAGTTTGCATAAGAGAGAACTGTAGTGAGCAGATTGGGGATGCCTTTTCATAGGTTTTTAAAAACGGATAATATGCATAAGACGAATTACATACTTTTGAGGCATTAAGGCAGTCCTTTTGTGGTAGTGTTGGTGTGTTGATGTTTCCCTTCGGTTTAACCCAGGTATAACGCTATTTTTATAATAACACTTTTATGTCAGCACTTCTATGTAAGCACTACCAGCCGATGGCTATCCAGCCGTATACTAGACTTCAAATAGGAACAATATCCATGTGAATGCAATGATTCAAACTTATAGAACTTTGCAAAGGTGTTTGAACCCGACCAAGTAGCAGCTCGGCACAGTTGTAGTGCCGAGACCCCTCGGGCAGCCGCCCAAGACGGGCCCACCTTCCTAGTGGAATGGGCCTTGACCGATTTTGGTAACGGCAATCCAGCCGTAGAATGCGCCTGCTGAATCGTGTTACAGATCCAGCGAGCAATAGTCTGCTTTGAAGCAGGGGCGCCAACCTTGTTGGCTGCATAAAGGACAAACAGTGCTTCTGTTTTTCTGTTCCTAGCCGTTCTGGCCACGTAAATTTTCAAAGCCCTGACTACATCAAGGGACTCGGAATCCTCCAAGTCTCGCGTAGCCACAGGCACCACAATAGGTTGGTTCATATGAAAAGATGACACCACCTTAGGCAAGAACTGAGGACGGGTCCGCAATTCCGCCCTATCCATATGGAAAACCAGATAGGGGCTATTATGAGACAAAGCCGCCAATTCCGACACTCGCCTAGCCGAAGCCAAGGCTAATAACATGACCACCTTCCAAGGTGAGATATTTTAACTCCACAGTTTGAAGTGGTTCAAACCAGTGCGACTGAAGGAAACTCAACACCACGTAAAGGTCCCAAGGCGCCACCGGAGGTATAAAAGGAGGCTGAATATGCAGCACTCCCTTCACAAAAGTCTGTACTTCTGGGAGAGAAGCCAATTCTTTCTGAAAGAAAATGGATAAGGCCGAAATCTGAACCTTAATGGATCCTTATTTTAGGTCCAAATTCACTCCAGTCTGTAGGAAGTGAAGGAAATGGCCCAGATGGAATTCTTCCTTAGGAGCATTCCTGGCCTCACACCAAGAAACATATTTTCGCCATATCCGGTGATAATGTTTCGCTGTCACGTCTTTCCTAGCCTTTATCAGAGTAGGAATGACCTCATCAGGAATGCCCTTTTCCGCTAGGATCCGGCGTTCAACCGCCATGCCGAGATGTCCCGCCGAGAAGTATGGGATAATTGTGACTCCTTGCCGTCGCAGGAGCACCATCATTTCCGCCATTACCTTGGTAAATAATCTCGGTGCCGTGGAGAGACCAAACGGCAACGTCTGGAATTGGTAATGACAATCCTGTACCACAAATCTGAGGTACTCCTGATGAGGTGGATAAATGGGGACAAGAAGGTAAGCATCCTTTATGTCCAGAGACACCATAAAATCCCCCCCTTCCAGGCTTGCGATGACCGCTCTGAGCGATTCCATCTTGAACTTGAACCTTTTCAGGTATATGTTCAGGGATTTTAAATTCAATATGGGTCTGACCGAACCATCCGGTTTCGGTACCACAAACATGGTCGAATAGTAACCCTTTCCTTGTTGAAGGAGGGGAACCTTGACCACCACCTGCTGAAGATACAATTTGTGAATTGCAGCTAACACTATTTCCCTCTCTAAGGGGGAAGCTGGCAGGGCCGATTTGAGGTAACGGTGAGGGGGCATCTCTTCAAATTCCAGCTTGTATCCCTGAGACACAATCTCTATAGCCCAGGGATCCACCTGGGAGTGAACCCAATTGTGGCTGAAATTTCGGAGACGCGACCCCCACCGGGCCTAGCTCCGCCTGTGGAGCCCCAGCGTCATGCGGTGGATTTAGTGGAAGCCGGGGAGGACTTCTGTTCCTGGGAACTAGCTGCAGCTTCTTTCCTCTACCCCTGCCTCTGGCAAGAAAGGACGCACATCGGACTTTCTTGCCTTTTTGTGATAGAAAGGACTGCATTTGGTAATACGGTGCTTTCTTAGGTTGTGAGGGAACATATGGCAAAAAATTTGACTTCCCAGCCGTAGCTGTGGAGACCAGGTCCGAGAGACCCTCCCCAAACAACTCCTCACCCTTGTAAGGTAAAACCTCCATGTGCCTTTTTGAGTCGGCATCTACTGTCCATTGCCGAGTCCCCAGTACCCTTCTGGCAGAAATCGACATTGCATTTATTCTAGAGCCCAGTAGGCTAATGTCTCTTTGAGCATCTCTCATATATAGGACAGCGTCTTTTATATGCCCCAGGGTCAGTAATATAGTATCCTTGTCCAAGGTATCAAGTTCCTCAGATAAGGTATCCGTCCATGCTGCTACAGCACTACACATCCAGGCCGACGCAATCGCCGGCCTTAGTAAGGTACCTGAATGTGTATAAATGGACTTCAGGGTACCCTCCTGATTTCTATCCGCAGCATCTTTTAGGGTGGCCGTATCCTGTGACGGCAGGGCTACCCTCTTGGATAAGCGTGTTAAAGCTTTGTCTACCCTAGGGGAGGATTCCCAGCGTAACCTGTCCGTTGGCGGGAAAGGATACGCCATAAGCATCCATCTGGAAATCTGCAGTTTTTTATCTGGAGATTCCCAAGCCTTTTCACATAACTCATTTAGCTCATGTGAAGGGGGAAAGGTCACCTCTTGCCTTTTTCCCCCATACATATAAACCCTCTTGTCAGGGACTGGGGTTTCCTCTGTGATGTGCAACACATCCTTCATTGCTATAATCATGTAACGGATGGCTTTAGCCAATTTAGGCTGTAACTTTGCATCATCGGCATCGACACTGGAGTCAGAATCCGTGTCGATATCTGTGTCAACAATTTGGGATAGTGGGCGCTTCTGAGACCCTGACGGCCTCTGCAACATAGGATCAGGCATGGGCTGAGACCCCGGCTGTCCTAAGGCTTCAGCTTTATCCAACCTTTTATGCAAGGAAGTAACATTATCATTTAAAACCTTCCACATATCCATCAATCGGGTGTCGGCGGCGACCCCACATTCATTTGTTCCCGCTATGCTTCCACATAACCTTCCTCGTCAAACATGCCGACACAAGCGTACCGACACACCACACACACAGGGGATGCTCTTTTTGAAGACAGTTCCCCCACAAGGCCTTTTGGAGAGACAGAGAGAGAGTATGCCAGCACACACCCCAGCGCTATATGACCCAGGAATCGCACAGTAAATTAGTGTTAACCCAGTAGCTGCTGTATATACTGTTTTTGCGCCAAATTTATGTGCCCCCCCTCTCTTTTTACCCTCTTCTACAGTGTATCTGCAGGGGAGAGCCTGGGGAGCTTCCTCTCAGCGGAGCTGTGGAGAGAAAATGGCGCTGGTGAGTGCTGAGGAAGAAGCCCCGCCCCCTCAGCGGCGGGCTTCTGTCCCGCGTTTCTGTGTAAAAATATGGCGGGGCCCATGCATATATACAGTGCCCAACTGTATATATGCCCACTTTTGCCAAGAGGTCTCTAATTGCTGCCCAGGGGGCCCCCCGCCCTGCACCCTACAGTGACCAGAGTATGTGGGTTTAGTGTGGGAGCAATGGCGCACAGCTGCAGTGCTGTGCGCTACCTCATATGAAGACTGGAGTCTTCTGCCGCCGATTTCGAACTCTTCTTGCTTCTGTCACCGGCTTCTGTCTTCCGGCTCTGCGAGGGGGACGGTGGCGCGGCTCCGGGATCGGACGACAAAGGGTGCGATCCTGTGTACGATCCCTCTGGAGCTAATGGTGTCCAGTAGCCTAAGAAGCAGGACCTATCTTCAGTGAGTAGGGCTGCTTCTCTCCCCTCAGTCCCACGTAGCAGAGAGTCTGTTGCCAGCAGATCTCTCTGAAAATAAAAAAACCTAACAAAATACTTTCTTTTTAGCAAGCTCAGGAGAGCTCACTAAGTAGCAACCAGCTCGTCCGGGCACAGATTCAAACTGAGGTCTGGAGGAGGGACATAGAGGGAGGAGCCAGAGCACACCAGTATCCAAATTCTTTCTTAAAGTGCCCTGTCTCCTGCGGAGCCAGTCTATTCCCCATGGTCCTTACGGACTCCCCAGCATCCACTAGGACGTTAGAGAAATTTAGCATGCTTCTTATACAGTTCAGACATGATACCATCAAGGCCAGAGGCCTTACCATCAGGGGAAGCAGAGATCGCCATTTCAATCTCCTCCAATGATAATGGAGCTTCAAGAAGGGCTTTGGCTTCACTAGAGATACAGGGCAATTGAATTCCATCTAAGTAAGTACACAGTTCTAGTGAGGAACAGGTCAATTTGGAACCATATAATGCTTGATAATATGAAACAAATTTTGCCACAATTTGAGGGGTACGGTTTAGTACCGTCCCCGCCGAGTTCAAAACCTCCACTATAGTATGAGAGGAGCGGTCCCCTCTTGCAAGATTGGCCAAATACGAACTCGGTCTATCCCCCGTAGCATATTGGACATGCGAGGAGAAGAGAAGTCTGTGTTGGGTTTTCCCCCACAGATATTCCTTCCATTCACCCTGAGCATGGATCCAATCCTGCCTAGAGGCATCCAAGCCGTCCCGCAAATATATCTCCTCTGAAGCAACAACCTGGGCCTCCAAGTCGGCCTCACGCTTTTTAAAGGAGGATTTAAGACTGCCTACCCGTTTAATCAGAGTACCCCTCAGGAAGGCCTTAAGTGTGTCCCACAGCAGAGACACATCGGTGGTGCCATTGTGCATAACAAAGAATTCTAGCCAGCTAGCCTCCAATTCAGATCCCTCTCCCATATGCGTCAGCCAGAAAGGGTTAAATTTCCATACTACTTGTCCCCGCTGACAGCCTATGTCAATATGCAACGATATAGGGGAGTGATCCGAAATACCTCTAGTCTCTTATCGGACACCTCGAACTCTAGGCAGAAGCTCCCGAGAAAGGAGAGCCAAGTCTATCCTAGAAAAGGAAGAGTGAGAATGCGAAAAACATGAATATTGCCTCAAATCGGGATATTTCATTCTCCAGGGATGAACCAAACCCAGCTTCGAGACAGTGTCCGCGAACGGAGACCGCCTCGGCCGCGGGCCAAAGGATGCAGCCGACAACCTATCCATCACACAGTTTAAAACATTGTTAAAATCACCCATACAGATAGCAGCCACACCAGGGGACGCAGCCATAAAAGCGGACGCCTTTTTTAGCACATCATGCGAGTATGGAGGGGGGGGGGGCACATATACACCCAGCAGTAGTAGGGGGATGGAGTTCATTTTACACTTCAGAAACACATATCTACCCCATTGATCCGTTGCACACTATCAAACAAGAAGGGGACACATTTTTTTAATCAGGATCAACACTCCCCGGGACGCAGCAGTATGCATGGAATGAAAGGCCCAGCCCACCCATTGCTTTTTAAGAGACATAATCTTGAAGTACTAGGGGGCGCTTGATTTTGTCATTGATTCCCCGTACATTCCATGATAGAAATCTAACCAAAGCCATAGCAACACATCCGGTTAGTAATACAGACCACCCGCGACCAGCCACCTCCAGCAAACAGCAAAGAACAGTCACCCAGGAAGAGCTGCGACACAAGCAGAACAGAAACCAGCGCAGTACATAGCAGGAAATGAAAACAAAAACAATATTATCCCAAAGTAACCCCAACCCCCACCCTGTATACCACTTAGAACTGGCAGCATACCTGGTTCCCTAACAAACAAAATTCCCTTAAAATTAACAGTAACAGCTAAGGCAGAAAACACCTTTACATGTTCTGCCAATACTTAGCAAAACCAAAATCCAAGGACCAAAAAGGGGGGAATTTAATAACCTCGAGACAGGAGAGTCTCCCAGCTAAACTCGAATCCCCCCTAGGCCACCACCCCAATTAAACAGAGCTATTCCCCCCCCCCCCCCCCCCCCCGAGAACTATATAGTGGGACACTTATAATAAGGAGCAGAAAAAATAAAAAATAAACACACATTTTACGGAGGGAACAACTCGTATATCCCTTATCCCCAAATTACCACAAAATCCCAGTAAAGGCTTGCAAGAAGCCGCAGAGAACCCGTATAGGCCCAGCATAGCAACTCAACATGAAACAGCAAAATAAGAATCCACCACCCCCCCTAGACCACACTCAAATGACATAGCAGGTATAAAGGGAGCAAAATTCATCAGCAGAGAAACGAGATGCAGGAGTTCAATCAGCAGCTAACGCCCGCCGAGCCGGAAAGAGTCTGTCCAGCCAAACTGATGCTTCGCGGGGAGTCATGAAGAATTTAGTTTCACCGTCCGACACCATCCGCAGTTTAGACGGGAAGAGCATGGCGTAAGGGATATTCAATTCACGCAGCCTGCGTTTCACAGGGACAAACTGAGCTCTGTCCTTCTGAACGTGAATAGCAAAATCTGGAAAGACTGAAATTGGAGATCCGTTCCACGTGAGAGGACCTTTGGTGCGGGCCAGTTTCAGAATCACATCCCTATCACGATAATGAAGGAGCTTGGCTATGAATGTGCGTGGAGGTGCCCCTGGAGGTAGTGGACGCATCGGGACTCTGTGAGCGCGCTCCACTGCAAAGTGTGCGGTGAACTCCTCTGCTCCAAACGCATCCAGCAGCCAGCGTTCAAGAAATTTCTCGGGGGAGGCACCCTTCTCCTTCTCGGGCAGGCCGACAAAACGGACATTGTTCCGTCGCAATCTCCCTTCCATATCGGTCATCTTCTTGTGTACCTCCGTCATCTGAGACTCCAGAGCAGAGGTGCGTCTACCGGGTGGCGAAACCGTGTCTTCTAGCGTGGAAATGCGCGTTTCAACCTCACCGACCCTTTCCCGCTGGAGGTCTTGGTGTATAATGGATAGGTCCGCCTGGACCTGACCGATCCTGTCGGCCAAGCGGGCCTCACTGGCGGTGACCGCTTCCAGTACCTTCTGCAAGGCATCCGAAGCCTCCACAGACGAGGAGCTATGAGAAGGCGATGGCGGTGACGGTGAAGAGGCCGATTGTGCTTCCTCCCCACGTTGAGGCCGAGCTGGAGGATTTCTAGCAAATTTCTCTAGTTTCGCTGCGGCCGCGTTGTTCTGGTGCTGTTTGACCATCTTAGCCAACCGAAGGCGGGAGTCAGAAAGACGTAGTATATCAAAATCAACCAGTAACTGCCCGCCAGGAAATATAGTATATCAAAACTGTCCAGCAGCAGTCCGTGAAGAAATAGTATATCAAAACCGCCCAGTGGTTGCCTGTGAGCACGGATAATAAAGCAGAATCACCCTGTCGTTGCGTGCCAGTGAGTATAGTATAACAGAAACTCCTCCAGCCGCCGTCCCTGACGTCCCTCACAGGAAGCAGTTATATGGAATGACCAATCCCAGAGGGGAAGCCGTAGTACACGGATCAGATGTTGTGGAAAATATGACATATAATAGCCTGCTCATCCGAGCCCCTGGAGGCCAGAGGATATATAGGGACAGCAACAGACAAGTGTTGCAGGGGTTAATGTGTCAAAGCAATGCCCCAGTGCGATGTGGAGCACACACGTTCAGGCAGGGCACTTATACACTGGCATACCCTCCAAGTCTCACATTCAGGCCCAGGGGGGGACACAGGATAGAGTATCAGGAGAAATGAGCTGGAGAGTCACACCACTCGTGTGCTACTCCATGTCCGCCGAAGCCACGCCCCCCCAAAGGAGAGGTTTATATGCTGCCCAGGGTGCACCCCCTGCGCCCTGCACCCTTACAGTGACTGTAGTGTGTGAGGTGTATGGGAGCAATGGCGCACAGCTTTACTGCTGTGCGTTACCTCTGTGAAGAGATCAAGAAGTCTTCTGCCGCCTCTGAAGTCTTCTTTTCTTCTCATACTCACCCGGCTTCTATCTTCCGGCTCTGCGAGGAGGACGGCGGCGCGGCTCTGGGACGGACGGCGAGGGTGAGACCTGCGTTCCAATCCCTCTGGAGCTAATGGTGTCCAGTAGCCTAAGAAACAGAGCCTTGAAACTCACAGAAGTAGGTCTGTTTCTCTCTCCTCAGTCCCTCGATGCAGGGAGTCTATTGCCAGCAGACTCCCTGAAAATAAAAAACCTAACAAATACTTTCTGACAGGAAACTCAGGAGAGCTCCCTGTAATGCACCCAGTCTCCTCTGGGCACAGTATCAAACCGAGGTCTGGAGGAGGGGCATAGAGGGAGGAGCCAGTGCACACCCATACCTAAAGTCTTTCTTAAAGTGCCCATGTCTCCTGCGGAGCCCGTCTATCCCCATGGTCCTTAAGGAGTCCCCAGCATCCTCTAGGACGTAAGAGAAAACAGATTAAGTTCTATTGCACCGTTTCCATATGTGTTTCCATGTGTGTGTTCCGCAATGCATTGGGTTTTTTTTGTGCAGAATGCTGTTGTCTATGGTATGTCACTACAGCCTGTTCGTGAATTGCTAGGAAGCATAACTCTGAATATCCTTTCAGCTCTAAAAATATCAGCGTCCAGAGACTTTTGCATTTTCAGGTTTTTAAATAAAAACATTACTGAAGCACTTTATGTTTAGATTAATAAATACCATAGATCAGGGGCTTTCAACCCTAACTTTCAAGTACTACCAACATGTCATGTTTTCAGATTTCTTTCATCATTGGCAGGCGAGTTCATCTATTTTGCTGGGTGAGTAACTATCCCTCACGTTTCCAGACAGAAATCCACAAAACACGACCTGTTATACCCCTTTCACACATACATGGAAATGAACGCGCATCAACCCGGAATTTCTGCATGAATGAATGCCAATGACCCGGTAAGTCTTGGGTCCACGACCCTGCTCCCGACCAGGGTCACCAAGCGGAGAATCCGGCTTTCTTAACCCAACAAATTCTCAGGTCGTATGTCTGAATGTGTTATCTGTGTTACCAGTGTTTGAGAACCTCTGCCACAGATCACTGTATCAAAAATGCTCACATTAAAATATGAAGTTAAACAGCCATATTGCTCTATGCAAACCTAGGGGAGGTATTTATCAAAGCATGGGGAGAGATAAAGGAGGAGATAAACTAGCACTACCAATCAGCTCTAATACCCCTATCACAACAAAAATCCCAGGTCCGACCCGGGTTATTGAACACTGTTTCAAGCCGTGTCCAGCTGCTTAAAACTGCATTCAAACTGCAGGCTGGACACAGGATATTGCCGGGTCTTCCCTTCGCCAGCTCTTGGAGACATTACTGCAACTTCTGTCTACACAATGGGGGTAATTCCAAGTTGATCGCAGCAGGAATTTTGTTAGCAGTTGGGCAAAACCATGTGCACTGCAGGGGAGGCAGATATAACGTGTAGAGAGAGTTAGATTTGGGTGGGTTATTTTGTTTCTGTGCAGGGTAAATACTGGCTGCTTTATTTTTACACTGTAACTTAGATTGCAGAGTGAACACACCACACCCAAATCTAACTCTCTCTGCACATGGTATATCTGGCCCCCCCTGCAGTGCACATGGGGGGTAATTCCAAGTTGATCGCAGCAGGAAATTTTTTAGCAGTTGGGCAAAACCATGTGCACTGCAGGGGGGGGGGGGCAGATGTAACATGTGCAGAGAGTTAGATTTGGGTGTGGCGAGTTCAATCTGCAATCTAAATTGCAGTGTAAAATAAAGCAGCCAGTATTTACCCTGCACAGAAACAAAATAACCCACCCAAATCTAACTCTTTCTGCATATGTTATATCTGCCCCCCCTGCAGTGCACATGGTTTTGCCCAACTTCTAAAAAATATCCTACTGCGATCAACTTGGAATTACCCCCAATAATAATTTCCTAATGAATGTTTAAGTCTAATACAATAGACATAATGGGGTCGATTCAATTCGGCAACAGTTGAATAGCGCTGGGAGTTTGCTACCGACGCTATTCAATACAGCGACTAGTTACCCTCAATTGTCGGGAATTCTTCTCTCACCCCCGGGAGGTGAGAGAAGAAGACCGACGAAAGGGCTGCCGCGCGGCCGGCGCGAGGCTAATTCTGTCAGGAATCAGCATCGCTCTGGGTAGTTAAGTCGGAGAATGCCCTTTCTCCCAACATTACAACCTGTTAAGTCCGCGAGAACGGGCATTCGACGACTTAACTTTAGCTGAATTGAATAGCGTCAGGAGCTAATTCCCGGCACTATTCAACTGTTGCTGAATTGAATCGACCCCAATGGTAATAGAAACAAAGTGTGGGGCAATGTTACCTTATCTATCGCTACTGAAATAAAAACAGCATGGTAAAGGGTTATAATTCTTTATATCTATCTAGATAAAAAGTTATTAATGGAGTTTACTAGATTTTAAAAGTATATTTTGAAAAATTACTATTCACATTTGCTTTTACCTGGCCCTTTACAGATTTATTTCAAAAGTTCATTATAAAATGATTCCCTAGTAACTATCCCATCTGTCAAGAGTCCATGCTGCCTTCAATGGACTCTTATGAAAGGAACGGGCCCCACAAAAAAGGCACTACCATATACAATATATATACAAGTCTAAGGCCAAGACCAAAATGGTAAATACACCAAAGCTCTCATGGACCAACTATACTTACTGTATGTGTACAGGGCTTCACAGAACACTGTTTTTCCCAACTTTAAGGGTTAAATTCAATTAGCCGCTACTTCTGTGCTGGGTTGTTGCAGATTACATTAACGTGGATTTTATAGGTTATTTTTCGCTAAGTGTGCTCCTGCAATTCACGCATCAACTGTAAGCACCAGTTAGCAGGCTTTGCGTTATTGTCGTGCATTAATTGTACAGTGTGCAACATGGAGGAAGTGCAGGAAAAATGTTGAGAAATCATCCTGGACCCCAAAAACATGTAAACCAACATAGCAGAACAGTAGAAAAGGCTGTAAGTGGCCATAATCAAAGTATTGGTGACCGTTACATGGTGTCCAATGGTTAATATTTACATATTGTAATGATGGAAAAGCAATACCCAGCAAGAGTATTTCAGCAAATAAAATTGTCTAGAGTATTTTGGGGTACATTAAAATCTCTCTCTATAGGGATGTTAGAATATGTACTGTATATACATAAAAAAAAACACTTGTAACGCCCCTCTGAAAGCTCAAATATCCCACATTATTTAACTCAAAATTCTGCTTTTCAGAGAAGATGAATAGAAAAATCAAAAGTTTTTATTGCCAATATTTTCTGATCTAAAAACCTCTAAATACATCATTACTCATTGGGACTGGCGTGTCAGGTGTATTGCACTGTGTCACAACATTTGTCACTGAAAATATCAAAATAAAAGTTGCATCTTAATCAACTTAAACACGTGTTAGAGTTAACACAGAATTCTAATTTGGAAAAGTTGCAGCCTCAAATTTTTACACCACATTTAAGCAATTTGCTGTCTAATCGTGGCTAACTGAATTCAGCCCATATGTGTGGATATGTGCCCTCAACATTACTTTACTCAAGGGTGGACAGAACTCCAAAGCAGTTTCAAAACTCCAGTTCCCGGGGAGCCCTAACAGGGTATGTTTTCCATACTCCATGCCAGGTCACTGGTATAATTATTACCAACTTGATACATTTTAAAAGATCCACAGATAAAATTAAACCACAAATTAAATGGGAACAAGATCTGCAGATGACTTTAGATGAGGGAGAATGGTCTGACCTATTTACAGTAGGTCAATACACAAAAAGTCAAAATCTATATCACATATATAAAAGTATATAAAGATTCTATACCGTACATACCTAACACCAGATACGATACATAGGATTTGTCCTGCACAAACAAATATATGATGCAGATGTATGAAAGAGATGGGAGATACCTTACATGTGTTTTGGAGATGTACAAAAATTAAACTTTTGTGGTTAGAAATAGAAGAATTGATCCTTCAAGTTCTGGTGTTTAGAGTACAAATAACACCCCAAATTGCCTTACTACACATATTACCTAAAGAACGGAGGATAAACTCTGGATATATACTCAATTATATTCCCACAGCCGTTAAAGCAGCCATAGGCCAATTTTGGAAACAAGAACTAGTACCACCTCTATCCTTAATAATAAAAAATACAAATTATAGCTTTAAAATGGAAACAATAGATATATGCGACAATTCCAACATAAAAAAGAGATGGCATTAATAGCAACTTTACATGGGTAAAATCTGAGAGTTGGGTATATTTCCAAAGAATGTATAGGTGTATTTATATCTGTATATGAATATGTAAAATCTTTAAGATAAAAGTCCTTTCACTACTCTTCTCTTTTAAATAGAAATATGAAATGAAATATGATCATAAATATAACTAACAATTGGAATGACCATGTTTAGCTGTTTGTCTAGTCTTATGTGTTTTTTCTCTTTTTGAGCTACAAGAGATGCATGGTAAAATGATGTGTGTTTAAAATTTCAAATGAAAAGATAATCCCCAGGTGGTAACAATCATTTCACGTATGATTCTAAAACACAGAAACATAGGGCAGAATTCAACATCTAAAGTGATGGGAGATTGCGGGGGTGATATTCAATTGAGTCCTGTTAGCGCTCTGACCGCGTCCACAGAGGTTGGGCTAAACCCAGCCATAGTGCTGGGAGCTTTTGCAAAAAGTGCAGTTTGGGTGACCAAACCGGTCACTTTTCGCACATTCAGCACAAGCTGAAATAAAGACACCGGCAGCCATCACATCTGAACAGAGCTACAATTGAATAGCTCCATTTGAGAGCCATCTAGTGGCTGCCGGCGGAAATTATTTGAATTCTCTGCACTAGCAAGCTAGTTACTCAGTATGGCCAATTAAGGCAGCCAAGAGTTAACATATGATAGTGTTTCATAGATGTATCCATTTATCTTCCCTGTATTTACCTAGTTACTGTGCAGGAATTACCACACCTTAGGCAACATTTGTATGCAAGCTTTATCTGAAATATTATATGCCAAGAGTAATTGCACATTCACCTCTCCAAGATTTATACTCACAAAATTACACTGACTAAACCCAGCAGTAATGTTGCTACATCTACTTCCCATTACAATCCTCGTATATAACTAGAACATGTTCTGCGCTCTCCCATGTACCAACTTGGATCCTTGCAACAGCAGAAGATAAAAATGCTTACATCGATTTAAGAAGTTGTCAATGTTCTTGTTTTTCCTCATAGCTGGGAAGTCTAAATCATACACCATAGCATCCAAGCCATCCTGTGAATACAAAAAAACAAACATACAATGAGTACAAACATTGAAACACAAATATTCTTATAACATACTGTAGCAAATCCTTTACTGACTCTACTAGAACTCTGAAGTACAAAAATTGGCAGAGCCTGATCTTCAATTACTACATGTAAAATAGTCCGTCTCTATTATCCTATTTTAGTGCTATAGAGTAACACAGATCATTGCTTTCAACCACAGGATTAAAAAGTAATACAATAATAACAGCTATCTGCATAATAGAAATTATGCAGCCAGCCCATCTTGAGTCAAGTTCTTTTATAAAAGCTGAATGTTGTTATCAGTGTGTCTGATAAGATTAGACTGATAACGTGATTTAACAAGACTAAATCACACATGTAGCCCAAGCCCATAATGCGCTTCCTGAAGAGTGTAAAGGCCAGTACTGACTGGAGAGATGTGTGCTGAGCGATCTTAACACAGACCGCTCAGCACACATCTCTACCCCCGCTCAGCACAGCGCGACGTGTGCTGAGCGAGGGGAACGGAGAGAGGGGCAGATCATTTCACCCAGCGGGTGCATGCAGGCCAATCTAGCACCGGTGATAGCGCCGCGCTATCACTGTGGGGGGTACACACGGAGAGATCAGTGCTTAACTTCTAAGCAATCTAGTCAGATTGCTTAGAATTTAAGCACTGATCTCTCTGTGTGTGCCCCCCTTAAATGTCAGCTAGAGCACAAACAATGGATTTCTCAGACATCAATCCAATAAGCAATGGCAAACGGAGTAATTTTGAAACATAGAAAAAATGAAAAGTTCTATTCCCACTCCTAAAGGCCCCCACACGGAACGATACAGCAGACGATCCAATGCATTGGAACGATAAAACACCTACATCGTTCCGTGTGTATGCATAATCTCATTCATTGCACGTTCCCATGGGGTCGTCCATCGCTTCGCCTGTTCTTTCACCATGTTCAAAAGATCAAGCAATGTAGCCGACGATCCCATGCAGTAATATGTAGGGGGAGGGGGCGGCATAGCTGGCGGTCGGGCACCAGATTGCCCCGTGTGTACGGGCCACCTGAAATGTTGGTCCCATCGCCTGTACATATCGTACCGTGTCTGTGGGGAGTTAATACAAAGTTACTAAATAATTTTATTAGGCTATGTTTCGCTTTTACTAGCTCAAATAGATACATACTAGATCTCAAAAATATTTAATTTAAAAATGTAATTGTATTTTGTGTAACACATAAATCTGATGAATGCCAGTTAAAGAAATTAGCATTACATCGGACTGTATTTACTATATACATGTACCACAAACCATAAACATCTATAACCAAATGAAGTAGAAGCACATAGCTAGGACTATATATACACAAAGGGAAAAAAAGGAGGCTTGATACATTTTATAGATTCCAACGTCCGTTTCACAAAGGCTGCCAATATGAGGTGACAGCATTGTTTATAGTCCTTCCTATGTACGTTTCCAGGCATCTAAACCAAGATTTCCTTGTCACTCTGGAGGGCTGGATTAAAAACTACAGCTCTGACTTCACTTGTTTTGATTAAAACAGGAATAACTTGTATCATGTTCCCAGTGAAGCAGCTGTTTCCAAATAACTCAGGCTTGTATGAGGCTACATACTGTACGCAATGGGCGTAGCTTTCATTCTATATTACATGCATTTAAAAACGCATTCAATCTGCATGTAAGCATTCTTCTGTGATAAAGCAGGATGTTATCTTGTTCAGGCCAAAAGCATATGGAAACGCTTATATAGACACATCAAATTGTGTGTACAATGCACTCACCTTCAGCAGAATGTAAGGTGCGTATTTACTAAAGGCCAATTTTCTTTCATTTAGATTGATCTTAAAGACAATGCTGCTGGGACTAATACACATTTATTAATTTCTTTGATAAACAACACTGATTTAGATCGATTTTCATCTAGTTAAAATCTCTCTGATCACAGAAAAGCGACCTTTAGTAAATATATCCCTACACCTCCAAGTATGTTGATGTGCTTCTAAAACAAAGCTACTACTATGGGAGAATTCACATCTGACCAAGTGGTAGCTTCTCGGTTCTGTGTATAGTGTCCGCAATATATAGCTTACATAAAACAATACAAGGACAAGGTGCAGATAGGGGTTAATCGAGTCCTGCTTATGATGCGTACATGCTAGCAATAGGAAAAGCACATGTATCATTCTGTGCAGCCATGTTGTAGCGAGTGGAGAACACTCTCCCCTGACACACTCAGTATGCAGCATGCCATGTTTTCTGCACTTCTACATACTAAGGGAATAGTGCTCTCCTAAACTTCAACATGACTGGTTTTTAGCTTTAAAAAAACACTAGTGCTCAAGGTAGCTCTGTAACAATACAATTCATTGTCACAATGGATATCGTTGTGCTGATTTCTATTTAAAAAACAACTTTTAAACTTGATTTCAGCTGTATTTTTAGTATATCCAACTGGATCTTAATTTGAGG
This sequence comes from Pseudophryne corroboree, assembly GCF_028390025.1. Classification (NCBI taxonomy): domain Eukaryota; kingdom Metazoa; phylum Chordata; class Amphibia; order Anura; family Myobatrachidae; genus Pseudophryne; species Pseudophryne corroboree. The sequence goes on from NC_086448.1 coordinate 628,762,856, forward strand.
ATCTTTCTGTATTCAAAAGTGCCAAAGATAAGCCATGCTTATATTTTAAAAAACCAAAGACAGAAACAAATCTGCTTAAAGCGCCTAGAAATATTAATAAGTGGTTCAAACAGCAGTGGGGCGCAGCCAAAAAGGCACTGTGTATGTGCCTCTGGTAATTTATGCACAGAAGAAAGAAAAAAGATTGGCTGCGCCTACAGTGTTGTTAGTATACCAAAATTATGGAGAGCTGACAACTAAAATATATAAAATATATTTATTAAAATAATAATAAAATAACACATTAATGGAAGACTATTACACAAATATAAAAGACTTGTAAATTTGTATATACTCTGAAAAACCGTAAATATATCTAATGAACGGTATCCGCAAATTAAAATGGTTAAAGCAATGTATTGAGTGTTAACTCAGTGTAGATATAGATTTGTAACACTGTTTAACAAATGTATCATTACTCTTACATGCTTATTAAAATTGTATCGCTTGAAAGGAATAGCTGAGTAGCAAATCTGGCTACAGGTGCAGAGGCAACATGCACACTGCAGCTAGTAAATACATAGAAGTCCCGACAGAGAGTAATAATAAGAATTTACTTACCGATAATTCTATTTCTCATAGTCCGTAGTGGATGCTGGGGACTCCGAAAGGTCCATGGGGAATAGCGGCTCCGCAGGAGACTGGGCCCAAAGTAAAAGCTTTAGGACTAGCTGGTGTGCACTGGCTCCTCCCCCTATGACCCTCCTCCAAGCCTCAGTTAGGATACTGTGCCCGGACGAGCGCACACAATAAGGAAGGATATTGAATCCCGGGTAAGACTCATACCAGCCACACCAATCACACCGTATAACCTGTGATCTGAACCCAGTTAACAGCATGATAACAGAAGGAGCCTCTGAAAAGATGGCTCACAACAACAATAACCCAATTTTTGTAACAATAACTATGTACAAGTAATGCAGACAATCCGCACTTGGGATGGGCGCGCAGCATCCACTACGGACTACGAGAAATAGAATTATCGGTAAGTAAAATCTTATTTTCTCTAACGTCCTAGTGGATGCTGGGGACTCCGAAAGGACCATGGGGATTATACCAAAGCTCCCAAACGGGCGGGAGAGTGCGGATGACTCTGCAGCACCGAATGAGAGAACTCCAGGTCCTCCTCAGCCAGCGTATCAAATTTGTAGAATTTAGCAAACGTGTTTGCCCCTGACCAAGTAGCTGCTCGGCAAAGTTGTAAAGCCGAGACCCCTCGGGCAGCCGCCCAAGATGAGCCCACCTTCCTTGTGGAATGGGCTTTTACAGATTTTGGCTGTGGCAGGCCTGCCACAGAATGTGCAAGCTGAATTGTACTACAAATCCAACGAGCAATCGTCTGCTTAGAAGCAGGAGCACCCAGCTTGTTGGGTGCATACAGGATAAACAGCGAGTCAGATTTTCTGACTCCAGCCGTCCTGGAAACATATATTTTCAGGGCCCTGACTACGTCCAGCAACTTGGAATCCTCCAAGTCCCCAGTAGCCGCAGGCACCACAATAGGTTGGTTTAAGTGAAATGCTGAAACCACCTTAGGGAGAAATTGAGGACGAGTCCTCAATTCTGCCCTGTCCGTATGAAAAATTAGGTAAGGGCTTTTATAGGATAAAGCCGCCAATTCTGATACACGCCTGGCTGAAGCCAGGGCTAACAGCATTACCACTTTCCATGTGAGATATTTCAAGTCCACAGTGGTGAGTGGTTCAAACCAATGTGATTTTAGGAATCCCAACACTACATTGAGATCCCAAGGTGCCACTGGAGGCACAAAAGGAGGCTGTATATGCAGTACTCCCTTGACAAACGTCTGAACTTCAGGAACAGAAGCTAGTTCTTTTTGGAAGAATATCGACAGGGCCGAAATTTGAACCTTAATGGACCCTAATTTGAGGCCCATAGACAGTCCTGTTTGCAGGAAATGCAGGAATCGACCCAGTTGAAATTCCTCCGTAGGGGCCTTCCTGGCCTCGCACCACGCAACATATTTACGCCAAATACGGTGATAATGTTGTACGGTTACATCCTTCCTGGCTTTGATCAGGGTAGGGATGACTTCATCCGGAATGCCTTTTTCCTTCAGGATCCGGCGTTCAACCGCCATGCCGTCAAACGCAGCCGCGGTAAGTCTTGGAACAGACATGGTCCCTGCTGGAGCAGGTCCTGTCTTAGAGGTAGAGGCCACGGGTCTTCCGTGAGCATCTCTTGAATTTCCGGGTACCAAGTCCTTCTTGGCCAATCCGGAGCCACGAGTATAGTCTTTACTCCTCTCCTTCTTATGATTCTCAGTACTTTTGGTATGAGAGGAAGAGGAGGGAACACATACACTGACCGGTACACCCACGGTGTTACCAGAGCGTCCACAGCTATTGCCTGAGGGTCCCTTGACCTGGAGCAATATGTGTCCAGTTTTTTGTTGAGGCGAGACGCCATCATGTCCACCTTTGGTTTTTCCCAACGGTTTACAATCATGTGGAAGACTTCTGGGTGAAGTCCCCACTCCCCCAGGTGAAGATCGTGTCTGCAGAGGAAGTCTGCTTCCCAGTTGTCCACTCCCGGAATGAACACTGCTGACAGTGCTATCACATGATTTTCCGCCCAGCGAAGAATCCTTGCCACTTCCGTCATTGCCCTCCTGCTTCTTGTGCCGCCCTGTCTGTTTACGTGGGCGACTGCCGTGATGTTGTCCGACTGGATCAATACTGGCTGACCCTGAAGCAGAGGCCTTGCCTGACTTAGGGCATTGTAAATGGCCCTTAGTTCCAGGATATTTATGTGAAGTGACGTTTCCATGCTTGACCACAAGCCCTGGAAATTTTTTCCCTGTGTGACTGCTCCCCAGCCTCTCAGGCTGGCATCCGTGGTCACCAGGACCCAATCCTGAATGCCGAATCTGCGGCCCTCTAGGAGATGAGCACTCTGTAACCACCACAGGAGAGACACCCTTGTCCTTGGAGACAGGGTTATCCGCTGATGCATTTGAAGATGCGATCCGGACCATTTGTCTAGCAGATCCAACTGAAAAGTTCTTGCGTGGAATCTGCCGAATGGAATCGCTTCGTAAGAAGCCACCATCTTTCCCAGGACCCTTGTGCACTGATGCACTGACACCTGGCCTGGTCTTAGGAGTTTCCTGACTAGGTCGGATAACTCCCTGGCTTTCTCTTCCGGGAGAAACACCTTTTTCTGTACTGTGTCCAGAATCATCCCTAGGAACAGCAGACGTGTCGTCGGAATCAGCTGCGATTTTGGAATATTTAGAATCCATCCGTGCTGTCGTAGTACTATTTGAGATAGTGCTACTCCGACCTCTAACTGTTCTCTGGACCGTGCCCTTATCAGGAGATCGTCCAAGTAAGGGATAATTAAGACGCCTTTTCTTCGAAGAAGAATCATCATTTCGGCCATTACCTTGGTAAAGACCCGGGGTGCCGTGGACAATCCAAACGGCAGCGTCTGAAACTGATAGTGACAGTTCTGTACCACAAACCTGAGGTACCCTTGGTGAGAAGGGCAAATTGGGACATGGAGGTAAGCATCCTTGATGTCCAGAGACACCATGTAGTCCCCTTCTTCCAGGTTCGCTATCACTGCTCTGAGTGACTCCATCTTGAACTTGAACCTTTTTATGCAAGTGTTCAAGGCTTTCAGATTTAAAATGGGTCTCACCGAGCCGTCCGGCTTCGGTACCACAAACAGCATGGAGTAATACCCCTTTCCCTGTTGTAGGAGGGGTACCTTGATTATCACTTGCTGGGAATACAGCTTGTGAATGGCTTCCAATACCGCCTCCCTGTCGGGGGTAGACGTTGGTAAAGCAGACTTCAGGAACCTGCGACGGGGAGACGTCTCGAATTCCAATTTGTACCCCTGAGATACTACCTGCAGGATCCAGGGGTCCACTTGCGAGTGAGCCCACTGCGCGCTGAAATTCTTGAGACGGGCCCCCACCGTGCCTGAGTCCGCTTGTAAGGCCCCAGCGTCATGCTGAGGACTTGGCAGAAGCGGGGGAGGGCTTCTGTTCGTGGGAAGAAGCTGTCTGTTGCAGTCTTTTTCCCCTTCCTCTGCCCCGGGGCAGATATGAGTGGCCTTTTGCCCGCTTGCCCTTATGGGGACGAAAGGACTGAGCCTGAAAAGACGGTATCTTTTTCTGCTGCGAGGTGACTTGGGGTAAAAAGGTGGATTTCCCAGCCGTTGCCGTGGCCACCAGGTCCGATAGACCGCCCCCAAATAACTCCTCCCCTTTATACAGCAATACTTCCATATGCCGTTTGGAATCCGCATCCCCTGACCACTGTCGCGTCCATAATCCTCTTCTGGCAGAAATGGACATCGCACTTACTCTTGATGCCAGAGTGCAAATGTCTCTCTGTGCATCTCGCATATATAGGAATGCATCCTTTAAATGCTCTATAGTCAATAATATATTGTCCCTGTCCAGGGTATCAATATTTTCAGTCAGGGAATCCGACCAAGCCACCCCAGCACTGCACATCCAGGCTGAGGCGATTGCTGGTCGCAGTATAACACCAGTATGAGTGTATATACTTTTAAGGATATTTTCCAGCCTCCTATCTGCTGGCTCCTTAAGGGCGGCCGTTTCTGGAGACGGTAACGCCACTTGTTTTGATAAGCGTGTGAGCGCCTTATCCACCCTAGGGGGTGTTTCCCAACGAGCCCTAACCTCTGGTGGGAAGGGATATAGTGCCAATAATTTTTTAGAAATTAGCAGTTTTTTGTCGGGGGTAACCCACGCTTCATCACACACTTCATTCAATTCATCTGATTCAGGAAAAACTACGGGTAGTTTTTTCACACCCCACATAATACCCCTTTTTGTGGTACTTGCAGTATCAGAGATGTGCAAAACCTCCTTCATTGCCGTGATCATGTAACGTGTGGCCCTACTGGAAAATACGTTTGTTTCTTCACCGTCGACACTGGAGTCAGTGTCTGTGTCTGGGTCCGTGTCGACCCACTGAGGTAACGGGCGTTTAATAGCCCCTGACGGTGTTTGAGACGCCTGGACAGGCACTAACTGAGCTGCCGGCTGTCTCATGTCGTCAACAGTTTTCTGTAACGTGCCGACACTGTCACGTAATTCCTTAATTACGGCCATCCATTCAGGTGTCGACTCCCTAGGGGGTGACATCACCATTATAGGCAATTGCTCCGCCTCCACATCATTTTCCTCCTCATACATGTCGACACACACGTACCGACACCCAGCACACACACAGGGAATGCTCTGATAGAGGACAGGACCCACTTAGCCCCTTGGGGAGACAGAGGGAGAGTTTGCCAGCACACACCAGAGCGCTAGATATGTATAGGGACAACCTTACAATAAGTGTCTATCCCTTATAGCTGCTTATATCTGTTATTTTGCCAAAAAAGTGCCCCCCTCTCTTTTTTACCCTGTTTCTGTAGTTGCAGGATGCAAGGGAGATTCTGGGAGCCTTCCTACCAGCGGAGCTGTGTGGGAAAAATGGCGCCAGTGTGCTGAGGAGATAGGCCCCGCCCCCTTCACGGCGGGCTCTTCTCCCGCTTTTTTCTGGAAAACTGGCAGGGGTTAAATACATCCATATAGCCCAGGAGCTATATGTGATGTATTTTTTGCCAAATAAGGTAAATTCATTGCTTCCCAGGGCGCCCCCCCCCAGCGCCCTGCACCCTCAGTGACCGAAGTGTGAAGTGTGCTGAGAGCAATGGCGCACAGCTGCAGTGCTGTGCGCTACCTTATGAAGACAGGAAAGTCTTCTGCCGCCGATTTATGGACCTCTTCTTGCTTCAGCATCTGTAAGGGGGCCGGCGGCGCGGCTCCGGGACCCATCCATGGCTGGGCCTGTGATCGTCCCTCTGGAGCTAATGTCCAGTAGCCTAAGAAGCCCAATCCACTCTGCACGCAGGTGAGTTCGCTTCTTCTCCCCTTAGTCCCTCGATGCAGTGAGCCTGTTGCCAGCAGGTCTCACTGAAAATAAAAAACCTATTTAAACTTTTACTCTAAGCAGCTCAGGAGAGCCACCTAGATTTCACCCTTCTCGTTCGGGCACAAAATCTTAACTGAGGCTTGGAGGAGGGTCATAGGGGGAGGAGCCAGTGCACACCAGCTAGTCCTAAAGCTTTTACTTTGTGCCCAGTCTCCTGCGGAGCCGCTATTCCCCATGGTCCTTTCGGAGTCCCCAGCATCCACTAGGACGTTAGAGAAAACAATTAATAATAATGTAAATTGATCTGTCCTGGGGCTATAGACACCGAGCGTCCTCGGTGAAGTCCACTAAAGCCCACTGAATTAATTGGACAGGGAAAAGGAATGAGCTAAATGCTCTAGCAAGGGCTGCTGTATATTTACCGGCATCTTTGAAATGGTTTATCCAGAATTTTCAAGTATTCTCCCAACGGCTAGAAGAAATCCTTTAGTGCCCACTTAGATGAGATGACCAGTATTGGTAGTCAGAGGTGCTGCTGACTAGCTGGATGCGCCGTGCATTAGCTGTGGCCAGGGACGCCGTAAGTTGGTTACTTGCACGGAGAGACCTCTGGTAGCTGTGAGCACCGTAACATAGCGCTGGCCTTGGTCATCCTTAATTGCAGGAAGAAACCTCTGCTGGCTGTAGGCGCCGTGCAATGGCGCTGTCCGAAGCCGCCGTTAGTTGCAGGGATTTCAGCAGGGAAATGGCAGTCGCTGGATATATAGATGAAGTACTGGGTGGTAGCGTTAGCCGGAGCAGCCTCTTGCAAATGGAGGGGGATCTTCTGTAGAGTAACGGGACGTGTCCCCGTATGGGCGATAACAATGGATAGAGTTCAGTGATCAGAGTTAGGGGAGGAGGCTCCTCCCCTAACTCTGATCACCGATCACTGAACTCTATCCATTGTTATCGCCCATACGGGGACACGTCCCGTTACTCTACAGAAGATCCCCCTCCATTTGCAAGAGGCTGCTCCGGCTAACGCTACCACCCAGTACTTCATCTATATTTCCAGCGGCTGCCATTTCCCTGCTGAAATCCCTGCAACTAATGGCGGCTTCGGCCAGCGCCATTGCACGGCGCCTACAGCCAGCAGAGGTTTCTTCCTGCAATTAAGGACAACCACGGCCAGCGCTATGTTACGGTGCTCACAGCTACCAGAGGTCTCTCCGTGCAAGTAACCAACTTACGGCGTCCCTGGCCACAGCTAATGCACAGCGCATCCAGCTAGTCAGCAGCACCTCTAACTACCAATACTGGTCATCTCATCTAAGTGGGCACTAAAGGATTTCTCCTAGCCCTTGGGAGAATACTTGAAGATTCTGGATAAACCATTTCAAAGACGCCGGTAAATATACAGCAGCCCTTGCTAGAGCATTTAGCTCATTCCTTTTCCCTGTCCAATTAATTCAGTGGGCTTTAGTGGACTTCACCGAGGACGCTCTGTGTCTATAGCCCCAGGACAGAACAATTTACATTATTATTAATTGTTATTACTCTCTGTCGGGACTTCTATGTTTTTACTAGCTGCAGTGTGCATGTTGCCTCTGCACCTGTAGCCAGATTTGCTACTCAGCTATTCCTTTCAAGCGATACAATTTTAATAAGCATGTAAGAGTAATGATACATGTGTTAAACAGTGTTACAAATCTATATCTACACTGAGTAAACACTCAATACATTGCTTTAACCATTTTAATTTGCAGATACCGTTCATTAGATATATTTACGGTTTTTCAGAGTATATACAAATTTACAAGTCTTTTATATTTGTGTAATAGTCTTCCATTGGTGTGTTACTATTATTATTTTAATAAATATATTTTGTCAGCTCTCCATAATTTTGGTATACTAACAACACTGTAGGCGCAGCCAATCTTTTTTCTTTCTTCTATGCTTATATTTTACCATTATATACAGAACACATCTAGAACTCTGACCCCCTGGCAACACATGGTGGGCTTGGGATTGATATATGCTTTGCCTTTTGGAACAACAATCAGTATAATTACCGTATGTGTTTTTTCTTGATAAGGGCCAGGAATCAGAGGATAAACCAGAACTCAACGATTAAAAATGTCAAAGGGAAGGAAGAGGTTTACAAAAAAAAAAAAAAAAGGAAGCAATACATTGTTACAGATTTAAAACGTATTTTACTACAATGCCGTAAACTGTAAGAGTGTCCACTAACAGCTTAATATTTCAGCATGGTAGAGTTTCAAAATTAGTCATGTGACACAAGGTGGGAGGGAATTTTTAATTGATATCACCAAGCAACCAGCAACTGTGAAGTGTCACTAGAAGGAGTAGGTGGAAGGGAAGGGGAGGTAAATGTTCTGCTGTACAAACTGTCGTACAGCTGATGGGAAAATTTCAAGCCTTAGAAAATGACGAGTTGGGTGGTGAATAAGTGCACCACTACATAAATCAGCGTTAGCCACCATCACCATATATATTAATATTAACAACCAGAGGTAGACTGTAATAAGTGTGGCTACCTTTATCATTAGATTTAACCACTTATATGGAATGTTGAAATTTGTCTGACCTTTGTTCTTTTGCTTGAAACTTATACTGTGTTAAAAGCACTTTCCAATCAACTTAAATGTAGTAAACCTTTTCTGATGAAAGTATAGGAAGTAATACATTATGTGGCCCATAACATAACTTCCTGCACAAGCCTCCATAGAAGCACCTGCATATCAAAGATGGTTTATGTTACACAGACATACACCACAGAAGCCACCGACAAACTAAATGGCAAAAAATGTTCAGCAGTATCTAACATTGTACAGTTAGAGACTAAAAATAAACCCCATCACAAATGAAAGCGATCTTCATTTACAGATGTATTTATAATGGGCAAAGGCCCAATTACCACCAAGGGTCATTTCACCAGCAATAGGGGGCGTTATGTTTTATAGCCCTTTTCATGAAAGGGTTGTGTCTATGTTACCTTCATGCTCAGGACCTGGAACTGACAAAATGACAGGGCAGGAGAGAACTTCCACCCTTACAGCACCTAAATGTTTTCTCCGTTCGTTTGGGGTAATTTTTTTTCTATGCAGCATTGGACGCTCACCACGCTTCGGGCTCGGTGTCTCGCTCCGCTTGCCACACTTTACTATTCCAAATAGATTGTGACATGGACCCAGGGGGTTATGGGAAAGGTCCTCTCCATGAAGGTAAACTAGACGCTACCTTCATGAAAGGTTACAGCCGGTAAGCGCACCTGGGGAAACCTGTTTAACGAGTATTGCAACAGTGCTCAAGAGAGCAAAAATAGGAAATTCTAGTAGTTGCGACCGCAATAATCATGTTCCTGGCGGCAATGCACACGTGCAGGTTCCGTACTGCGCATGCACTAGCAGCCAATGCAATCTAACTGCACTGGCTGCGTACGCCTTTGCCTGATTGACAGGCAAAAGCGTTCGCAGGGCGGTGACCGAGCATTGCGGATGCAGCACGGGCAAAACTGGGGCAGGTCGGCGACGTTTTCACAGCCGCTCTGATCAAGAAAATGGTGGTGGAACGCCTGCATATCTAGCCTAGCTGCGGCTGCAGGGGGTCAGCCACAGTGGCTGCAACCGCAATTTGGCAGCCCATATAGCATGCTGGGCGTCCTTGCCCTGTTATGGGTGGCCCCCAGCATGCGATAGAAAGGATTGCAGATTCTGCTTAAAAACATACTGGCCAGACAGCCACAGGTGTTTCAAAGCTAAAAGAAATTTGAATCAAATAGACAATAGAATGATCTGTAATTTGAAAAGAAAAGGCAGAAGCATCAGTAGACCAGTGTCTGGGATCAGAGTGGCATGGCCATTGCTTCAGACACGTGGCGATGGTATAATCAACATCTGAAGAACTACTGGATTTATTTCATTTGGCCCCTATGTGCAGCAACACAAATCAGGTAGTTTAGTGGGGTTGGGTTTTGGATACCGGCATTCAGCATGCCAACACCGGAATCCCGTCTGCGAGAATGCCGACAGGTGGCGAACGCAACGTAGACCCTTGAGGACTCGGACGCTCGCCGCAGGTTCTATTCCCCCTCTATGGGTGTCATGGATACCCATGAGAGGGAATTGCCCTCGGCCCCCTGCCGTCATTCTGGTTGCTAGGATCCCAACCGCCAGGATCGTGACTACATCCCGTTCAGTCTGTATGTGAGGAGCAAGCACTGAAATCACGTACTGACACGTAGTTGCATTAGTCTGTACTTTATTACCTTTTCAGGTTTTACTTCCCTTGCGGCACCTTATTAATAAAAGATAAGTGTCTAATCAGAATGTGATGAACCATTTGGTTCCCTAATGATAAACTCTGTAAGGGCCAGACTGGTTTATACCATGAGTATAATTATTTAAACATCACATCTTATACACAATTACAACATCCACTTTACATATATTTACAGATAGCACAAGAGGACTTTTTTCATACTGGATTAACAAATTTCTGTTCAAATGAAAGATAACAAATTGTTACTTACTGGTCTGAATTCATACTCACACGTTAGTGTGCTATTCCCCACATATTAAAGAGTTATTCCCAAAGGTTTAGTCATTCAAAAACAGTTATTACATTTAGAAAACAGTATTTTATACCATGCAGGAGCAAGCATTTCTACTGCTGTATACAGGGTAATCTAGGGGAAGCCCAAATGTCTCCTATAGATGGCAATGTAATAAACTGAATTGTTTTTTTCTGTGCCGCTAAGTAATCCCTCGCAAATCATTTCTGTGAGCAAAAATGTAGAAAAGTCTGGCTTTCCTGGCGCCCAAACAGCATTTTCCTTGTTGCACACAGTACTTTAGACGTGTTTAGCCACTTTACACCACTAAACCCGGTAAATTTGGGCACAACAAACAAAATAAGTAATGGGCACCCAAAAACAATTGATAATGTCAGATGCCCTTTACGTAGCAATAGCAGTGCAGAAACAATTGAATAGCTCTCTGTAAATGCTTTACTCTTACAGGGAAAGAACAAATAATGTAATGATAATTCTGAGTAAATTGAGAAGTAAAATGCAAAGTAAAAATGATAGATTTTACACACAATACAAAAGATGAAAAATTTCTGATTATGTAATTCATTCAACCAGGCGACTTGTGTATGCAGAGGGGGTATGATACCAGGTAACAGAACACTATCAGTATAGGGGGGTACACACGAAGAGATCCGTGATTAATTTCTAAGCAATGACTAAATTGCTTAGAAATTAAGCAGGGATCTCTCCATGTGTGTATGCCCCATAGCGATGCGCAGCCCCGCTATCGACGGTACTAGATTGGCGTGCATGCAGGCACAATCTAGCATATCGCTCATTTCACCGCTGTGTGAAATGTGTCCCCCCGTCCCATCCGTTTGCTCAGTACACACATTGCGCTGTGTGCTGAGCAGGGTAGAGATGTGCGCTGAGCGGTCTGTGCTAGTTCGCTCAGCACACATCTCCCCGGGAGTACGGGGCTATAAGCGAGGGGAGGGGAGGCTCACTTCACACAGCGGTGAAGTGAGCGATGTACTGGATTGTGCCATGCAGGCGAATCTAGTACCAGCAATAGCAATGTGTGGCCTATCACTGGGGGGGGCATACACATGAGAGATCCGTTCTTAATTTCTAAGCAATCTAGTCAGATTGCTTAGAATTTAAAGCACAGAACTCTCCGTGTGTACCCCCTTTAGTCTGATCTGCATTTCATGCTGAAATCTGAGAAAGCTTCCAGGCTACTATTCCCATAGTAAATGATTGCAGTAAAATGCTGAATGTAATTGCACTAGGGCAGTGGTTCCCAATCACTGCAGTATGAGGGGACTGAGGCAAACCTGGCCCACCAATACAGTAATTTACCTGCTTTGGAAAAACATTAGAAAATAACCTAGAGTATTGTAGTAATACAAATGTTATAGGTACAAAAAAATAAAAAGCCCAGATACACAATAGCAGATCACCTACAGGGCTTGTTCACAAACTTTCATAGCATATTGCACCAGTTAAATGTATGAAAAGTGCACGTGTCTGGGTGAAATCAGAGTCAAATGGTGCTGTCTCATCTATCATGTTCTTGCAATAAATCAATGTTTTATGCCACACTACACACGGCGCAATGCAGGAAATGGCCGACACTGACTATTCTATGTGGCTGAAGCTCGGCACCACCGATATCGTCAATGTTGGGCTGCCTGCAGCGTCCACACAGTGTGATATATAGTCCATATCGGAAGAAATATTGCACCGTGTGTAGTCCCCTTAACAGTTTTATATTGTGGCACAACCTTTATCTCATGTTGGTACTGTATGCAGTTATTGGGGTATATGCAATTGCGATCGAATTCCCGAAAATGTCGAAAAACGGGACATTTTCGCCCCCCAAAAAAATTTGACAATGCAATTCAGTACTTTTCGTCAAAAAAACGGACTTTCCAAATTCGACTTTTTGAAATTCGACATTTCTGCAATGGTACAAATGCGGCAATTCGACAAAAGTATATTCAATTGAAGATTGTAAATTCGACAACAGTGCTTTTAGACAGTAAATTAGTCATTTTCAATCCGCCACACTTGGCTGGCGGAATCTAATAAAAAATTTTAAAAACATGTTTTTTTGTGTGTGTTTTTTTTATTGGTAATAGCATTATCTATTTATATTAGAAGGGATTATTAGGTACTTGGTTTGTCTATTTTGGAGGCACAAGTATTATTTATATATTTTTTAAAATATTTTTTATTTTTTTTAATGGAATGGTAAAAATCTGGGGGGGGGGGGAATGCGTGGGGTCCCCCCTCCTAAGCATAACCAGCCTCGGGCTCTTCGAGCCGGTCCTGGTTGCCAAAATACGGGGGGGAAAATGACAGGGAATCCCCCGTATTTTAACAACCAGCACCGGGCTCTGCGCCTGGTCCTGGTGCAAAAAATACGGGGGACAAAAAGAGTAGGGGGTCCCCCATATTTTTTGTACCAGCACCGGGCTCTCTCCTGATTGGCTTTGCGTGTCTGAGCTGGCAGACAGCGCATCGCACAGCTCCCTCCATTAGTTTCAATGGTGGGAACTTTGCGGTCAGCGGTGGGGTTACCCGCGGTCAGCCGCTGACCGCGGGTGACCTCACCGCTGACCGCAAAGTTCCCACCATTGAAAGTAATAGAGGGGGCTGTGCAATGCGCGTCTGACCTCAGACGCGCAGAGCCAATCAGGTGAGTGCCACGAAGTGGCGCTTCCTGATTGGCTGAAGGGACCTTTCTGTGACAGGAGTCACGGGGGGTCTCTGCATTCGGGGAAAGGGGTCCCATGTGTACATGCCCGAAGCGAGGGGACGCGGTGCACTAATTGGGGTTCCCGGTCACTCTACGAAGAAAACGACACCAAAATAACATTAAAAACTCATGTCGACCTTTTGACCTGTCGACCTAGAACATGTCGACCTAAAGACCCTGTCGACCTAGACACCCTGTCGACCTAGACACCCTGTCGACCTAGTTACTGTCGGCCAATAGTGGTCGACCTAGACATTGTCGACCTAGTTACTGTCGACTTTCAATACCACACCCGTAAACTGTACTATATGTCAGCTCAGGAAAAGCACATTGCAAACGAAAATCCTGTTAATGCATCTTAACACATTGTGTGAACAAGACCCGATATTTGTACATCTGTAAAGTTCTGTACGTTTTTTATTGCAAAACGCTTATGAATGTGCTCAGCCAGAAGCTAATCAACAGCATTTCAGTTTATGAGAAACTAATCTGCTCCAAATGCTGGACCATGCGTGTATTACTATTCCATTCTTATTTTTAGCTGTTAATCTGCTATTTTCCAGCATCTCAGGTCAATGCTGTTCCCAGTTACTATTGTAGCACTTAGAATACTACAGATAAGCACGTGAAGGCTAACCTTGGCATACAGGCCAGATATACTACAGAAAATCTAGTCCTCCTATTTATAGCTAGAGCTGCAACTGAAAATGTCACTGAGGAAATAGACTGTTTCAGAAAATTGCCAGACAGCTTGACACGACTGCATTATCTTGTTTTGTATCCAATTCATTAACAGTATTGAGCCTGCACGTGTTTATTTTTCATTCTTTGCTCGCCGCTGCAATAATAAGGTGTGCTTAAACAAACAGCTCTCCTCCTTTTATATCTGATAAACAGGCCGGCATAGGACAGCAAACTTCTCACTGGAAGGAATAAATAGCTGCTCCATGTCATGGAAACTGTGATAAATAGGTCTCCACAACAGCAGTACCGTCCTCTGCATCCCTACACCATGGATAGGGGTTACTAGACTATGGATTAGTTATTGATAAAATGGAGTCGTTAGCTGATATTAGAACACCCCAGAAAATAAACATACAAATAAAAACACCTGAGAACATTTTTAACTAACAATTATTTAAAAACGTATCCAGATATCCCACTACAAATGTAATTAAGGTACAGGAGAGTAAACCAGTCAGAGCTTAACATTTAGTAGTATAGTGGTATAAGATCAAATTGAACGCAAAGAGCAATGCACATGCACTTTTTAAAGTATAGTTTATTTGCAAAACAAGCTTGCAGGTGGTATTAATTAACATTACATGGTTTTGCAATATGTATCCCAGTACTAGAGGCTCAGTGGAGCCAAAGTCACGGGCCAAGGGCTAGGTAATCTCTCCCAGCATGGAAGTGAAACCGGGAAACAAATGGGAAAGTGTGATTGACACAAGTCCCAGACCACTATTAATATACTGTAAGAAGGTAGTATGTACTTAACAGGAGAACGATCATTTTTACTTTATACAGCAGTGGTTCTTAAACTTTTTTTTTTTTTTTTTTTTGAGTCATGGCGACCTAGAGTATCGTTGAAGTCCATATATTGACGGTATAAAGCTGGTAAATCCAGAATTAGTTGGAAGAATTTTTCATAAAAGCATGAAGTCCACAGCTGTAAATAGAGTGGAGTGGGGACGTTATGCTCACCCCTGATTAAAGATTAGTTCTCACCCGCTGCAGGTGAAAAAAATTATTCCCACTGATTCTGGATTTACCAGCTTTACACCATAGATATATGGACCTCAACTCTGCTAATTTCATTTAAGCTTCATTTTATATCACATCTAAATTGCTATGCTTCATTCACTGCCATCTTAGATTGTTATTATTGTTTTTTATTTTTGGTTACAAATATTTATGCAGTAATTATTGCTATTTTATATGTATTCTTAATAAATAGCATTATATGTTTTTTTTTTTTTATAAGCGCTCCTTGTTTGTTGAGTCTATACAAACATCACGCTATTTCTATGTTTAGGCATCCAGTTTGCCATATAGAAGCAGCTATAAAATAAAATAAATTATACAAAGGTGCTTTTTTTAATTGCTGAATTATTTTTAAGTGTTTATAGTGCCCGATTCCTCAGTGGAATCTATTTCCCTGTGATACTATTGTGCCCTAGAGTATCGGAATTTTTTTAATAGCCCTAGGCCAAAAAAAATTCAGGACGTTATTCAGTTTTGTTAGCAAGCCAAAAAAAGCACACTAATGGTAAAAACCACATTGCACTGCAGGTGGGGCAGATACAGTATAATGTGCAGAGATTTAGACTTGGGTGGGTTATATTGTTTTTCTGTGCACGGTAAAGAGTGGCTGCTTTATTTTCTACTGCAATATAGATTTCAGTTTGAACACACCCCACCAAAATTTAAATCATGTTTATATATCATCCTTCAATTATGTGGTGAGGGACAAGATTTGCTTCTGTGTGCCCACATATTTTATGATTTGCAGCCACCAGCATAATTTGAATTAGTCCTGGATACCCAATCCAATGCACCCCAGGGTGCCACAGCACAGAGTTTGAGAACCACTGTTATACAGTATATACACATATATAATTTACAGAATACAATTGGACCTTGATGACCTAATTGCGGGTGTGGAATGTGTACGTCATATCCAACAATCCAACATGCACAGTGCACTCCTTGCACATTAGGTGTGATGTGCACACGACGGCAGAGAAGAGGAGCCAGAATTGAGGTGGTTAAGTATATTGGGACAAAAGGCGGCCACCAGCTGAGACTGTCCAAGCAGATGCCAGGACAATACCCACTAGCAAATTGAGTGTGTATGTGTGTGTACATAACTAGACATGCATGCATGCATGCATGTGTATATATATATATATATATATATATATATATATATATATATATATACACACATACACACACATATATATGCATACATACTGTACATAAATACATATATACATACAGGGAGTTCAAAAAGTCCCTCCATAGTGACTGTGTGCTAAGCAAGTCTCCCCACAGAGAATGTGCGCTAAGTAATGACAACAACATCGTTTTTACTCTTCATCAACATGAAATAAAAGAATTTGTTATGTACTTATCTACATTAAGCGTTAAATGTGTTGTCCCTCTCTGGCCTCACAATTGCAGAGGAGATCGGCAGCCAGAGACAGCGCTCACTACAGAGGGACTTTGTGAACTCCCTGTATATATAGTGTATTAGTAAAAACTACACAATATATTAAAACCACACAAAAATATAACTATATTAAATAAAAGGACAACTGCATCCAAGTAGTAAGACTGACATACACAGTGTCAAACACCAAGTTAGAGTATACAATTTATTTCATTTTTACGTTTAGATTCTGACACGGGACACGGAGCACAGGTTTAAGCTGGGGCTACCCCTTTCATACAAGGGCGAGGACCTGGATTATTCCCAGGTTGTCCCCCTTCACACCTTCTGGCATTCAGTGTGCTCTTGGAGATGATCTCAACACCAAGAATACTGTTACTGGCCAGTCATTTTCTTTTAAGGCATTACCCGGGTCACACCTTTCAGAACTAAGCAGGGTCATCTACTCAGGTTGCAAGTCCAGAGAAAAAAACCCGTTCGAGAGTAGGGTCGCAGACCTGGAACTCTCAACCCTGGTAGACCCTTTCAGACCTAAGCCGGACCTGGGTCAATGCGTCTTCACGCGTAAAAACCCATGTTTTAGGCTTAATAATTTTCACTCCCATGTGTATAATACCTGCCATGTGATCATTTGGAAGTACAGTATAAAGCCTTGAGACTCTGCACGGCCCCACCCCTCCTCCTACACACCACAGTAAAAGAAAGCCAAAGCATCCTGGAAAGCTTTAGACTGTGTTAATCATCTTTATTTCTACAGAAGCAATCTACTCCACTTTAAATCTACAGCAGACGACCTGGGAGAGAGTGGGAATATCAACAAGAACCACCCATAATAACAAATAAGATAGTAGGACAGTATTTGGAAGCTACTAGTGGCTATAAGCAATTTATTAGATGTACTTAAAAAGGTGCCTGTATTAGATATACTTAAAAAGGTGCCAAACTGTTGATTTTAACTTGTTTTTAAAAAAAAATTATAGAAAAAGGACATCCAGCAAGTTTTTTCCCCAGAAAATAAAATTCTTTACAGACCTGTTTCTGTGCCTCAAATTACTGGAAAGTGATTTTTCTGTGTTTTTATATAAGTTTAAAAAAAGATGGGAGCTAAAAGTGTTTTCTTCATCTTCTAAAAGCACTTTTCCATCATCACCTAAACTGTTCCACATCATTTGAGCCATTTATGAGCTTTTTAGAGAAAATTACCTCATAAATGACATGCCTTTATTGGCCAAATTATATAAAAGTCCTGCAACTGCATGATCGCTTATTGTGAGGAGTGTACTAGAGATTCTGCACAAAATTTTAACCTTAAAATAAGAACGTTTCCCCTTTTCCCTCAATTTGGGGGTGCATGAGAAGAAAAAAAAACCCAAACTTGTTTTGCTCTGAAAATTGCAGAGGAATTTGAATTGCAAAAATGAGTTATGACAACTTTTACATACAATTTCATTTTGCGTGACTTAATTCCCAGCACATCACACCAAATAGAATTTGCTTCAATTTTATTGTTATAATTACTTTTTAACTATATTTTCTACCAGTATATTTTAGAAGCTGGATAATATGTTCTTGTAGGATGAAAACACTTTTACTAGGACTATTTCCCCCCCCAAAAAAATAATCAACGTCAGGGTTGTGACCAGATAATATGGGGATCACATGCAAACAGTTCAACCATGTACATAAACATTGACCTGCATATAAGTATATAGCCACAACACAAAAATGCAGTGGGGTCTAAAGAATACCAGTTTGTGTGTTCTAACAAGCCAGGGGAAAAATAAGTAATCCTTGTTGATCATGGGAGTTAAGTGTAGTCTTCACAATATTAACAGAGCAGATTATATGGCATGCAGCTGCCTCTGTACTGCTCTCCCCCAATCTGGCAGCATGCATTGCCTCACATGATGCAAAGGACTAAAAATCATCCAATGGACTTTAACATCCTGTGAGTTTGTAGCTGGCACAATCTGCATACACGTCACTGCTTTGATTCAGCAGCTGACAAGAGCAGAGAACTGTATGAGACTGCACTGTGCTGTGCTGCAGAAGGCACGTTCTAATGTTGTCTGAAACCTGATTTCCTTGCTGGAGAGAACAGCTAACCCATCGTGCCAATACTGAGTTATATGTTAGAATGCTATTACACTGGATTTTTAAGGTCAATACCAACCAATATTGGTACTTATATTAAAGGATCAGGGAAACAGAATATATCATGAGCGCAGGTATATTGCAATATAGGCAGCAGACTTCACCGGTACCTCTAATGTGAGACGTGTCATGGGTCCCACACTTCAACTATATTAAAGGATGTTGTATATTAATAAATGTAACAATAGAGATACATCCAGAGAGGAAAATATTATAACAGGTTAGGAATAAAGGAGAGAAAGAGACCCCCCAAAGTTCACCCAAATTGTTATGTGACCCAAACATTTATTAGCAGAAGTGCATATTTCATATTCTACAAAAAATGTTAGGCGTCGCGGGACAGAATTTGGGATATTTTTGACGTGTTGAATAACCTGTATAATGATGACAAAATAAATGATGTAAAAGCATTTTCTCTTACGCTTTGTCTATCTTGAAATATATAAGGCACCATAAGGTGTGACATGAGAGCACGTGTGCTGTTAATGGAACAGATAAGCCTGAAACGCCCTCCATCGCTACCATAGTTACTTCAAATAACATCAGTCAAAAATATTGTTGTAATGCTAAAACCATCCCCTATCTCCCACATAGGTGCTGGTAGGGGCGAGTTAATGCGGAGCTGTGGGATTCCCAAATATGAACACCCCACAGTTCTGCAATAAAGGCCGGGGATGGGGAGATTTCAATTCTATCTTTAAAGGTTGGGGTTTGCCTCCGCCATTTCCTTCACTCCCCACATGTAATATCTGACAATAATGTTATCCCTTTCTATTCTGAGCTGGGAGCACTGGCGGATTTATAATGGGCGCAGTGTGTGCAGTGCACATGGGCCCTCAAGGGGCCCACACTAAGAACCTGCACCCATATTTTTCAATACTTAAACTCAGGAGCACCGCATCTGTGGCGGCAGCAGCACTGCAGAAATCACTAGGAAAATGGAGTGGTAGCCATTTTCTCAGCATTTCAGCATGCACAATAAGGAAATCACTGGTAAAATGGCCACCACGCCATTTTTTCCAGAGACCTGCGCATGCACATTAGACTCTGGGACAGCGCTGGTGACCCTAGTTTCCAAAGCAACAGCGCTGCCGGCTATAGAGGAGTGGGCCCAGATGGAGCCTGCACACAGGCCTCCTCCTCTCTAGATGTGCCCCTGGCTGGGAGCAAAGAAAAAAAAAAGTTACTTTGCACTGTGGTAAATCCATGATGCACTGCAGGTGGGGAGGATTTATACACATTTATATTTCTATAGTATATATTATCTTTGCACTCCTTGCATTACACCATAATTAGTTCCAGGTGCCAACTTACTTCCTTTATTTCCTGTGCTCCCAACTCAGAATTACCCCATAACCATATAACGAGAACCTAAATGACGCACTGAAACTATCTATATCTAAACTTGTTATAAAAATAAAATAGGAATCACACTTCCTGTAATAAAGCCTGACGTCAAAACTGAGCTACAATGCTTTGAAAACGGAGAATATGTTATCAAATCCCCCAAGAAAATAATATGTATAAATATAAATTACAAACGATATATAATATACCTGCAGTGTTGACATTGCTGACATGTTTGTCCTATACCAGATTATCCGTTTACAAAGCACAAAACTGCACCAAGGGATACTTGAACCAGTTCAATCTACACAATCCTCTTGTTTAAAGGGCCCTATACACTAGAACGATAATGCACGATTTCAGCCTAATTCGGGCCGATATATTGGGTGAAATCGGGCCTTTCCGTTGTGCTTTGCAGCCGACCCGATGCGCGTTCCCGTGAGCATCGGATCAATCTAGATCCGACATATCACGAGTGCTGCACTCGTGATATGTCGGATCCCGCAGGTATGGATGGGATAGTAACATAGAAACATAGAATTTGACGGCAGATAAGAACCACTTGGCCCATCTAGTCTGCCCCTTTTTTATTTTATCCTTTAGGCAATCTCAACCCTTTTTTAACCTTAATTCTTTGTAAGGATATTCATATGCCTGTCCCAAGCATGTTTAAATTGCCCTACAGTCTCAGGGCCATATTCAATTAGCAGTGATAACAGACTTTTCACGTGAAAAGTCCGGTTTTCGGGTGAAAAACCGGACTTTTCACGTGAAATGCAATTACAGCCTATTCAATTATCCTGGAAAATTTATCGGTGATCATGTTTTCACTAATTTCACTTCACCTTCTCTGAAGCAGGTGAAAAGTTGGGAAAAGTCACTATTTTAAGGTAAAAATGTTTGGATATGGTACAGAACTCCAGGGACACCCCCCTTTATGACTAATTAGGCACGTTGAAGTTTTTAATTATTTTTAATTGGCCAATAATGACATGTCATTTTTGGGGTGAAAAAGTAAAAAGTGATGGAAATTGGGGTTCAAGGTATGGGACAGGTATATTGGGGTGCTTTATGAGTGGGACAGGTGTTTTTTAGGCTTGCAGATGGGAGTAATCGGTCTGTTTCCACTTTTTTTTAAAATACCCTAAAATGACCCAAATATATACTTATACCCATTTTCATGTACCCCAAATTTAGTGAGAGCATTTATTTTGCTCAAAAAAACTTGCTTTCTATCATTTTTTTGCATTTAAAAAAAAAATGCATATAACCGCCATTTCACACAATTTAAGTCCCCAAAAACTCTCTAATGTGATCTCTAACACACTTCTCTTCTGTTTTCCTATGTTAGTTTAGCATTTTTTGGGGTACAGGCTGATTTCCCCATTTTCACCTGCACTTTTCACAGCAAGAATTTTCACGTGAAACCCGGTCGGAATTGAATAGGTTGAAAAATGGAGCGTTTTCGCGGCAATTTTCGGCCGATTGACGCGAAAAATTTTCGGGCGAAAAATTGCCGCGAATTTGCGAAAAATGGTAAAACGGAGCGTTTTCGCGGCAATTTTCGACCGATTGCCGCGGAAAATTTTCGGGCGAAAAATTGCCGCAAATTTGCGGATAATTGAATACCCTAGTTAGCCTCTACCACCTCTGATGGGAGGCTATTCCACTTATCCACTACCCTTTCTGTGAAGTAGTTTTTCCTTAAATTTCCCCTGAACCTCCCCCCCTCCAGTCTCAATGTATGCCCTCGAGTTCTAATACTTCTTGGACCGCAAAAGGACTGCATACGATGTATCTTTTACAATCCTGCCGCCCGGGAGGCTGCCGGGAGATTGAAGGTAAATCCTAGACGACATGACGGACCGTCATGTCATCTTAGTGTATGGGGCCCTTTAGGCCTACAGAAACCACTGGCACCTCATGCAGCTGTATACACCAACATTCTGAGCATAACTGCCCTCTGCATCATTTCTTATGCTGGCTGCAGTGTGCACGGGAATTAACACTCAATGGAGCTCTACTATATTAAACTGCAGACATGATTCAAATGATCTTAAGGTACAAACAATGTTTTAATTGGGTTTTATTTTTTTCAATTCCTGCGTATCACGCAGATTTAGCTAATAGGTTAAGTGCTGGAGGTATTTAGGGGCAGATTTATTAAGCTTGATGAAGTGATAAAGTGGAAGGTGATAAAGGACCAGCCAATCAGATCCTAACTTCCATGTCACAGGCTGGGTTTGAAAAATGACAGTTAGGAGCTGACTGGCTGGTGCTTTATCACCTTCCACTTTATCACTTCACCAGGCTTAATAAATCTGCCCTTCAGTTACTGTCCACAATTGGCCTATGAATAACTTTAGACTCGGAGTTAAGTGACGGGCAGTAGGTGACCCAGAGTGAATTACTGGCCACCGTTAGCCAACGAATAGCTTTAGACCCAGAGTTAAGCACCGGAGGTATTCAATTGATGCCCACTAATAGCTTTAGCCCCCAGATAAGTGCCAGAGCTAATTAGTGCCTGCGGTAGGCCAGCGACTAGCCCCAAGGGTGTACTAAGCGCAGATTTTTCCTCACAGGCTCTGATGTTGTGGATTTACAGCAGGTTGTAAATGAAAAGCTCCAGGCACTTAACCCAAGGAGTAAACCTCATAGCTAACTGAATATTCTTTCAAGAGTTCATAGAACATCCAGGAAAATAGGCTTAATATTTCTTGTAAATAAGTACAGTTTAAGAATAATGTAATAACTAAAGACCATCCCTAAGTAGTAGACGTCTCCAGTGGATATTCTTGAAATTGACTAATCTGAGTGGTATCATAAACACAGTACAGGTTGAGTATCCCATATCCATATATTCCGATATACGGAATATTCCGAAATACGGACTTTTTTGAGTGAGAGTGAGATAGTGAAACCTTTGTTTTTTGATGTCTCAATGTACACAAACTTTGTTTAATGCACAAAGTTATTAAAAATATTGTATTAAATGACCTTCAGGCTGTGTGTATAAGGTGTATATGAAACATAAATGAATTGCGTGAATGTACACACACTTTGTTTAATGCACAAAGTTATAAAAAATATTGGCTAAAATGACCTTCAGGCTGTGTGTATAAGGTGTATATGAAACATAAATGCATTCTGTGCTTAGATTTAGGTCCCATCACCATGATATCTCACTATGGTATGCAATTATTACAAAATACGGAAAAATCCCATATCCAAAGTACCTCTGGTCCCAAGCATTTTGGATAAGGGAGACTCAACCTGTACCATAATTTAGCAAGTGCATTTTGTGCTTGGCAAAAACAATGTTGCACTGCAAGGGGTAGTATATATGGAAAGGATGGAAAGTCCTCCCAGTGGTTCTGGTGAATGTCAGATTCCTCCCCCCCCCTCCCCCCCCAAAAAAAAATGGATTAACTCCAGGCTATACTGCCCAGCCAGAAGCTCCTAAGGGGCTGCTGTTATGATTTTTATATAGACCTGGGGTCTGAGCTGATTTTGCAGGATAATTTAGTATTTACAAATTAGAACATGTTTATTGACAAATCACAGAAAGAAGGGAACAGAAATGTTAATATACTTGCCTCTATGGTACTTGGTTATATAAAAACTGTTGTATAGAAAGTGACCGTAAGACAGCGGTTACAGCTATCTGCCAATGAAAAACCATGGGTAAATGAGGATGATGGTGCTCTGACCCTATTACATCAGGTATTGACTTACCTGGAGATAAAAGATTAACTATAGTCTACAATAGCATCTTTTAACACTTTTTCCATTTACTCTGTGTCCAAATTATTTCATTTGGGCATAGTTTTATATGTAAATGGATTTTAGCCTGACAAACTTAATACAGTATAGGCAAATATTCTTCAGGTGAAGTCATTATAAACACAGGAGTTCTGCAGAGATGTGTGCTAAGCCCCCTGATGTACTTGTCAGGTATTTAGGGTTATGTGGTGGCAGACGCTGGGCTTTGGTATGGGGAGAGTGTAAGAAGCTTGGAGGCTTGATGAGGACCCTTCTCATGTTGATGATAGCAGGGTTTCAGCAGTGTTAAAACTGATATACATGCAGAAGACGTCAGTCAGCTGGTTCAGAATAGATAGTAGTAGGCGTTATGACTAGCCACAGAGCACTGTGCAAAGAGATAAGGAGAGCTGCCAAAAGCAGAGTCTGAAGGCAGTGGACCAGGTTTGCCATTTGGCGAGGGTTAAAGAGGTGCTACAGAGAACGCACACAATCCTAGTTGGATGCTGGAACTGGTTTAGGTGAACAGTACTGAGGGAATGTAGACACTTGCTGGATAGAGCATTGCTCAGTAGATTACGAAGTCTTGCAGAAGAAATGCACCACACTGTGCTTGCTGGATGAATTGCACAGTGTAGAATGAATACTGAAACTTGCTGTATGAAGTGCACAGCATAGAATATATGATGCTGCTTTCATACTGAAGTGCACTGTATGGACTGGATGCTGATATTTGCAGACAGAAAAATGCAGGGAAAAAACTAATGCTGGTCTTTGCAGACTGAGGCACATGAACAGATCTAGGCTCACCAGGAATAGCGAGCAGCAGCCAGTTGCAGGTCACAGGAATGAAGTTCTGGCACTGTTCTGTTAACCAGGACAACCTTAAATTGGAGGTCCTCGGCCCTGATAGGCTCCTCAGGTCAGCTAATCCCAGAGTAGCTCCTGACTGGTGAGCAGAGTCATGCTGATAAGAATGAAGATGGTGGCATCCATGCACCACTAATGTAAGAGATGATCCAGCAGATATGCCAACCAACTGGCCGATTGGCATGCACCAGATACAGGGATGTTTACTGCGGCCCGTGGGGTTACCCAAGGCCAGAAAGCAGCAGTTCAGCTAACGGGGCTTGAAAGTAGTTGATGATGCTAACTTGGTATATAGAAATGCAGTCTGTAAGGTTAGAGAAATAGAGTGTCAGAAACCTTCTAAGCAAACAATAAAAGATTGTAGAATTTTTTTAGTAGAAATAGGAGCTAGCCCCTCCAACTGCTAGTCTTAGATGGCATGGTTGTTGAGGTGGTAGAGACTTTTATATTTTTAGGAATAATCATTTTGAATGATTTTTCATGGACTCTACATACTCTTTTCTGAGGAAAACGCAGGCACTGGGTATGAGCAGGGAAAATGAAGCTCATTTTTATGGCTGCGCGGTATGAGTGTCCTGACTTACCACACTGTTGCTTGGTATGGGAATTGCACAGCTACCGAGAGGAGCGCTTTGGAAAGGGTGGGTAATACAGTGGAGAGTGTGAGTGACCTACAGTTGGCAAGTATTCAAGAGATCTACTAAGAGAGAATTATAAAGAAAATGTGGGGGATAATGATGCATCCCATCTAAGCTATGGCTTATTTACTTTGTTGCACCTGAAAAGACTGTATACAGATGTGTCCGCATACATCTTTGCTGCAGTTGCACCAAACAGCCCCTCTCGGCACGCCAGGTCACGTGAGAATCTTCTAGTATTTGGCTTCTTTTTCGCCCCCCAAAAAAAAATAAGATTTTACTTACCGATAAATCTATTTCTCATAGTCCGTAGTGGATGCTGGGGACTCCGTCAGGACCAGGGGGATAGCGGCTCCGCAGGAGACAGGGCACAAAAGCAAGCTTTTAGGATCACATGGTGTGTACTGGCTCCTCCCCCTATGACCCTCCTCCAAGCCTCAGTTAGGTACTGTGCCCGGACGAGCGTACACAATAAGGAAGGATCTTGAATCCCGGGTAAGACTCATACCAGCCACACCAATCACACCGTACAACTTGTGATTTGAACCCAGTTAACAGTATGATAACAATGAAGTAGCCTCTAAAAAAGATGGCTCACAACAATAATAACCCGATTTTTTTGTAACAATAACTATGTACAAGTAATGCAGACAATCCGCACTTGGGATGGGCGCCCAGCATCCACTACGGACTATGAGAAATAGATTTATCGGTAAGTAAAATCTTATTTTCTCTAACGTCCTAGTGGATGCTGGGGACTCCGTCAGGACCATGGGGATTATACCAAAGCTCCCAAACGGGCGGGAGAGTGCGGATGACTCTGCAGCACCGAATGAGAGAACTCCAGGTCCTCCTCAGCCAGGGTATCAAATTTGTAGAATTTAGCAAACGTGTTTGCCCCTGACCAAGTAGCTGCTCGGCAAAGTTGTAAAGCCGAGACCCCTCGGGCAGCCGCCCAAGATGAGCCCACCTTCCTTGTGGAATGGGCATTTACAGATTTTGGCTGTGGCAGGCCTGCCACAGAATGTGCAAGCTGAATTGTACTACAAATCCAACGAGCAATAGTCTGCTTAGAAGCAGGAGCACCCAGCTTTTTGGGTGCCTACAATATAAACAGCAAGTCAGACTTTCTGACTCCAGCCGTCCTGGAATTATATATATATATATATATATATATATATATATATTTTCAGGGCCCTGACAACGTCTAGCAACTTGGAGTCCTCCAAGTCCCTAGTAGCCGCAGGCACCACAATAGGTTGTTTCAGGTGAAACGCTGACACCACCTTAGGAAGAAACTGGGGACGAGTCCGCAGTTCTGCCCTGACCGAATGGAAAATCAAATATGGGCTTTTGTAAGACAAAACCGCCAATTTTGACAATCGCCTGGCCGAGGCCAGTGCCAACAGCATGGTCACTTTCCATGTGAGATATTTCAAATCCACAGATTTGAGTGGTTCAAACCAATATGATTTGAGGAATCCCAACACTACGTTGAGATCCCACGGTGCCACTGGAGGCACACAAGGGCTGTATATGCAATACTCCCTTGTCTGGACTTCAGGAACTGAAGCCAATTCTTTCTGGAAGAAAATCTATAGGGCCGAAACTTGAACCTTAATGGACCCCAATTTGAGGCTCATAGACACTCCTGTTTGCAGAAGTGCAGAATCGACCTAGTTGAAATTTTTTCGTGGGGCCCTCCTGGCCTCACCCACGCAACATATTTTTACCACATGTGGTGATAACGTTGTGCGGTCACCTCCTTCCTGGCTATTGACCAGGGTAGGTATGACCTCTTCCGGAATGCCTTTTCCCTTAGGATCCGGCGTTCAACCGCCATGCCGTCAAACGCAGTCGCGGTAAGTCTTGGAACAGACAAGGTCCCTGCTGGAGCAGGTCCTTTCTTAAAGGCCGATGCCACGGTTCCTCTTGGCAAATCCCTTCTTAGCTCCCGAGGCCATTAGTCCTCTGTGAGCATCTCTTGAAGTTCCGGTTACCAAGTCCCTCTTGGCCAATCCGGAGCCACGAGTATAGTTCTTACTCCTCTATGTCTTATAATTCTCAATACCTTGGTTATGAGAAGCAGAGAAGGAACACATACACCGACTGTTACACCCACGGTGTTACCAGGACGTCCACAGCTATCGCTTGAAGGTCTCGTGACCTGGCGCAATACCTGTCCCATTTTTTTGTTCGGGCGGGACGCCATCATGTCCACCTTTGGTCTTTCCCAACGGTTCACAATCATGCGGAAAACTTCCCGATGAAGTTCCCACTCTCCCGGGTGGAGGTCGTGCCTGCTGAGGAAGTCTGCTTCCCAGTCGTCCACTCCCGGAATGAACACTGCTGACAGTGCTATCACATGATTTTCCGCCTAGCGAAAAATCCTTGCAGTTTTGCCACTGCCCTCCTGCTTCTTGTGCCGCCCTTTCTGTTTACGTGGGCGACTGCCGTGATGTTATCCCACTGGATCAATACCGGCTGACCTTGAAGCAGAGGTCTTGCTAAGCTTAGAGCATTATAAATTTGCTCTTAGCTCCAGTATATTTATGTGGAGAGAATTCTCCAGACTTGATCACACTCCTTGTGTGACTGCTCCCCAGCCTCTCAGGGTGGCCTCCGTGGTCACGAGCATCCAATCCTGAATGCCGAATCTGCGGCCCTCTAGAGATGAGCACTCTGTAATCACCACAGGAGAGACACCCTTGTCCTTGGATATAGGGTTATCCGCTGATGCATCTGAAGATGCGATCCGGACCATTTGTCCAGCAGATCCCACTGAAGAGTTCTTGCGTGAAATCTGCCGAATGGAAGCGCTTCGTAATAAGCCACCATTTTTACCAGGACTCTTGTGCAATGATGCACTGACACTTTTCCTGGTTTTAGGAGGATCCCGATTAGCTCGGATAACTCCCTGCTTTCTCCTCTGGGAGAAACACCTTTTCCTGGACTGTGTCCAGAATCATCCCTAGGACCAGCAGACGTGTCGTCGGAACAACTGCGGTTTTGGAATATTTAGAATCCACCCGTGCTGTCGTAGAACTACTTGAGATAGTGCTACTCCGACCTCCAACTGTTCTCTGGACCTTGTTCTTATCAGGAGGTCGTCCATTTTCTTTGAAGACGAATCCTCCTTTCGGTCATTACCTTGGTAAGGACCCGGGGTGCCTTGGACAATCCAACGGCATCGTCTTGAAACGGATAGTGACAGTTCTGTACCACGAACCTGAGGTACCCTTGGTGAGAAAAGGCAAATTTTGGGACATGGAGGTAAGCATCCCTGATGTCCCGGGACACCATATAGTCCCCTTGTTCTTTGCTATCACTGCTCTGAGTGACTCCATCTGGATTTGAACCCTTGTAAGTGTTCAAATTTTTCAGATTTAGAATAGGTCTCACCTAGCCTTCAGTACCACCATATAGTGTGGAGTAATACCCCTTTCCTTGTTGTCGGAGGGGTAAATTTATTATCACCTGCTGGGAATACAGCTTGTGAATTGTTTTCAATACTGCCTCCCTGTCGGAGGGAGACATTGGTACAGCAGACTACAGGAACCTGCGAGGGGGAAACCTCTCGACATTCAATCTGTACCCCTTGGATACTACTTGTAGGATCCAGGGGTCCTGTACGGTCCCAGCGTCATGCTGAGAACTTGGTAGAAGCGGTGGAACGCTTCTGTTCCTGGGAATGGGCTGCTGCTGCAGTCTTCTTCCCTTTCCTCTATCCCTGGGCAGATATGACTCTTATAGGGACGCAAGGACTGAGGCTGAAAAGACGGTGTCTTTTTCTGCAGAGATGTGACTTAGGGTAAAAAACGGTGGATTTTCCAGCAGTTGCCCTGGCCACCAGGTCCCATGGACCGACCCCAAATAACTCCTCCCCTTTATACGGCAATACATCTTTGTGCCGTTTGGAATCTGCATCACCTGACCACTGTGCTGTCCATAAACATATTCTTGCAGATATGGACATCGCATTTACTCTTGATGCCAGAGTGCAAATATCCCTCTGCGCATCTCGCATATATAGAAATGCATCCTTTAAATGCTCTATAGTCAATAAAATACTGTCCCTGTCAAAGGTATCAATATTTTTAGTCAGGGAATCCGACCAAGCCACCTCAGCTCTGCACATCCAGGCTGAGGCGATCGCTGGTCGCAGTATAACACCAGCATGTGTGTGTATACTTTTTAGGATATTTTTCAGCCTCCTATCAGCTGGCTCCTTAAGTACGGCCCTATCCGTAGATGGTACCGCCACTTGTTCTGATAAGCGTGTGAGCGCCTTATCCACCCTGAGGGGTGTTTCCCACCGCGCCTTAACTTCTGGCGGAAAGGGTATACCGCCAATAATTTTCTATCGGGGGAAACCCACGCATCATCACACACTTCATTTAATTTATCTGATTCAGGAAAAACTACAGGTAGTTTTTTCACCTCACACATAATACCCTTTTTGTGGTACTTGGAGTATCAGAAATATGTAACACCTCCTTCATTGCCCTTAACGTGTGGCCCTAAAAGAAAATACGTTTGTTTCTTCACCGTCGACACTGAAATCAGTGTCCGGTCTGGGTCTGTGTCGACCGACTGAGGTAAATGGGCCTTTTACAGCCCCTGACGGTGTTTGAGACGCTGGACAGATACTAATTTGTTCGCCGGCCCTCTCATGTCGTCAACCGGCTTGCAGCGTGTTGACATTGTCACGTAATTTCCATAAATAAGCCATCCATTCCGGTGTCGACTCCTAGAGAGTGACATCACCATTACAGGCAATTTGCTCCGCCTCCTCACCAATATTTTCCTCATACATGTCGACACACACGTACCGGACATACAGCACACACATAGGGAATGCTCTGATAGAGGACAGGACCCACTAGCCCTTTGGGGAGACAGAGGGAGAGTTTGCCAGCACACACCAAAACGCTATAATTATCCAGGGACAACCTTTATATAAGTGTTCCTCCCTTATAGCATTTTAATATATATACATATCGCCAAATCAGTGCCCCCCCTCTCTGTTTTAACCCTGTTTCTGTAGTGCAGTGCAGGGGAGAGCATGGGAGCCTTCCCACAGCCTTTCTGTGAGGGAAAATGGCGCTGTGTGCTGAGGAGAATAGGCCCCGCCCCCTTTTCGGCGGGGCTTCTTCTCCGGAGTTTTAGATATCTGGCAGGGGTTAAATACATCCATATAGCCTCAAGGGCTATATGTGATGTATTTTTCGCCATACAGGTATTATACATTGCTGCCCAGGGCGCCCCCCCCCAGCGCCCTGCACCCTCCGTGACCGCTGTGTGAAGTGTGCTGACAACAATGGCGCACAGCTGCAGTGCTGTGCGCTACCTGATGAAGACTGAGAGTCTTCTGCCGCCTGGTTCCGGACCTCTTCATCTTCAGCGTCTGCAAGGGGGGTCGGCGGCGCGGCTCGGGACGAACCCCAGGGCGAGCCCTGTGTTCCGACTCCCTCTGGAGCTATGTCCAGTAGCCTAAGAATCCAATCCATCCTGCACGCAGGTGAGTTGAAAATCTCTCCCCTAAGTCCCTCGATGCAGTGAGCCTGTTGCCAGCAGGACTCACTGAAAATAAAGAACTAAAAACTTTTTCTAAGTAACTCTTTAAGAGAGCCACCTAGATGGCACCCTTCTCGGCCGGGCACAAAAACCTAACTGAGGCTTGGAGGAGGGTCATAGGGGGAGGAGCCAGTACACACCATGTGATCCTAAAAGCTTGCTTTTGTGCCCTGTCTCCTGCGGAGCCGCTATCCCCCTGGTCCTGACGGAGTCCCAGCATCCACTAGGACGTTAGAGAAATCTTAGTTGCAACGCAACTAGGATGCACCAAGAGACTTTGCTAATTAATTTGATATGAACTTGTATATCTGTGTGTAACGGAGTCTCTGAATCTGTATATGAAGTGCTACAATGTAGCAGCCGCAGCTTTTTCTATGCCAAGTTTTGTTCTGCTCCATATACAGACTCAGTCACACACAATCTACTGTACAAATGTCATTTCAAATTAACCAGCAAAGTCTCCTTGTGCGTCCTATTAAGTCACGTAAATGTGTTTCTCTGACAGATCATGTAGTGTGAATTTGTTATGACAATCAAGTTACTTGACTGAAGTTGAGTATGGAGCATCCTAGCACAACACTAAGGGGGAGATGTACTAAACAGTGATAAAAGTTGAGAAGTGAGCCAGTGGAGAAGTTGCCCATGGCAACCAATCAGTATTGACATATCATTTATAATTTGCATACTATAAAAGATTACAGAGCAGCTGATTGGTTGCCATGGGCAACTCCTCCACTGGCTCACTTCTCCACTCTTATCACTGCTTAGTACATGTCCCCCTAAGTCAGTGTGAAAAAATGCATGTGAACAGCATTATGCTAAATAGAATATAAATAGTATGCCAAATAGAAAAACCATATTTTACTTGCAATATAATTTAAACCCCCCTCATCGCAACACATTTTAACTAAATTTATGTCCAACTCAGAGTCCCTATATCTCTGGCTCAACTTCAAGTGTGGGGCCACACCGCTGCCAAATGTCTGATGAAAGGAACCAAAACTGGCAAACAATCATCTCCAGCACACGACTAACCATCTCTGCTGCAGGGGTCAACGGATCTCATTTAATATTACACACTGTACCCACCTGTCACAGTAACTGTGACGGTAACTCACGCTTTTTATGTACACTGGTTCTTGTATTTAACTGTTCCCTAAAAGGAAACAATGAAAAACATTTTAGAGCCTCCCTGTACTCTAGAACTCTACAAGTGCAATAAACTAGTCATTGGAAATAATAAAAAGGAAACATTTTTAAATGTGTAACACATTCCAGTACTATAAACAAATCAAAAATAAAAGCTGAATACAGACATGATTAGACTAAAGCTAGGTACACACTATACAATTATTGGGCCGATTTGGCAATAATTGGAAGAATGGCCAAAGTTATTGTATAGTGTGTACGAACGATCGAGTTGGCATTTCGCCAATAATTTGATAAAATCTGCCCACACAAACGATCAATGTTCCTGTCTATCGTCCCAAACCAAAAATATCTGCCACAATCTCCCGATATCTAGCAGTGTGTGTGCGTTCCCAATAATCTGCCCATATTTCCTATGTTTTCCTCTCACTACATCATCCTACTTGTGGCGGACATATGCAAATGTGGTGTGATGTGGAAGAAAACTGGTAACTTAAAAAAATAAAAAAATCTTTTTTAGTGTGTAGCTCATATATTGGTGCCTTCAATTTCACAAAAAAACTGTCTGATTGTCGGGCCGATCAAAAAAAATAAAAAATCTGACCGTGTACCTAGCTTAATTCCTAAACCAAATAGGTATGCAACCTGTGACTTCCAGCCATCAAGGCATGTTGGGGCTTGTGTGTAATGGAATTGCGCCTGTTTTGAGATACATCTAGTGGAGAAGAGGCCCAGTGGAGAAGCTGTCCATAGCAACCAATTAGCTGCTACCTATGACTTTATAGAATTTATTGATAAATGCTACCTCAAAGCAGATTGGTTGCCATGGACAACTTCTATATTTCTCACTGCTTGATATATCAATCCCCTAGTATGGTACTGATAATGATGGCAGCTAGGGATCCAATTGCACATGTAGTCTGGCCAGAGAGATGTGAATAACTCTATATCAGGGTGAATACACATACAGTCAGGTCCATAAATATTGGGACATCGACACAATTCTCATATTTTGGGCTCTATACGCCACCACAATGGATTTGAAATGAAGCAAACAAGATGTGCTTTAACTGCAGACTTTCCACTTTAATTTGAGGGTATTTACATCCAAATCAGGTGAACGGTGTAGGAATTACCACTTTTTAAGGGACCAAAGGTAATGGACAACTGACTCAAAACCTATTTCATGGACCGGAGTGGGCTATTCCCTCATTATTTCATCATCAATTAAGCAGGTAAAAGGTCTGGAATAGATTCCAGGTGTGACATTAGCAATGGAATCTGTTGCTGTCGACTCTCAATATGAGATCCAAAGAGCTGCCACTATCAGTGAAGCAAGCCATCATTAGGCTGAAAAATCAAAACAAACCATCAGTTAGATAGCAAAAACATTAGGTGTAGCCAAATCAACCGTTTGGAACATTCTTAAAAAGAAAGAACGCACCGGAGAGCTCAGCAACACCAAAAGAACCGGAAAACAATTGTGGTGGATGACAGAAGAATTATTTCCCTGGTGAAGAAAAACCCCTTCACAACAGTTGCCCAGATCAGAACACTCTACAGGAGGTAGATGTTTATGTGTCAAAGTCAACAATCAAGAGAAGACTTCACAAGAGTGAATATAGTGGGTTCACCACAAGATGTAAACCATTGGTGAGCCAAAAAAATCGGGAAGTCCAGATTAGAGAGTTTGACAAACAACACCTAAAAAAGCCTTTACAGTTCTGGAACAACGTCCTATGGACAGATGAGACAAAGATCAACTTGTACCAGAGTGATGGGAAGAGTATGGAGAAGGAAAGGAACTGCTTATGATCCAAAACATACCACCTCATCGGTGAAGCATGGTGATGGTAGTGTCATGGCGTGGGCATGTATGGCTGCCAATGGAACTGGTTCCCTTGTAGTTATTGATAATGTGACTGATGACAAAAGCAGCAGATGAATTCTGAAGTATTTCGGGCAATATTATCTGCTCATATTCAGTCAAATTCTTCAGAACTCATTGGATGGCGCTTCACAGTGCAGATGGACAATGGCCCGAAGCATACTGCAAAAGCAACCAGAGTTTTTAAAGGCAAATAAGCGGAATGTTATGCAATGGCCAAATCAATCACCTGACCTGAATCCGATTCAGCATGCATTTCACTTGATGAAGACAAAACTGAAAGGAAAATGCCCCAAGAACAAGCAGGAACTGAAGACATTTGCAGTAGAGGCCTGGCAGAGGAACACCAGGGATGAAACCCAGAGTCGGGTGATGTCTATGCATTCCAGACTTCAGGCTGTAATTGGCTGCAAAGGATTTGCAACAAAGTATTAAAAAGTGAAAGTTTGATTTAGGATTGTTTAGTTTGTCCCATTACTTTCGGTCCCTTAAAAAGTGGTAGGCACATATAGAAATTGTAAATCCTACACCGTTCAGCTGATTTGGATGTAAATGCCCTCAAATTAAAGCGGCAAGTCTGCAGTTAAAGCACATCTTGTTTGTTTCATTTCAAATCCATTGTGGTGGCATATAGAGCCCAAAATATGAGAATTGTGTCGATGTCCCAATATTTATGGACCTGACTGTATTTAGGGCTTTATTCAGAGTTGTACACTAATGCTGCAGCAATTGCGATTTCATACTCCGTTAAAGTGCAACAATATGCAAATATTGGTTTAAGTATTCCCCGGGTATATAATTGTAAGATGGAATGTGCAACCAACTTGTGTTCAACTATGCATGGGCCCATAGCGCACAAGGTTTAAACCACACAAAGTCACAGGCACAGATACTGAATGCAACAGTAAAATTAGGTGAATCCTCTCTTGGTGGGTCATTTTTCGGGGGGGGGGGGGGGGGGGGGGGGCGGGACAGCTTAAAAAAATATATACTTTATGTCTTAACAAGGAAAACGGAATCCTGCTTACTGCATTAATACTATGAAGCCCTGCTATTAGAAATCTTGATCAACCATGTCTTAATGCTTTCTAACATCAACAATACAAAAGTTAGGCTTTGATATCTTCCAATAAAACCAGAGTTTTTACTGATTATTATTCCCATTACATCTGAATATATGTAGACAGACCAAACATATTAAAACATACAAAGTACACTCAGAGATAGATGAAATTGAAAAGAAGAATGTTAGTTGTGTTTTTTATACTGTCCTATCCGATTGTTAGGGAGGAAGTTTGTGGAGTCTTAGATGATGCTAGGCAGATTTTGTACCTCTCTGATCTGGTTCACCCTCCCTATTTCTCTGTTGTAAAGAAGAAATATACTAAGGTATATTCGGGTGCTTGATGTATGAGGCACTCTTGCTAAGCTGCAGCCAAAGATAGGGGAAGTCACTCCCACAATAATACAAAATATAACAAAAGGAAGGCTGCGCTCTAATATTATAAAACAATTGTTACTAATAGCAATTGCATACAGTTAAAAATGACATTTTAATTAAAAAATTACAGAAACGTGTACAGACAACATATAACATGAACGTATATTATTAAAACGGTATATATTATCCTGGGTATTGGGTCAGGAAATATAGCAAGGTTTCATTGGAGGAGTCCATTCCAAGAATTAGCCCTTGTGTGTGTTAAAATCCAATGCAGCAAGAGTCTCTTTAGTATGGAGAGAGTACGGTCAGTAATGCAGTTAGTAATTCACAGTTCGAGGCGAAGGCAGATTGAAAACGTCCTGTTGTAAATGGGAAGAGACTCAGAGAGGCTATCGACTTATTTCAAGCACCGTATTGCATGAGGAACCCATTTACAACAGGACGGTTTCAATCTGCTTTCTCTTCTAATGGTGAATTACCAACTGCATTACTGACCGTACTCTCTCCATACTAAAGAGACTCTTGCTGCATTGGACTTTAGCACAGTCAAGGGCTAATTCTTGGAACGGACTCCTCCAATGAAACCTTGCTATATTTCATAACCCAATACCCAGGGTAATATATACCGTTTTAATAATATACATGAATTCATGTTATATGTTGTCTGTACACATTTCTGTGCTTTTATTAAAATGTCATTTTTAACTGTATGCAATCGCTATTAGCAACCATTGTTTTACAATATCAGAGCGCAGCCTTCCTTTTGTTTTATTTTCTATTTCTCTGTTGTGTCTGTGAATTTACTGCATTGGTTCAGCTCCCTCAAATGATGACAACAAGCAACAAGAATGTGGAATACTACCAGGAGGTTCCCTTATAATAGGCTTTTTCTTTAAGAAGTCACAGCACTGTACCTGTAGTCACAGCATAATAAAAAGTGGTTAGAACCAGAAATCTGCCTGGTGTACAAGGGATACAGAAAAACCACACTCAGTATACAAAAAATTAGCTGCACATGTGGCTACTTTGTAATTTTGCCATGTCACTTGATGTCTGAATAGTGTCCCAGTTTCAGATAAAGCAGTCCTTTATAATGTAGAGAGGGTCACAGCCTGCCCGCATTTTCTATGGCCTAGCGGAGGCACATAGATGCCAGTGCAGTAAAGGGGGAGGGGGAGCAAATAAAAAACCAAAATGTCAACTTACCAGATGAAACCCAACTTTTTATACATGAAAAACAATCCAAACACTAAACACAATCATTGGAGCAACACACTGTCATTGTCTGACTGGATCTTTTACAGGAATGGACAACAACTTTTTCCTGCAGGAATCAATGGATCACCCAAACCTATAATAATACTTTTGTTGATATTTTAACTCTAATTATATTATACAAAATAAGCAAACAGTTTACAAATGTAAAATG
Organism: Pseudophryne corroboree; assembly: GCF_028390025.1. Taxonomy (NCBI): domain Eukaryota; kingdom Metazoa; phylum Chordata; class Amphibia; order Anura; family Myobatrachidae; genus Pseudophryne; species Pseudophryne corroboree. The sequence goes on from NC_086448.1 coordinate 628,799,556, forward strand.
ATTGGCATAGTTTTACAAAACACACGTATACATTACTTTAAAATTCACAGTAAATGTAAAGTAGCACATAACACTACAAACAAAGAAAATTGGTTTGCTCTGCTTTCTATCATTACGTTAACATTCGGTATATAAAATTCCAAAACGGGCATCCACATGTAAAGAGATATTTCAGTTATGCAGCCTAACTAGTATTAAACACAGTGACACTTATGTAACCATAGAAGAACTTACTAGGTTCATCTTTCTATTGTATTGATCAAATTGACATCACTTAAACAAAAGCAAAGCTTTAAATGGGGTGAAATTTTGGGGATCTGGTCTACAGGTCGACACTATCTAGGTTGACTACTATTGATAGACAGTAACTAGGTCGACAGGGTTTCTAGGTCGACATGTCAAAAGGTCGACATGAGTTTTTCACAATTTTTTTCTTTTTTTTTTAACCTTTTCATACTTAACGATCCACGTGGACTGCAATTGGGAACGGTAACCTGTGCCGAGCGCAGTGAGGTGCCTTACCCGAAGCATGGCAAGTGAAACAAGCCATGCAAGGGGACACGGTGCACTAATTGGGGTTCCCCGTCACACTACGAAGAAAACTACACAAAAAAAAAACCATCAAAAAAACTCATGTCGACTTTTTGACCTGTCGATTTAGAACATGTCGACCTAGAGACCCTGTCGACCTAGTTACTGTCGACCAATAGTGGTCGACCTAGTTACTATCTACCTTCCATACCACACCAGGAATTCTGACCTATTTCATATAGGCAAATTTGGATACACACCTTTTGTTCATTATGTGGCAAGCACATTAAACATATTATGTACACCAAGAACTATCCACACATTCAGATCTGGTGATTTGGCCAGTTACTGGCCACACTCAATTGCTCAGACCAACGTTCCTGATTGCCCTGTGCAGCCACAGTACTAACTTCACCTATCAACCAGAATCCAATACACAGCAGTGCAGATTATCAGCCACTGCGCTGAGCAAAGCACTTTGAAGTACTCAGTAGATGATCCCACACGTTTCACCAAACCAGATTTGGTCAAAACGTACCTAGTTGGCTAATCAGATGTGATAATGCAGCCTTATGGGTCCTACACACTTAGCGATTACACTGATAGATATGAACGATCTCATTCATTAATGAACGAGATATCGTTGATATCTTGCAGTGTGTATGCACCAACGATGAACCATGCACGGCCACGCTCTCGTTCATCATTGGTGCCGGGTCGTTTATACATGCATGCCAATATGGAGAATTTCGTCCATATTAGCATGCAGGGCTTTGGGGCCGGGTGGAGTGAAAAAAACTTTACTCCCCACGTCAACCCCCACCCCCAGTCAGGTCGGCCGTATCGTCCGTCGAGCACCTCAGCGGCAAATCCGCCAGTGTGTAGGGCCCATTAGGCAGCGTTAGCGAATGATGAAAGGAAGAAGCCTGTATTTTGTGCTATACTATTTATGATGCTGCCATTGATGTGAAACAATGTGACAGAGAATGGACACAATCTTTGTAACAACAAATGCACAACAGTGAACTGACCAGAGGAAAGGGAACAAAGGGAGAAAAGTCAGATGCAACCTGTCAGCCGTTAATGAAGATGCTGGTAGTAATACAACAACTTGCCTTGCTACCTGTAAAATTACTTAATACTTTTATAATTAAGGATGCATACATTTGAGGGCTCTTTAAATATAATTTTGTCACCTGGATTTTACAGCCTCTGGGAATGTTTATTCCACCCATGGTTTAGTACAGCAAAGACAGCTTTTACATTAAGGATATGGATCCTGTGCTGACAATCCTGAATCTTACAAAGCTCGGTCATAAAGACATTTTCAGCATGAAGCTACAAAATCATGAGTGTGACAAGGGACCAGCGTATTGCACAGCAATTTATCTTAATTGTGAGAAAAAAGTGATGATCTAAATTTAAAAATGTTAAATAACTGAACTGCGAGGTCACCAGAATGATACCATTTAATACCTGCATCAAATCAGCTATTTACAAAAAATATGCATATGTTGAATACCAATAAGTAAACTAGATCATTGGTGTTTAAAGTAAATTAAGGGGACTGACCTACAGTACTTGGGTAAAGAAATTATGGAACTGTGTACTACTATAATTATCTATGATTCCGTGTACAAGGCAATTAAAATAAAAGAATATGCCAATACACTGTCATAATAATGCTTCATTTTTCCTGACAAACAATGCTACCTGAATTTTGGAAAAGGAATACTCAACCTGTACTACTTATTTGGCAATGGGTATTTTTGAAAATTTAATAATTTAAAAAAAGTTATTACATGAAAACACTATACATCAAATATACGACAGTTGATCTAGTGACTGAGGAACAGAACGGAAGCGTCTAGATTCCCTTTGTGGAGAGACACTGGGTCAACGTCACCAACTATTTGGAATATAAACCAGTGGCAAGCAGAGCGAGACACCGGGCTCGAAGCGTGGCGAACGAAGAAAGCACGCAAGGGTAGAATGCAGCAATAAATATTAATTGCTCCAATAGGTAATTACTCCATAATAATTGTTCATATAAGTGCCCCAGCACTTACTGGGTGTTAAAAGGTTAATCCCAGGTTTTAAAGACCCCACAGTCAAATCCGTAACTGCTAGCTAAAACCAAGCAAACAAGGCTTGATATTTATTCACAGTTCAATTTTAAAAGCAAAAACCGGTAGCCCCCGATCACACCAGCAGATAATATAGAAAAACATGTCTGTATGTTACATTTAAGCGTTCTACCTAATGTGGAATACTTCCTGTATGCAAAGTTATTTTTACCAGTTTATAAATGGATATTATTAAAATGTGAGGTTTCATGTTTGGATTAGTAGGAAATGGGTTTTGTCATCCTTTACATATTTTACCTACAGTTGGTTTATTCCACATATTTTTCTTTGTAATTTTAGTAGCATTCCACTTAAACAATCCCTATAGCTGCTTGATTCATTTATTAGAGTGAATACTGGGAAAACTTCCAAAGCAATATATGCAATTCCTTACATTCCAATGCGTAAACTAGTGTGTGTGATATTAAGGTCTGAAAAGAAAAAAGAGAAAATAAGGGTAGAAAGAAAAAAAAAAAACAGAGAAGCAGTGTCTGGACTTTTATAAACAGAACGAAAAAATTAAATCAGAAGTCAACAGGTAGACAAAGTAATTATCTATTGCACATACACGATATGGATAATAGAGAGAAAATGTGGTTCAAGTATACTCTACGAAACATACAGGGGGAGACTTGCATTAGAGCTAATGAAGCCTTGTGCTTAACTCTCCCACAGAGATGCAACACTATGAGGTCAGTCCAATTAGGAGCGCGTTTCAGAAAGTGAGGTTGTTCCCTGAAACTTGCATACCTTGCAAGAACCTAGAAGTGCGAGATCGGACTAGAAATGACAATTCACAGCAGTCACGGTGAGGTTGTGTGACTTTACTACGACATATAACATGGCAGAAATGCATTAAAAAAATTAAAAAAAAAGATGGACCCCCAGAGAGGCAACTAAGACAGCAAGACAGTATAGAAGGCTGATAGTGGTCAGAAGGAAAGCCGAAAAAGAACAAACCAACCACGTGCTGTGACATCAATATCAGCTCATTGTTTATTGCTGTATTATATTAGCTTGCCATTTATTTCTGCAGATAGAAAGAATTCACAGTATTTGATGTGTAGATGTGAATGAGAAAATCTTGCCATTATAAATCATTGGACTCGATTCAATTTAGCATGGATTGAATAGCGCCATAATTAGTTCCTGATGCTATTCAATTCAGTGCGCTTCTTGCGGACTAAACAGAGTTTTGCCGCAAGAACTGGCATTCTCCGTCTAAAGTGCACGATAAGAGGCTGTAATCAGAAATCAGCACTGTGGCAACACTTTTGTCGGATTTCTGTTTGCACCCCTGGAGGGGTGCGAAAAGAAATCCTCTCATCAGGTATCATAGCACGCTGAATTGAATAGTATCGGAAGCCAATTCAATGGCACTATTCAACCCGTACTGAATTGAATCAAGCCCATTGTGCATTGTGATTGCCATAATATAAATATCAGCCTATCTGTGTTTAAAAAAAATGGTGGTTTGATGTATATCTCTATACTGGTTGGTGTTTTATTGTTGTTATTTTTTTTTTTTTTACTATGTAAATTTCAAATAAAATTCTGATGGGCTGCACTTTCATAAGTACTGGAGGTTTGTAAAAGGTGTTTAATGGATCATTTTTGCAATGTTCTTATTGGACAAATTAAACTCCTCCAAGTGATAATACGAGAATGGTGAAACAGATTTTTCCTATGGTTTTACCAGCTCCAGGGGAGCGCGCACAAAAATACAAATTTCACCTGGAAAAATCAATGCAAATTTGGAATTGAATTGTAAATGTAATTTGCAGTACATCTCATAGGATCCAACCCAGACCTAACTGGATCTCTATGCCTTACTTTTTAACATACACTGCGGTGGAAATTCAATTGTTTCTCGTAACCAGTAGCTATTCCACTGTTTTGGACGCTCATCACTTATCACGCATTTCTGCTCGCAACCCCCTGAATTCGCTCATGGTGCTTTTCAATTCAGCACGACATGACACTCATCGGGAGGATTTCTTCTCGCACCCCCTGGAGGGGTGCAAGCAGAAATATGACTAAAGTGCTGGCACAATGCAGATTTCCCACCCTTCACGCAGCGAAAATAGCACCACGCTGTGCAATTAAGTCTGCGAGAACCAGCCTTCCCGTACATGACAGCGCGCTGAATTGAATGGCACGTGAGCTAATTACCGGCGCTATTCAATCTGCACTGAATTGAATCAGGCCCATTGACATGCTCAGGCAATGCTATAAAAATGGTGCAATCACACATGATAAAAAAAACTTATTAAAATGACTTACACATTTTCAATTTGTACAAGACTATTTTAAAGGGAAGACCAACAATGTTTACTTGGTAATACAATAGATTTTGCAATGGGGGCCATATTATTATTTTTTTTTTTAGCCTTAAAATAAAATCTAGAAGAGCATACAAGTAAATCATACTGGAAACATATGCTCCCATTCCAAAGTGATACCCCACCCTCAAAATCGACTTTAACAAATACAATCCCCCCCTCCCCCACCACCTCTAGCAAACACACAGCGGTGGATGGTTCCACTGAAGGGGAAGCTGCACAGACTGAGAGGCACCTCTAGCTAACCAAATTCAGTTTTGAACACTACCAAGCTGACAAGTGGCAATGGTAAGCATGCCTAAGAACGGTCTTTCAGCAGCGTTTGTTGCCGACGCCATCCTCCCGGCTCCCTACTCCTTTCTTTTCTAGACTAACAAGCTACCAGGATTTCTTATTTCAGACTGGACTGAGTCCAGGTCAGGGTAGGAACAGTACTAAAAAAAACATTTTGAGTCTCCAGCTATAAACTATTGTGTTTGTAGTGCATTATGAACCCCACCTCTACAGTTACAATGTAGTAGTGTGAAGCACAGTGAATAAGATTAATACCTCACAGCATGACCAATTCCAACCTGCAAATTATCTGCGTTTTTTCCTGTATTCATGTATGTTTTAGGAAAAGCAAACTACAAATTCCACTTGAACAGTAGTTTATACAAATAAATATTTATGCAATGCAAACATTTAGGTACAGTAGTATAATTTCAGTTTCCCGAGCAGACTTTGAAGGCGCAACCTGGTCTGCTCCAACTGTACACTAAGCACCATCTCGTCACTGCTTGTGGCATCTCTATACCTCCTCCACAGGGTCAGCCCACAGCTGAGGAATCTGCAAAAAGCAATAAGCTGCTTAAATCAAGAAAGGAAGAGGACATCAAGGATAACATATCTTGTGCAGGAACCCTTTAAGTGTAGACATTTTTGAGCTGACATGTGCAGGGTGTCCTACGGAAAGATGGGCAGTATCCGAGTCCTGACACAGCTACTGGAAAATAAGAACTGGCAATTGGGGAGTCAGAAGAGGAAGCGCTGCTGCATAATATGAGAACTGAAAACTTGACAGAAGCCATTGTTGAGAGAAAAGATGAAGGGCAGGAAGGCCTGAACACAGGACTTTCTAGGAGCTATAGTTTCTGCTGGACTCACAAGCCACAGAGAAGGACCGCATAGACATTTATTCCATCATCCTCATTCCCTACAGATATGTAAGTCTGGCAACAGCAAGACTGATGCCTTGCCAAAAGCAAGAGTGAGAAACTATGCGACTACTGGAAAGAAAGTTACTCAGATACTCCAGGAACTGGCTACAGAGACAAGTTCTAGTATTGTGTTATTTACCTGCATATTATTTTACAATGCTAGACTGTAGTGTTTTAAACCTTTCATTAATAAACTCAAGCCATTTTGGTGAAATGTTTAAAAACAAAACAAAAAACACGATAAAACGGAAGCATTCTTTATTGAGTTAACTGCCTCAGCATGAAAGTATTTTCCCACATTGATGGTTTGGAGGCTGAAAGGCAGCACGGGTATTCCTTTCTGAGAGAAGAACTGCTAGTTACCTCCAGGATCACAATGGGGTCGATTCAATTCGGCAATTTATGAATAGCGCCGGGAATTAGCTCCCGACGCTATTCAATTCAGCTCCAGTTAAGTCGGCGATGGCCCGTTCTCGCCGACTAAACAGGTTAAATTGTCGGGAGAACGGGCATTCTCCGACTTAACTCCCCGGCGCGAGGCTGATTCCAGACAGAATCAGCCTTGCGCCGGCCGTGAGGCAGCACTTTTGTCGGGTTTCTTCTTTCATCCCCCGGGGATGAGAGAAGAATTCCCGACAACTGCGGGTAACTAGCAGCTGAATTGAATAGCATCGGGAGCTAATTCCCGGCGCTATTAATAAGTTGCTGAATTGAATCGACCCCAATGTAGGGGGGTATAATTCAGCACGTGTTGTTAAGCTCCTAGGATAAGTGCCCGTTGAAATTCAATTACCTGCATCGTGTCCAGCACTGAAGTTAAGAGCTGTAGTTTACCAAGAATAATGGCCCAGGGTTAGGACCTTTTTCAGCATCAGTTGTAGTTTTTGCAATCTTACCAGAAACTGCTACTGGAAAAAAAATCTCAGCTGGGGGCCGCCCATCACAGGGCAAGGCCACCCAGCATAACAAAAGCTGCCCACGATGCTATCACATCGCATTAAACTGCGATCGCATCAAACTACAGTCAACCCCTGCCTGCACAGCCCAGTTGCAAGGCAGGCACACCATCGCCTTGTTTTATCATCTGATTGTATACCCCCTTTAGTCTTGGTAAACTGCATATTAAAGTACGATGCTGTTAACACATGCAGTGACACTGCAACTACCTCCCAGTCAGTAGTTACCACGTATTTATCATCGCACCTCTAGAGGGTGCGAGCTGAAATCCACTAATTGCAGGTTTACAGTGCAGACAATTGAATAGCTCCAAGCACTCACCGCAGGAGCTCAGCAAACTCACTTTGAATTGAATTCCCCACAATATGCCTATTTGTGAGAGAATATAGCCAGAGATCTTGACAATGTTATGTAAAAAAAAAAAAAAAAAAAATAATTATATATTATATATATATATATATATATATATATATATATATATATATATATATATATATATATATATTAGATAAGTTTCTGGATCCATGTGTTTTCGCGATTGCAGACGCAAAAAAAAACAGCATTTATCGGGGATTTGTTTTCTCCCGTCTCCATTTAGATGAAGAAAACAATATCTGAGAGTGCCGGCTATCAGGAAAAATTAAATACTTATCGGAGGATCAATTAAATTACTGCGGCTAATTGAATGCCCCCCTTAAGGCCTGTTCTAATAATTATTATCTATACTACAGGACTACACTACAGCCAACAGTCAGAATTGACATTAAAAGTGGCTAATATTATAACACATCTCAGTTCTCTTTTATTAAAATAAACAGATGTCCGCAAGAAAGTTGCAAATATAAAGACTGTGGGGTATATGCAATTGCGGTCGAATTCCCAAAAATGTCGAAAAACGGGACATTTTCGACAAAAAAAAACGGACTTTCCAAATTCGACTTTTTGAAATTCGACATTTGTCAAATTCGACATTTCTGCAATGGTACAAATGCGGCAATTCGACAAAAGTATATTCAATTGAAGATTGTAAATTCGACAACAGTGCTTTTAGACAGTAAATGCGTCATTTTCAATCCGCCACACTTTGCTGGCGGAATCTAATAAAATTTTTAAAAAACATGTTTTTTTTGTGTTTTTTTTATTGGTAATAGCATATCTATTTATATTAGAAGGGATTAGGTACTTGTTTTGTCTATTTTGGAGGCACAAGTGTTTTTTTATATATTTTTAAAAATATTATTATTATTATTATTATTTTTTTTTTTTTTTTTTTTTTTAATGGAATGGTAAAAATCTGAAAAAAAAATGTGTGGGGTCCCCCCCTCCTAAGCATAACCAGCCTCGGGCTCTTTGAGCTGGTCCTGGTTGCCAAAATACGGGGGGGGGGGGGGGGGGGGGGGGAATGACAGGGGATCCCCCGTATTTTAACAACCAGCACCGGGCTCTGCGCCTGGTCCTGGTGCAAAAAATACGGGGGACAAAAAGAGTAGGGGTCCCCCGTATTTTTTTGACCAACACCGGGCTCCACTAGCTGGACAGATAATGCCACAGCCGGGGGTCACTTTTATACAGCGCCCTGCGGCCGTGGCATTAAATATCCAACTAGTCACCCCTGGCCGGGGTACCCTGGAGGAGTGGGGACCCCTTCAATCAAGGGGACCCCCCCAGCCACCCAAGGGCCAGGGGTGAAGCCCGAGGCTGTCCCCCCCATCCAAGGGCTGCGGATGGGGGGCTGATAGCCTTGAGTAAAATTTACGAATATTGGTATTTTTCCAGAAGAACTACAAATCCCAGCAAGCCTCCCCCGCAAGCCCACACACAGGGAAAGCTCTGATAGAGGACAGGACCCCACTAGCCCTTTGGGGAGACAGAGGGAGAGTTTGCCAGCACACACCAGAGCGCTATATATATACAGGGATAACCTTATATAAGTGTTTTTCCCTTATATAGCTGCTGTATTATTAATCTGCCAAATTTAGTGCCCCCCCTCTCTTGTTTTACCCTGTTTCTGTAGTGCAGGACTGCAGGGGAGAGTCAGGGAGCTTCCCTCCAACGGAGCTGTGAGGGAAAATGGCGCTTGTGTGCTGAGGAGATAGGCTCCGCCCCCTTCTCGGCGGCCTTTCTCCCGCTTTTTTAAGGAAAAACTGGCAGGGGTTAAATGCATCCATATAGCCCAGGAGCTATATGTGATGTATTTTTAGCCATCTAAGGTGTTTTTATTGCGTCTCAGGGCGCCCCCCCCCCAGCGCCCTGCACCCTCAGTGACCTTATTGAAGACAGGACGTCTTCTGCCGCCGATTTCCCGGATCTTTTCAGTCTTCTGGCTCTGTAAGGGGGCCGGCGGCGCGGCTCTGGGACCCATCCATGGCTGGGCCTGTGATCGTCCCTCTGGAGCTAATGTCCAGTAGCCTAAGAAGCCCAATCCACTCTGCACGCAGGTGAGTTCGCTTCTTCTCCCCTTAGTCCCTCGGTGCAGTGAGCCTGTTGCCAGCAGGTCTCACTGAAAATAAAAAACCTAAAACTAAACTTTTCACTAAGCAGCTCAGGAGAGCCACCTAGTGTGCACCGAACTCGTTCGGGCACAAAAATCTAACTGAGGCTTGGAGGAGGGTCATAGGGGGAGGAGCCAGTGCACACCAGGTAGTCCTAAAGCTTTTACTTTTGTGCCCAGTCTCCTGCGGAGCCGCTATTCCCCATGGTCCTTACGGAGTCCCCAGCATCCACTTAGGACGTTAGAGAAAAATGGTTTTATATTACAGAGCCTTTTTTATACAGTATTTCTATGAAACTTCAACATTGTTGAGATCGAAAACTTTACTTGAAGGAACATTGGGGTAGATGTATTACGCCTGGAGAAGTGATAAATTAGTGCACCAGTCAATCAGCTCCTGTAATTTTTCAAATCCGTAATGATTGGCTGGCGAGTTATTTCCTTCCACTTATTAAAGCTTTATCACTTCTCCAGGCTTAACACATCTGCCCCAGTGTTCCGACTGAAAGAAGAGGAAGGTGGGGTTTCAAATTTATCTAATTCTCACACCCATTTCATTTGACCTAAGGCTGTAAGTGGTTTGGTTAGTGGGTGAACCATTGTGGTCGATTCAATTCTCCGATAGTTGAACAGCACCGGGAATTAGCTCCCGTCGCTATTCAATTCAGCTCATGTAAAGTCGGCGAATGCCTGTTCTCTCGGACTTAACAGGTTGATTTGTTGGGAGAACGGGCATTCTTCGACTAAACTCCCAGGCGCGATGCGGATTCCCGACAGAATCAGCCTTGCGCCGGCCACGCGGCAGCACTTTTGTCAGATTTCCTTGCGCATCCCCCGAGGGTGAGAGAAGAATTCCTAACAATTGTCACTTGGCGCTGTATTGAATAGCAACGGGAGCTAATTCCCGGCGCTATTCAACTGTCGGAGAATTGAATCAACCCCAATTGAATCCTTGTTACAGTTGACAATGAATTGCTGATCATGTCACTCTCAAATATGAACTATGATTAATGAACTGTATACAGAACGTCTTCTTCCTTAAGGTTAACTCTATGGAATATAGAGACAACGGACACAAGTGGAATATAAGGGAAGTGCTGTTTAATTATTTGCATTGGCAGCTTTACTGGCGCACTGCGAGATACTATCATTTATATTATATTTTAATAGTACATGTCCATGAAAAACATTTATGTCATGTAATGTGTGCAGAAGAAGGTGTAATAGAAAAGTAGTGAATAAGATTATTAAGGAAATACTTGTAAGTTATGTCTGTCTCTGCATCATTTAAGAGTATGTCACAAGAGGGAAAACTATGTTTCATGTTGAGGAAAGCTCAATATTAGTATCTGATTACTGCAAGATATATTTACTTTTCAATGGATAGTAGGGCACAACCCTTCTTCTAGTACACACATACTTCAAACAGTCAAATTACTGTAATTGTTTAGTTGCAGAGTTCACATTATACTAAAATCACACACACATCTCCAAATTATAGGATTTCACCCATGAACAGACTTGCACTAATTGTAACTCACACTCCATGACTCAACAGACCCTCCTTCACAACTATAGTTACTGCAACTGCAAACATCTAGGCTAAGATGATAAAGTGCCAGGCTGGTCTGAAAAAAACAAATGCATAGTTAAAATAAGAATTTACTTACCGATAATTCTATTTCTCGTAGTCCGTAGTGGATGCTGGGGACTCCGTAAGGACCATGGGGAATAGCGGCTCCGCAGGAGACTGGGCACATCTAAAGAAAGCTTTAGGACTATCTGGTGTGCACTGGCTCCTCCCCCTATGAACCTCCTCCAAGCCTCAGTTAGGATACTGTGCCCGGACGAGCGTACACAATAAGGAAGGATTTTGAATCCCGGGTAAGACTCATACCAGCCACACCAATCACACTGTACAACCTGTGATCTGAACCCAGTTAACAGCATGATAACAGAGGAGCCTCTAGAAAAGATGGCTCACTACAGCAATAACCCGATTTTTTGGTAACAATAACTATGTACCAGTATTGCAGACAATCCGCACTTGGGATGGGCGCCCAGCATCCACTACGGACTACGAGAAATAGAATTATCGGTAAGTAAATTCTTATTTTCTCTAACATCCTAAGTGGATGCTGGGGACTCCGTAAGGACCATGGGGATTATACCAAAGCTCCCAAACGGGCGGGAGAGTGCGGATGACTCTGCAGCACCAAATGAGAGAACTCCAGGTCCTCCTCAGCCAGGATATCAATTTTGTAGAATTTTACAAACGTATTTGCTCCTGACCAAGTAGCTGCTCGGCAAAGTTGTAAAGCCGAGACCCCTCGGGCAGCCGCCCAAGATGAGCCCACCTTCCTTGTGGAGTGGGCACTTACAGATTTTTGGCTGTGGCAGGCCTGCCACAGAATGTGCAAGCTGAATTGTACTACAAATCCAACAAGCAATAGTCTGCTTAGAAGCAGGAGCACCCAGCTTGTTGGGTGCATACAGGATAAACAGCGAGTCAGATTTCCTGACTCCAGCCGTCCTGGAAACATATATTTTCAGGGTCCTGACAACGTCTAGCAACTTGGAGTCCTCTAAGTCCCTAGTAGCCGCAGGCACCACAAATAGGTTGGTTCAGGTGAAACGCTGAAACCACCTTAGGGAGAAACTGAGGACGAGTCCTCAATTCCGCCCTGTCCGAATGGAAAATCAGATAAGGGCTTTTCCAGGATAAAGCCGCCAATTCTGACACGCGCCTGGCCCAGGCCAGGGCCAACAGCATGACCACTTTCCATGTGAGATATTTTAACTCCACAGATTTAAGTGGTTCAAACCAATGTGACTTTTGGAACCCAAAACTACATTGAGATCCCAAAGTGCCACTGGAGGCACAAAAGGAGGCTGTATATGCAGTACCCCTTTTACAAACGTCTGAACTTCAGGGACTGAAGCTAGTTCTTTTTGGAAGAAAATTGACAGGGCCGAAATTTGAACCTTAATGGACCCCAATTTCAGGCCCATAGACACTCCTGTTTGCAGGAAATGTAGGAATCGACCCAGTTGAATTTCCTCCGTCGGGCCTTACTGGCCTCGCACCACGCAACATATTTTCGCCAATTGCGGTGATAATGTTTTTGCGGTTACATCCTTCCTGGCTTTGATCAGGATAGGGATGACTTCATCCGGAATGCCTTTTTTCCTTCAGGATCCGGCGTTCAACCGCCATGCCGTCAAACGCAGCCGCGGTAACTCTTGGAACAGACAGGGTCCTTGCTGGAGCAGGTCCCTTCTTAGAGGTAGAGGCCACGGATCCTCCGTGAGCATCTCTTGAAGTTCCGGTTACCAAGTCCTTCTTGGCCAATCCGGAGCCACGAATATAGTGCTTACTCCTCTCCATCTTATCAATCTCAGTACCTTAGGTATGAGAGGCAGAGGAGGGAACACATACCCTGACTGGTACACCCACGGTGTTACCAGAGCGTCTACAGCTATTGCCTGAGGGTCCCTGGACCTGGCGCAATACCTGTCGAGTTTTTCTCAACGGTTTATAATCATGTGGAAGACTTCTGGGTGAAGTCCCCACTCTCCCGGGTGGAGGTCGTGCTGAGGAAGTCTGCTTCCCAGTTGTCCACTCCCGGAATGAATACTGCTGACAGTGCTATCACATGATTTTCCGCCCAGCGAAGAATCCTTGCAGCTTCTGCCAATGCCCTCCTGCTTCTTGTGCCACCCTGTCTGTTTACGTGGGTGACTGCCGTGATGTTGTCCGACTGGATCAACACCGGCTGACCTTGAAGCAGAGGTTTTGCTAAGCTTAGAGCATTGTAAATGGCCCTTAGCTTCAGGATATTTATGTGAAGTGATGTCTCCAGGCTTGACCATAAGCCCTGGATATTCCTTCCCTGTGTGACTGCTCCCCAGCCTCGCAGGCTGGCATCCGTGGTCACCAGGACCCAGTCCTGAATGCCGAATCTGCGGCCCTCTAGAAGATGAGCACTCTGCAACCACCACAGGAGGGACACCCTTGTCCTTGGTGACAGGGTTATCCGCTGATGCATTTGAAGATGCGATCCGGACCATTTGTCCAGCAGATCCCACTGAAAAGTTCTTGCGTGGAATCTGCCGAATGGAATCGCTTCGTAAGAAGCCACCATCTTTCCCAGGACCCTTGTGCATTGATGCACTGACACTTGGCCTGGTCTTAGGAGGTTCCTGACTAGGTCGGATAACTCCCTGGCTTTCTCCTCCGGGAGAAACACCTTTTTCTGGACTGTGTCCAGGATCATCCCTAGGAACAGAAGACAAGTCGTCGGAACCAGCTGCGATTTTGGAATATTGAGAATCCAATCGTGCTGCCGCAACACTACCTGAGATAGTGCTACACCGACCTCCAACTGTTCCCTGGATCTTACCCTTATCAGGGAATTGTCCAAGTAAGGGATAACTAAAATTCCCTTCCTTCGAAGGAATATCATCATTTCGGCCATTACCTTGGTAAAGACCCGGGGTGCCGTGGACCATCCATACGGCAGCGTCTGAACTGATAGTGACAGTTCTGCACCATAAACCTGAGGTACCCTTGGTGAGAAGGGTAAATTTTGACATGAAGGTAAGCATCCTTGATGTCCCGAGACATCATGTAGTCCCCTTCTTCCAGGTTCGCAATCACTGCTCTGAGTGACTCAATCTTGAATTTGAACCTCTGTATGTAAGTGTTCAAAGATTTTAGATTTAGAATCGGTCTCACCGAGCCGTCCGGCTTCGGTACCACAACAGTGTGGAATAATACCCCGTTCCCTGTTGCAGGAGGGGTATCTTGATTATCACCTGCTGGGAATACAGCTTGTGAATGGCTTCCAAAACTGTCTCCCTGTCAGAAGGAGACATCGGTAAAGCCGACTTTAGGAAACGGCGAGGGGGAGACGTCTCGAATTCTAATTTGTACCCCTGAGATATCACCTGAAGGATCCAGGGGTCTACTTGCGAGTGAGCCCACTGCGCGCTGAAATTCATTGAGACGGGCCCCCCACCGTGCCTGATTCTGCTTGTAAAGCCCCAGCGTATACCGAGGGCTTGGCAGAGGCGGGAGAGGGTTTCTGTTCCTGGGAACTGGCTGATTTCTGCAGCCTTTTTCCTCTCCCTCTGTCACGGGGCAGAAATGAGGAACCTTTTGCCCGCTTGTCCACGAAAAGACTGCGCCTGATAATACGGCGTCTTCTCATGTTGAGAGGCGACCTGGGGTACAAACGTGGATTTCCCAGCTGTTGCCGTGGCCACCAGGTCTGAAAGACCGACCCCAAATAACTCCTCCCCTTAATAAGGCAATACTTCCAAATGCCGTTTGGAATACGCATCACCTGACCACTGACGTGTCCATAACCCTCTACTGGTAGAAATGGACAACGCACTTAGACTTGATGCCAGTCGGCAAATATTCTGCTGTGCATCACGCATATATAGAAATGCATCTTTTAAATGCTCTATAGGCAAAAATATACTGTCCCTATCTAGGGTATCAATATTTTCAGTCAGGGAATCCGACCACGCCAACCCAGCACTGCACATCCAGGCTGAGGCGATTGCTGGTCGCAGTATAACACCAGTATGTGTGTAAATACATTTTAGGATACCCTCCTGCTTTCTATCAGCAGGATCCTTAAGGGCGGCCATCTCAGGAGAGGGTAGAGCCCTTACAAGCGTGTGAGCGCTTTATCCACCCTAGGGGGTGTTTCCCAACGCACCCTAACCTCTGGCGGGAAAGGATATAATGCCAATAACATTTTAGAAATTATCAGTTGTTATCGGGGGAAACCCACGCATCATCACACACCTCATTTAATTTCTCAGATTCAGGAAAACTACAGGTAGTTTTTCCTCACCGAACATAATACCCCTTTTTGGTGGTACTCGTATTATCAGAAATGTGTAAAACATTTTTCATTGCCTCAATCATGTAACGTGTGGCCCTACTGGAAGTCACATTTGTCTCTTCACCGTCGACACTGGAGTCAGTATCCGTGTCGGCGTCTATATCTGCCATCTGAGGTAACGGGCGCTTTAGAGCCCCTGACGGCCTATGAGACGTCTGGACAGGCACAAGCTGAGTAGCCGGCTGTCTCATGTCAACCACTGTCTTTTATACAGAGCTGACACTGTCACGTAATTTCTTCCAACAGTTCATCCACTCAGGTGTCGACCCCCTAGGGGGTGACATCACTATTACAGGCAATCTGCTCCGTCTCCACATAATTTTTCTCCTCATACATGTCGACACAAAAGTACCGACATACAGCACACACACAGGGAATGCTCCGATAGAGGACAGGACCCCACTAGCCCTTTGGGGAGACAGAGGGAGAGTTTGCCAGCACACACCAGAGCGCTATATATATATATATATATACAGGGATAACCTTATATAAGTGTTTTTCCCCTTATAGCTGCTGTATAGTTAATACTGCGCCTAATTAGTGCCCCCCTCTCTTTTTAACCCTTTCTGTAGTGTAGTGACTGCAGGGGAGAGCCAGGGAGCTTCCCTCCAACGGAGCTGTGAGGGAAAATGGCGCCAGTGTGCTGAGGAGATAGGCTCCGCCCCCTTATCGGCGGCCTTATCTCCCGTTTTTCTATGTATTCTGGCAGGGGTTAAATGCATCCATATAGCCCAGGAGCTATATGTGATGCATTTTTTTTGCCATCCAAAGTGTTTTTATTGCGTCTCAGGGCCCCCCCCCCCCCCCCCAGCACCCTCAGTGACCGGAGTGTGAAGTGTGCTGAGAGCAATGGCGCACAGCTGCAGTGCTGTGCGCTACCTTGTTGAAGACAGGACGTCTTCTGCCTTCTGGCTCTGTAAGGGGGCCGGCGGCGCGGCTCTGGGACCCATCCAAGCTGGGCCTGTGATCGTCCCTCTGGAGCTAATGTCCAGTAGCCTAAGAAGCCCAATCCACTCTGCACGCAGGTGAGTTCGCTTCTTCTCCCCTTAGTCCCTCGATGCAGTGAGCCTGTTGCCAGCAGGTCTCACTGAAAATAAAAAACCTAAACTAAAACTTTCACTAAGAAGCTCAGGAGAGCCCCTAGTGTGCACCCTTCTCGTTCGGGCACAAAGATCTAACTGGGGCTTGGAGGAGGGTCATAGGGGGAGGAGCCAGTGCACACCAGATAGTCCTAAAGCTTTCTTTAGATGTGCCCAGTCTCCTGCGGAGCCGCTATTCCCCATGGTCCTTACGGAGTCCCCAGCATCCACTTAGGACGTTAGAGAAAATAAGATTTTACTTACCGATAAATCTATTTCTCGTAGTCCGTAGTGGATGCTGGGACTCCGTAAGGACCATGGGGAATAGCGGCTCCGCAGGAGACAGGGCACAATAATAAAAGCTTAAGGATCAGGTGGTGTGCACTGGCTCCTCCCCCTATGACCCTCCTCCAAGCCTCAGTTAGGATACTGTGCCCGGACGAGCGTACATAATAAGGAAGGATATTGAATCCCGGGTAAGACTCATACCAGCCACACCAATCACTCCGTACAACTCGTGATCTGAACCCAGTTAACAGTATGATAAACGCAAAGGAGCCTCTGAAAAGATGGCTCACAACAATAATAACCCGAATTTTTGTAACAATAACTATATACAAGTATTGCAGACAATCCGCACTAGGGATGGGCGCCCAGCATCCACTACGGACTACGAGAAATAGATTTATCGGTAAGTAAAATCTTATTTTCTCTGACGTCCTAGTGGATGCTGGGACTCCGTAAGGACCATGGGGATTATACCAAAGCTCCCCAACGGGCGGGAGAGTGCGGATGACTCTGCAGCACCGAATGAGAGAACTCCAGGTCCTCCTCAGCCAGGGTATCAAATTTGTAGAATTTAGCAAACGTGTTTGCCCCTGACCAAGTAGCTGCTCGGCAAAGTTGTAAAGCCGAGACCCCTCGGGCAACCGCCCAAGATGAGCCCACTTTCCTTGTGGAATGGGCTTTTACTGATTTTGGCTGTGGCAATCCTGCCACAGAATGTGCAAGCTGAATTGTACTACAAATCCAACGAGCAATAGTCTGCTTAGAAGCAGGAGCACCCAGCTTGTTGGGTGCATACAGGATAAACAGCGAGTCAGATTTTCTGACTCCAGCCGTCCTGGAAACATATTTTCAAGGCCCTGACAACGTCAAGCAACTTAGAGTCCTCTAAGTCCCTAGTAGCCGCAGGTACCACAATAGGTTGGTTCATGTGAAATGCAGAAACCTCCTTAGGTAGAAATTGAGGACGAGTCCTCAATTCCGCCCTGTCAGAATGAAAAATTAAGTAAGGGCTTTTATATGATAAAGCCGCCAATTCTGACACACGCCTGGCTGAAGCCAAGGCTAACAGCATCGACACCTTCCATGTGAGATATTTTAAGTCCACAGTGGAAAGTGGTTCAAACCAATGTGACTTTAGAAAACGCAACACAACATTGAGATCCCAAGGTGCCACTGGAGGCACAAAAGGAGGCTGTATGTGCAGCACCCCTTTTACAAATGTCTGAACTTCAGGTACTGAAGCCAGTTCTTTCTGGAAGAAAATCGACAGGGCCGAAATTTGAACCTTAATGGATCCTAATTTTAGGCCCATAGACAGTCCTGTTTGCAGGAAATGAAGGAAACGACCCAGTTGAAATTCCTCTGTAGGGGCCTTCTTGGCCTCACACCACGCAACATATTTACGCCAAATGCGGTGATAATGTTTTGCGGTTACGTCCTTCCTGGCTTTGACCAGAGTAGGGATGACTTCTTCTGGAATGCCTTTTTCCTTCAGGATCCGGCGTTCAACCGCCATGCCGTCAAACGCAGCCGCGGTAAGTCTTGGAACAGACAAGGCCCCAGCAGTAGCAGGTCCTTTCTTAGAGGTAGAGGCCACGGTTCGTCCGTGAGCATCTCTTGAAGTTCCGGGTACCAAGTCCTTCTTGGCCAATCCGGAACCACGAGTATAGTTCTTACTCCTCTCCTTCTTATGATTCTCAGTACTTTTGGTATGAGAGGCAGAGGAGGGAACACATACACTGACTGGTAAAGCAGACTTCAGGAACCGACGAGGGGGAAACGCCTCGAATTCCTGTTTGTACCCCTGCGATACTACCTGTAGAATCCAGGGATCCACTTGCGAGTGAGCCCACTGCGCGTTGAAATTCTTGAGACGGGCCCCCACCATGTCTGAGTCTGCTTGTAAAGCCCCAGCGTCATGCTGAAGACTTGGCAGAAGCAGGGGAGGGCTTCTGCTCCTGGGAAGCGGCTGCATGGTGCAGTCTTTTTCCTCTTCCTCTGCCCCGGGGCAGAAAAGAGTGGCCTTTTGCTCGCTTGTACTTATGGGAACGAAAGGACTGAGTTTGAAAAGACGGTGTCTTTTTCTGCTGATGTGAAGTGACCTGGGGTAAAAAGGTGGATTTTCCAGCCGTTGCTGTGGCCACCAGGTCCGATAGACCAGCCCCAAATAACTCCTCCCCTTTATACGGCAATACTTCCATGTGCCGTTTGGAATCCGCATCCCCTGACCACTGTCGCGTCCATAATGCTCTTCTGGCAGAGATGGACATAGCACTTACTCTTGATGCCAGGGTGCAAATATCCCTCTGTGCATCACGCATATATAGCAATGCATCCTTTAAATGTTCTATAGTTAACAAAATATTGTCCCTATCCAGGGTATCAATATTCTCAGTCAGGGAATCCGACCATGCGACTCCAGCACTGCACATCCAGGCTGAGGCGATTGCTGGTCGCAGTATAACACCAGTATGTGTGTATATACTTTTTAGGATATTTTCCAGCCTTCTATCAGCTGGTTCTTTGAGGGTGGCCGTATCAGGAGACGGTAACGCTACTTGTTTAGATAAACGTGTGAGCGCCTTATCTACCCTAGGGGGTGTTTCCCAACGCGCCCTAACCTCTGGCGGGAAAGGATATAGTGCTAATAATTTATTAGAAATTAGCAGTTTTTTATCGGGGGAAACCCACGCTTTATCACACACCTCATTTAATTCATCTGACTCAGGAAAAACTATTGGTAGTTTTTTCACACCCCACATAATACCCTTTTTTGTGGTACTTGTAGTGTCAGAAATGTTCAATGCCTCCTTCATTGCCGTGATCATGTAACGTGTGGCCCTACTGGACATTACGTTTGTCTCGTCACCGTCGACACTAGACTCAGTATCTGTGTCTGGGTCTGTGTCGACCCACTGAGGTAACGGGCGTTTTAGGGCCCCTGACGGTGTCTGAGACGCCTGGACAGGCACTAATTGATTTGCCGGCTGTCTCATGTCGTCAACAGTTTTTTGCAAAGTGCTGACATTATCACTTAATTGTTTAAATACAATCATCCAGTCAGGTGTCGACTCCCTAGGGGGTGACATCACTAACACAGGCAACTGCTCCGCCTCCACATCATTTTCCTCCTCATACATGTCGACACACGCGTACCGACACAGCACACACACCGGGAATGCTCTGATAGAGGACAGGACCCCACTTAGCCCTTTGGAGAGACAGAGGGAGAGTCTGCCAGCACACACCCAGCGCTATATATATATATACAGGGATAACCTTATATAAGTGTTACTCCTTTATAGCTGCTGTTTATATCGTTATTTGCTGCCAAAAGTGCCCCCCCTTCTCTTTTTTACCCTGATTCTGAAGCAGGACTGCAGGGGAGAGTCAGGGAGCCGTCCTTCCAGCGGAGCTGTGAGGGAAAATGGCGCTTGTGTGCTGAGGAGATAGGCTCCGCCCCTTCACGACGTCCTTATCTCCCGCTTTTTGTGTAAAAATGGCAGGGGTTAAAATACATCCATATAGCCCAGGAGCTATATGTGATGTATTCTTTTTGCCACCTAAGGTATAATAAGATTTTACTTACCGATAAATCTATTTCTCGGAGTCCGTAGTGGATGCTGGGGTTCCTGAAAGGACCATGGGGAATAGCGGCTCCGCAGGAGACAGGGCACAAAAAGTAAAGCTTTTCCGATCAGGTGGTGTGCACTGGCTCCTCCCCCTATGACCCTCCTCCAGACTCCAGTTAGGTACTGTGCCCGGACGAGCGTACACAATAAGGGAGGATTTTGAATCCCGGGTAAGACTCATACCAGCCACACCAATCACACCGTACAACTTGTGATCTAAACCCAGTTAACAGTATGATAACAGCGGAGCCTCTGAAAGATGGCTTCCTTCAACAATAACCCGAATTAGTTAACAATAACTATGTACAACTTATGCAGATAATCCGCACTTGGGATGGGCGCCCAGCATCCACTACGGACTCCGAGAAATAGATTTATCGGTAAGTAAAATCTTATTTTCTCTATCGTCCTAGTGGATGCTGGGGTTCCTGAAAGGACCATGGGGATTATACCAAAGCTCCCAAACGGGCGGGAGAGTGCGGATGACTCTGCAGCACCGAATGAGAGAACTCCAGGTCCTCCTTAGCCAGAGTATCAAATTTGTAAAATTTTACAAACGTGTTCTCCCCTGACCACGTAGCTGCTCGGCAAAGTTGTAATGCCGAGACCCCTCGGGCAGCCGCCCAAGATGAGCCCACCTTCCTTGTGGAGTGGGCCTTTACAGATTTAGGCTGTGGCAAGCCTGCCACAGAATGTGCAAGTTGGATTGTGCTACAGATCCAACGAGCAATCGTCTGCTTAGACGCAGGAGCACCCATCTTGTTGGGTGCATACAATATAAACAACGAGTCAGATTTTCTGACTCCAGCTGTCCTTGCAATATATATTTTTAATGCTCTGACAACGTCCAGTAACTTGGAGTCCTCCAAGTCACTTGTAGCCGCAGGCACTACAATAGGCTGGTTCAGATGAAATGCTGACACCACCTTAGGGAGAAAATGCGGACGAGTCCGCAGTTCTGCCCTGTCCGAATGGAAAATCAGATATGGGCTTTTGTAAGATAAAGCTGCCAATTCTGACACTCTCCTGGCAGAAGCCAGGGCTAGAAGCATGGTCACTTTCCATGTGAGATATTTCAAATTCACCTTTTTTAGTGGTTCAAACCAATGAGATTTTAGGAAGTCCAAAACCACATTTAGATCCCACGGTGCCACTGGAGGCACCACAGGAGGCTGTATATGCAGCACTCCCTTAACAAAGATCTGGACTTCAGGGACTGAAGCCAATTCTTTTTGAAAGAAAATCGACAGGGCCGAAATTTGAACCTTAATAGATCCCAATTTGAGACCCATTGACAATCCTGATTGCAGGAAATGTAGGAATCGACCCAGTTGAAATTCCTCCGTCGGAGCACTCCGATCTTCGCACCACGCAACATATTTTCGCCAAATTCGGTGATAATGTTGCACGGTTACTTCCTTCCTTGCTTTAATCAAAGTAGGAATGACTTCTTCCGGCATGCCTCTTTCCTTTAGGATCCGGCGTTCAACCGCCATGCCGTCAAACGCAGCCGCGGTAAGTCTTGAAACAGACAGGGACCCTGCTGAAGCAAGTCCCTCCTTAGAGGTAGAGGCCACGGATCTTCCGTGATCATCTCTTGAAGTTCCGGGTACCAAGTCCTCCTTGGCCAATCCGGAACCACTAGTATCGTTCTTACGCCTCTTTGCCGTATAATTCTCAATACTTTTGGTATGAGAGGCAGAGGAGGAAACACATACACCGACTGGTACACCCAAGGCGTTACCAGCGCGTCCACAGCTATTGCCTGCGGATCTCTTGACCTGGCGCAATACCTGTCCAGTTTTTTGTTGAGGCGAGACGCCATCATGTCCACCATTGGTCTTTCCCAACGGGTTACCAGCATGTGGAAGACTTCTGGATGAAGTCCCCACTCTCCCGGGTGAAGATCGTGTCTGCTGAGGAAGTCTGCTTCCCAGTTGTCCACTCCCGGGATGAACACTGCTGACAGTGCTATCACATGATTCTCTGCCCAGCGAAGAATCCTTGCAGCTTCTGCCATTGCCCTCCTGCTTCTTGTGCCGCCCTGTCTGTTCACATGGGCGACTGCCGTGATGTTGTCCGACTGGATCAATACCGGTTTTCCCTGAAGCAGAGGTTCTGCCTGGTTTAGAGCATTGTATATTGCTCTTAGTTCCAGAATGTTTATGTGAAGAGACGTTTCCAGGCTCGTCCATACTCCCTGGAAGTTTCTTCCTTGTGTGACTGCTCCCCAGCCTCTCAGGCTGGCGTCCGTGGTCACCAGGATCCAATCCTGTATGCCGAATCTGCGGCCCTCCAATAGATGAGCACTCTGCAACCACCACAGAAGAGACACCCTTGTCCTTGGAGACAGGGTTATCCGTAGGTGCATCTGAAGATGCGACCCTGACCATTTGTCCAACAGATCCCTTTGGAAAATTCTTGCGTGGAATCTGCCGAATGGAATCGCTTCGTAAGAAGCCACCATTTTTCCCAGGACTCTTGTGCATTGATGTACAGACACCTTTCCTGGTTTTAGGAGGTTCCTGACAAGCTCGGATAACTCCTTGGCTTTTTCCTCCGGGAGAAAAACCTTTTTCTGAACCGTGTCCAGAATCATCCCTAGGAACAGCAGACGAGTTGTCGGCATTAACTGGGATTTTGGAATATTCAGAATCCACCCGTGCTGTTTTAGCACTTCTTGAGACAGTGCTAATCCCATCTCTAGCTGTTCTCTGGACCTCGCCCTTATTAGGAGATCGTCCAAGTATGGGATAATTAATACGCCTTTTCTTCGAAGAAGAATCATCATCTCGGCCATTACCTTTGTAAAGATCCGAGGTGCCGTGGACAATCCGAACGGCAGCGTCTGAAACTGATAGTGACAGTTTTGTACAACGAACCTGAGGTACCCCTGGTGTGAGGGGTAAATTGGAACGTGGAGATACGCATCCTTGATGTCCAAGGATACCATAAAGTCCCCCTCTTCCAGGTTCGCTATCACTGCTCTGAGTGACTCCATTTTGAACTTGAACTTCTTTATGTACAGGTTCAAGGACTTCAGATTTAGAATAGGCCTTACCGAGCCATCCGGCTTCGGTACCACAAAAAGAGTGGAATAATACCCCTTCCCTTGTTGCAGAAGAGGTACCTTGACTATCACCTGCTGAGAGTACAGCTTGTGAATGGCTTCCAACACCGTCTCCCTTTCGGAGGGGGACGTTGGTAAAGCAGACCTCAGGAAACGGCGAGGTGGATCTGTCTCTAATTCCAACCTGTATCCCTGAGATATTATCTGCAGGATCCAGGGATCTACTTGCGAGTGAGCCCACTGCGCGCTGTAATTTTTGAGACGACCGCCCACCGTCCCCGAGTCCGCTTGAGAAGCCCCAGCGTCATGCTGAGGCTTTTGTAGAAGCCGGGGAGGGCTTCTGATCCTGGGAAGGAGCTGCGTGTTGCTGTCTCTTCCCTCGACCTTTGCCTCGTGGCAAATATGAATAGCCCTTTGCTCTCTTATTTTTAAAGGAACGAAAGGGCTGCGGTTGAAAAGTCGGTGCCTTTTTCTGTTGGGGAGTGACTTGAGGTAGAAAGGTGGATTTCCCGGCTGTAGCCGTGGCCACCAAATCTGATAGACCGACTCCAAATAACTCCTCCCCCTTATACGGCAAAACTTCCATATGCCGTTTTGAATCCGCATCGCCTGTCCACTGTCGCGTCCATAAAGCTCTTCTGGCCGAAATGGACATAGCACTTACCCGTGATGCCAGTGTGCATATATCCCTCTGTGCATCACGCATATAAAGAAATGCATCCTTTATTTGTTCTAACGACAGTAAAATATTGTCCCTGTCCAGGGTATCAATATTTTCAATCAGGGACTCTGACCAAACTACCCCCGCACTGCCCATCCAGGCAGTTGCTACAGCTGGTCGTAGTATAACACCTGCATGTGTGTATATACTTTTTTGGATATTTTCCATCCTCCTATCTGATGGATCTTTAAGTGCGGCCGTCTCAGGAGAGGGTAACGCCACTTGTTTAGATAAGCGTGTTAGCGCCTTGTCCACCCTAGGAGGTGTTTCCCAGCGCTCCCTAACCTCTGGCGGGAAAGGGTATAATGCCAATAATTTCTTTGAAATTATCAGCTTTTTATCAGGGGCAACCCACGCTTCATTACACACGTCATTTAGTTCTTCTGATTCAGGAAAAACTATAGGTAGTTTTTTCATACCCCACATAATACCCTGTTTAGTGGTACCTGTAGTATCAGCTAAATGTAACGCCTCCTTCATTGCCAAAATCATATAACGTGTGGCCCTACTGGAAAATACGGTTGATTGGTCACCGTCACCACTGGAGTCATCGCCTGTGTCTGGGTCTGTGTCGACCGACTGAGGCAAAGGGCGTTTCACAGCCCCTGACGGTGTTTGAGTCGCCTGGACAGGCACTAATTGATTGTCCGGCCGTCTCATGTCGTCAAACGACTGCTTTAGCGTGTTGACACTATCCCGTAGTTCCATAAATAAAGGCATCCATTCTGGTGTCGACCCCCTAGGAGGTGACATCCCCATATTTGGCAATTGCTCCGCCTCCACACCAATATCGTCCTCATACATGTCGACACACACGTACCGACACACAGCAGACACACAGGGAATGCTCCTAATGAAGACAGGACCCACTAGCCCTTTGGGGAGACAGAGGGAGAGTTTGCCAGCACACACCAAAAGCGCTATATATATATCAGGGATAGCCTTATAATAAGTGCTCCCCTATAGCTGCTTTGTTATATAAAAATATCGCCATAAATTTGCCCCCCCTCTCTGTTTTACCCTGTTTCTGTAGTGCAGTGCAGGGGAGAGACCTGGGAGCCGTCCTGACCAGCGGAGCTGTGAGAGGAAATGGCGCCGTGTGCTGAGGAGATAGGCCCCGCCCCTTTTCCGGCGGGCTCGTCTCCCGCTATTTTGAGAAATCAGGCAGGGGTTAAATATCTCCATATAGCCTCTAGGGCTATATGTGAGGTATTTTTAGCCTTTATAGGTACTCATTTTGCCTCCCAGGGCGCCCCCCTCCCAGCGCCCTGCACCCTCAGTGACTGCCGTGTGAAGTGTGCTGAGAGGAAAATGGCGCACAGCTGCAGTGCTGTGCGCTACCTTTAGAAGACTGCAGGAGTCTTCAGCCGCCGATTCTGGACCTCTTCTGTCTTCAGCATCTGCAAGGGGGCCGGCGGCGCGGCTCCGGTGACCATCCAGGCTGTACCTGTGATCGTCCCTCTGGAGCTTGATGTCCAGTAGCCAAGAAGCCAATCCATCCTGCACGCAGGTGAGTTGACTCCTTCTCCCCTCAGTCCCTCGCTGCAGTGATCCTGTTGCCAGCAGGAATCACTGTAACATAAAAAACCTAGCTAAACTTTCTCTAAGCAGCTCTTTAGGAGAGCCACCTAGATTGCACCCTTCTCGGCCGGGCACAAAAATCTAACTGGAGTCTGGAGGAGGGTCATAGGGGGAGGAGCCAGTGCACACCACCTGATCGGAAAAGCTTTACTTTTTGTGCCCTGTCTCCTGCGGAGCCGCTATTCCCCATGGTCCTTTCAGGAACCCCAGCATCCACTAGGACGATAGAGAAATTCTGTTATATTGCGTCTCAGGGCGCTCCCCCCCCAGCGCCCTGCACCCTCAGTGACCGGAGTGTGAAGTGTGCTGAGAGCAATGGCGCACAGCTGCGGTGCTGTGCGCTACCTTAGTCTGAAGACAGGATGTCTTCTGCCGCCGATTTCACCGGACCTCTTCGTCTTTTCTGGCTCTGTAAGGGGGACGGCGGCGCGGCTCCGGTGACCCATCCAGGCTGTACCTGTGATCGTCCCTCTGGAGCTAATGTCCAGTAGCCTAAGAAGCCCAATCCACTCTGCACGCAGGTGAGTTCGCTTCTTCTCCCCTTAGTCCCACGATGCAGTGAGCCTGTTGCCAGCAGGACTCACTGAAAATAAAAAACCTAAACTAAACTTTTATTCTAAGCAGCTCAGGAGAGCCACCTAGATTGCACCCTTCTCGGCCGGGCACAAAAATCTAACTGAGGCTTGGAGGAGGGTCATAGGGGGAGGAGCCAGTGCACACCACCTGATCCTTAAGCTTTTATTATTGTGCCCTGTCTCCTGCGGAGCCGCTATTCCCCATGGTCCTTACGGAGTCCCAGCATCCACTAGGACGTCAGAGAAAAAGTGTTTAATGTATAAAAGAAAGTGGTTTCCTGCACATGTAACCAGCCAGGGTATTAAGTCTTTTATGCATGGAAAGGAAGGAGGGGGCCCGGGGGTGTTACAGGTTTGTTTATTTTTTAAAAAGAAATCATTCACACTAATCCTATGTAATAGGGCCTTCTTAGGCTTCAATGGTGCATCATTTATTGACAGTTATAGAATACCCATTAACTGCATATTATGGTCAATTGTAACTACTTCTATCAAACAAAGCACAAAACTTGGTGTTGTCAGCACTTAACCTTTATGGACAGATATCGAGATCCCAGCGCTTAGCATGCCAGCGGGCAGAATGCTGACAGCGGCATCCCGACACGCAGGATCCCAACATCTACTAGGTAAGCCTTAAAAACTATGCAAATAGGATGCACAAGCATTATGCTGATTAAAATTATACTACCCTTGATCCAAACACTCTCTCCAACTACCGACCCATCTCTCTTCTCCCTTTTGCCTCCAAACTCCTTGAGCGTATTGTCTACATCCGCCTGTCTTCCTTTCTTCCCACTCACTGCTTGACCCTTTCCAGTCTGGTTTCCGTCCTCAGCATTCCACTGAAACTGCTCTCACGAAAGTCTGCAATGACCCCCTTGCTGCGAAATCCAGGGGCCACTACTCTGCTTATTCTCCTTGACCGCTCTGCTGCTTTTGACACTGAGCGGCTTGACTCCTGCAAATCCTTTACTCCCTTGATTTGCGTGATACTGCTCTCTCCTGCTGTCCTCCTACCTTTCTGACCGTTCCTTCTCTGTCTCCTCTCATGACTCCACCTTCCCCCCCACTTCCTCTACCAGTAGGTATCCCCCAAGGTTCTGTTCTTGGGCCTCTCCTTTTCTCTCTCTACACATCCTCATTAGGTGAGCTCATTAGCTCTTTTGACTTAAAATATCTCTATGCGGACGATACTCAAATCTACCTTTCCCCCCGACCGCTCCCCTGCTCTCCTCACTCATATCTCCAACTGTCTCTCTGCTATCTCCTCCTGGATGTCCCAGCACTTTCTTAAACTTAACATGTCCAAGACTGAGCTGATCATCTTCCCTCCCTCCCGCATAACCTCACCTCCCACAATTTCATTATCCATTGATGGCACAACTATCTCCTCTATCCCTCAAGTGTGATGTCTTGGGAGTAATCCTTGACTCCTTCCTCTCCTTCAAACCACACATTCAGTACCTCTCACAAACATGCCATTTCCATCTCAAAAACATCACCAGGATCAGACGCTTTCTCCCCCAGGATGCTACGAAGACCCTCATCCACTCACTGGTCATCTCCAGATTGGACTACTGCAATCTCCTCCTATCTGGCCTCCCACAAAAATGCCTCTCTCCACTACAATCTATCCTCAATGCTGCTGCCCGGCTTATCTTCCTCACTAAACGCACTACATCCACATCCCCTCTCTTGCAGGACCTTCACTGGCTACCCTTCCCATTCAGAGTCCAATTCAAGCTTCTCACACTCACCTAAAAAGCCCTCACCCACTCTTATCCCTCTTACAACTCTGACCTCATCTCTCTTTACATTCCCAATATAGAAAACAATATACAGGTGCGCAACCAACAGCAGCTGGAAAAGGGATGGTCAAATCCCCTAAGAAAACTAAAACAATATATACATATACCAGCGCTGGCTGTCAGGAAAAATACTCACAACTGGACGGTTTGTCTTTTTTTTTTAAATAAATATATACAATTATATGAAACAGAATAGGATTAAAAAAAAAAAAAAACAGAGGAGTTTTTAAAAAAATAAAAATTGTTGTGCAATATTGCAAATGAACATCTCTCCAAATAATTACTGTTGTAAATGTCCACTGATAGTGTTAATAAAGATAGTCCAAAAACTTGGCTAGGAGATTTTTCCAATTCTCTACAGTCACTGTAATGCAGTATTGTTTACCGGATGATGGTGTGCAGAAATCCCTTATAGATGTCTCAGCATTAGATTATTCCATGCGTGGCTGGAGGGAGTACCGGATGAACTGCTGTGCTGCTGATATTGTGCTGGAACACCTGTCCAAATATTGGCAAGAAATAACGGAGATTCAGATGGTAGGAATGGGTGGTGGTCAATTCAGGATGGAGAGGTGTATCTGGCTCAACGCGTTTCGCTGGTTAAACGTCTGCCAGCTTCATCAGGAGCATATAGTGTAAGTGGAGCTGAACGCTCTTTATATACCCCTTTGAGTGGTATGAGTGATAACACGTGACAAATCACAAACATAATAAAACAAACCGTCCAGAATATGAATGAAAGTTCTGAATAAATCTTACACATTCATTTAATTTTTAGTGCATTTCAGTTAAAAATGAATATTTAAAACCCTTTATTTAGACTAATATAGGGGTCGATTCAATTAGTCAACTTATGAATAGCGCCAGGAATTAGCTCCCGACGCTATTCAATTCAGCTGCTAGTTACCCGCAATTGTCGGGAATTCTTCTCTCATCCCCGGGGGATGAGAGAAGAAACCCGACAAAAGTGCTGCCTCGCGGCCGGCGCGAGGCTGATTATGTCGGGAATCAGCCTCGCGCCGGGGAGTTAAGTCGGAGAATGCTCGTTCTCCCGACAATTCAACCTGTTTAGTTGCCGAGAACGGGCCATCGCCGACTTAACTGGAGCTGAATTGAATAGCGTCGGGAGCTAATTCCCGGCGCTATTCATAAATTGCCGACCCCATAGAATAGTTTATTAAATCCATTAGTTGGTCACATGACCGCATCCGATCATGTGACCATCGTTTTACAGTCCCACATCATATTGTTGTTCTTTATCAGGAAGCATTGTGCGTTCCACAGCGC
Source organism: Pseudophryne corroboree (assembly GCF_028390025.1). Lineage (NCBI taxonomy): Eukaryota > Metazoa > Chordata > Amphibia > Anura > Myobatrachidae > Pseudophryne > Pseudophryne corroboree. The sequence goes on from NC_086448.1 coordinate 628,829,164, forward strand.
TTCCCTTCCTGTCTCTAAGGAGCACATTTCTCCCCATCCCCCGGAATCACGTGACGTGCGGCGGCCACGGACACAGGTCACGTGAGTCTAGTCACACGATCGGGACCAGCGGCGCCAATTAACCTACGCACGCCACACGCCGGAGGGGCGTCACCATGGATAGTGGACGCTTCTTTCCTGGTGCCTTGGTGATGTCACATGCACCACCACATGATCCCAACACAAACCCGGAAGTTAGTGACATTCGTGATTGTTAACTAGTAGCCATGGAAACATGAAAAACACTTCCCTATCATATTAATAGACAACATATATAACAGTTTTTGATGTCTGTCTTTAACAAAGAAGACAGTTAAATATGTATATACTACACTATGAGCAAACGATTATTTTTTTTTTTACTCATCTATCACTTAGTTCCATATAACACATTCACCCACATTTATGTTCATATTAGGACCATGGAGTTAATATAAATGGAGAATCAGTTAGCAAGAATGAGTATATATTTCTAGTTTCTATACATAGGTTACATAAAGAGTGCATATTCACAGGGAAATTGACATCTCCCCTACCTAAATACATCTCATAGGAACTCATGATCCAAAATAAAAACATTTTTCGCAATGTGTACGTCTGTATCGACACATTGATTCCTACATTACCAGAAAAGAGCATATCCATGATTATCAATAGGGCTATTTAATACAGCCGATAAACAAATGTTTGTGATCTAATACATATTAAATGAAAAAGGGGGAGAGGGAGAGTGGGAAGGAGGGGGGGGGGGATTAGCTGCATGGTCAGAGGTGCCGCCAGCGGGACCGCATGTGCGGGCCTCTAATCCGGCCAGTGCCCCACTAACCCATTGAGGTGCCAGGGGGATATGAGGAAGGGGAGCATGGATGGGACCACTCAACTACTCTGATAGGACGTTGATTTCACAAAACAGAATTTAATTCAATACTTTCATTCAATCCATCAGGATGGAGAGAATTGAATTTTAACATCCAAAAAACCTCTCTCTGCGGCATAGTCTGTTAAATCCGTCTCCCCCTCTCTCGGTGGGGGTTCCGTGTTCCAGACATATTACAGAGAGACACGAGTGATCACCCTCGTGTCTCTCATAATAATGCCTGGACACCCTGTGTGCTAGATACTACAGTAAAATATTCCGACGATGTTCCATAAAGCGTATGTGTAATGCCCTTGTAGTCCTACCAATATATCTTAGCCCACATCCGCATGTTAGAAGGTAATTACAAATTTACTGTCACAATTCATGAAGAATTTTAATTGGTGGTTTTCATTGGATAGTGGTAGGTCCACATGTGTAGTCTTCCTTTCCATGTGAGAACACATGATACATCTGGACTTGCCAAACCTATGAAAACCATTTGGATTGGTGGTTAACCAGGTTCTTCCCACCGATTGTTTCGTCTCATTGGGTTTTCTTAGATGACTAGGTGCAAGCATAGTTTTACGAGATCGTTTTTTCCTATAGATAATCTAAGGTTTTGGTGGTAAAAGACCCCCTAATATAGTGTCATGTTTCAGGACTCTAAAATTTCGTCCTACAATGTTCTTTATTTCTCTAGCACAGCTATTATATTTGCAGACAAAAGCAAAATCTCATCTCGCCACCTTGTTTATTCCCCTTATGCATATTGTCCTTTTTTTGGAGTAGGTCGTGTCTATTCATATTTAATACCTCTTCAAAGACAAAATCCAATATAGAACATGTAATCTCTTTGTTTCAGCGATTCAATGAGATCCTTGGCCTGTGTTTTAAAAGTATCTAAATCGGAACAATTCCATCCGAGTCTCATTAACTGCCCTTTGGGAATGTTATTCTTCCATGGTACACAGTGAGAACTTTCATAGTGCAAATAGGAGTGAAGTGCTTACTGGTTTAATATAGTTCGATGTGATTATCTTATCCCTAATTTGGAGGGTCACATCCAAGAAGTCTATTCGATTCCTACTATAGGTGGAAGTGAAGGTCAAATTCTAAGTGTTGGAATTAAGACTGGTGATAAAGGAAGTGGCAGAAGACAGATCCCCTCCCAAATAATGAATAATGAATACCAGGCCTGCCTCCCAGCTGCCACCCCACACGAGTGTCTTCAAAGTCACTCATGTAAAGGTTGGTGTAACTGGGGGCGAACCAGGTACCCATGGCCGTCCCTGTGATTTGTAAATAAGTGTTCAGAAATAAGAAATAATTGTGAGAGCGTATATATGAGATACATTGTGTGATGAAATTCTGTTGATTCCTATCAAGATCATTCTCCCTCATAAGTCTCTTAGTGATCACTTCAAGCCCTGTATCATGGGGAAATTTGGTGTACAGGGCCTGTACATCTAAAGTTAAAAATGCAAAAGTATCTTTCCATTGTACGTGTTGTATTTTGTTCAAAAAGTCCATGGTGTCTCTTATATAGGACTTTGACACAGGAACCAAGAGCTGAAGGAAAGTGTCTATATAAAATGAAAGATTGGAAGTGATAGAATTAATGCCTGAAATAATAGGACGACCCGGTGGTGAGGTGAGGGATTTGTGAATTTTGGGGAGAAAATAAAATGTGGGGGTGGTGGGGAAATGGAGAAGTAGAAATCAATATTCCTCTTTGGATATGACCCCCCCCCCCCCCCCAACTACTGGCAGAATCCAATAGATTTTTCAACTCTTGTAGAAAAAGTTGTGGGATCCTTCTTAAGTGTTTTGTAGAATTGCGTATCCCCCAACTGTCCGAGAGCTTCATTTATATAGAAAGACCAATTCATAACTACTAGCCCTCCCCCCTTATCCGCTTCTTTTATTACAATATTTGTATCTTTTGTCAGTTCTCTAATGGCTCTTTTTTTCCTGTCTTGTGAGATTGAATATAAATTTAGAATTGTCCGAATGTTGTTCTACCAATTCCTTAAAATCCTCTAAGGTTATTTTTTAAAATGATCCTATGCAGCTACTCTTTGCTGATATCGGAAAAAATGCACATTTGTTCTTAAACCTATTCTATGACATCAGTAGAGACAGGATTTTTTCTTTAGTGGGTGATGTCTCCAAATCCACACGATTCTGTTCCCATAACTACTCCAGAGCACCCAACAAAATAGTGTCAGTGCTATCAAGAATAATGGGAACAGCCATCTTTCTTCGAATGCAGGTTTTTCTTAGCAAAATATATTTTTCTGCAGAGAGTTTGTACATATTTATTTAGGTCCACATAAAGTTCAAATATATTGGGACCATTTGTGGGCGAAAACTTGAGACCCTTCTCTAAGTGATAATTCTGATCGGGAGAGGGTTCTGTCTGATATGTTAAAGACACTTTGTTTGGGTTCTGGATTATATTTCAGAATCTCCTTGGATTTTTGTTTCCCATGTCGTCCTCCTCTACATCCCCTGTGCTTCGTGCTCTTCCTCTTTTCGGAGTGTTATCAGATTCGTGGGAGTTATTCCTCTCATATATAACTTTGGGCGTGCCCCTAAAAAATCTCCCCTGCTGGCACTGTCCTCAGTGAGCCTTGAGGGGTAGTGTTCTTTTACACTGGTCCTTGTTGAATAGTTATCTTTCTCGCTCCGAAAACTTGCCTTCTCCCTCCCATATCTATTCCCACGGAATGTATTAGGAGAGTCAGTGTTAGTATTCCTATACCGTTTGATTTGCTCATGTCTATTTGAATTATGAAAATTCCTAAATTCTTGAGCTACAGGTTCTTGTCTATAAGGCCTGTGGGTATCTCTTTCATTATGTTCCTTAGTCAGTCAGGGTTTCTGTAGATCTGATTTTGTATTTATACGTGCGGACCGGATCATGCTCATAATCATACAAGTCTCGTTTTAATTTCTTTCGTTTATTCTCCATAAGATTTTGTTCAAATTTAATTACTTTTTCATTAATCATTTTATCTCCTTTCAAACATTTCATCACTCTTTCTTTATTTGTTTTATATTATTTTTATCCTATTCTGTTTCACATAAAAAATTGTATATATTGTGGGTTTTTTTAAAAAGACTAACCGTCCAGTCGTGAGACTCTTTACATTCCCACCCATCCTCCGCTCTGCTAATGCACGCCGTCTCTCCTGCCAACTGATTACCTCCTCCCACTCCTACCTACAGTAGGAGTAGGCTCTCAATACCCACTTCTTCACCAAACCCAGCCAACTCTCCTCCTAACACTCTTGTCTATGCTCACTGTCTACCCCTTCTGTGTCACCCTGGTCTGTTAGGCCCTCAACTTTTCGATTGTAAGCTCGCAAGAGAAGGGACTTCTATCCTCATGTGCCTTTTCTTTTCTTACTTACACTATCTTATACTCCATACTCCCTTTGATGGCCCCTAACCCCGGGTTTTCTATACCTGTCCTATATTGTCTTGAACTGTAAGATCTGTTTTCTTGTTTGCTCATTTGATTGTGTACTGTGTAATAGGCGCTGCGGATCCCTTGTGGTGCCATACAAATAAAGAATAATAATAATAATAATAATAATAAATAATAATGTGGAATGCCTATATTGTGTGCGACCGTGGCTGTATGCTACGTTACAGAGTTTTCCTAGTAAAAAAATGTAACGTACCATTTCATATGCAGTTAAAGCCGCAGAGACACAGAAAATAGAGCATGCCACATAACATTTCTAATCAGAAGAGTCTGTTTGTGTGTGCTATTGGCCCAACGCTAACGGAGTTGCATGGAATCTTTCAGCTCACTCTCACCTGGCATCTCCTACTACGTGGCGTATTGAGGCAAGATGTATGAGGACACAACATTTAAGCTTGCAACCCAATGTCTAGGTTCCACATCTTTGCAATCCCTACACTAACATTTATGATTTGCTGAACACTGAAATGCTGATAGCATCAAATGCACTCATGGATTACGTAGGGAGACATGCAAAAGAGATGGTTACATAACCACCTGGGAGGACACAACATAAACCATGAACAAGCAGTGTTTGGAACAAACTAGAAAAGTTGTAAACAAGCACTCACTAACACCCCTTTCAGACCAAGAAAAACAAGCAGGTAATTTACAGGCACGAGAAGGGTCGACCAGAGTTTTTTTGCTGTCTGAAGGAACTGAATTCCCGGGACTTCGACACAGGTTTTTACCTGGGTTTTTCCCAGATCTTACACAGGTTGCCAGCTGTGTGAAAGGGTCCAACCCAGGTTTTTCAAAACAGGTCGCGGTTAACAGTGCTTATTGGCTAAGCGAGCACGTTACTGGCATCTGATGTCACAACTGTGCTGCAGAGAGAGAGCATGGCGCATTGAAAGGAGGAGTGCAAGCAGCTACAAGGGACTCATTTGCTGTGTAAAACAGCAAAAAAAAACAGCAAGAACTCCTAGTAACTCGTCTGCCAAGGTTAATGCAATGCTATGAGCAGTCACCACCCACTTTTGATGACATCATCTGTGTGTGCCAAAAAAAAAAGTCAATTTCTTATGACACACAGAATATAGCAGGTCTGACAAGGGTTGTGTGTGAAAGGGGTTCACCCGGGAATAATCCAGGTTAAATGTGCAGTGTCAAAAAGGGGGTTAGCAGCTTTAACCCCTTCAGTGGTTTGCCCGGAAATCTTCCGGGGTAGTCAGCGCTTGCAACCCCCGGAAGCTTTCCGGGCATACTACTGAGTCCACAGGGACAGCTGTGCAGCATGCCTGGCGCCCAGGAATCAGCATACTCCATGGGGTCGATTCTATTCGGCAACTAATGAATAGCGTCGGGAATTAGCTCCCGACGCTATTCAATTCAGCAACTAATTACCTGCAATTGTCGGGAATTCTTCTCTCATCCCCGGGGGATGAGAAGAGAAACCCGACAAAAGTGCTGCCTCGCGGCCGGCGCGAGGCTGATTCTGTCGGGTATCAGCCTCGCGCCGGGGAGTTAAGTCGGAGAATGCCCGTTCTCCCGACAATTCAACCTGTTTTGTCGGCGAGAACGGGCCATCGCTGACGTAACTAGTTGCTGAATTGAATAGCGTCGGGAGCTAATTCCCGGCGCTATTCATTAGTTGCCGAATAGAATCGACCCCAATAATGGAGATTAGGTCTCCTACTGGACAGTCTTAGCTGTAAAATGGCTTAAGCTGACTGCAGCGGCCGGGAATCAGTGCTGGGGCTGGCGATCCCCGCGGGCTATTGCCAGACAATTACCTCGCCCTGCCCCATCACTCACCACCCTTGCACCTTTCCCCCCATCCCACTTCAATGTAAAAACACACACCACATTGTGTGTTTTTAAATTGAAAACCCAGTACTGAAGGGGCTCCAACCTGATTTTACAAATCTGGGAAAAACCCGGGATTTTTGGATTTTTCTGTCTTAAAGTGGTACAAGGGAGTCTTATTTATAAATAATCACAGTCTGGGTGCAATACTAGTGCTCAAAACCACATTGCAGTATGTAATTATTCTGCAGAGATGTATCACTCTACAAGCCTGTCCCTGCAATGTGTTCGGAGTGAATCTGGATATCATCTTAGGCTCAGTTAAGTGGTGAGGGATGGGATTTGCTTCTGTTTGTCCACATATTTTATGAGTGGGAGCCACAAGCACTGGTTTTGCTTATTACATTAACCACAAATAATTTTCAATTGGTCCTGGACCACCAATCCAAGGCAACCCTGCAACTGCCCCAAGGCACCCAGTTTGAGAACCACTGCCATAGACTACGGGCTAACGGCATCTTTGTGCTCACTGTGGGTGCAGGAGGCTGATCAGTGAGGATGGTATATTTTTCTTTTGAAGGGCAACATTTTAGACGTGATGTATTGCTGCTACAGCTACAGTAGCAATACAACAAGTCTAATATTTTGCCCTTCAAAATTAAAATATACCCTCCTCACTGATCAGCCTCCTGCAGCTACAGTGAGCACTACATCCTGCGATGGCATTAGCTGCGGGAGCCAAACTCAACAATGTTTTGCATTCCAGAGCTGGTTATATCCGACAGCATCACATCCCCCATAGGTTTCTACCCCCATAGGTTTCTACGAAGACTGCGGCTGTCGTCGGAAATGGAGGAATCGCTGCAGATACTGGAGATACGTGCTGCGGTCCCATCTTCATATATAAGGGTGATCCTAAATATTTGCAGGTATCACCTGAAAAAGGGTGTTCTGGGAATATGCCGCAAATATTTAAGGATACAGGCCCCATAACCTCATACACTACAGGGTACCAAATGCTCCTTTCAGATGCTAAATAAGGCTTATTTAGTTTCAATGGCGATTAATATTAACATTTACTTGTCTGATACATTGATACAAGAATTAAGTACCTGATGTTACTGTACAGTTACATGTTTATTTTGTCAACTACCATCCAACAAGCACATTGGTTCCAAACATTTCTCATGTACACACACCAGGGTTAAAATTTTAGTTTAGTAAAATCACCTAAGGCAATGGTTCTGAAACTGTGTGCCACAGCACCCTGGGGTGCTTCAGAACACTTGCAGGGGTGCCTTGGATTGGTGGTTCAGTTCAAATTATTTATGGTCAATGTGATAGGTAAAACCAGAGCTGGTGGCTGTCAATCATAAAATACGTGGACAAACAGAAGCTAATCTTGTCCCTCACCAAACTACTAACCCTAAGGATGATATATAAAACACAATTTACTTAATTTCATTTCTCTAACGTCCTAGTGGATGCTGGGGACTCCGTAAGGACCATGGGGAATAGACGGGCTCCGCAGGAGACAGGGCACTTAAAGAAAGAAATAGGAATACTGGTGTGCTCTGGCTCCTCCCTCTATGTCCCTCCTCCAGACCTCAGTTTGAATCTGTACCCGGACGAGCTGGGTGCTACTTAGTGAGCTCTCCTGAGCTTGCTAAAAAGAAAGTATTTTGTTAGGTTTTTTTATTTTCAGAGAGATCTGCTGGAAACAGACTCTCTGCTACGTGGGACTGAGGGGAGAGAAGCAGACCTACTAACTGCGGATAGGTCATGCTTCTTAGGCTACTGGACACCATTAGCTCCAGAGGGATCGAACACAGGAACGCACCCTTGGTCGTCCGATCCCGGAGCCGCGCCGCCGTCCCCCTCGCAGAGCCAGAAGCCGGCGTGAGAAGCAAGAAGACGTCAAAAGCGGCGGCAGAAGACTCCAGTCTTCATATGAGGTAGCGCACAGCACTGCAGCTGTGCGCCATTGCTCCCACATTAAACCCACACACTCCGGTCACTGTAGGGTGCAGGGCGCAGGGGGGGGCGCCCTGGGCAGCAATTGAGAACCTCTTGGCAAAAAGCAGCATATATACAGTTGGGCACTGTATATATGCATGAGCCCCCGCCATTATTTTACACAAAATCCCGGGACAGAAGCCCGCCGCTGAGGGGGCGGGGCTTCTTCCTCAGCACTCACCAGCGCCATTTCTCTCCACAGCTCCGCTGAGAGGAAACTCCCCAGGCTCTCCCCTGCAGATTCACGGTAGAAAGAGGGTAAAAAGAGAGGGGGGGGGCACATAAATTTAGCGCAAAATCGGTATATACAGCAGCTACTGGGTAAACACTAAGTTACTGTGTAATTCCTGGGTCATATAGCGCTGGGGTGTGTGCTGGCATACTCTCTCTCCGTCTCTCCAAAAGGCCTTGTGGGGGTTCTGTCCTCAAATAGAGCATCCCCTGTGTGTGTGGTGTGTTGGTACGCTTGTGTCGACATGTTTGACGAGGAAGGCTATGTGGAAGCAGAGCAGGTACAAATGAATGGGGGATCGCCGCCGACGGCAGAGACACCCGATTGGATGGATATGTGGAAGGTTTTAAATGATAATGTTACTTCCTTGCATAAAAGGTTGGATAAAATAAGAATTTACTTACCGATAATTCTATTTCTCGTAGTCCGTAGTGGATGCTGGGACTTCCGTAAGGACCATGGGGAATAGCGGCTCCGCAGGAGACTGGGCACAAAAGTAAAAGCTTTAGACTAGCTGGTGTGCACTGGCTCCTCCCCCTATGACCCTCCTCCAAGCCTCAGTTAGGATACTGTGCCCGGACGAGCGTACATAATAAGGAAGGATTTTGAATCCCGGGTAAGACTCATACCAGCCACACCTATCACACCGTACAACCTGTGATCTGAACCCAGTTAACAGCATGATAAACGTAGGAGCCTCTGAAAAGATGGCTCACAACAATAAACAACCCGATTTTTTTGTAACAATAACTATATACAAGTATTGCAGACAATCCGCACTTGGGATGGGCGCCCAGCATCCACTACGGACTACGAGAAATAGAATTATCGGTAAGTAAATTCTTATTTTCTCTGACGTCCTAGTGAATGCTGGGACTTCCGTAAGGACCATGGGGATTATACCAAAGCTCCCAAACGGGCGGGAGAGTGCGGATGACTCTGCAGCACCGAATGAGAGAACTCCAGGTCCTCCTCAGCCAGGGTATCAAATTTGTAGAATTTAGCAAACGTGTTTGCCCCTGACCAAGTAGCTGCTCGGCAAAGTTGTAAAGCCGAGACCCCTCGGGCAGCCGCCCAAGATGAGCCCACCTTCCTTGTGGAATGGGCTTTTACAGATTTTGGCTGTGGCAGGCTTGCCACAGAATGTGCAAGCTGAATTGTACTACAAATCCAACGAGCAATCGTCTGCTTAGAAGCAGGAGCACCCAGCTTGTTGGGTGCATACAGGATAAACAGCGAGTCAGATTTTCTGACTCCAGCCGTCCTGGAAACATATATTTTCAGGGCCCTGACTACGTCCAGCAACTTGGAGTCCTCCAAGTCCCTAGTCGCCGCAGGTACCACAATAGGCTGGTTCATGTGAAACGCTGAAACCACCTTAGGGAGAAATTGAGGGCGAGTCCTCAGTTCTGCCCTGTCTGAATGAAAAATTAGGTAAGGGCTTTTATATGATAAAGCCGCCAATTCAGAGACACGCCTGGCTGAAGCCAGGGCTAACAGCATGACCACTTTCCATGTGAGATATTTCAATTCCACAGTGGTGAGTGGTTCAAACCAATGTGATTTTAGGAGACTCAACACTACATTGAGATCCCAAGGTGCCACTGGAGGCACAAAAGGAGGCTGTATATGCAGTACCCCTTTGACAAACGTCTGAACTTCAGGCACTGAAGCCAGTTCTTTTTGGAAGAAGATTGACAGGGCCGAAATTTGAACCTTAATGGACCCTAATTTTAGGCCCATAGATAGTCCTGTTTGCAGGAAATGCAGGAAACGACCCAGTTGAAATTCCTCTGTAGGGGCCTTCTTGGCCTCACACCACGCAACATATTTCCGCCAAATGCGGTGATAATGTTTTGCGGTTACATCCTTTCTGGCCTTGACCAGGGTAGGGATGACTTCATCTGGAATGCCTTTTTCCTTCAGGATCCGGCGTTCAACCTCCATGCCGTCAAACGCAGCCGCGGTAAGTCTTGAAACAGACAAGGTCCCTGCTGGAGCAGGTCCTTTCTGAGAGGTAGAGGCCACGGGTCCTCCGTTAGCATCTCTTGCAGTTCCGGGTACCAAGTTCTTCTTGGCCAATCCGGAGCCACGAGTATAGTTCTTACTCCTCTCCTTCTTATGATTCTCAGTACTTTGGGTATGAGAGGCAGAGGAGGGAACACATACACCGACTGGTACACCCACGGTGTTACCAGAGCGTCCACCGCTATTGCCTGAGGGTCCCTTGACCTGGCGCAATATCTGTCCAGTTTTTTGTTGAGACGGGACGCCATCATGTCCACCTTTGGTTTTTCCCAACGGTTTACAATCACTTGGAAGACTTCTGGGTGAAGTCCCCACTCCCCCGGGTGGAGGTCATGTCTGCTGAGGTAGTCTGCTTCCCAGTTGTCCACTCCCGGAATGAACACTGCTGACAGTGCTACCACATGATTTTCCGCCCAGCGGAGAATCCTTGCAGCTTCTGCCATTGCCCTCCTGCTTCTTGTGCCGCCCTGTCTGTTGACGTGGGCGACTGCCGTGATGTTGTCCGATTGGATCAATACCGACTGACCCTGAAGCAGAGGCCTTGCTTGACTTAGGGCATTGTAAATGGCCCTTAGTTCCAGGATATTTATGTGAAGAGACGTTTCCATGCTTGACCACAAGCCCTGGAAATTTCTTCCCTGTGTGACTGCTCCCCAACCTCTCAGACTGGCATCCGTGGTCACCAGCATCCAATCCTGAATGCCAAATCTGCGGCCCTCTAGAAGATGAGCACTCTGTAACCACCACAGGAGAGACACCCTTGTCCTTGGAGATAGGGTTATCCGCTGATGCATCTGAAGATGCGATCCGGACCATTTGTCCAGCAGATCCCACTGAAAAGTTCTTGCATGGAATCTTCCGAATGGAATTGCTTCGTAAGAAGCCACCATTTTTCCCAGGACTCTCGTGCATTGATGCACTGACACTTGGCCTGGTTTTAGGAGGTTCCTGACTAGCTCGGATAACTCCCTGGCCTTCTCCTCCGGGAGAAACACCTTTTTCTGGACTGTGTCCAGAATCATCCCCAGGAACAGTAGACGTGTTGTTGGAATCAGCTGTGATTTTGGGATATTTAGAATCCACCCGTGCTGACGTAGCACTACCTGAGACAGTGCTACTCCGAACTCTAACTGTTCCCTGGATCTTGCCCTTATCAGGAGATCGTCCAAGTAAGGGATAATTAAGACGCCTTCTCTTCGAAGAAGAATCATCATTTCGGCCATTACCTTGGTAAAGACCCGGGGTGCCGTGGACAATCCAAACGGCAGCGTCTGAAACTGATAATGACAGTTTTGAACCACAAACCTGAGGTACCCCTGGTGAGAAGGGAAGATTGGGACATAGAGATAAGCATCTTTGATGTCCAGAGATACCATATAGTCCCCTTCTTCCAGGTTCGCTATCACTGCTCTGAGTGATTCCATCTTGAATTTGAACCTTTTTATGTAAGTGTTCAAGGATTTCAGATTTAAAATTGGTCTCACCGAGCCGTCCGGCTTCGGTACCACAAACAGCGTGGAATAATACCCCTTTCCCTGTTGTAGGAGGGGTACCTTGATTATCACCTGCTGGGAATACAGCTTGTGAATAGCTTCCAATACTGCCTCCCTGTCGGAGGGAGGTGTTGGAAGAGCAGACTTCAGGAATCGGCGAGGGGGAGACGTCTCGAATTCCAATTTGTACCCCTGTGATACTACCTGCAGGATCCAGGGGTCCACTTGCGAGTGAGCCCACTGCGCGTTGAAATTTTTGAGACGGGCCCCCACCGTGCCCGAGTCCGCTTGTAAAGCCCCAGCGTCATGCTGAAGACTTGGCAGAAGCGGGGGAGGGCTTCTGCTCCTGGGAAGAGGCTGCCTGGTGCAGTCTTTTTCCTCTTCCTCTGCCCCGGGGCAGAAATGAGTGGCCTTTTGCTCGCTTGTTCTTATAGGAACGAAAGGACTGAGTTTGAAAAGACGGTGTCTTTTTCTGCTGAGAGGTGACCTGGGGTAAAAAGGTGGACTTTCCAGCCGTTGCCGTGGCCACCAGGTCTGATAGACCGACCCCAAATAACTCCTCCCCTTTATACGGCAATACTTCCATATGTCGTTTGGAATCTGCATCACCTGACCACTGTCGCGTCCATAACGCCCTTCTGGCAGAAATGGACATCGCACTTACTCTTGATGCCAGGGTGCAAATATCCCTCTGTGCATCACGCATATATAGTAATGCATCCTTTAAATGCTCTATAGTTAATAAAATACTGTCCCTATCCAGGGTATCAATATTTTCAGTCAGGGAATCCGACCAAGCCACTCCAGCGCTGCACATCCAGGCTGAGGCGATTGCTGGTCGCAGTATAACACCAGTATGTGTGTATATACCTTTTAGGATATTTTCCAGCCTTCTATCAGCTGGTTCCTTGAGGGCGGCCGTATCAGGAGACGGTAACGCCACTTGTTTTGATAAGCGTGTGAGCGCCTTATCTACCCTAGGGGGTGTTTCCCAACGTGCCCTAACCTCTGGCGGGAAAGGGTATAGTGCCAATAATTTGTTAGAAATCAGCAGTTTTTTCTCGGGGGAAACCCACGCTTTATCACACACCTCATTTAATTCCTCTGATTCAGGAAAAACTACTGGTAGTTTTTTCACACCCCACATAATACCCTTTTTTGTGGTACTTGTAGTGTCAGAAATGTTCAATGCCTCCTTCATTGCCGTGATCATGTAACGTGTGGCCCTACTGGACATTACGTTTGTCTCCTCACCGTCGACACTGGATTCAGTATCCGTGTCTGGGTCTGTGTCGACCATCTGAGGTAACGGGCGTTTTAGCGCCCCTGACGGTGTCTGAGACGCCTGAACAGGCACTAACTGATTTGCCGGCTGTCTCATGTCGTCAACAGTTTTTTGCAAAGTGCTGACATTGTCACGTAATTCTTTAAATACGACCATCCAGTCAGGTGTCGACTCCCTAGGGGGTGACATCACTAACACAGGCAATTGCTCTGCTTCCACATCATTTTCCTCCTCATACATGTCGACACAATCGTACCGACACCCAGCACACACACAGGGAATGCTCTGATAGAGGACAGGACCCCACTAGCCCTTTGGGGAGACAGAGGGAGAGTTTGCCAGCACACACCAGAGCGCTATATATATGCAGGGATAACCTTATATAAGTGTTACTCCCTGTTATAGCTGCTGTATTATATATTAGCTGCCAATAGTGCCCCCCCTCTCTTGTTTTACCCTGATTCTTGTAGCAGGACTGCAGGGGAGAGTCAGGGAGCCTTCCTTCCAGCGGAACTGTGAGGGAAAATGGCGCTCGTGTGCTGAGGAGATAGGCTCCGCCCCTTCTTCTGCCGCCGCTTTCTCCGGACCTCTTCGCTCTTCTGGCTCTGTAAGGGGGCCGGCGGCGCGGCTCCGGGACCCATCCAGGCTGAACCTGTGATCGTCCCTCTGGAGCTAATGTCCAGTAGCCAAGAAGCCCAATCCACTCTGCACGCAGGTGAGTTCGCTTCTTCTCCCCTTAGTCCCACGATGCAGTGAGCCTGTTGCCAGCAGTACTCACTGAAAATAAAAAACCTATTTAAACTTTTACTTCTAAGCAGCTCAGGAGAGCCACCTAGCCTGCACCCTTCTCGTTCGGGCACAAAAATCTAACTGAGGCTTGGAGGAGGGTCATAGGGGGAGGAGCCAGTGCACACCAGCTAGTCTAAAGCTTTTACTTTTGTGCCCAGTCTCCTGCGGAGCCGCTATTCCCCATGGTCCTTACGGAAGTCCCAGCATCCACTAGGACGTCAGAGAAAGCTAAAGCCTTGGGACAGTCAGGGTCTCAACCCATGCCTGATCCTACAGCGCAGAGGCCGTCAGGGTCTCAGAAGCGCCCACTATCCCAAATTGTTGACACAGATATCGACACGGATTCTGACTCCAGTGTCGATGGCGATGATGCAAAGTTGCAGCCTAAAATGGCTAAAGCCATCCGCTACATGATTATAGCAATGAAGGATGTATTGCACATCTCAGAGGAAAACCCAGTCCCTGACAAGAGGGTTTATATGTTTGGGGAAAAAAGGCATGAGGTGACCTTTCCCCCTTCACACGAGTTAAATGGGTTATGTGAAAAAGCTTGGGAATCTCCAGATAGAAATATGCAGATTTCCAAACGGTTGCTTATGACGTATCCTTTCCCGCCAGCGGACAGGTTACGCTGGGAATCCTCCCCTAGGGTAGACAAAGCTTTAACACGCTTATCTAAGAAGGTAGCCCTGCCGTCACAGGATACGGCCACCCTAAAAGATCCTGCGGATAGAAAGCAGGAAGGTATCCTGAAGTCCGTTTATACACATTCAGGTACCATACTAAGGCCGGCAATTGCGTCGGCCTGGATGTGTAGTGCTGTAGCAGCATGGACAGATACTTTATCTGAGGAACTTAATACCTTGGACGAGGATACTATATTACGGAGCCTGGGGCATATAAAAGACGCTGTCCTATATATGAGGGATGCCCAGAGAGACATTAGCCTACTGGGCTCTAGTATAAATGCAATGTCGATTTCTGCCAGAAGGGTCCTGTGGACTCGGCAATGGACAGGTGATACCGACTCAAAAAGGCACATGGAGGTTTTACCTTTTAAGGGTGAGGAATTGTTTGGGGACGGTCTCTCGGACCTAGTTTCCACAGCTACGGCTGGGAAGTCAAATTTTTTGCCATATATCCCCTCACAGCCGAAGAAAGCACCATATTACCAAATGCAGTCCTTTCGTTCACAAAGAGGCAAGAAAGTCCGAGGTGCGTCCTTTCTTGCCAGAGGCAGGGGTAGAGGTAAGAAGCTGCAAAATACAGCTAGTTCCCAGAAACAGAAGTCTTCCCCGGCTTCCACTAAATCCACCGCATGACGCTGGGGCTCCACAGGTGGAGCCAGGATCGGTGGGGGCGCATCTCCGAAATTTCAGCCACCAGTGGGTTCGCTCACGGGTGGATCCCTGGGCGATACAGATTGTGTCTCAGGGATACAAGCTGGAACTCGAAGTGATGCCCCCGCACCGTTACCTCAAATCGGCCCTGCCAGCTTCCCCCAGAGAGAGGGAAATAGTGTTAGCGGCAATTCACAAATTATATCTCCAGCAGGTGGTGGTAAAGGTTCCCCTCCTTCAACAGGGAAGGGGTTACTATTCCACAATGTTTGTGGTACCGAAACCAGACGGTTCGGTCAGACCCATATTGAATTTAAAATCCCTGAACATTTACCTGAAAAGGTTCAAGCTCAAGATGGAATCGCTCAGAGCGGTCATTGCAAGCCTGGAAGAGGGGGATTTTATGGTGTCTCTGGACATAAAGGATGCTTACCTGCATGTCCCCATTTATCCACCTCATCAGGAGTACCTCAGATTTGTGGTACAGGACTGTCATTACCAATTCCAGACGTTGCCGTTTGGTCTGTCCACGGCACTGAGAATATTTACAAAGGTAATGGCAGAAATGATGGTGCTTCTGCGAAAGCAAGGAGTCACAATAATCCCATACTTGGACGATCTCCTCATAAAGGCGAGGTCCAGAGAGCAGTTGCGGATCAGCGTAGCACACTCTCGGGAAGTGTTGCAACAGCACGGCTGGATTCTGAATATTCCTAAGTCGCAGCTGATTCCTACAACGCGTCTGCCCTTCCTGGGCATGATTCTGGACACAGACCAGAAGAAGGTTTTTCTCCCGGCGGAGAAGGCTCAGGAGCTCGTGACTCTGGTCAGAGACCTCTTAAAACCAAAACAGGTGTCGGTGCATCAATGCACGCGAGTCCTGGGAAAGATGGTGGCGTCATACGAAGCCATTCCCTTCGGCAGGTTCCATGCGAGGACCTTTCAGTGGGATCTGTTAGACAAGTGGTCCGGATCGCATCTTCAGATGCAGCGGCTGATCACCCTATCCCCCAGGGCCAGGGTGTCTCTTCTGTGGTGGCTGCAGAGTGCTCACCTTCTCGAGGGTCGCAGGTTCGGCATTCAAGACTGGGTCCTGGTGACCACGGATGCAAGCCTCCGAGGGTGGGGGGCAGTCACACAGGGAAGAAATTTCCAGGGTCTGTGGTCAAGTCAGGAGACTTGTCTGCACATTAATATCTTGGAACTAAGGGCCATATACAACGCCCTTTGTCAAGCGGAGCCTCTGCTTCGCAACCAACCGGCGCTGATTCAGTCAGACAACATCACCGCAGTGGCTCATGTAAACCGCCAAGGCGGCACAAGGAGCAGGGTGGCGATGGCGGAAGCCACCAGGATTCTTCGCTGGGCGGAGAATCACGTAAAAGCACTGTCAGCAGTGTAAATTCCGGGAGTGAACAACTGGGAAGCAGACTTCCTCAGCAGGCACGACCTCCACCCGGGAGAGTGGGGACTTCATCAAGAAGCCTTCACACAGATTACAAGTCGTTGGGAACTGCCACAGGTGGACATGATGGCATCCCGCCTCAACAAAAAGCTACAAATGTATTGCGCCAGGTCAAGAGACCCTCAGGCGATAGCTGTGGACGCACTAGTGACACCGTGGGTGTTCCAGTCGGTTTATGTGTTTCCTCCTCTTCCTTTCATACCCAAGGTGCTGAGAATCGTAAGAAAAAGAGGAGTGAGAACAATACTCATTGTTCCGGATTGGCCAAGAAGAACTTGGTATCCGGAACTGCAAGAAATGCTCACAGAGGACCCATGGCCTCTGCCTCTCAGACAGGATCTGTTGCAACAGGGGCCCTGTCTGTTCCAAGACTTACCGCGGCTGCGTTTGACAGCATGGCGGTTGAACGCCGGATCCTAGCAGAAAAAGGTATTCTGGATGAGGTTATTCCTACGCTAATAAAGGCTAGGAAGGACATGACGGCTACACATTATCACCGTATATGGCGAAAATATGTTGCTTGGTGTGAGGCCAGGAATGCCCCTACAGAGGAATTCCAGCTGGGCCGTTTTCTTCACTTCCTACAGTCGGGAGTGACTTTGGGCTTAAAATTGGGGTCCATTAAGGTCCAGATTTCAGCCCTATCCATTTTCTTTCAAAAGGAACTGGCTTCTCTTCCTTAAGTTCAGACGTTTGTAAAGGGAGTGCTGCATATTCGGCCCCCTTTTGTGCCACCTTGGGATCTTAACGTGGTGTTGAGTTTCCTGAAATCACACTGGTTTGAGCCACTTAAAACCGTGGAGTTAAAATATCTCACGTGGAAGGTGGTCATGCTATTGGCCTTAGCTTCGGCTAGGCGTGTGTCAGAATTGGCGGCTTTGTCACATAAAAGCCCCTATCTGGTTTTCCATATGGACAGGGCAGAATTACGGACTCGTCCGCAATTTCTGCCAAAAGTGGTGTCATCTTTTCATTTGAACCAACCTATTGTGGCGCCTGCGGCTACTCGTGACTTGGAGGATGCCAAGTTACTAGATGTAGTCAGGGCTTTGAAGGTTTATGTAGCCAGAACGGATGGAGTCAGGAAAACTGAGTCGCTGTTTATCCTGTATGCATCCAACAAGCTGGGTGCTCCTGCTTCAAAGCAAACTATTGCTCGCTGGATCTGTAACACGATTCAGCAGGCTCATTCTGCGGCTGGATTGCCGCCTCCAAAATCAGTAAAAGCCCATTCCACAAGGAAGGTGGGCTCTTCTTGGGCGGCTGCCCGAGGGGTCTCGGCATTACAGCTTTGCCGAGCAGCTACTTGGTCGGGTTCAAACACTTTTGCAAAGTTCTACAAGTTTGATACCCTGGCTGAGGAGGACCTTGTGTTTGCTCATTCGGTGCTGCAGAGTCATCCGCACTCTCCCGCCCGTTTGGGAGCTTTGGTATAATCCCCATGGTCCTTACGGAGTCCCCAGCATCCACTAGGACGTTAGAGAAAATAAGACTTTACTTACCGGTAAATCTATTTCTCGTAGTCCGTAGTGGATGCTGGGCGCCCGTCCCAAGTGCGGACTTCTTCTACAATACTTGTATATAGTTATTGCTTAAAATAAGAATTTACTTACCGATAATTCTATTTCTCGGAGTCCGTAGTGGATGCTGGGGTTCCTGAAAGGACCATGGGGAATAGCGGCTCCGCAGGAGACAGGGCACAAAAAGTAAAGCTTTAGGATCAGGTGGTGTGCACTGGCTCCTCCCCCTATGACCCTCCTCCAAGCCTCAGTTAGGTACTGTGCCCGGACGAGCGTACACAATAAGGAAGGATTTATGAATCCCGGGTAAGACTCATACCAGCCACACCAATCACACTGTACAACCTGTGATCTGAACCCAGTTAACAGTATGATAACAGCGGAGCCTCTGAAAAGATGGCTCACAACAATAATAACCCGATTTTTGTAACTATGTACAAGTAATGCAGATAATCCGCACTTGGGATGGGCGCCCAGCATCCACTACGGACTCCGAGAAATAGAATTATCGGTAAGTAAATTCTTATTTTCTCTATCGTCCTAGTGGATGCTGGGGTTCCTGAAAGGACCATGGGGATTATACCAAAGCTCCCAAACGGGCGGGAGAGTGCGGATGACTCTGCAGCACCGAATGAGAGAACTCCAGGTCCTCCTTAGCCAGGGTATCAAATTTGTAGGATTTTACAAACGTGTTTGCCCCTGACTAAATAGCCGCTCGGCAAAGTTGTAAAGCCGAGACCCCTCGGGCAGCCGCCCAAGATGAGCCCACCTTCCTTGTGGAATGGGCATTTACATATTTTGGCTGTGGCAGGCCTGCCACAGAATGTGCAAGCTGAATTGTATTACACATCCAACTAGCAAAAGTCTGCTTAAAAGCAAGAGCACCCAGTTTGTTGGGTGCATACAGGATAACAGCAAGTCAGTTTTCCTGACTCCAGCCGTCCTGGAACCTATATTTTCAGGGCCCTGACCTCATCTAGCAACTTGGAGTCCTCCAAGTCCCTAGTAGGCGCAAGACACCACAATAAGCTGGTTCAGGTGAAACACTGACACCACCTTAGGGAGAGAACTGGGGACGAGTCCGCAGCTCTGCCCTGTCCGAATGGACAAACAGATATGGGCTTTTTTGAGAAAAAAACCACCAATTTGACACTCGCCTGGTCCAGGCCAGGTCCAAGAGCATGTTCACTTTTCATGTGAGATGCTTCAAATCCACAGATTTGACTGGTTTTAAACCAATGTGTTTTGAGGAATCCCAGAACTACGTTGAGATCCCACAGTGCCACTGGAGGCACAAAAGGGGGTTGTATATGCAATACTCCCTTGACAAACTTCTGGACTTCAGGAACTGAAGCCAATTCTTTCTGGAAGAAAAATCGACAGGGCCGAAATTTGAACCTTAATGGACCCCAATTTGAGGCCCATAGACACTCCTGTTTGCAAGAAATGCAGGAATCGACCGAGTTGAAATTTCTTCGTGGGGCCTTCCTGGCCTCACACCACGCAACATATTTTCGCCACATGTGGTGATAATGTTGTGCGGTCACCTCCTTTCTGGCTTTGACCAGGGTAGGAATGACCTCTTCCTGAATGCCTTTTCCCTTAGGATCCGGCGTTCCACCGCCATGCCGTCAAACGCAGCTGCGGTAAGTCTTGGAACAGACATGGTACTTGCTGAAACAAGTCCCTTCTTAGCGGCAGAGGCCATAAGTCCTCTGTGAGCATCTCTTGAAGTTCCGGGTACCAAGTCCTTCTTGGCCAATCCGGAGCCATGAGTATAGTTCTTACTCCTCTACGTCTTATAATTCTCAGTACCGTAGGTATGAAAAGCAGAGGATGGAACACATACACCGACTGGTACACCCACGGTGTTACCAGAACGTCCACAGATATTGCCTGAGGGTCTCTTAACCTGGCGCAATACCTGTCCCGTTTTTTGTTCAGACGGGACGCCATCATGTCCACCTTTGGTAATTCCCAACGGTTTACAATTATGTGGAAAACTTCCCCATGAAGTTCCCACTCTGCCGGGTGGAGGTCGTGCCTACTGAGGAAGTCTGCTTCCCAGTTTCCATTCCCGGAATGAAACACTGCTGACAGTGTTATCACATGATTTTCCGCCCAGCGAAAAGTCCTTGCAGTTTTTGCCACTGCCCTCCTGCTTCTTGTGCCGCCCTGTCTATTTACGTGGGCGACTGCCGTGATGTTTTATCCCACTGGATCAATACCGGCTGACCTTGAAGCAGAGGTCTTGCTAAGCTTAGAGCATTATAAATTTACCCTTAGCTATATTTATGTGGAGAAAAATCTCCAGACTTGATCACACTCCCTGGAAATTTTTTCCTTGTGTGACTGCTCCCCAGCCTCTCGGGCTGG
Source organism: Pseudophryne corroboree (assembly GCF_028390025.1). Taxonomy (NCBI): domain Eukaryota; kingdom Metazoa; phylum Chordata; class Amphibia; order Anura; family Myobatrachidae; genus Pseudophryne; species Pseudophryne corroboree. The sequence continues at coordinate 628,849,887 of NC_086448.1, forward strand.
CCTCCGTGGTCACCAACATCCAAAACTGAATGCCGAATCTGCGGCCCTCTAGAAGATGAGCACTCTGTAACCACCACAGGAGAGACACCCTTGTCCTTGGATATAGGGTTATCCGCTGATGCATCTGAAGATGCGATCCGGACCATTTGTCCAGCAGATCCCACTGAAAAGTTCTTGCATGAAATCTGCCGACTGGAATTGCTTCGAAGGAAGTCACCATTTTTTTACCATGGCCCTTGTGCAATGATGCACTGATTTTAGGAGGTTCCTGACTAGCTCGGATAACTCCCTGGCTTTCTCTTCCGGGAGAAACACCTTTTTCTGGACTGTGTCCAGAATCATCCCTAAGCACAGGAGACTTGTTGTCGGGATCAGCTGCGATTTTGGAATATTTAGAATCCACTCCTGCTGTTGTAACAGTATCCGAGATAGTGCTACTCCGACCTCCAACTGTTCCCTGGACTTTGCCCTTATCAGGAGATCGTCCAAGTAAGGGATAATTAAGACGCCTTTTCTTCGAAGAAGAACCATCATTTCGGCCATTACCTTGGTAAAGACCCGGGGTGCCGTAGACAATCCAAACGGCAGCGTCTGAAACTGATAGTGACAGTTCTGTACCACGAACCTGAGGTACCCTTAGTGATAAGCGCAAATTTTGGACATGGAGGTAAGCATCCCTGATGTCTCGGGACACCAGATAGTCCCCTTCTTCCCGGTTCGTTATCACTGCTCTGAGTGACTCCATCTTGATTTGAACCTTTGTAAGTGTTCAAATTTTTTTAGATTTAGAATAGGTCTCACCTAGCCTTCTGGCTTCAGTACCACAATATAGTGTGGAATAATACCCCCTTTTCTTGTTGTAGGAGGGGTAATTTAATTATCACCTGCTGGGAATACAGCTCGTGAATTTTTTTTTTTTTTTCCATACTGCCTCCTTGTCGGAGGGAGACCTTGGTAAAGCAGACTTCAGGAGCCTGCGCAGGGGAAACGTCTCGACATTCCAAACTGTACCCCTGGGATACTACTTGTAGGATCCAGGGGTCCTGTACGGTCTCAGCGTCATGCTGAGAGCTTGTCAGAAGCGGTGGAACGCTTCTGTTCCTGGGAATGGGCTGCCTGCTGCAGTCTTCTTCCCTTTCCTCTATCCCTGGGCAGATATGACTCTTATAGGGACGAAAGGACTGAAGCTGAAAAGACGGTGTCTTTTTCTGCAGAGATGTGACTTAGGGTAAAAACGGTGGATTTTCCAGCAGTTGCCGTGGCCACCAGGTCCGATGGACCGACCCCAAATAACTCCTCTTCCTTTATACGGCAATACACCTTTGTGCCGTTTGGAATCTGCATCACCTGACCACTGTCGTGTCCATAACATCTTCTGGCAGATATGGACATCGCACTTACTCTTGATGCCAGAGTGCAAATATCCCTCTGTGCATCTCGCATATATAGAAATACATCCTTTAGATGCTCTATAGTCAATAAAATACTGTCCCTGTCAAGGGTATCAATATTTTTAGTCAGGGAATCCGACCAAGCCACCCCAGCTCTGCACATCCAGGCTGAGGCGATCGCTGGTCGCAGTATAACACCAGTATGTGTGTATATACTTTTTATGATATTTTTCCAGCCTCCTGTCAGCTGGCTCCTTGAGGACGGCCCTATCTATAGACGGTACCGCCACTTGTTCTGATAAGCGTGTGAGCGCCTTATCCACCCTAAGGGGTGTTTCCCAACGCGCCCTAACTTCTGGCGGGAAAGGGTATACCGCCCATATTTTCTATCGGGGGGAACCCACGCATCATCACACACTTCATTTAATTTATCTGATTCAGGAAAAACTACGGTAGTTTTTTCACATCCCACATAATACCCTCTTTTGTGGTAGTTGTAGTATCAGAAATATGTAACACCTCCTTCATTGCCCTTAACGTGTGGCCCTAATAAGGAAAACGTTTGTTTATTCACCGTCGACACTGGATTCAGTGTCCCTGTCTGTGTCTGTGTCGACCGACTAAAGTAAACGGGCGTTTTAAAAACCCCTGACGGTGTTTTTGAGACGTCTGGACCGGTACTAATTGTTTGTCGGCCGTCTCATGTCGTCAACCGACCTTGGCGCGTGTTGACATTATCACGTAATTCCCTAAATAAGCCATCCATTCCGGTGTCGACTCCCTAGAGAGTGACATCACCATTACAGGCAATTGCTCCGCCTCCTCACCAACATCGTCCTCATACATGTCGACACACACGTACCGACACACAGCACACACACAGGGAATGCTCTGATAGAGGACAGGACCCCACTAGCCCTTTGGAGAGACAGAGGGAGAGTTTGCCAGCACACACCAAAAACGCTATAATTATATAGGGACAACCTTATATAAGTGTTTTCCCTTATAGCATCTTTTTTATATATTTCTAACGCCAAATTAGTGCCCCCCCTCTCTGTTTTAACCCTGTTTCTGTAGTGCAGTGCAGGGGAGAGCCTGGGAGCCTTCCCTCCAGCCTTTCTGTGAGGGAAAATGGCGCTGTGTGCTGAGGAGATAGGCCCCGCCCCTTTTTCGGCGGCCTCGTCTCCCGCTCTTAACGGATTCTGGCAGGGGTTAAATATCTCCATATAGCCCCCGGAGGCTATAAGTGAGGTATTTTTAGCCAAAAAAGGTTTTCATTTGCCTCCCAGGGCGCCCCCCTCCCAGCGCCCTGCACCCTCAGTGACTGCCGTGTGAAGTGTGCTGAGAGGAAAATGGCGCACAGCTGCAGTGCTGTGCGCTACCTTAAGAAGACTGAGGAGTCTTCTGCCGCCGATTCTGGACCTCTTCTCGTTTCAGCATCTGCAAGGGGGCCGGCGGCGAGGCTCCGGTGACCATCCAGGCTGTACCTGTGATCGTCCCTCTGGAGCTAATGTCCAGTAGCCAAGAAGCCAATCCATCCTGCACGCAGGTGAGTTCACTTCTTCTCCCCTAAGTCCCTCGTTGCAGTGATCCTGTTGCCAGCAGGACTCACTGTAAAATAAAAAACCTAAGCTAAACTTTTCTAAGCAGCTCTTTAGGAGAGCCACCTAGATTGCACCCTTCTCGGCCGGGCACAAAAATCTAACTGAGGCTTGGAGGAGGGTCATAGGGGGAGGAGCCAGTGCACACCACCTGATCCTAAAGCTTTACTTTTTGTGCCCTGTCTCCTGCGGAGCCGCTATTCCCCATGGTCCTTTCAGGAACCCCAGCATCCACTAGGACGATAGAGAAATAAGGGTTATGTTATGGTTGTATAAGGTTTGTCTGATGCTCTGTTGTTGTTCATACTGTTAACTGGGTAAGTTTATCACAAGTTATACGGTGTGATTGGTGTGACTGGTATGAGTCTTACCCTGGATTCCAAAATCCTTTCCTTGTACTGTCAGCTCTTTCGGGCACAGTTTCCTTAACTGAGGTCTGGAGGAGGGACATAGAGGGAGGAGCCAGAGTACACCAGTATTCCTAATTCTTTCCTAAAGTGCCCTGTCTCCTGCGGAGCCCGTCTATTCCCCATGGTCCTTACGGATTCCCCAGCATCCACTACGGACTACGAGAAATAGATTTACCGGTAAGTAAAATCTTATTATTTCTTTCTAAATTGCTTATAAAGAAACGTTTGGCCTAGGGGTGCCGTGAAAAGGATTCTGGTAGTCTAGGGTACCGTGATTCAAAAAAGTGTGGAAACCACTGACATTATAAATTATAAATTTACACTGCAATTATTTTTATCTGTCAACACTTTAAACCTATTTTACCTAAATACTTGTGAGAAACAAATGTGTTCTGACCCACTGGATGGAAACAACCCTGCATCACTAAAGAGTAGCTGTGAAATGAATGTAACTCAACTGCAGCAGACCTTGTACCCACATCCTGTGACGTCTACTTTTGTTGGCAAATAACAGGTTTCTACATATTCCACCCATAAGTCACAAAGGATGTTTCTTCAACAAAACAAAACCAATAGATCTGAAAGTGCATTGCATATTACACCAGGGGACTCACTAATTACATGACTGCTGGATGCTTTTACATTTACATGCTGTAAAAAAAGCATTCTGATTGTGCATCGATCAAGGAATACTCGAGGAAGCAGATTTAGCTCCAGTCTAACGTCATTTTTTCTAAACCTTCCTTAACGTTAACACAACCTAAAAAGGAAACAGATTTTCCTGACTACAGCACAAGTTGCACAGGGCGACAGTTTTTCCCTTCTTTCTATATAACAAGCATCTATTTGGGGCCCTATAAAAGCTTCAATGTTTTAGAAATTAATAAACTGAAGACCTAATGTAACGACTGCATTCTGCAATAACTGTGCTCCCACACACAGCATTTATTATGAGATGGCATTACTTGTGCCATGCAGCAAACCTCAATCCACGTGTCAAGCAAGGAAGCAGTAACATTGTATCAAGTGCTCCTTCCACACTGTTAAACCGTTCAGTGAGTGGGAATGCTGGGAAATCTGGTTATGTCTTCATGTCATTACTGGAAGAATACTTTGAATGTGGGAAGACCCATGATAGTATAGAAGGGGGGCATTGTGTGAGAAAGAGAAAAGGGAAGGGAGGAGCGGGGGGGGGCGGCATCCTATACAGTGTATACAAATATCTAACAAATAGCAAATATGTATGAGATTTAACAACCGATATTGCATTTAAGATGTTTTCAAATAATTTTTTTCTTGAAATAGAAAATTTAATATTTCCAGAAACACTTGAAATCCTTATATGAAACGAAATTTGCATTAAAATGCTACAATATTGCGCATTTTAACACATCGGTAAAAAAAAAAAAAAAGAACATAAGCAGGTCAAGTTTTTTGAAAGCTGCTATCTTCAAAGTGCTTACGTCCAACAAATCAAAGTTAAAAACCTGTTTCAATCCATATACCACTTAATTTATAGTGTGTATGCCATATTCAATAACTATTCAGCAAGTTACACTAAGGAAAGTACACAATTAGCAGATTAATATAGACACACACAAAAAAAAAAAAAAATGATTAACATTCATTCACTGTGCCAGAGAAATGGCAATGGTTTGCAGAGCTCCATGTAACAGAACATAAACACAATCTAAATGAATTCATGCGCTTCCCATTATGCTATTAATAAACACATACAGGTCTCCAGAGATTGCTAACTTACTGTTCTTGGCAAGAGATCAATGTTTAATTTAACTCTTTAAGGGAGCAGAGCACTGCAAAAACAAGAACTTTTGTTCACATAATGTAATACTGCAGCATCACAGTCAGTGAGAAAAACATTCTAGAGCCAGAGAAGGAAATGGTGCTTGTTAATTATAGGGGTACCAACTGAACAATCTCAGCTGACAAGTAATTCAGTTAACATTGTGGCTGTTGCTGAAGGGAGAGCAGGATCATCTTTACATACAGTAGGTGCAATGTGTGCTGGGGCAAGTTTTAAAAATATATGGGTTGGTGGTATGGGGCTAGCACAATACGGCTGCAGAAAGGAGATCACATTCCCCTTCACCAGCTCACAGATATAAGTACCAATATCCACCTGTCTTTCCTGGGGTTCATTTATCTTTATAGGCTTATAGCTTGCTCAAGATAACCAAATCACTGTAACGATAGGTTCCTCGAGTCCATTTCTTTTCAAGTGGCCTGTATACTTAATCAATACCAGCAAGTCAAAACAATTAATGGGAGTGGTTTTGTGAACTACATCACCTTGAGGAACTACCAAGTGATAATCATGCCACAGAACAGGCTTAAACAGTGACTAGAAGCCAAACCGCTCAATTCAATTCTGCGTGATGTTAACAGCACTAGGAAGGAGGTCCCAGGGCTATTCAATTGTCCTCATTGCTAGTGGGGAGATACCAGTTCACGCACCTTGAACCAAGAGTTTAGTTGCGAGAATTGGCATTCTCCGACTTAGATGCCTGCTCCTGCCGGGATTCTGTTTGTGCCACGCTAAAGGCAGAAAAAAAGCATTGCGGCACTGGTTTAGTCGATTTCTGCTCGCAGCTCAGGAAGGGTAAGAGCAGAAATCCTCTAACCAGACATAAACAGAACGATCAATTGAATAGCTCCGGGGACCTCCTTCCCGGCGCTATTGACATCGTGAAGAATTGCATCAAGCCCATTGAGACTCAAACAAGAAATGAAATCTTAACAAAAGAGTTTAATTTGTCTGTTCAGGAGACATACTTCTCCAGAAAACAAACACAATTTGGGATAATGGCCATTTAGCTCCAGACTGGAATAAGAAGAACCTATTTTGAGCATGGTATGCGGGAGACACTTTATGTTGTCATGGTTACAGACAGCGCATGAAACTGAAATCTCCAACTTCGTTTTTAGCATTAAGTGCTCTAAGCAAATGATTTCTACTACTAAACATTCCCAACATATATTATTTTAATTGTTCAGAACATGGGACCCACTGGATTACCATAGCTAAACTGCTTCAGAACATCAAAAAGCCATGCTTCACTGGCCACAGGTTACTATCCCCATTAGATGCCTACGTGGACAGTGAAACTGATAGCCCAGGGATGCCATGTTCTGAACTTGCGCCTCCCTTATTTATATGGACCACAAGGGTCCTGCAGCGACTTACCGTACAAGACATTCTGGACAATTACATGGTTTACAGACATTGCTGCATCAGCGGTTCACTAAGCAGCAGAAACCAAGGTGCTGTCGTAGGGAGTAATGAGTAGATGATAGTATAAGTAAGGGAAAGCAAAGCACAGGAGGGAAGAGGGCCCTGCTCGTGAGAGCTTACATTCTAAAGGGGAGGGTCAGACAGAGCGCGCTGACACAGATGGGGTAGACAACATATCTTAATGCTGTTATAGCAAGCCGGACAGTGATCTGGGCTGCTCTTCAAGGGATCTTTCCAAATCAAAATTGACTAACAATTCTGAGGCCACAAACTGTAAATCAGTAGCTTGTCCATTAAAAGACACCTGGATAAAATGAACTCTAAGGACGAAGTGATTTAAAAATAAAAGGACTTCTCATTGATGAGTTTCTATATGCTTATAGAGGTACATTTACATTGTTGCCTAAATATAAAAAAAAGCTTAAGATCCTGCAGCAAGACAGAGGAAAATACCTAAAAATAAAATGTAAATAAAGTGGTTCTTCTGTCCCGGAAAACTTACATAATGTAATGGTCACTATGAGAAAAGGTATTTCCTCAAATGTGACACAGCACCACAATATATTCTGAAAAAGGTCAAGAGCCAGCATTCATCTCCTGTGTCCACAAACTGATATGCACTGACCAGACAGGACTGATGTTACTGTACCCTAGGTGCCAAGTCCTTGAAAGTTATTTTTTAGATATCAAATACTGAAAAACATTAAGATAATTGGTTTGTTTTTGATCCTTAAAAACATTCAGGTAAATTCAATTAGGCACGATTAAGTCCCACCTGCAATTAAGATCGGCTATATGCTGCACTTACAGCACCACCGGAGACTTGTGGAGTTTTGTTTGCAGCACCATAGGGCTGCTTATAAAAACCCACAAGTCCGGGGTAAGATTGAACCGCAATGGGGGAAAATTTAGCTGCCATTGCAATGGCAACTCGCCCCCTTGCTCCTAATTGAATTGGCCCCATTATAGGCATCACTGTAGGAGTGTCAAATGCAAATTTCCCAGGACTGTACCTTCTAAAAAAAATAAATCCAGGTGTTTTAGCTTTTGTATTGTTTTTGTCATTAATTTAAATGTGTTACAGTTCTACAGATTCTCCCCCAACCTCCCCAAAAAGAGTGCATCCAGCAAAGGCAGAAATGGTATATTAGGCTTTTTGCAATTAGTCAATGAAGCGAACAAAACATCTGAAGTTCGCTTTAGCAGTTGCAGATAATTATCGGTACCTGTCATTTGAAGATCAAGGCAGATGGGGCAGAAATTTACCAGGAAACTGGTAGGCCATGAACATGACAAAAAAAAAGAATCTGGCTAACTGCCTGCATTGTGAATTCTCCCTGAATTGGGGTTGTAATACAAAAAAAAAAAAAAATAGTAGTATCTTTTATAGTATACTGTAGTTCAGTTCTAGCAATGTTTAGAGAAACCTCCTGCTAAAGTTGAATGATTGATTTATGCTGTGGTACTAAGGCCCAACATAATATTATTAACCTTTTATATACTGTAGTACTTGCAACATATCCACGCAGTGTTTCCTGCCCCAGTGATGCTTACAGCCTAAACTCTCCGCCACACTTATATTACCAGCATGTGCACATATTTTACAGTGAGCGGAGAGGAGGGCGATGCTCACAGAGAGATTAATGGGGAGATGCCGCTGTACAGAACACAGCTGTCTTAGCAAGGTGGATGATCTACTTTCCTTCATAGCTGTACGGACATCTGCTCTGGTAAGACAGCCGTTTGTGCTTACAGCACTGCACTTTAACAGAATGGAGGAAGGCAAATAGAAAAAAGTAATGCCACAGTTAGACATTAAAAGAATATATAATTTATAACACACAGAAGTGTATACTTAAATATGTCCACTATGCTGGCAGCACAGATGGCATAGTGGGCAGCATGGAGGCAGTACGGACGGTGCAACAGTTAGCATTACTGCCTCACAGCACTGAAGGGGTGTAGTATGGTATGCCGGCGGCCGAGATCCCGGCGGCCAGCATACCGGTGCCGGGATCCCGACCACCGGCATACCAACAGCTGGACGAGCGCAAATTAGCTCCTTGCGGGCACAGTGACGCGCTACGCACGCCACGCTATTTATCCTCTCTCCAGGGGTGTCGTGGACCCATAGGAGGGAGAATGTGTGTCGGTATGCCGGATGTCGGGATTCCGGCGCCGGTATACTGAGCGCCGGGATCCTAACAGCCAGTATACTAAATACCACCCCACTTAAGTCATGGGTTCGATTCTCATCATGGCCCTGTGTTGAGTGTGTGTATTCTCCCTGAGCTTGCGTGGGTTTTTTCCAGGTACTCCAGCTCCTCCCACAATCCATAATTATATACTGTCAGGTTAATTGGCTTTCAGATAAAAACTCACTGTAGTATGAGTTTGCACTTACATGTGTTTAGGGCAGACTAGATGGGTCAAATTCTGTGTTTCTAACATCACTACCTCACAGCACTGAGGTCATGAGCTAAATTTCCAGTTCATATGCGAGTAGTTTGTATGTTCTCTGTGTTTTTGTGGATTTCCTCGGGGTGCTCCAGCTTTCTACCATGGTCCAAAAACATACTGATAGATAAAATGAATTCTGACACAAAAACGATATCCAATTATGGCCAGTAATTTACCGGAGCTAACTGTTCCGCCGGGGTTTATCCTATTAGCCCTGATAAGCCAGCACGAGCGGCAACTTATTGGGGCTGCTTATGCTGCACCGGGTGCCGTCACCTGACAGCTCCCTGTGCAGCACTGACCTCTGGCTCCCCGACCACATGACCGCTCCCCTGTAATGTGACCGACGCAGGGGTCAGGGGAAGAGGGGGCTGCGGCGCTGCACCGCTTTCTCCGCCAGGGGTCTCGACACTGAGTGCTGACTCCCGTGCTGCGGCACTCTCACTGCAAACCCAGCTTGCTGCAGCAGGCATAGCGCACACTGCAAGTCGCCATGAAAATGGAGCGGTTTCTCACGAAAACACACAGGTTTTACTGAACCTGTGTGTTTTTTCGGGAGAAATGGCTTTTGTTTTTTACAGGTGATCTAATAAGATAGCCTGTAAAAAAATAAAAAAAATAAAAAATACAGCGCAATGGTAAGTCGGGAGAATGCTCGTTCTCCCGGACTAAACAGGGTGTTTTGTCAAAAGAACCAGCATTCTCCACCTTAAGAGCCCAGCGCTCTTAAGGCCCGTACACACTGGCCAATATATCGGTGGTTCTCTTGAACAGCTATCGCGGGTCCGACGACCAGTGTGTACAGCCGATACGTCTGAACTCCTTCGTTCACAGACGTATTGCGTCGGTCCCGCAGTACACCCGACAGCCAATATATCTACCGATATATTGGCGCGTCGCTGTACGTGTACGGGCGGTCGGCCAACCGCCCGTACACATGCTGCGGGGGCCGGCGGTGATTGACAGCTGAACTGGGCGGGCATGTGTACACGCCCGCCCAGTTCATGACATCAGTCCCCGACGAATCGGCCAGTGTGTATGCTCAACACACTGCCTGATCTGTCCATAGATAAATCTGCTGATCAAATAGCAAACATTGGGCTCGATTAAATTCTAAGAGAGCTGAATAGCGTCGGGAATTAGCTCCTGGGGCTAGTCAATACAGCGCGCTGTGACACACGACAACTGGATTTCTGGGTGCGAGCAGAAATTCAACAAGACTGCCTGCGCAATGCCGATTTCTGCCCTTAGCGTGGTGGGAATAACACCGCGCCGGGCTCTTAAGGCGGAGAATGCTGGTTCTCCTGATAAAGCACCCTGTTTAGTCCGGGAGTATGAGCATTTTCCGACTTATCATTGCGCTGTATTGAATAGCCCCAGGAGCTAATTCCCAGCGCTATTCAACTCTCTTAGAATTGAATTGAGCTCACTGACTCTTTACATAACGATACCTGTTGTTTTTGGCTATTTTGTATTTCATGTGCGTAAACGCTTCACAAATGCCTACAATGACCTTTTTAAATGGAAATGAAACCACAATGCAGGTAATAATGGTAATGGACAGAACCATGGCTTCTAGTGTCAAACCCAATTAAAGGTGTTTTATAGCTGTTAAAAACATATGTAAGATGCATTTAAAAATTGTCAGTGTACACCAGCCCTCACTAATGAGCCTGGCCTCTAACTATTCAGTCACTTTAGCTATGGTTTTATTTAAGTGGTTTTCTGGAATGGAATTTGATTGAAAGTCTTTTAAAATAAATAGATTCTTATTCTTATGTATCAACCCTACAGAAGAATTTTATTTCATGGTTTCCACTGTATAAAGAGAAAAAAAAAAATCTTAAATCAAAACAGAGCTCCCTGTTTGTTCAGTTGTCTTCCCTAGAAAAGTTCTTCCCCCAGCTTTCCTTGCTGACCCAGCATGTGGTTTAACCATTGCCTGTCTGTAATAGTCCAGTAATGGACCTTGCCCTGCTTAGAAAAGGACAGTAAATTATTATAATTCTCAGCAGAAAAACTTGTATTTTGTAGTAATGATCCAGTAGTGATTAAACTGAACTTTAGCAATTATAAAACGTTTTTATGTTTCTTAGCTTTATCCAACACACCCAATATACTGATTTTTAACCATTCATTGGTTTCTTAAACAGCAGCCGTGGGAATGTGACTATCCCACAATGTCTTTCATTTTGCTATGTGACAGTGCCCAAGTACAACAATACTGTACGTTTCATTTTACGGAGGGTGGAGGAAATCAAACTTTACAGCAGCAATACCACATAGTTTTTTCTTTAAAATGCAAGTTAAGCATTATTCAGAAAGTAATTCTACAGTAAATTGTCTCATTTGCAGAATCACTGTATACAGTAGACCAGTAAGGCGGCCAGACACAGACTCTGGAACTACAGGTTAGTCTCCCTTATCCAAAATGCTTGGGACCAGAGGTATTTTGGATATGGGATTTTTCCGTATTTTGGAATAATTGCATAGCATAATGAGATATCATGGTGATGGGACCTAAATCTAAGCACAGAATGTATTTATGTTACATATACACCTTACACACACAACCTGAAGGTCATTTTAGCCAATATTTTTGTATAACTTTGTGCATTAAACAAAGTGTGTGTACATTCACACAATTCATTTAGGTTTCATATACACCTTATACACACAGCCTGCAGGTCATTTAATACAATATTTTTTAATAACTTTGTGTATTAAACAAAGTTTGTGGACATTGAGCCATCAAAAAACAAAGGTTTCACTATCTCACTCAAAAAAAGTCTGTATTTCGGAATATTCCGTATTTCGGACTATTTGGATATGGGATACTCAACCTGTATTAGCATGGCATGGGATTTGATAGCAGAGACAAGAGAAGGAGGGATAGGATGTCACAGTGACAACAAAGCTGAGAGGTGTGTGCACAAGCTTTTCAGTTCACTACATCATTTGCCATGCAACTGTGGTCACCATGGTAATTGCATAACACTGGAAAAACTGCAGAAATACAGTAGCAATCATTAATAGCAGTCTGAGGAAACAAACTAAAGGAAAAATGTAAATATCCAGCTTCTTCTATAGCAGGCATTCCCAACCACGGTCGTCAAGGCACACTAAGGGCTGTAACACACGCTCCGTTTTTTCCCAGATGGCAAAAAGCCGGACAAACTTTGTCCGGCTTTTTGCCATCCTGCAGAGTCTTTTACACACAGCGGCTTTGAGCCGTGTGTAATGCTGTGCGCATGCACAGCATTAGACACGGCTTGAAAAAAAACCCGTTGTGTGTGAAAGCTCCCATTCACACACACGGTTCACTGCCTTTAAAGACGGCCCGGCCCCGGCCCGGCAGCCGGACCTTCCAGTGGATATTTCCAGCTGCAACCCAGCAGCCGGGCCGGGGCCGTGCCGTGTGAAAGGACCCTACCCCTCACACTGTTAATCACAATACCGGCAAGGGAAAAAGCAATCCGGCTTTTTCCCAGCCGGCAAAAGCCGGCATGTGTGTTTCAGCCCTCAAGGCTGTAACACACTAGCCGGTTTTCCCCAGATGGCAAAAAGCCGGACAAACTTTGTACGGCTTTTTGCCATCCGGGAGAAACAGGCAGAGTCGCTCACACAGGACGGCTTTGAGCCGTGTGTGATGCTGTGCGCATGCGCAGCATCAGACACGGCTTCAGAAAAAACCGTTGTGTGTGAAAGCTCTCCTTCACACACACGGTTTACTGGCTACAAAGACGGCCCGGCGCCGGCCCGGCAGCCGGACCTTCCAGTGGTGAGACCCGGCTGGAAGGTCCGGTTCAGTGGTGAGACCCGGGGCCGTGCAGTGTGAAGGGACCATACCCCTCACACTGTTAACTACAATGCCGGCACGGGATAAAGCCGTCCGGCTTTTTTCCGGCCGGCAAAAGCCGGGTAGTGTGTTTTAGCCCTAAGGGCTGTAACACACTGGTCGGTTTCTCCCGGATGGCAAAAAGCCGGACAAACTTTGTCCGGCTTTTTGCCAGCCGGGAGAAACCGGCAGAGTCTCGCACACAGGACGGCTTTGAGCCGTGTGTAATGCTGTGCGCATGCGCAGCATCAGATACGGCTGGGAAAAAACCGTTGTGTGTGAAAGCTCCCCTTCACACACACGGTTTACTGGCTACAAAGACGGCCCGGCAGTGGTGAGACCCGGCAGCCGGGCCGGGGCCGTGCAGTGTGAAGGGACCCTAGCCCTCACACTGTTAACTACAATGCCGGCACGGGAAAAAGCCGTCCGGCTTTTTCCCGGCCGGCAAATGCCGGGTAGTGTGTTTTAGCCCAAACAGTGCAGGTTTTAGTGCTGTCCAGGCTTGAGCACAGGTGACTTAACTAGCACCTCAGTTATTTTGATTTAACCATCTGTGCTGCAGCCTGGAAATCATTAAAACCTGCACTGTTAGGGCTAAAACACACTACACGGTTGTTGCCGGCCGGGAAAAAGCCGGACGGCTTTTTCCCGTGCCGGCATTGTAGTTAACAGTGTGAGGGGTAGGGTCCCTTCACACTGCACGGCCCCGGCCTGGCTGCCGGGTCTCACCACTGGAGGGTCCGGCGGCCGGGCGGCTGCCGGGCCGTCTTTGGAGCCAGTGAACCGTGTGTGTGAAGGGGAGCTTTCACACGCAACGGTTTCTTCTGCAGCCGTGTCTGATGCTGCGCATGCGCACAGCATCACACACGGCTCAAAGCCGTCCAGTGTGACAGACACTGCCGGTTTCTCCCGGATGGCAAAAAGCCGGACAAAGTTTGTCCGGCTTTTTGCCATCCGGGAAAAACCGGAGTGTGTGTTACAGCCCTTAGTGTGCCTTGAGGACCGTGGTTGGGAATGCCTGTTCTATAGCCTTCCAAAGTGAATTAAAACACACCTCATTATTTTATGGGATTGCTGATTCAACATTTTTCTTTTCACACTAATCTACTTCCTTTTCTGTTCTGACAGATGCTTCATTGCTAGATATCTTTCGATTATATTCTACATACTGATGAACCCTAAAAACAAAGCATTAGTAAACCAACCAGCATTAGTGTGGCAGCACTTTGGGAATGTGCATTAGCATGTCCAAGCCATATGAAGAGATTTCATACGTAAAGTGGCAAAATCAGTCTAAAGTCTTGGTTAGTGCGCCCAAAACCAGGAATTTTCGCTGATTTCTGCTCGCCACCTCAGGAGGTTGCAAACAGAAATCATGCTACTATGTCTTAAAAGGGTAAAGTTAAAAAAATTAAAGCAAAGTCCGAAATAAATGCAAAGATCAATTTTGTATTAAAGGTATACTAAAAGAAATACGTTTTTTAGAGGGGTGAGAAACTATTTAACAACATGGGCCGAGTTGGCCAGAGGTGTGTGTTCACGCCCAAACTCAGACTTTTTTTTTTTTTAAAGTGGCATTCATGTACCAGGCCAAACCATGCCTTGTACATGATTGTTGCTTTAAAAAACAGTCCGCGTTTGGCCGGGAACCCGCACCTCCGGCCAACTCGTACTTCATTACATCCGGCCCCATGTTTGGTTATCAACACTGCAAGTTGCATATATATTTCTGTTTTGGAATACATTTGAATGAAGCATACTACTGTAACTAAACCTGTCTCAACATTGGTGATGGTGTAAAAAAACATTTTAAAAAGTAAAAAAAAATAAAAAAATAAGATTTTACTCACCGGTAAATCTATTTCTCGTAGTCCGTAGTGGATGCTGGGAACTCCGTAAGGACCATGGGGAATAGACGGGCTCCGCAGGAGACTGGGCACTCTAAAAGAAAGATTAGGTACTATCTGGTGTGCACTGGCTCCTCCCTCTATGCCCCTCCTCCAGACCTCAGTTAGGGCACTGTGCCCGGAAGAGCTGACACAATAAGGAAGGATTTTGAATCCCAGGTAAGACTCATACCAGCCACACCAATCACACCGTATAACTCGTGATACTATACCCAGTTAACAGTATGAAATATAACTGAGCCTCTCAACAGATGGCTCAACAATAACCCTTTAGTTAGGCAATAACTATATACAAGTATTGCAGACAATCCGCACTTGGGATGGGCGCCCAGCATCCACTACGGACTACGAGAAATGGATTTACCGGTGAGTAAAATCTTATTTTCTCTGACGTCCTAGTGGATGCTGGGAACTCCGTAAGGACCATGGGGATTATACCAAAGTTCCCAAACGGGCGGGAGAGTGCGGATGACTCTGCAGCACCGAATGAGAGAACTCAAGGTCCTCCTCAGCCAGGGTATCAAATTTGTAAAATTTAGCAAACGTGTTTGCCCCTGACCAAGTTGCAGCTCGGCAAAGTTGTAAAGCCGAGACCCCTCAGGCAGCCGCCCAAGATGAGCCCACTTTCCTTGTGGAATGGGCTTTTACTGATTTAGGGTGCGGCAATCCAGCCGCAGAATGCGCCAGCTGAATTGTGCTACAAATCCAGCGAGCAATAGTCTGCTTAGAAGCAGGAGCACCTAGTTTGTTGGGTGCATACAGGATAAAAAGCGAGTCAGTTTTCCTGACTCCAGCCGTCCTGGAAACATAAATTTTCAAGGCCCTGACTACGTCCAGTAACTTGGAATCTTCCAAGTCCCTAGTAGCCGCAGGCACTACAATAGGTTGGTTCAAGTGAAAAGCTGATACCACCTTAGGGAGAAACTGGGGACGAGTCCTCAATTCTGCCCTATCCATATGGAAAATCAGATAAGGGCTTTTACATGACAAAGCCGCCAATTCTGACACACGCCTGGCCGAAGCCAAGGCCAATAACATGACCACTTTCCACGTGAGATATTTCAGATCCACAGTTTTAAGTGGCTCAAACCAATGTGATTTCAGGAAACTCAACACCACGTTGAGATCCCAAGGTGCCACAGGAGGCACAAAAGGGGGCTGAATATGTAGCACTCCCTTTACAAATGTCTGAACTTCAGGCAGTGAAGCCAGTTCTTTCTGGAAGAAAATCGACAGAGCCGAAATCTGGACCTTAATGGAACCCAATTTTAGGCCCATAGTCACTCCCGACTGTAGGAAGTGCAGAAAACGACCCAGCTGAAATTCCTCAATAGGGGCCTTCCTGGCCACACACCACGCAACATATTTTCGCCAAATACGGTGATAATGGTTTGCGGTTACTTCTTTCCTAGCTTTTATCAGCGTAGGAATGACTTCCTCCGGAATGCCCTTTTCCTTTAGGATCCGGAATTCAACCGCCATGCCGTCAAACGCAGCCGCGGTAAGTCTTGGAACAGACAGGGCCCCTGCTGTAGCAGATCCTGTCTGAGCGGTAGAGGCCATGGGTCCTCTAATATCATTTCTTGAAGTTCTGGGTACCAAGCTCTTCTTGGCCAATCCGGAACCACGAGTATCGTTCTTACTCCTCGCCTTCTTATTATTCTCAGTACCTTTGGTATGAGAGGCAGAGGAGGGAACACATACACCGACTGGTACACCCACGGTGTAACTAGAGCGTCCACAGCTATCGCCTGAGGGTCCCTTGACCTGGCGCAATATCTCTTTAGCTTTTTGTTGAGGCGGGACGCCATCATGTCCACCTATGGCCTTTCCCAACGGTTTACCAACAGTTGGAAGACTTCTGGATGAAGTCCCCACTCTCCCGGGTGTAGGTCGCGTCTGCTGAGGAAGGCTGCTTCCCAGTTGTCCACTCCCGGAATGAACACTGCTGATCGTGCTAAGACGTGATTTTCCGCCCATCGGAGAATCCTTGTGGCTTCTGCCATCGCCATCCTGCTTCTTGTGCCGCCCTGTCGGTTTACATGGGCGACTGCCGTGATGTTGTCTGATTGGATCAGTACCCGCTGGTTTTGAAGCAGGGGCCTTGCCTGACTTAGGACATTGTAAATGGCCCTCAGTTCCAGAATATTTATGTGTAGGGACGACTCCTGACTTGACCAAAGTCCTTGGAAATTTCTTCCCTGTGTGACTGCCCCCCAGCCTCGAAGGCTGGCATCCGTGGTCACCAGGACCCAGTCCTGTAAGCCGAATCTGCGGCCCTCTAGAAGAACAGCACTCTGCAGCCACTACAGCAGAGACACCCTGGTCCTTGGAGACAGGGTTATCAGCCGATGCATCTGAAGATGCGATCCCAACCACTAGTCCAAGAGGTCCCACTGAAAGGTTCTTGCATGGAACCTGCCGAATGGAATTGCTTCGTATGAAGCTACCATTTTTCCGAGGATTCGTGTGCAGTGATGCACCGATACCTGTTTTGGTTTCAGGAGGTCTCTGAATAGAGATGACAGCTCCTTGGCTTTCTCCTGCGGGAGAAACACTTTTTTCTGTTCTGTGTCCAGAACCATCCCCAGGAACAGTAGGCGTGTGGAAGGAACCAGCTGTGGAATGTTTAGAATCCATCCGTGCTGTTGTAGCACTTCCCGAGATAGTGCTACTCCGACCAACAACTGCTCCTTGGACCTCGCCCTTATAAGGAGAACGTCCAAGTACGGGATAATTAAAACTTCCTTTTTTCGAAGGAGTATCATCATTTCTGCCATTACCTTGGTAAACACCCTCGGTGCCGTGGACAGTCCAAACGGCAGTGTCTGGAATTGATAATGGCAATCCTGTACCACAAATCTGAGGTACTCCTGGTGAGGATGGTAAATGGGGACATGCAGGTAAGCATCCTTGATGTCCAGGGATACCATGTAATCCCCCTCGTCCAGGCTTGCAATAACCGCCCTGAGCGATTCCATCTTGAATCTTTTTATGTATGTGTTCAAGGATTTCAAATTTAAAATGGGTCTCACCGAACCGTCCGGTTTCGGTACCACAAACAGTGTGGAATAGTAACCCCCTCCTTGTTGAAGTAGGGGCACCTTGACCATCACCTGCTGGGAATACAGCTTGTGAATTGCCTCTAGCACAGCCTCCCTGCCCGAGGGAGTTGTCGGCAAGGCAGATTTGAGGAAAACGGCGGGGGGAAACATCTCGAATTCCAGCTTGTACCCCTGAGATACTACCTGAGGGATCCTGTGAGCGAGCCCACTGATCGCTAAAATTTTTGAGGCGGCCCCCCACCGTACCTGGCTACGCCTGTGGAGCCCCAGCGTCATGCGGTGGGCTCAGAGGAAGCGGGGGAAGAATTTTGATTCTGGGAACTGGCTGACTGGAGCAGCTTTTTCCCTCTTCCCTTGTCTCTGTGCAGAAAGGAAGCGCCTTTGACCCGCTTGCATTTCTGAAGCCGAAAGGACTGTACCTGATAATACAGTGCTTTCTTAGGCTGTGAGGAAACCTGAGGTAAAAAATTTTCTTCCCAGCTGTTGCTGTGGATACGAGGTCCCAGAGACCATCCCCAAACAATTCCTCACCCTTATAAGGCAGATCTATGTGCCTTTTAAAGTCAGCATCACCTGTCCAGTGTCGGGTCTCTAATACCCTCCTGACAGAATGGACATTACATTAATTCTGGATGCCAGCCGGTAAAATATCCCTCTGTGCATCCTTCATATATAAGACGACGTCTTTAATATGCTCTTATGTTAGCAAACTAGTATCCCTGTTTGACAGGGTCACAGACCACGCTGCAGCAGCAATATCTGCAGGTCTCAGTCTAGTACCTGTGTGTGTAAATACAGACTTCAGGATAGCCTCCTGCTTTTTATCAACAGGTACCTTCAAAGTGGCCGTATCCTAAGACGGCAGTGCCACCTTTTTTGACAAACGTGTGAGCGCCTTATCCACCCTAGGGGATATCTCCCAGCGTAACTTATCCTCTGGCGGGAAAGGGTACGCCAACAGTAACTTTTTAGAAATTACCAGTTTCTTATCGGGGGAACCCACACTTTTTCACACACTTCATTCACTCATCTGATGGGGGAACAAAACACTGCCTGCTTTTTCTCCCCAAACATAAAACCATTTTTTAGTGGTACTTGGGTTAATGTCAGAATGTGTAACACATTTTTTATTGCCGGGATCAAGTCACGGATGTTCCTAGTGGATTGTGTATATGTCTCAACCTCGTCGACACTGGAGTCAGACTCCGTGTCGACATCTGTGTCTGCCATCTGAGGGAGCGGGCGTTTTTGAGCCCCTGATGGCCTTTGAGACGCCTGGGCAGGCGCGGGCTGAAAAGCCGGCTGTCCCATAGCTGTTACGTCATCCAGCCTTTTATGTAAGGAGTTGACACTGTCGGTTAATACCTTCCACCTATCCATCCACTCTGGTGTCGGCCCCACAGGGGGCGACATCACATTTATCGGCATCTGCTCCGTCACCACATAAGCCTCATCAAAACATGTCGACACAGCCGTACCGACACACCGCGCACACACAGGGAATGCTCTGACTGAGGACAGGACCCCACAAAGCCCTTTGGGGAGACAGAGAGAAATTATGCCAGCACACACCAGAGCGCTACATAATGTGGGGATTAACACTATAACTGAGTGAATTTTCCCCAATAGCTGCTTGTATATACAATATTGCGCCTAAATTTAGTGCCCCCCCTCTCTTTTTAACCCTTTGAGCCTGAAAACTACAGGGGAGAGCCTGGGGAGCTGTCTTCTAGCTGCACTGTGAAGAGAAAATGGCGCCAGTGTGCTGAGGAAGATAGCTCCGCCCCTTTTTCGCGGACTTTTCTCCCGCTTTTTATGGATTCTGGCAGGGGTATTTATCACATATATAGCCTCTGGGGCTATATATTGTGATTATTTTGCCAGCCAAGGTGTTTATATTGCCCTCAGGGCGCCCCCCCCCCAGCGCCCTGCACCCATCAGTGACCGGAGTGTGAGGTGTACATGAGGAGCAATGGCGCACAGCTGCAGTGCTGTGCGCTACCTTGGTGAAGACTGAAGTCTTCTGCCGCCGATTTTCCGGACCATCTTCATGCTTCTGGCTCTGTAAGGGGGACGGCGGCGCGGCTCCGGGAACGAACACCAAGGACGGGTCCTGCGGTCGATCCCTCTGGAGCTAATGGTGTCCAGTAGCCTAAGAAGCCCAAGCTAGCTGCAAGCAGGTAGGTTCGCTTCTTCTCCCCTTAGTCCCTCGTTGCAGTGAGCCTGTTGCCAGCAGGTCTCACTGTAAAATAAAAAACCTAAAATATACTTTCTTTCTAGGAGCTCAGGAGAGCCCCTAGTGTGCATCTAGCTCGGCCGGGCACAGAAATCTAACTGGAGGTCTGGAGGAGGGGCATAGAGGGAGGAGCCAGTGCACACCAGATAGTACCTAATCTTTCTTTTAGAGTGCCCAGTCTCCTGCGGAGCCCGTCTATTCCCCATGGTCCTTACGGAGTTCCCAGCATCCACTAGGACGTCAGAGAAAATATATAAGATTTTAAACCTACCGGTAAATCTTTTTCTCCTAGTCCGTAGAGTATGCTGGGGTCTCCGTAAGGACCATGGGGTATAGACGGGCTCCGCAGGAGACATAGGCACTCTAAAGACTTTAGATGGGTGTGCACTGGCTCCTCCCTCTATGCCCCTCCTCCAGACCTCAGTTAGAGAACTGTGCCCAGAGGAGACGGACAGTACGGGGAAAGGATTTTTGTTAATCTAAGGGCAAGACACATACCAGCCCACACCATCCACACCGTACAACTTGGAACATACGAACCAGTTAACAGTATGAAACAAAACAGCATCAGCCCGAGACTGATCAAAACTGTAACATAACCCTTATGTAAGCAATAACTATATACAAGTCTTGCAGAATTTAGTCCGCACTGGGAAGGGCGCCCAGCATCCTCTACGTACTAGGAGAAAAAGATTTACCAGTAGGTTTAAAATCTTATTTTCTCTTACGTCCTAGAGGATGCTGGGGACTCCGTAAGGACCATGGGGATTATACCAAAGCTCCAGACCGGGCGGGAGAGTGCGGATGACTCTGCAGCACCGATTGAGCAAACATGAGGTCCTCCTCAGCCAAGGTATCAAACTTGTAGAATTTAGCAAAAGTGTTTGAACCCGACCAAGTCGCCGCTCGGCAAAGCTGTAATGCCGAGACGTCTCGGGCAGCCGCCCAAGAAGAGGCCACCTTCCTAGTGGAATGGGCCTTTACCGAATTTGGTAACTACAATCCTGCCGTAGAATGAGCCTGCTGAATCGTGTTACAGATCCAGTGAGCAATAGTATGCTTAGAAGCAGGAGCGCCAAGCTTGTTGGCTGCTTACAGGACAAACAGTGCCTCTGTTTTCCTAACCCGAGCCGTCCTGGCTACATAAATTTTTAAGTCCCTGACTACATCAAGGCACTTGGAATCCTCCAAGTCACCCGTAGCCACAGGCACCACGATAGGTTGGTTCATATGAAAAGATGAAACCACCTTAGGCAAAAATTGAGGACGAGTCCTTAATTCTGCTCTATCCACACGGAAAATCAGATAGGGGCTCTTGTGAGACAAAGCCGCCAATTCGGACACCCGCTGTGCAGATACCAAGGCCAACAACATGACCACCTTCCAAGTGAGAAAATAAGATTTTACTTACCGGTAAATCTATTTCTCGTAGTCCGTAGTGGATGCTGGGGACTCCGTAAGGACCATGGGGAATAGACGGGCTCCGCAGGAGACAGGGCACTTTAAGAAAGAATTTGGATACTGGTGTGCTCTGGCTCCTCCCTCTATGTCCCTCCTCCAGACCTCAGTTAGAGAAACTGTGCCCGGAAGAGCTGACAGTACAAGGAAAGGATTTTGGAATCCAGGGCAAGACTCATACCAGTCACACCAATCACACCGTATAACTTG
Source organism: Pseudophryne corroboree (assembly GCF_028390025.1). Taxonomy (NCBI): domain Eukaryota; kingdom Metazoa; phylum Chordata; class Amphibia; order Anura; family Myobatrachidae; genus Pseudophryne; species Pseudophryne corroboree. Next base: position 628,871,716 of record NC_086448.1, read on the forward strand.
TGATAAACTTACCCAGTTAACAGTATGAACAACAACGGAGCATCAGATCAACCCTGATGCAACCACAACATAACCCTTATTTAAGCAATAACTATATACAAGTATTGCAGAAGAAGTCCGCACTTGGGACGGGCGCCCAGCATCCACTACGGACTACGAGAAACAGATTTACCGGTAAGTAAAATCTTATTTTCTCTAACGTCCTAGTGGATGCTGGGGACTCTGTAAGGACCATGGGGATTATACCAAAGCTCCCAAATGGGCGGGAGAGTGCGGAAGACTCTGCAGCACCGAATGAGCAAACACAAGGTCCTCCTCAGCCAGGCTATCAAACTTGTAAAACTTTGCAAAAGTGTTCGAACCTGACCAAGTAGCTGCTCGGCAAACCTGTAATGCCGAGACCCCTCGGGCAGCCGCCCAAGAAGAGCCCACCTTCCTTGTGGAGTGGGCTTTTACTAATTTTGGAAGCGGCAATCCAGCCGCAGAATAAGCCTGCTGAATCGTGTTACAGATCCAGCGAGCAATAGTTTGCTTTGAAGCAGGAGCACCCAGCTTGTTGGATGCATACAGGATAAACAGCAACTCAGTTTTCCTGACTCTAGCCATTCTGGCTACATAAACCTTCAAAGCCCTGACCACATCTAGTAACTCTGAATCCTCCAAGTCACGAGTAGCCACAGGCACCTCAATAGGTTGGTTCATATGAAAAGATGACACCATTTTTGGCAGAAATTGTGGACGGGTCCGCAAATCTGCCCTGTCCATATGGAAAACCAGATTGGGGCTTTTATGTGACAAAGCCGCTAATTCTGACACACGCCTAGCTGAAGCTAAGGCTAATAGCATGACCACCTTCCACGTGAGAAATTTTAACTCCACGGTCTTGAGTGGCTCAAACCAGTGTGACTTCAGGAAACTCAACACCACGTTAAGATCCCAAGGTGCCACTGGAGGCACAAAAGGGGGCTGAATATGCAGCACTCCCTTTACAAACGTCTGAACTTCAGGAAGAGAAGCCAGTTCTTTTTGAAAGAAAATGGATAGGGCCGAAATCTGGACCTTAATGGAACCCAATTTCAGTCCCAAAGTCACTCCCGACTGTAGGAAGTGAAGGAAACGGCCCAGCTGGAATTCCTCCGTAGGGGCATTCCTGGCCTCACACCAAGCAACATATTTTCGCCATATACGGTGATAATGTTTAGCCGTCACGTCCTTCCTAGCCTTTATCAGCGTAGGAATAACCTCATCCGGAATGCCTTTTTCTGCTAGGATCCGGCGTTCAACCGCCATGCCGTCAAACGCAGCCGCGGTAAGTCTTGGAACAGACAGGGCCCCTGTTGCAACAAGTCCTGTCTTAAAGGCAGAGGCCATGGGTCCTCTGTGAGCATTTCTTGCAGATCTGGATACCAAGTCCTTCTTGGCCAATCCGGAACAATGAGTATTGTTCTCACTCCTCGTTTTCTTATGATTCTCAGCACCTTGGGTATGAGAGGAAGAGGAGGAAATACATAAACCGACTGGAACACCCACGGTGTCACTAGTGCGTCTACAGCTATCGCCTGAGGGTCTCTTGACCTGGCGCAATACCTCTGTAGCTTTTTGTTGAGGCGGGATGCCATCATGTCCACCTGTGGCAGTTCCCACCGACTTGCAATCTGTGTGAAGACTTCTTGATGAAGTCCCCACTCTCCCGGGTGGGGGTCGTGCGTGCTGAGGAAGTCTGCTTCCCAGTTGTCCACTCCCGGAATGAACACTGCTGACAGTGCTCTTACGTGATTCTCCGCCCAACAAAGAATTTTGGTGGCTTCCGCCATCGCCACCCTGCTCCTTGTGCCGCCTTGGCGGTTTACATGAGCCACTGCGGTGATGTTGTCTGACTGAATCAGCACTGATTGGTCGCGAAGCAGGGTCTCTGCTTGACTTAGGGCGTTGTATATGGCCCTTAGTTCCAGGATATTGATGTGAAGGCAAGTCTCCTGACTTGACCGCAGACCTTGGAAATGTCTTCCCTGTGTGACTGCCCCCCCACCCTCGGAGGCTTGCATCCGTGGTCACCAGGACCCAGTCCTGAATGCCGAATCTGCGGCCCTCGAGAAGGTGAGCACTCTGCAGCCACCACAGGAGAGACACCCTGGCCCTGGGGGATAGGGTGATCAGCCGATGCATGGAACCTGCCAAAGGGAATGGCCTCGTATGATGCCACCATCTTTCCCAGGACTCGCGTGCAGTGATGCACCGACACCTGTTTTGGTTTTAATAGGTCTCTGACCAGTGTCATGAGCTCCTGAGCCTTCTCCATCGGGAGATAACCCCTCTTCTGGTCTGTGTCCAGAATCATGCCCAGGAAGGGCAGACGAGTCGTAGGAATCAACTGCGACTTTGGAATATTTAGAATCCAGCCGTGCTGTTGTAACACTTTCCGAGAGCGTGCTACGCTGACCAGCAACTGCTCTCTGGACCTCGCCTTTATGAGTAGATCGTCCAAGTATGGGATAATTGTGACCCCTTGCTTTCGCAGGAGCACCATCATTTCCGCCATTAGCTTGGTAAAAATTCTCAGTGCCGTGGAGAGACCAAACAGCAACGTCTGGAATTGGTAATGACAATCCTGTACCACAAATCTGAGGTACGCCGGATGAGGTGGATAAATGGGGACATGAAGGTATGCATCCTTTATGTCCAGAGACACCATAAAATCCCTCCCTTCCAGGCTTGCGATGACCGCTCTGAGCGATTCCATCTTGAACTTGAACCTTTTCAGGTATATGTTCAGGGATTTTAAATTCAATATGGGTCTGACCGAACCGTCCGGTTTCGGAACCAAACATGTTAGAATAATAACCCTGTCCTTGTTGAAGGAGGGGAACCTTGACCACCACCTGCTGAAGATACAATTTGTGAATTGCAACTAACACAATTTCCCTCTCTAAAGGGGAAGCTGGCAGGGCCGATTTGAGGTATCGGTGAGGGGGCATCTCCTCGAATTCCAGCTTGTATCCCTGAGACACAATCTCTATTACCCAGGGATCCACCTTGGAGTGAACCCACTCGTGGCTGAAATTTCGTAGACGCGCCCCCACCGGGCCTAGCTCCGCCTGTGGAGCCCCAGTGTCATGCGGTGGATTTAGTAGAAGCCGGGGAGGACTTCTGTTCCTGGGAACTAGGTTTGTTGTGCAGCTTCTTTCCTCTACCCTTGCCTCTGGCAAGAAAGGACGCACCTTGGACTTTCTTGCCTTTTTGTGAACGAAAGGACTGCATTTGATAATACGGTGCTTTCATAGGTTGTGAGGGAACATATGTCAAAAAATTTTACTTTCCAGCAGTAGCTGTGGAGACCAGGTCCGAGAGACCCTCCCCAAACAATTCCTCACTTTGAGTCGGCATCGCCTGTCTATTGCCGAGTCCACAGGACCCCTCTGGCAGAAATCGACATTGCATTTATTCTAGAGCCCAGTAGGCTAATGTCTCTTTGAGCATCTCTCATATATAGGACAGCGTCTTTTATATGTCCCAGGGTCATTAATATAGTATCCTTGTCTAAGGTATCCAGTTCCTCAGATAAGGTATCCCGTTCATGCTGCTACAGCACTACACACCCAGGCCGACGCAATTGCCGGCCTCAGTAAGGTACCTGAATGTGTATAAATGGACTTCAGGGTACCCTCTTGCTTTCTATCCACAGCATCTTTTAGGGTGGCTGTATCCTGTGACGGCAGGGCTACCCTCTTGGATAAGCGTGTTAGAGCTTTATCCACCCTAGGGGAGGATTCCCAGCGTAACCTGTCCGTTGGCGGGAAAGGATACGCCATAAGCATCCGTTTGTAAATCTGCAGTTTCTTATCTGGAGATTCCCAAGCCTTTTCACATTACTCATTTAGCTCATGTGAAGGGGGAAAAGGTCACCTCCTGCCTTTTTTCCCCATACATATGAACCCTCTTGTCAGGGACTGGGATTTTCTCTGTGATGTGCAACACCTCCTTCATTGCTATAATCATATAACGTATAGCTTTAGCCAATTTAGGCTGTAACTTTGCATCATCATAGCCGACACTGGAGTCAGACTCCATGTCGGTGTCTGTGTCAACAATTTGGGATAGTGGGCGCTTCTGAGACCCTGACGGCCTCGGCGACATAGGATCAGGCATGGGCTGAGACCCTGACTGTCTTAAGGTTTCAACTTTATTCAACCTTTTATTCAAGGAATTAACATTATCATTTAAAACCTTCCACATATCCTTACAATCAGGTGTCGGCGCCGTCGGCGGCGGCGACCCCACATTCATTTGCTCCCGCTCTGCTTCCACATAGCCTTCCTCGTCAAACATGTCGACACAAGCGTACAGACACACCACACACATACAGGGGATGCTCTTTTTGAAGACAGTTCCCCCACAAGGCCCTTTGGAGAGACAGAGAGAGAGTATGCCAGCACACACCCCAGCACTATATGACCCAGGAATCACACAGTAACTTAGTGTTAACCCAGTAGCTGCTGTACATAATGTTTTTGCGCCTAATTTACGTGCCCCCCCCTCTCTTTTTACCCTCTTTCTACCGTGTTTCTGCAGGGGAGAGAGTGGGGAGCTTCCTCTCAGCGGAGCTGTGGAGAGAAATTGTCGCTGGTGAGTGCTGAGGAAGAAGCCCCGCCCCCTCAGCAGCGGGCTTCTGTCCCGCGTTTGTGTGTAAAATAATGGCGGGGGCTCATGCATATATACAGTGCCCAACTGTATATATGCTACTTTGTGCCAAGAGGTTCCTAATTGCTGCCCAGGGCGCCCCCCCCCCCCCCTGCGCCCTACAGTGACCGGAGTGTGTGGGTTTAATGTGGGAGCAATGGCGCACAGCTGCAGTGCTGTGCGCTACCTCCGTTTGAAGACTGGAGTCTTCTGCCGCCGATTTTTAAGTCTTCTTGCTTCTGTCACCGGCTTCTGTCTTCCGGCTCTGCGAGGGGGACGGTGGCGCGGCTCCGGGATCGGACGACAAAGGGTGAGATCCTGTGTACGATCCCTCTGGAGCTAATGGTGTCCAGTAGCCTAAGAAGCAGGACCTATCTTCAGTGAGTAGGGCTGCTTCTCTCCCCTCAGTCCCACGCTGCAGAGAGTCTGTTGCCAGCAGATCTCTCTGAAAATAAAAAAAAAATAAGAATTTACTTACCGATAATTCTATTTCTCGGAGTCCGTAGTGGATGCTGGGGTTCCTGAAAGGACCATGGGGAATAGCGGCTCCGCAGGAGACAGGGCACAAAAAGTAAAGCTTTCCGATCAGGTGGTGTGCACTGGCTCCTCCCCCCATGACCCTCCTCCAAGCCTCAGTTAGGTACTGTGCCCGGACGAGCGTACACAATAAGGGAGGAATTTTGAATCCCGGGTAAGACTCATACCAGCCACACCAATCACACCGTACAACTTGTGATCAAACCCAGTTAACAGTATGATAACAGAGGAGCCTCTGAAAGATGGCTTCCTAAACAATAACCCGAATTAGTTAACAATAACTATATACAATTATTGCAGATAATCCGCACTTGGGATGGGCGCCTAGCATCCACTACGGACTCCGAGAAATAGAATTATCGGTAAGTAAATTCTTATTTTCTCTATCGTCCTAGTGGATGCTGGGGTTCCTGAAAGGACCATGGGGATTATACCAAAGCTCCCAAACGGGCGGGAGAGTGCGGATGACTCTGCAGCACCGAATGAGAGAACTCCAGGTCCTCCTTAGCCAGAGTATCAAATTTGTAAAATTTTACAAACGTGTTCTCCCCTGACCACGTAGCTGCTCGGCAAAGTTGTAATGCCGAGACCCCTCGGGCAGCCGCCCAAGATGAGCCCACCTTCCTTGTGGAGTGGGCCTTTACAGATTTAGGCTGTGGCAGGCCTGCCACAGAATGTGCAAGTTGGATTGTGCTACAGATCCAACGAGCAATCGTCTGCTTAGACGCAGGAGCACCCATCTTGTTGGGTGCATACAATATAAACAACGAGTCAGATTTTCTGACTCCAGCTGTCCTTGCAATATATATTTTTAATGCTCTGACAACGTCCAGTAACTTGGAGTCCTCCAAGTCACTTGTAGCCGCAGGCACTACAATAGGCTGGTTCAGATGAAATGCTGACACCACCTTAGGGAGAAAATGACGAGTCCGCAGTTCTGCCCTGTCCGAATGGAAAATCAGATATGGGCTTTTGTAAGATGAAGCTGCCAGTTCTGACACTCTCCTGGCCGAAGCCAGGGCTAGTAACATGGTCACTTTCCATGTGAGATATTTTAAATCCACCTTTTTTAGTGGTTCAAACCAATGAGATTTTAGAAATTCCAAAACCACATTGAGATCCCACGGTGCCACTGGAGGCACCACAGGAGGCTGTATATGCAGCACTCCCTTAACAAAAGTCTGGACTTCAGGAACTGAAGCCAATTCTTTTTGAAAGAAAATCGACAGGGCCGAAATTTGAACCTTAATAGATCCCAATTTGAGACCCATAGACAATCCTGATTGCAGGAAATGTAGGAATCGACCCAGTTGAAATTCCTCAGTCGGAGCACTCCGATCCTCGCACCACGCAACATATCTTCGCCAAATGCGGTGATAGTGTTGCACGGTTACTTCCTTCCTTGCTTGCTTTAATCAAAGTAGGAATGACTTCTTCCGGCATGCCTTTTTCCTTTAGGATCCGGCGTTCAACCGCCATGCCGTCAAACGCAGCCGCGGTAAGTCTTGAAACAGACAGGGACCCTGCTGAAGCAAGTCCCTCCTTAGAGGTAGAGGCCACGGATCTTCCGTGATCATCTCTTGAAGTTCCGGGTACCAAGTCCTTCTTGGCCAATCCGGAACCACTAGTATCGTTCTTACGCCTCTTTGCCGTATAATTCTCAATACTTTTGGTATGAGAGGCAGAGGAGGAAACACATACACCGACTGGTACACCCAAGGCGTTACCAGCGCGTCCACAGCTATAGCCTGCGGATCTCTTGACCTGGCGCAATACCTGTCCAGTTTTTTGTTGAGGCGAGACGCCATCATGTCCACCATTGGTCTTTCCCAACGGGTTACCAGCATGTGGAAGACTTCCGGATGAAGTCCCCACTCTCCCGGGTGAAGGTCGTGTCTGCTGAGGAAGTCTGCTTCCCAGTTGTCCACTCCCGGGATGAACACTGCTGACAGTGCTATCACATGATTCTCTGCCCAGCGAAGAATCCTTGCAGCTTCTGCCATTGCACTCCTGCTTCTTGTGCCGCCCTGTCTGTTTACATGGGCGACTGCCGTGATGTTGTCCGACTGGATCAACACCGGTTTTCCTTGAAGCAGAGGTTCTGCCTGGCTTAGAGCATTGTAGATTGCTCTTAGTTCCAGAATGTTTATGTGAAGAGACGTTTCCAGGCTCGTCCACACTCCCTGGAAGTTTCTTCCTTGTGTGACTGCTCCCCAGCCTCTCAGGCTGGCGTCCGTGGTCACCAGGATCCAATCCTGTATGCCGAATCTGCGGCCCTCCAATAGATGAGCACTCTGCAACCACCACAGAAGAGATACCCTTGTCCTTGGAGACAGGGTTATCCGCTGGTGCATCTGAAGATGCGACCCTGACCATTTGTCCAACAGATCCCTCTGGAAAATTCGTGCATGGAATCTGCCGAATGGAATTGCTTCGTAAGAAGCCACCATTTTTCCCAGGACTCTTGTGCATTGATGTACAGACACCTTTCCTGGTTTTAGGAGGTTCCTGACAAGCTCGGATAACTCCTTGGCTTTTTCCTCCGGGAGAAAAACCTTTTTCTGAACCGTGTCCAGAATCATCCCTAGGAACAGCAGACGAGTTGTCGGCATTAACTGGGATTTTGGAATATTCAGAATCCAGCCGTGCTGTTTTAGCACTTCTTGAGACAGTGCTAATCCCCTCTCTAGCTGTTCTCTGGACCTTGCCCTTATTAGGAGATCGTCCAAGTATGGGATAATTAATACGCCTTTTCTTCGAAGAAGAATCATCATCTCGGCCATTACCTTTGTAAAGACCCGAGGTGCCGTGGACAATCCGAACGGCAGCGTCTGAAACTGATAGTGACAGTTTTGTACAACGAACCTGAGGTACCCCTGGTGTGAGGGGTAAATTGGAACGTGGAGGTACGCATCCTTGATGTCCAAGGACACCATAAAGTCCCCTTCTTCCAGGTTCGCTATCACTGCTCTGAGTGACTCCATTTTGAACTTGAACTTCTTTATGTACAGGTTCAAGGACTTCAGATTTAGAATAGGTCTTACCGAGCCGTCCGGCTTCGGTACCACAAATAGAGTGGAATAATACCCCTTTCCCTGTTGTAGAAGAGGTACCTTGACTATCACCTGCTGAGAGTACAGCTTGTGAATGGCTTCCAAAACCGTCTCCCTTTCGGAGGGGGACGTTGGTAAAGCAGACTTCAGGAAACGGCGAGGCGGATCTGTCTCTAGTTCCAACCTGTACCCCTGAGATATTATCTGCAGGATCCAGGGATCTACCTGCGAGTGAGCCCACTGCGCGCTGAAATTCTTGAGACGACCGCCCACCGCCCCCGAGTCCGCTTGAGAAGCCCCAGCGTCATGCTGAGGCTTTTGTAGAAGCGGGGGAGGGCTTCTGTTCCTGGGAAGGAGCTGCCTGTTGGTGTCTCTTCCCCCTTCCTCTGCCTCGTGGCAGATATGAATATACCTTTGCTCTCTTGTTTTTAAAGGAACGAAAGGGCTGCGGTTGAAAAGTCGGTGTCTTTTTCTGTTGGGGAGTAGCTTGAGGTAAAAAGGTGGATTTCCCGGCTGTAGCCGTGGCCACCAAATCTGATAGACCGACTCCAAATAACTCCTCCCCTTTATACGGCAAAACTTCCATATGCCGTTTTGAGTCCGCATCGCCTGACCACTGTCGCGTCCATAAACTTCTTCTGGCCGAAATGGACATAGCACTTACCCGTGATGCCAGTGTGCAGATATCCCTCTGTGCATCACGCATATAAAGAAATGCATCCTTTATTTGCTCTAAAGACAGTAAAACATTGTCCCTATCCAGGGTATCAATATTTTCAATCAGGGACTCTGACCAAGCTACTCCAGCACTGCACATCCAGGCTGTCGCTATAGCTGGTCGTAGTATAACACCTGTATGTGTGTATATACTTTTTTGGATATTTTCCATCCTCCTATCTGCTGGATCTTTAAGTGCGGCCGTCTCAGGAGAGGGTAACGCCACTTGTTTAGATAAGCGTGTGAGCGCCTTGTCCACCCTAGGAGGTGTTTCCCAGCGCGCCCTAACCTCTGACGGGAAAGGGTATAAAGCTAATAACTTCTTTGAAATTAGCATCTTTTTATCGGGGGCAACCCACGCTTCATCATTTAGTTCTTCTGATTCAGGAAAAACTATAGGTAGTTTTTTCACACCCCACATAATACCCTGTTTAGTGGTACCTGTAGTATCAGCTAAATGTAACGCCTCCTTCATTGCCAAAATCATATAACGTGTGGCCCTACTGGAAAATACGGTTGATTCGTCACCGTCGCCACCGGAATCAGTGCCTGTGTCTGGGTCTGTGTCGACCGACTGAGGCAAAGGGCGTTTTACAGCCCCTGACGGTGTTTGAGGCGCCTGGACAGGCACTAACTGATTGTCCGGCCGTCTCATGTCGTCAAACGACTGCTTTAGCGTGTTGACACTATCCCGTAATTCCATAAATAAAGGCATCCATTCTGGTGTCGACCCCCTAGGAGGTGACATCCCCATATTTGGCAATTGCTCCGCCTCCACACCAATATCGTCCTCATACATGTCGACACACACGTACCGACACACAGCAGACACACAGGGAATGCTCTTAACGAAGACAGGACCCCACTAGCCCTTTGGGGAGACAGAGGGAGAGTTTGCCAGCACACACCAAAAGCGCTATATATGACAGGGATAGCCTTATAATAAGTGCTCCCTGTATAGCTGCTTTTATAATATAATTTTTGCCACTATTTTGCCCCCCCCCTCTCTTGTTTTACCCTGTTTCTGTAGTGCAGTGCAGGGGAGAGACCTGGGAGCCGTCCTGACCAGCGGAGCTGTGTAAGGAAAATGGCGCTGTGTGCTGAGGAGATAGGCCCCGCCCCTTTTCCGGCGGGCTCGTCTCCCGCTCTTTAGTGTATTCTGGCAGGGGTTAAATATCTCCATATAGCCCCCGGAGGCTATATGTGAGGTATTTTTTAGCCAAATAGGTTTTCATTTGCCTCCCAGGGCGCTCCCCTCCCAGCGCCCTGCACCCTCAGTGACTGCCGTGTGAAGTGTGCTGAGAGGAAAATGGCGCACAGCTGCAGTGCTGTGCGCTACCTTTAGAAGACTGAGGAGTCTTCTGCCGCCGATTCTGGACCTCTTCATGTTTCAGCATCTGCAAGGGGGCCGGCGGCGAGGCTCCGGTGACCATCCAGGCTGTACCTGTGATCGTCCCTCTGGAGCTGATGTCCAGTAGCCAAGAAGCCAATCCATCCTGCACGCAGGTGAGTTCACTTCTTCTCCCCTAAGTCCCTCGTTGCAGTGATCCTGTTGCCAGCAGGACTCACTGTAAAATAAAAAACCTAAGCTAAACTTTCTCTAAGCAGCTCTTTAGGAGAGCCACCTAGATTGCACCCTTCTCGGCCGGGCACAAAAATCTAACTGAGGCTTGGAGGAGGGTCATGGGGGGAGGAGCCAGTGCACACCACCTGATCGGAAAGCTTTACTTTTTGTGCCCTGTCTCCTGCGGAGCCGCTATTCCCCATGGTCCTTTCAGGAACCCCAGCATCCACTAGGACGATAGAGAAAACCTAACAAAATACTTTCTTATAGCAAGCTCAGGAGAGCTCACTAAGTAGCACCCAGCTCGTCCGGGCACAGATTCAAACTGAGGTCTGGAGGAGGGACATAGAGGGAGGAGCCAGAGCACACCAGTATCCAAATTCTTTCTTAAAGTGCCCTGTCTCCTGCGGGGCCCGTCTATTCCCCATGGTCCTTACGGAGTCCCCAGCATCCACTAGGACGTTAGAGAAATTTTAAATCCACCGTTTGAAGAGGCTCAAACCAGTGAGATTTTAGGAACTGTAACACCACGTTAAGGTCCCATGGTGCCACTGGGGGCACAAAAGGAGGCTGGATGTGCAGCACTCCCTTTACAAAAGTATGGACTTCTGGGAGAGAAGCCAATTCCTTCTGAAAGAAGATTGATAGGGCCGAAATCTGTACCTTAATGGAGCCTAACTTTAGGCCCATATCCACTCCTGTCTGTAGAAAGTGGAGAAAACGGCCCAGATGGAAATCTTCAGTAGGAGCATTCTTGGCTTCACACCAAGATACATACTTCCTCCAGATGCGGTGATAATATTTCGCCGTCACCTCCTTCCTAGCCTTAATCAAAGTAGGGATGACTTCCTCCGGAATACCTTTCCCCGCTAGGATTTTGTGTTCAACCGCCATGCCGTCAAACGTAACCGCGGTAAGTCTTGGAACAGACAGAGGAAGAGGCCACGGATCTTCTGTGAGCATTTCCTGAAGATCTGAATACCAGGCCCGTTGAGGCCAATCCGGAACAATGAGTATTGTCTGCACTCTTTTTCGTCTTATGATTCTCAAGTATTTTTGAGATGAGCGGAAGAGGAGGGAACACATAGACCGACTGAAACACCCATGGTATCACCAGGGAGTCCACCGCTACTGCCTGAGGGTCCCTTGACCTGGCACAATACCTCTGAAGCTTCTTGTTGAAGCGTGACGCCATCATGTCTATTTGTGGAAGTCCACACTGACTTGTTACCTCTGCAAAAACTTCTGGATGAAGTCCCCACTCTCCTGCATGGAGATCGTGTCTGCTGAGGAAGTCTGCTTCCCAGTTGTCCACTCCCGGAATGAAGATTGCTGACAGAGCGCTTACGTGATTTTCCGCCCAGCAAAGAATCCTGGTGGCTTCTGCCATTGCTACTCTGCTCCTTGTCCCGCCTTTGCGGTTTACATGAGCCACGGCTGTGACGTTGTCTGATTGAATCAGAACCGGAAGGTCGCGAAGAAGATTCTCCGCTTGTCGTAGGCCGTTGTATATGGCCCTTAATTCCAGTATGCTGATGTGTAGACAAGCCTCCTGGCTTGACCATAGTCCCTGAAAGTTTCTTCCTTGTGTGACTGCTCCCCATCCTCGGAGGCTCGCGTCCGTGGTCACCAGAACCCAGTCTTGAATGCCGAACCTGCGACCCTCTAGAAGGTGAGAACTCTGCAGCCACCACAGGAGAGACACCCTGGCCCTGGGGGACAGGCTTATTTTCTGATGAATTTGAAGATGGGACCTGGACCACTTGTCCAGAAGGTCCCACTGAAATGTCCTCGTAGGTCGCCACCATTTTTCCCAGTACTTGAGTGCATTGATTGGACTGACACTCTCTTCGGTTTTAACAGGTCTCTGACCATGTTCTGGAGTTCCTGGGCTTTTTCCATTGGGAGAAAAACCCTCTTTTGTTCCGTGTCCAGGATCATGCCTAAGAAAGATAGCCGAGTCGTTGGAACCAACTGTGACTTTGGTAGATTTAGTATCCAGCCATGTTGCTGTAGCACACTCAGGGAGAGCAACACGCTTTTCAGCAACTGATCTCTCGATCTCGTTTTTATCAGGACATCGTCCAAGTACGGGATAATTGTGACTAACTGCCTGCGCAGGAGCACCATCATTTCCGCCATTACCTTGGTGAAAATCCGCGGGGCCGTGGAAAGCCCAAACGGCAACGTCTGAAACTGGTAATGACAGTCCTGTACAGCGAATCTCAGGTACGCCTGATGAGGGGGATATATGGGGACATGAAGGTATGCATCCTTTATGTCTAGTGACAGTGGCGGATCCAGCGGGGGGGGGGGGGGCACTCGGGCCCGTGCCCCCCCTGTCATTTGTGGCCTCCGTCCCCCATCCCCCCCGGCGCCGCACAGGGAGATGACGGGCGCCCGCTGAGATTGTGTTACCAGCGGGCGCCCGTCTCCCTGCACAGCGGCAGCCGGAGGCAGGAGCTCAGAGTGAGCTCCGGCTTCCAGCGCTGTCACTGTGCGGCGTGCGCTATGGGAGATGTGTCAGTTATGACGTCTCTCTCATAGTGCTGAGGAGCGGACGCCAAGAGGAGGACTGCAGCGGTCTGGAAGCTGGAACGGGGCTTGGTAAGTATGATGGTTTTTTCTTCCTTAGTGCAGCGGGGGCATCTACGGGGGGCAAACTACGGGGGGACATAACTACTGGGGGGCATCAACAAGGGGCATTACTACTGAAGGGGGCATTACTACTGAGGGGCATCTAATGGGGGCATTACTACTGGGGGGTCATATATTGGGGACATTACTACTGGGGGCAGCTACTGGGGGACATTTTTACTGGGGGCATTATTACTGGGGGGCATCTACTGGGGGGTCATCTATTGGGAGTAAACTCCTAGGGGGCATTACTACTGGGGGCAAACTACTGGAGGACATTATTACTGGGGGGCATCTACTGGGGGCAAACTACTGGGGGACATTATTACTGGGGGCAAACTACAGGAGGACATTATTACTGGGGGCCAACTACAAAGGGGCTAACTACTGGAGGCATACTACGGGAGGGCATTACTACTGGCGGCGTAACTACAGGGGCATTACTACTGGTGGCTTAACTAAAGGGGCATTACTACTTGGGGGCTAAACTACAGGGGGGCCAAACTACTGGGGGCATAACTACAGGGGTCAAACTACTGGGGGATAACTACAGGGGCCACACTACTGGGGGCATTACTACTGGGGGAGGCTAAACTACAAGGGGGGCATAACTACAGGGGATAAACTACAATGGGGCAAACTACAGGGGGGCATTACTACTGGTGGCTAAACTACAAGCAGGCAAACTACTGGGGGCATTACCACTGGGATGCTAAACTAAAGGGGGGGGGGGGGGGGGTAAACTACTGGGGTCATAACTGCAGGGGCATTACCACTGGGGGCATAACTACTAGGGCGCTAAATGACTGGGGGCATTACTACAGGCAACAATACTACTGGGGGCAATATGGGCATTGCATAAGTGGCACCACTACTATGGGGTCTATATAAGGGGCACTACCAGTACAGTGGACATTGCATAATGCGCGCTACAACTGTGGGCATTGTATAAGAAGCGCCACATCACATGCACCGAAGCCACACAAATGTACTTGCCCCTTCCATGGTGCCCCCCCCCCCTATCATTTTCTTCTGGATCCGCCCCTGTCTAGTGACACCATAAAATCCCCCCCTTCCAGGCTGGAGATAACTGCCCGGAGCGATTCCATCTTGAATTTGAACTTTTTCAAGTACAGGTTTATGGATTTTAGATTTAGAATGGGCCTGACCGAGCCATCCGGTTTCGGAACCACAAACAGGGTTGAATAGTACCCCTTCCCCCGTTGAACCAGGGGAACCTCGACAACCATTTGTGTTTGACACAGTTTTTGAATTGCAGCTAAAACTATCTCCCTTTCCGGGGAAGAAGCTGGTAACGCCGATTTGAAAAACCGGCGAGGAGGCACGTCTTCGAATTCCAGCTTGTATCCCTGGGATACAATTTCCATTGCCCAAGCATCCACGTCTGACTGAACCCAGACGTGGCTGAAGAGTCGAAGACGTGCCCCCACCGGCGCGGACTCCCTCAGCGGAGCCCCAGCGTCATGCGGTGGATTTAGTAGAAGCCGGGGAGGACTTCTGCTCCTGGGAACTAGCCGTAGCAGGCATTCTTTTCTCTCTACCTTTACCTCTGGCGAGGAAGGAAGAGCCCCGACCTCTTCTGGACTTATGCGGCAGAAAGGACTGCATCTGATATTGTGTTGTTCTCTTCTGCTGTGGGGGAACATAAGGTAAAAAAGTGGATTTACCCGCAGTAGCTGTGGAAACCAGGTCCGCGAGACCTCCCCCAAATAAAACCTCACCCTTGTAAGGCAAAACTTCCATATGCCTCTTAGAGTCGGCATCACCCGTCCATTGGCGGGTCCACAGGGCTCGCCTAGCAGAAATCGCCATGGCGTTGGCTCTCGAACCTAGCAGCCCAACGTCTCTCTGAGCGTCTCTCATACATAAGACTGCGTCTTTAATGTGAGCTAAGGTCAATAAAATGGTATACCTATCAAGGGTATCAATGTCAGCTGACAAGGTATCTGTCCAAGCTGCTACAGCGCTACAAACCCAAGCCGACACTATTGCCGGTCTGAACAAAGCACCCGTATGTGTATAAATTGATTTTAAGGTAGTTTCCTGTCTGCGATCAGCAGGATCCTTGAGGGCTGCCGTGTCTGGAGACGGTAGCGCTACCTTCTTGGACAAGCGCGTTAAAGCCTTGTCCACCCTGGGCGAGGATTCCCACCGTACCCTGTCCTGTGCAGGGAAAGGATACGCCATAAGAATCCTCTTGGGAATCTGCAGTTTTTTGTCTGGAGTTTCCCAAGCTTTTTCAAATAACGCGTTCAGCTCATGAGATGGGGGAAAGGTTACCTCAGGTTTCTTTTCCTTAAACATGCATACCCTCGTGTCAGGGACAGAGGGGTCATCTGTGATATGCAAAACATCTTTTATTGCAATACAGGTTGAGTATCCCTTAACCAAAATTCAATATCCCACATTTTTGGGTCCCCTACTGAGATAATGACATATATATTATATATTATGTGTATATATAGATATATTATATAGATATACAACATAATATACATATATATGTGTCACTATCTCAGTAGGGGAACAAAAAATGTGTGATTTTGAATTTTGGATACTGTAATCATATATGAATACTTTTGGCCACCCTTGGGTGTAACCTCGCATCATCGTAGTCGACACTGGAGTCAGAATCCGTGTCGGTATCAGTGTCTGCTACTTGGGACAGGGGACGTTTCTGAGACCCTGAAGGGCCCTGTGACACAGTCAAAGCCATAGATTGACTCCCTGTTTTATCCCTGGACTCTGCTTTGTCCAATCTCTTATGTAATAAAGACACATTTGCATTTAAAACATTCCACATATCCAACCAATCAGGTGTCGGCGTTGCCGACGGAGACACCACAATCATCTGCTCCACCTCCTCCTTAGATGAGCCTTCCACTTCAGACATGCCGACACACACGTACAGACACCCCCACACACTCAGGGATAGATAGATAGATAGATAGATAGATAGATAGATAGATAGATAGATAGATAGATAGATAGATAGATAGAAATATATGGATATATGGAGACAGTCCCCCAATAAGGCCCTTTGGAGAGACAGAGATAGTATACCAGCACACACCCAGCGCCACCGGACACTGGAATAAAATCCCAGTTAGTACAGCGCTTTTATATAAATACACTCACTGCACCAATTAAATGTGCCCCCCTCCCCTCTTTTTTGCCCTCTGAAACCGTGTTCAGCAGGGGAGAGTCCGGGGAGCCAGCTTCTCTGCAGTGTGCTGTGGAGAAAATGGCGCTGGTTAGTGCTGGAGGAACAAGCTCCGCCCCCTCACCGGCGGGCTTCGGTCCCGCTCAAATTATTTATACTGGCGGGGGGGTTTCAATATACCGCCTCTGAAGTATCTAATCTATCTGCCAGTGTCCCTTGAGGTTAATATTGCTGCCCAGGGCGCCCCCCCTGCGCCCTGCACCCTTACAGTGCCCGTTGTGTGTGTATGTGTGGGAGCCATGGCGCGCAGCGTTACCGCTGCGCGTTACCTCAGTGAAGATCTGAAGTCTTCTGCCTCCTTTGAAGTCTACTTTCTTCTAAATACTCACCCGGCTTCTATCTTCCGGCTCTGTCAGGAGGACGGCGGCGCGACTCCGGGACGAACGGCGAGGGTGAGACCTGTGTTCCGACCCTCTGAAGCTAATGGTGTCCAGTAGCCTAAGAAGCAGAGCCTATCATTTAATTAAGTCTGCTTCTCTCCCCTCAGTCCCACGAAGCAGGGAGCCTGTTGCCAGCAGTGCGCCATGAAAATAAAAAACCTAACAAAAGTCTATTTTCAGAGAAACTCAGGAGAGCTCCCCTGCAGTGCACCCAGTCTCCTCTGGGCACAGGATCTAACTGAGGTTCTGTGGAGGGGCATAGAGGGAGGAGCCAGTGCACACCCATCTAAAGTCTTTAGAGTGCCCATGTCTCCTGCGGAGCCCGTCTATACCCCATGGTCCTTACGAAGTCGCCAGCATCCTCCAGGACGTAAGAAATTTTTTTTTTAAATCAAGGCAACTATCCACATTCAGTAGGTTAGTGTTGCAGAAAAGGGATTCCTCTACCTTATGAATTTTGAGTGGTGTAACAAATGCCCCTTTCATATATGTAACTATTGTTTTACTATTTTGGACGTTAGTATTACTCTATAATGGAACGCCAACCTAAAACTACAGTATATCGCTAATATAAAGAAACACGTATTCTAATTTGTATCTTTCTTTCCTTTAATGTTGTTATAGCTCTGTATATCCAGAAAGGGTTATGGTATAATAGGTCGACAATCAAAAGTTTGATAGTATAGAGAAAGGAACCGGCGCTAAGTATCAAATGGGATAAATATAAAAGGTTTTTTTAAATTAAGAAAAAGTATATAAAACTATTACACAATCTGCACAATTATAAATTCATTATAGGCGATAGTTGTCTTTTTTTTTTTTTTTTTTTAAATACTACATACAATAACCACTGTTCTGTTATCTGGATCCCAGACTAGTGGTGATGCAAATAGGACAAAGCTCTCACTAGTAGCACTGAAATTGGCATCAGCAGTAGATATGGGTGGTCTTCAGGTGGCCGGCTGTCGGGATACCAGCGCACAGTATTCCGGCGCCGGAATCCCGACAGCCGGCATACCGGCACTTTTTCTCCCTCTTGGGGGTCCACGACCCCCTGGAGGGAGAATAGAGAGTGTGGTGCGCGTAGCGCGCCACCGGTGCCCGCAGCGTGGCGAGCGCAGTGAGCCCGCAAGGGGCTCATTTGCGCTCGCCACGCTGTCGGTATGCCGGCAGTCGGGCTTCCGGCGACGGTATGCTGTCACCGGGAGCCCGGCCGCCGGCATACCCTACTACACCGTAGATATTACCCAAGTTGAGGAGACTGTACAGTATGCTCCTCTAAAGATGGTGTTTGGAGACAATGTTGTCTCCTATAATGAATATATAACGGTGTGCAACCTGTGTAATATTTTTATATACTTTAATGCTTTATTAAAAATGTTCTTTACTGTTATATCTGTCCCACTTGATAAGATAATTGCAGTGCAATATTGGGACTGATAATCCCTTTCCGGCAGCTATACTGTGACAGTGCATTCCGAACTATATTTAAAATTTCGACAGTGTCTAGGTCAACATGGAAATGGCTTACACATGAAAAGGTCGACATGAGTTTTTCATGGGTTTTTTTGTGTCAAATGTTCCCTTCCAGTGAGCGAGTGCACTGCTTTGCTCATCATGCTTCGGACAAGATTACTATTCCCAATCACAGTCCATGTGGATGGTAAAGTATGTAAAAGTTGAAGGGGAAAAAAAAAACAACACCTCAGGTCACCATATGTTATGTCGACTGTCATGTTGACCTTTTGACCATGTCGACCATATACATGTCAACCATCTGGTGTCGGCCTTTTAACTGTCGACCTATCATCCAGATACCCCTGAAAGTTACTCATAATTTGCCCATTACACATTGATTTCTATATGTCTGTGAAAGTCTGCCCCACATCTAATCATTAAGGGGCAATGCTGCAATCTTTGAACAGCCGGTCTTACGACTGACTTATTTTTGCAAAAATGCCCTGGCTTTGTACTAAACGGAGTTTGCAGGGACAGCAGTAGTGCTAACCACTGTCCTTATGGGTTACATCCCTGGGGTCTCAGAGAATCTGACCCTGAACATGCGCACAGTGTCAGATTCCGGAGCTGATGGAGGCTATGGGAGAAGGATAAGAGCCCTCTCCTGCAAGATTGCCTCAATAGGCTTAAAGCAGTTTACATCATGTGAGGATGGCATACACCTACTCCAAAAGCTCTGCTTTTTGGAGTCTGGGAAATATAGGAGAGGCAGTCAATTGACCGGCGGTCAGGATACAGACACCAAAATCCCGACACCAGCTGAAATACCGGCGGTCGGAGTCCTGACCGCCGGCTGGTTACCCCTCTTGGGTGGTGGTCCACGCCACAGGAGGGGAGAAGAAACCTGTGGCGACCGAAGGTCGCCACCAGGCCCGAAGCGTGGCGAGGGCAGCGAGCCTGCAAGGGGACACATTGCGCTCGCCGCCGGGATCCCGGTGGTCAGAAGGATCAAGTACTGATCCCTAATAAAGGTCAGGCTGGAGTACCCATAATAACGGGGACTGCAGTTTGTAGCACTAATTAACCTTTTACAGATTTCTGTTAATTAGGTTGTTAGTAAACTGCATGACTAAAGAAAATTATGCAGAAACTGCTGTTTCTGGATAATTTTCCAAAATATGAGCTTCACAAACAGGCCCCTAAATCTATAGCTGCCCTGTTACCAGAAGCTATGAACTTACTTTACGTACAGTACCTGCTTGAAGTTCACATTTGTTTTTCTACAAACGTGCAACACGAGCAAAGCATTTCCTATATTACACAAATTTCAAAGTACCTCCCATTTTGGAACAGACCATTATTGCAACACCCATTCAGCAAAGGCTGAGGATGTACACATTTCCATAGAAAACACCAGTGACCAGTTTCATACATGTGAATAGATGTCTCATGCACAGAGATTTAAAGTTAGTTACCACTTTTTTCTTTCTTTCTTTTTTTGGATAATTACCCCCCTCAAGGTGGAAACTATCAGAGCAAGGATAGTAATAAAATGAAGTGAAAAAAACATTAACCAATCACCTTGTAACTAAGTTTACAGGCTGTGTTTGAAAAATGACAGGAGCTGACTGGTTAATGCTTTATCTCTCCACGCTTTGATAACTACACCCCAAAGTTATTAGTCACAACCAAAATCTGTCCCTCAAAGGCTATATTGTTATAATACAGAAATGTATACTGTATATATATAAAAAAAAAAAAAAAAAAAGACACGCCCATTCAAAACAATTTAACACAATTCAAAATACAATTCCCTCGGTTGACTTGTGTATGAACTAAATATTTTGCAGTGAACAGACAAACCACCTTGAGGTGTAGAAACTTATGCCCCCTATACATTCGGCGCTCCACCGCCGAGCTGCCCGGCGGATACGGCCAACAGGTAATCCGGCGGTGGGGGGAGTGAAGTTTCTTCACTTCCCCAGTCACCCAGCTCCATAGCACTGCATGCTAATATGGACGAGATTGTCCATATTGGCCTGCATGCATTAGCGATCCGACACCAACGATAAACGAGCACGTGGCCGCGCATCGTTCATCGTTGGTGCCTACACACTGAACGATATGAACAAGTTCTCGTTTATTAATGAACAAGAACGTTCATATCGTTCACTGTTATAGGCCAGTGTGTAGGGCCCTTAATACGCCAGTACTAAGTACTAAGAGTAATGGTAGAACTTGAAAAAACAAACCTAGAGTATACCTTATGTGCAACCCACCCATCACTGCAATGCATAGTTCAAGTACAGTACTAGATATTCAGCTATTTTGCACAGATCTACAGTTAGGTGCTGATTAGCGAGGAAGGCATATTTTACTTTTGCCGAACCTCATTTTTTGACAGTAGCTGTATGTGTACATGTTTGTCCTTCAAAATTATAACATGTCCTCCTCACTGATCAGTACCTACAGTGAACACTATACTATAACAGGGGTTCTCAACTCCAATCCTCAAGTACCAAAAGGTCACATGTTTAGTGGATTTCTTTAATCTTGCAAAAGTTAATTTTATCTTGCTGGGTCAGTAAACTTTCCACAGTCTACCACAGACAGAATTCCTCAAAACATGAGGGCTGAGTACCATTGACCTAAGGTAAGATCCTGTGACTGATGCAAATTGCTGAGAGATACTGAAACAGGAAGAGCCATCAAGCGAGTAAACTCTTGACTACAACCCATAGCATGTGAGGGCCCAGTGACGCCAAGACGTTTTATTATACTTGCCAATAGCATTTATTAATATTTACGTCAGACATTCCCAACCACGGTCCTCAGGGCACACCAACAGTGCAGGTTTTAGTGATATCCAGACTGCAGCACAGATGGTTAAATCAAAATAACTGAGCTACTAATTAAGTCACCTGTGCTGAAGCTTGGATATCACTAAAACCTGCACTGTTGGTGTGCCCTGAGGACCGTGGTTGGGAATGCCTGATTTACGTAGCGCTAGCATCGTCTATTGCACTTATAGACATAGTTTAGATAAAAACTTTAAATATCAAATCTCAAGAGAAGAACCTTAAAAACAATTTTATTTTTTTCAGCCCAGAAACAAAAGTGCCATCAGACCCATAAGGACAACCTGTACTACAAAGTAGCATTACACATGCACCACAGACACAAGTGCCACCTTCTTATCTGCCTCCAGCTCCACACTCATTCTGACAATATGCAATTACTCTGCAAAAAGTAAATTGTGTGCTGCACATTAAAAAGTGCAGTCAGATTATGCCAGGGGTTATGGAGAAGGAATAACTTTCCTTTAGGCACACGTTAGTTTCTATAGAAAGCCGGGTGGTGCAGAAGCTGCCTGGGAATAAGAATGATATCCTGCAGCAGCAGACATGAGGCTGCGATCTGATCTCCATCCCGCGGCCGGTAACTCGGCGATACACAGCGGAGGCAGCAGCAGCCAGAGAGCAGTGACTAGACTTCTGGCTGTCACCTCGCCTGTCGCACCCGCTGCAGGACACACACACCTTGCAGGGGCGACTAGTAGAAGCGTGAGCCGCGGCCTGAGCCCCGGGAGCACTCACCAGCAGGCAGTCCGTGTTCACCTCCGACTTGGGGTCCCGCAACAGGACATCAATCTTAGCGAACCGGGACTCGAAGCTCTCCCCGTTAGACATGGTGCGGCCGGCGGGGCGGCAGTCCCTCTCACAGTGCGGGCGCGCCCTCCTCCTCCGTGGCTCGGTGCAGGTATCCGGCTGTGCGGACGGCTGCGGCGTGCTGCGGGGATCCCTCCCTGTGACGCGGAGATCGCTGTCCCCTCACCCCCACCTCAGCGCCGGGCTCTGCAGCAGCGTAACGGGCGCCGGCATCCTCCTCCCCATAGGCCGCCGGACACATACACACACAGGCCCGTCCCTCCGCTCCCGGCCCCCAGGCTGCACTGGCTGAGCCCCGGTGACAGCTGCTGGGGTGCAGCCGGCGTTTGCGTTCCCTCGGTACGTCCCGCCTCAGTGCCGGGAGCGCACGGTCATGTCTAACAGACAGCACTGTCCTTCCTTCCCCCGGAGGCACATAGGATACGGCGCGGCTGAGCGGCCTCCCTCCTCCTCCTTCAGCAGCAGCTCTCACAGATGATGGTGGTGCTAGTGCCTCTGTGGCTCCTCCTGGCTGCGCGGCTACACAAACATGTCTGCTTCCTGCTCACACGGACACGGCGGCGGCGGCTGCTGCTGCTGCTGCAGCTGCAGGGGTGGACAGATGCCGCGCAGGCGCATCTGATGGCGGAACAGTGGCTCTCATCTTGCTTTCTGGTGGGCTTTTTTTTAACGTAATAAACAAAAGTTTTGTGATTTATTAATGTTTTGTAAAGGTAACTCGTTCTCACTGCTCATAATACTGTTACCATATGGAGTGTCATGGTGCAGAGTTAGGTCATACTTGCCTACCTGACCCTCTCCATGAGGGCCAGATGTACTAAGCCTGAAAAGTGATAAATATCACAGTGATAAAGTACCAGCCAATCGGCTCCTAACTGTCATTTTTCAAACACAGCCTGTGACATAACAGTTAGGAGTCGATTGGCTGGTGCTTTATCACAGTGATATTTATCACTTTTCAGGCTTAGTACATCTGGCCCTCAGTGAGGGAGAAAATGCTCTGTTCCTGGACTTTCCTGGTAATGTATGATTGCCATCACCTGTGGTGAAACACCTTTCTTATCAATTAACTAGCTCACCACAGGTGATGGCAATCATACATTACATAAAGTCCAGGAACAGAGCATTTTCTCCCTCATGGAGAGGGTCAGGTAGGCAAGTATGAGTTAGGTATATGCATTGCTATACCTCCTAACTGTTAAGGCCGCCATCCACTAGTGAGACTTCTCTGAACTAAAAGTCGGAACCGATTTACCCCCAATCTGCCCGGCAGCTTCCCAGGAAGCCTGCGATTACGATTTGCTACTTGAGTGATTTTTTTTTTACATCCGATATATCGCCTCCGATTGATTCTCTGCTGCTACTGGGCGTGTGGATGGGTGTGTACAAGGTGCCAGTCAAGTGAATCCGCCGCGCTATCGTCTGCGATAGGATCGCAGGTGTAAAAAATGTACTCCGGTGTGCACCTTTTTACCTCCGAAATATTCACGGCAGCAATGATGATCTGCGACTCCGATCCAAGGAGTACGGGTAAGCACCTCGGGTCAGAGTCAGAGGAAAATTACATGCAATGTGACAGTCTCCATCCAATCCCTCGTTCCGAAAGCTTGGACGAAAAGTGTCCATCTCACACTAGTGGATGGGGGCCTTTAGTACTGTAGAAGCGGGACTTTTCTGCACGACGAAGCCGCACCCGCCCGAAAAAGGGAGGGCGGCATCACTGGAATGCCGCAACCTCCTGCCATGCCTCCAGTTTACCTCACCAACAGAGCATGGCCAGCACACTATGAGTTGCTGGCATGCCCCCAGTCCCTCTGTATCCTGTGCATAGACACTGTGCGCATGGACACAGCGTCTATTCAATGCTGCTCTGTTATGTAGAGCAGTGAGTGACGGGTTCTTCCATCTGTCCCCCTACAGCAGGACTGACACGCGAAAATCAGGACGGGACTGTCCCACAAAAATCGGGACAGTTGAGTGGTATTACTTCCGTTACAAATATAGAAGAAATCATTCATGTAGTGTTAAGGGCCCCATACGCTACAGCGACATGTCGGACCCTCATGTCGCATAAGATTTCCCTTGAACCGCCTCCCAGGCGGCAGGATCGCATAGGATACATCGTATGCGGCCCTTTTGCATACAATGTATCTTATGCGATCCCAGCAATACCTGTGGGAACCAACATATCACGGGTGCAGCACTAACAACCTAGGGGCTCGGATCCGATGCTCACGGGACCGTGCATCAGATCGGATGTAAAGCACATCCGATTTGCCACTTTTCATCCAATTTGTCGGCCCGAAATCGGATGAAGTCAGGCATTATCGTTGTAGTATATGGGGCCCTTTAAGGCCCATACACATTAGAAGACCTGAAAGATGTGAAAGATGAACAATGTGGAAAATGAGCATTGAACTCCCTGACAAACGACTCCCTGACTCAGTGTACACACTGAGCTTTGTTACAAACAATCTGAACTACGAACGATTTGCTATGCTGAGATTGAGGGGATTGCGCCGCATGCATGGACGACTGACAACCTGCTTCCAACGATCATGGGTGCATGCATCATTCATCGTTTGCCGTGTGCACACTAGAACGATTTGATCGTTCACAACCGTCTTCTAGTGTGTATGGGCCTTAACCACTTAACTGACAATTTTGTTTCCCCAAAAACCGCTCCTAAATTGTCGGGTTTTTTGTGATTAGTGAATTAGGTGAAGAACATGAATTTAACCTTATCCAAAATGATTTTAGTATATATATATATATATATATATATATATATATATATATATTGACAAAGCCTATATGTTTATCCTATTTAAAACACTCTAAAAGATTAGGAGACACAGTACGCAATTGGCGCAAAAAGTACCGCAAGGGTACGCCCTTAGCGTAGCAGACGCTGTGCACAGGGTGTGAACACAGGCGTTGCAGATACTTACATAATTGAACTAGAATAACTATGCCTTAAGGAATGTACTTATACTGTAAACCTTTGTGCAGTGATAATGTGTAGATGTAATGCAGTGTAACCTTGTTAGCTTAAAAGCTGTATGAGCGGCTGTGATGCTCTGAGAACCCTTTAGCAATATAATAATCAAATACCGTTCTAAGGTTCTAACGCCTTTAAGGAAGAGAATGAACGCTCAATTGCAAAAGAATAAACAATACAAGTTATACATTACCAAAATAACATAGAATACCTAACCGAATCACTACACATAAAATACAATAGCTGCACAATTACATTTAAGGAGAGAGAGAGAGAGAGAGAGAGAGAGTGGCTTATAATTACAATAAAGACAATATGATTGCAGAGAAACTTACACATGTGAGAAACAATCGCTGCGCAGTTAGTCAATGCTGAGAATCTTTGTGGAGAGAATACTTGAGCTTACCCAGGCTGGCTGTCCCTATATACACAACACCCAGCAACAACACAATGGTCCCTACAATACCGCATGGGACAGAAGCTAGACTCCATTTTGGGAAAAACTCCCATGATTCCAAAGACTGCAACACATGGTTCAAAGGGGGAGGAGAAAACACCCAGCAGCAGCCATCTTCTACAAACCAACTAATTATATTCCACATTCCAATCCAACTAATTATATTCCACATTCCAATCCAACTTCCTAGAACCATCTTATTCAATTTCACATACCAAACAAACTCAGTTTATTGCATACAGTCCATGTTATATGAACCATCACAACACCAGATCACCAGGTAACCACAAGTATCAGCCTGCCATTGCTACAAGCACATGACTACAGTAACAAAAGGAAGTATGTTTTGACTTCAAACCTTCAGCAAGATGCATCATGTAAAACTACTATAATCTGTTATAAATCACCATCCATAAATGTATACCAGGAAATGCTATGCTACAGATTGTCTACTGTTCCAATTCATTACAGATTTCATAGAGTATCAACACAAACACCCAACAATCACACAACTGCACAAGCATCACTAACCTTAAGCCACTTGTATCTCCAAACCAACCACTCTATACCAATCACTTCACAACTACTCTACCTCAAACACATATCTAAACTATTCTATGCCATTAAGCCATGTGAATTCTATACTTAGCCTTCGTAAGGAGGTAAGTCCTAGTGATGATCCAGCCATGCTTCCGGGTGCTTTGTAGCTGTGTGTAGCTACAGTACATCTGTCCTCTGAGACCACAAGCAACTGCACTGATCTCTTCTTTAGCCAGGAACTACTTTCCTGTTTGACTAGTTCCTGGGGGAGGGGTCTCTCTTGCACGATTCAGTTACTATTCTCTTTGTATATGCTGATCAGGTTCAGCCCTGAAAACTGCTAACAGGGTTGGCTTCAGTTCCCTGTTCACTGTATCATTCATTATTCTAACAAAGTGATTTTAGCTTTTATACATATAATCATATCTCTCCGCTGCAATGTCCCACAACTTCACAACAAGTATCAAATTAATCTACACACCAATCTGCTTGTTTCAATAGTAAACATGACAGGTGTATCTGGTTCCGTTCCAATAATACACATTCATGACATTAATTCATTAGGTAATTTTAAATCTCCATGATGTCTGGTGCTTGATATTATTATAATTATGTACTGTATGAAATAAGTGTCGAATCCATCTCTGTGCCATGTCCGTGTAAATGCGTGTGTTACCATATATTGCTGTGCTCGCTGCGCATATTTGCAAGTATAGCGACTTAAATGTGTGCAGTTTGTATGTTCTCTCTATGTAATATTTTTGACTTTGACAATATAGTGACAAGGATCACACACACGGGAACTAAGATGAACATTTTCGGTGTTTATTTGGAACAGCAGGTCAGCACACAGCAAGTTACATCCATATGCAGTCGGTGTTACAGGCAGTAGCATACAGGCACTTCCAGTATAGCAGACTCTTGATAGGCTCCAGTGTGTCACATCTAGCAAAGTTTGAGGATCCGGCAGCTGAGACTTGCCCGAGGAGGTAGATGGCTGTGGGTGAACAAGATGAGGGGGTTGGATATAGTTCCTTTGCACGGGACAAGGAGCAATGAAGAATGTAGGCCGGGTTGAAAGTCAATAAATAGTATTTATTATGTACAGGGCTGAGGTAGAGAACTGTGGCTGGAGCACGATGGTTAAAGTATGTAGTTGCGGATAAAGAACTGCAGGTTGTGGCTTGAGAGACGAGGTTGTGAATAATGAACTGCGGAACTGTGGATGGTAGTTGAAGACGTGGCTGGAGACAAGGACTGTGGACTGTGGTTTGGAGGATGAGGCTGAAGATAATCTGCAGGTTGTGGTCGGTGGTACAAAGACGTGGCTGGTGAAGTAGATCTGTGGAGTGTGGCTTGAAAGACGAGGCAGAAGAACCGGGGCCAACTGTGCCCAAAGAGTCTTACTGGACCGGGTTTTCCAGGAGCGCTTCCACAGGCAGTAGCAGGTTAGGAACAGCAGGACTGCAGCAGCAATAGGGAACCGACCAAGCAGGAGCAGGAGTAACCAGAATACGACAAGAATCCTGGGAGCACAGGCTAAAGCACCTACAACAGGGTTGTAACTTGAAGCACTGGCGTCCCTGTCCTAAACCAGCCCCCATTTATGGGGAGAGCTTCCCCTGGATTGGCTGGAAGAAACAGGAACTTTGCTTAAATCTTGGTCTCCAACATGGCGGCACCCAGTAATGCAGACCTTTCTGCAAAGCCACATTGCTCACTGCCTCGGGTCTCCTAGCAACGGCTCAGCAAGAGCGTCCCGCCGCCATGAGCGGACCCCGCCACTGCTGCCCACGGACCCGGCGCAGCAGCCCACCTCCGCTGCTGCCCGCACACCGCCAGAGAAGCCAGCCCCGTGGCCCCAGCGTACCGGTAAGACTCCGGACGCTGACACAGTGGTCCCTAGTCTAACCCATACACCCCGGCCTATCACCTGGACACTAACTGCCATCAGGAGCAAGGTGACTCCTCCCTGGAAACCCGTATATCAGGAAATCCCAGGTGCTTCTGATCACACAGCTGGGATTCTGCTACTGTTTCCAAAACCTGGTCTGGATCCTCCACATTACTTTCACATGGAAACATGCTGTCTCTGCCACACTCTTCCCCCCTTAGCTTCAACCACCCTGGTGAAGCTACACTATTTTCAGGTGAGCTCTCTGCCTAGCCCACCCCCACCTGTGTCATCCGCCCAAGTACACAGCTTTCCACCACCTTCCAGAGGTCACCCACCTCTGCTTGGGACTCTGCTTGGGATACCCCCGCCGCCGCCATGCTGACCAACGGCCGAGCTGTTTTTCCCTTGCTGCAATCCATCGGCTCTCCCTGTTTCGGGCAGTCCCGCCGCACATGACCAGGCTCGCTGCACTCAAAGCACACCAAGGGAGGCGGAGCCTTTGGTTTAACTACTGGGACCTGAGATCTGGGTTTGGGTGTTGCCCGTATCCTGACCTAGCTTTATTCAGATTTCCCAGCATCAGGTGCCGCTCAATCACCACCGCAAACTCCTCAAATGTCTGGGGGTCAGCTTGAAGGGCCCACTGCTGCACCGAGCGGTCTAACACCCGCATAGCCTGGTCCAGTGCGGCTACTTCCACAATCTGTACTGCAGAGTTCTTATCCGGCTGCAACCAGGCTCTTGCCAGTCGGGCTACTTTGGCCAGCTGAATCCTGGGAGGCTCAGAGCCATTGAGCCGCCAGTCATGAAATTCTTGAGTTTTGCTGGGCCCCGTCACTCCAATCCTATACAGTATAGCCTTTATCAGGCCAGGATAGGAGCGTGCCTCAGCCACAGTCATGTCCACATACGCCCGCTGTGCCTCCCCTGTTAAACAGGGAGCAAGCCTGTCAGACCATTCCTCTGCAGGCCATCCCAACCGCGTGGCCATGCGCTCAAACGTGCAAAGGAATGCCTCTATATCATCCGCTGGGGTGAGCTTCAGTAGCCTTTCCCACTCTGGCTCAGATTTCTTTAGCACTTTTAACTCATCACACAACATTTGAGTTTGCTGTCTTTCAGCCTGGGTTCGTTGGGCCTCATGTAACATTTGAATCTGGGTTTGTTGTCCCTCATGTAACATTTGAATCTGGGTTTGTTGCCCAGCTGCAAGTTCAGCAAATTGTTTTAGCAATTCCTCCATATTGCCCTGGAGCATACTTGCCTACCTGACCCTCTCCATGAGGGAGAAAATGCTCTGTTCCTGGACTTTCCTGGTAATGTACGATTGCCATCACCTGTGGTGAGCTAGTTAATTGATAAGAAAGGTGTTTCACCACAGGTGATGGCAATCATACATTACCAGGAAAGTCCAGGAACAGAGCATTTTCTCCCTCATGGAGAGGGTCAGGTAGGCAAGTATGCCCTGGAGGAGGTTTAATATAATGTGCCAGGCTTATCAAACAGTCCAAGCCGACACCCACCTGTTTTGCTGGCAATTTAACACATAACAGCAGTCTGCATATAATGCTATGGCCCTTTAAGGCTGCCACTTGCACTGCATAACCAGAGAAGAAGAAAAGAAAAGGAACTTGCAGTTTAAACACCAGTATGCTTACCCACATTTTCTGCTGTACACCGTGTCCTTGGTCGCATTCTCCACCACTTGTGACAAGGATCACACACACACGAACTCAGATGAACATTTCCAGTGTTTATTTGGAACAGCAGGTCAGCACACAGCAAGTTACATCCATATGCAGTCGATGTTACAGGGACAGGCATGCTACATACAGGCACTTCCAGCATAGCAGCCTCTTGATAGGCTCCAGTGGGCCCTAGTCACACATACCCCGGCCTATCACCTGGACACTAACTGCCATCAGGAGCAAGGCGACTCTGCCCCCTGGAAACCCTTATACAGGTTGAGTCTCCCTTAACCAAAATGCTTGGGACCAGAGGTATTTTGGATATGGGATTTTTCCGTATTTTGGAATAATTGCATACCATAATGAGATATCATGGTGATGGGACCTAAGTCTAAGCACAGAGTGCATTTATGTTACATATACACCTTATACACACAGCCTGGAGGTCATTTTAGCCAATATTTTTTATAACTTTGTGTATTTCACAAAGTGTGTCTACATTCACACAATTCATTTACGTTTCATATACACCTTATACACACAGCCTGAAGGTCATTTAATACAATATTTTTAATAACTTTGTGTATTAAACAAAGTTTGTGTACATTGAGCCATCAAAAAACAAAGGTTTCACTCTCTCACTCTCACTCAAAAAAGTCCGTATTTCAGAATATTCCGTATTTCGGAATATTTGGATATGGGATACTCAACCTGTATCAGGGAATCCCAGGTGCTGCTGATCACACACCTGGGATTCTGCTACTGCTTTCAAAACCTGGTCTGGATCCTCCATATTTCTTTCACATGGAAACATGCTGTCTCTGCCACAATATATATATATATATATATATATATATATATAAACAGAGAAAAAAAGAGGCGGCACTCGGAGACTTGCAAATTACAGTGTATTCACAGCAAGTGACATCTACGTTTCGGGGACCAAACTCCCCTTCGTCAGGATAAAGTGACAGTGCATCAAACCAACTTAAATAGCATAACTCATTACTCACCCCGTGTGCACATGAATTCAATCATCTGTTCGTTACCAGCTGGGCACCCGTCGGAGCCTCCGCTCCGTGCTTCCGCCCTGATCAGCGTGGACCGGAAGTGACGTCGCGGGACCCCTCCGTTGTGTCCATGGCAACGCTACGTGTAATACAAATGCAACTTCAGTGCAGGCAGCGATAACACAACAATCATATCAAGAAAACAATACATCAACACTTAAATTGGATATTATTGTGCATAAAACGTGATGTTTAGCTAAAACTTATTTTACATATTCTTATGTTAAAACATGTTAGTTACATAATCGTAAAATTCCTATAAAAAACGGTGGCCTATTGCACCTGGCCCTATCATTCTGATTAACAGTTTGGAATGTCCATCAGACATCCTTTATCCCGGGTTTCAATTAACCCTTACACAGTGATATTACTGTTAAAAAGTAGACAGCTTATCCAAACTGACAGCCCTTACTCGCTGCCCTATTACTGGATCTATTAACGTGCCATAAAAAGAGGTATAATTATTCAAAGAACATTTATTGTTACTGACAATCCGACTAGAAAAGTGATTCTTAAATGAAGTTAATTAGGCCCAAATTGTCATTGAGCCCATTGGGTTTTAACGTGTTCAACCTGTGGATCCACATGGATTCAAGCTGTAGGAGCCTCTTGCCCCTATTGCCCCCCCGTAAAGTTTCCGGGACGTGATCTATAATGCGATGTTTAAGGGTGGCCATACTGTGGCGAAATTCCGCAAAATGCTTGGCAACAGGCTGGTCACCCCCTCCTGTAGCTAGTGCATTTCTGATGGCCAGCCTGTGCTGTGCCATCCTAACTTTGAATTGGCACTCTGTTTTGCCTATATAATAACGCCCACATGGGCATATGATGGCATATATAACGAATTTTGTGCTACAGGTTAGGGGCCATTTAATTTTAAACTTCTTTCCTGTGTATGGGTGGGCAATGGAATCCCCAGGTGACATATACGTGCAAGTAGTACACCCAATACACTTAAAACATCCATTTTTTCTTGTCATAAAGTGGGTGGGTCTTGTTTTGAATTTGGACATATCGGTTTTCACCAAATGGTCTCTGATGCTCCTACCCCTTGTGTAACTGGACATCACTCGAGTACCCCTGAACACTTCAAGATCAGGATCGCTTGCGACTATCGGCCAAAGGGTACGTAATTTGTGTTGTACTTGCCTGCTATTCGTTTTATATTCACATGCCCAAGGGATGGTTTTGGACATGTCTTTCGACCTATTTAGTGTAAATAGGTCATTTCTCTTGGCTGCAGTCGCCTTAGTGCGAGCTGCTGAGAGTAATTGCTGAGGGTACCCTCTATCTCGGAACCTCTGTTCCATCTCATCGAGTTGGACATCTCTAGTATGGATCTGGCTGTTGGTTCTGCATACTCTAAGAAACTGTGAATAAGGCAGGCCTTTAATGGTCGCTAGTGGATGGAAACTGTCATGTCGCAGTATAGTATTGCGGTCTGTAGGTTTCCTATACAAACAAGTTTCTAGCCTGCCATTTTTCAGTTTAATCAAAATGTCAAGAAAACAAATTTCATGGGGGCTGCTAACCAGCGTGAGTTTGGCTGGGCAGTCAGATTGATTGTGAGTCTCAACCAACTCAATTAGATCAGAAATCTCTCCTCGCCATAAAATGAGTACATCATCAATGTACCGACGGTATAAAAATAACCGTGCTGCTGTTGATGGATTGGAAAAAAAGAGATCACATTCAACCCCCCACATGTAAGAATTCGCGAACGAGGGTGCTACGGAAGATCCCATAGCACACCCCGTCCGTTGAAGAAAAAACGTATCGTCAAAAATAAAATAATTATGTGACAAAGTGAATTGTAACAACTGTGTAAGGAAGTCGATGTCTGGGCCTAAATAGGCGATGTTGCCTGTAATCAATCTTCTGACTGCCTGTATACCTGCCTGATGTGGAATGCAGGTATACAGGCTGGCAACATCTATGGTAACCAGAGACACACCATCAGGTACCCGTTCTATGCTGGACAGCAACTTCAACAGGGAACTGGAATCTTTCAAGTGTGTGCTGGTACCCTGTACACAAGGTTGCAAAAAGACATCAAGGTAGATGGCCACTGGCTCACACAGAGACCCCCGGGCGGAAATGATGGGTCTGCCCGGTGGTCTCTGTGCGTCCTTGTGGACCTTGGGTATGGTGTAGAACACAGGGGATACTGGGTGTTCACAAAATAATTTGGCATATATTTCAGTAGTGATAATGCCTTCAACACGAGCCTGCTCCAACAGTTCTTTGAGTTCTTCTTTAAATTCTTGTGATGGATCTTTACTTAGAGTACTATAGGTGTTATAGTCCCGGAGCAATCTCAAACATTCATCCATATAGTCCCCAATATCCTGAATGACGATGGATCCGCCTTTATCAGCCCCGCGTATGACTATGTCTTTTCTATTACTTAATGATTTGAGGGCTGCTCTCTCATCTGGTCGGAGGTTATGGTGTACTGGTAACCTCTTTTCATCCATTGTGTCGGCGGCTTCCAGCATCCTATGAAAAGTTTTGATCGAGGCATTGTATGACACCGGGTCAAATCTCGACCTTGGGCCCAGTTTCTGTAGTCTCTGCGGTAACGGATTTTTCACCGGAATGGCTGGTTGTTTACTAAAGTGCTCTTTTAATTTTAAAGTGCGGTGCAGTTTATAGGTGTTTACCTTCCACCTAAAGTCGTCTCCAAACTGAGTGGGCACGAACGTGAGCCCTTTGTTCATTACCCGCTCCTCAGCCTGTGTCAATGGAGTCGACGAGAGGTTGAAGATCAGTGATTCTTGCCCTTCGGGGGTTTTTTCTTGATTTTGTCTTTTGTTTTGACCACCTCTTCTGGTGTAACGACGTTTTCTCCCCGTGCTGCAAACCCTGCACGGGTTCTTGCCCCTAAAGGGGTCCCCCGTTGCGATCCAGATTTTGAGGAACCTCGGGCATCATCAGAATCACTGGCTGAAGTCATGTTGTCTGTCGTACCTCTCCGTGGTCTAAACCTAAAAGGTGGACGTGGCCTATGATTGACATTTGCCGAACCGCCTAGCCACGGGTATACCCTGTGTTGTGAGTAGTCCAACTGGACTTTAGTGAATTTTTCTTTTTTAAATTTTAATAAATTAATGCGATACTGTTCGACTTGTGTTTCTAATTTCTCCAATAGAATTTTGGATTGTTCAGATGTTAACAGATCTTTATGCTCAGTTTCCAAATGAGTAATTAGGCTTTTTGTTTTCTCTACTTCCCTGGTAGATTCCTCTATAACCAGGAGGATTAAATCCATAGAGCACTTATTTAGCACCTGGATCCACTTTTTGCAAAATTCCATATTGTGGCGTCCAATCGTCGGTGCATTATGGACCCTGAAGCCTCTCGGTAGTTGTTTGGCCCTATAGTAGTCCGATAGTGTGCGACTATGGTAGACATAGTCCACCTCACGTTTCCTGAGACGAAGCAATTCTTTAATGGCCTCTGTATTGGAGGTAACACCCCCTTCAGCAAATGCAGGTTCTTTGTGCAGAATTGCTTCAGCTTCCAAATCAGAGAAGCTTAATGTCTCCAAGGTGTCGCAGTGCAGCAAAAATGAAGAAACATCATAAGGTTCAGGTGCTCTAGCTGCCATCTTGAAAAAAGTGCTTGTGCTTAAGTGCGTGCTTGTGGTGTTGCCCCACTCACCGTGCGGTGTAAGTGCTAAGTGGTGCAAAGATGAGTCCTGGAGAAATGATGAAATACTTGGTCCAACTGGACTAAATGTGGTGCCTTGGGAAAGGGGCTCTCTTGCATGTGGCAGTGCAAACAGCTCCAATAAATCCTTGTACTTTAACCCCGGCACTCACTGTATCCGCAGCGGGATGTATCTTGCTCCTGTGCCTTCCCCATCCGCAGGTTCCCCTCCGGTGTAGATAAACAGAGAAAAAAAGAGGCGGCACTCGGAGACTTGCAAATTACAGTGTATTCACAGCAAGTGACATCTACGTTTCGGGGACCAAACTCCCCTTCGTCAGGATAAAGTGACAGTGCATCAAACCAACTTAAATAGCATAACTCATTACTCACCCCGTGTGCACATGAATTCAATCATCTGTTCGTTACCAGCTGGGCACCCGTCGGAGCCTCCGCTCCGTGCTTCCGCCCTGATCAGCGTGGACCGGAAGTGACGTCGCGGGACCCCTCCGTTGTGTCCATGGCAACGCTACGTGTAATACAAATGCAACTTCAGTGCAGGCAGCGATAACACAACAATCATATCAAGAAAACAATACATCAACACTTAAATTGGATATTATTGTGCATAAAACGTGATGTTTAGCTAAAACTTATTTTACATATTCTTATGTTAAAACATGTTAGTTACATAATCGTAAAATTCCTATAAAAAACGGTGGCCTATTGCACCTGGCCCTATCATTCTGATTAACAGTTTGGAATGTCCATCAGACATCCTTTATCCCGGGTTTCAATTAACCCTTACACAGTGATATTACTGTTAAAAAGTAGACAGCTTATCCAAACTGACAGCCCTTACTCGCTGCCCTATTACTGGATCTATTAACGTGCCATAAAAAGAGGTATAATTATTCAAAGAACATTTATTGTTACTGACAATCCGACTAGAAAAGTGATTCTTAAATGAAGTTAATTAGGCCCAAATTGTCATTGAGCCCATTGGGTTTTAACGTGTTCAACCTGTGGATCCACATGGATTCAAGCTGTAGGAGCCTCTTGCCCCTATTGCCCCCCCGTAAAGTTTCCGGGACGTGATCTATAATGCGATGTTTAAGGGTGGCCATACTGTGGCGAAATTCCGCAAAATGCTTGGCAACAGGCTGGTCACCCCCTCCTGTAGCTAGTGCATTTCTGATGGCCAGCCTGTGCTGTGCCATCCTAACTTTGAATTGGCACTCTGTTTTGCCTATATAATAACGCCCACATGGGCATATGATGGCATATATAACGAATTTTGTGCTACAGGTTAGGGGCCATTTAATTTTAAACTTCTTTCCTGTGTATGGGTGGGCAATGGAATCCCCCAGGTGACATATACGTGCAAGTAGTACACCCAATACACTTAAAACATCCATAGATCACGTCCCGGAAACTTTACGGGGGGGCAATAGGGGCAAGAGGCTCCTACAGCTTGAATCCATGTGGATCCACAGGTTGAACACGTTAAAACCCAATGGGCTCAATGACAATTTGGGCCTAATTAACTTCATTTAAGAATCACTTTTCTAGTCGGATTGTCAGTAACAATAAATGTTCTTTGAATAATTATACCTCTTTTTATGGCACGTTAATAGATCCAGTAATAGGGCAGCGAGTAAGGGCTGTCAGTTTGGATAAGCTGTCTACTTTTTAACAGTAATATCACTGTGTAAGGGTTAATTGAAACCCGGGATAAAGGATGTCTGATGGACATTCCAAACTGTTAATCAGAATGATAGGGCCAGGTGCAATAGGCCACCGTTTTTTATAGGAATTTTACGATTATGTAACTAACATGTTTTAACATAAGAATATGTAAAATAAGTTTTAGCTAAACATCACGTTTTATGCACAATAATATCCAATTTAAGTGTTGATGTATTGTTTTCTTGATATGATTGTTGTGTTATCGCTGCCTGCACTGAAGTTGCATTTGTATTACACGTAGCGTTGCCATGGACACAACGGAGGGGTCCCGCGACGTCACTTCCGGTCCACGCTGATCAGGGCGGAAGCACGGAGCGGAGGCTCCGACGGGTGCCCAGCTGGTAACGAACAGATGATTGAATTCATGTGCACACGGGGTGAGTAATGAGTTATGCTATTTAAGTTGGTTTGATGCACTGTCACTTTATCCTGACGAAGGGGAGTTTGGTCCCCGAAACGTAGATGTCACTTGCTGTGAATACACTGTAATTTGCAAGTCTCCGAGTGCCGCCTCTTTTTTTCTCTGTTTATCTACACCGGAGGGGAACCTGCGGATGGGGAAGGCACAGGAGCAAGATACATCCCGCTGCGGATACAGTGAGTGCCGGGGTTAAAGTACAAGGATTTATTGGAGCTGTTTGCACTGCCACATGCAAGAGAGCCCCTTTCCCAAGGCACCACATTTAGTCCAGTTGGACCAAGTATTTCATCATTTCTCCAGGACTCATCTTTGCACCACTTAGCACTTACACCGCACGGTGAGTGGGGCAACACCACAAGCACGCACTTAAGCACAAGCACTTTTTTCAAGATGGCAGCTAGAGCACCTGAACCTTATGATGTTTCTTCATTTTTGCTGCACTGCGACACCTTGGAGACATTAAGCTTCTCTGATTTGGAAGCTGAAGCAATTCTGCACAAAGAACCTGCATTTGCTGAAGGGGGTGTTACCTCCAATACAGAGGCCATTAAAGAATTGCTTCGTCTCAGGAAACGTGAGGTGGACTATGTCTACCATAGTCGCACACTATCGGACTACTATAGGGCCAAACAACTACCGAGAGGCTTCAGGGTCCATAATGCACCGACGATTGGACGCCACAATATGGAATTTTGCAAAAAGTGGATCCAGGTGCTAAATAAGTGCTCTATGGATTTAATCCTCCTGGTTATAGAGGAATCTACCAGGGAAGTAGAGAAAACAAAAAGCCTAATTACTCATTTGGAAACTGAGCATAAAGATCTGTTAACATCTGAACAATCCAAAATTCTATTGGAGAAATTAGAAACACAAGTCGAACAGTATCGCATTAATTTATTAAAATTTAAAAAAGAAAAATTCACTAAAGTCCAGTTGGACTACTCACAACACAGGGTATACCCGTGGCTAGGCGGTTCGGCAAATGTCAATCATAGGCCACGTCCACCTTTTAGGTTTAGACCACGGAGAGGTACGACAGACAACATGACTTCAGCCAGTGATTCTGATGATGCCCGAGGTTCCTCAAAATCTGGATCGCAACGGGGGACCCCTTTAGGGGCAAGAACCCGTGCAGGGTTTGCAGCACGGGGAGAAAACGTCGTTACACCAGAAGAGGTGGTCAAAACAAAAGACAAAATCAAGAAAAAACCCCCGAAGGGCAAGAATCACTGATCTTCAACCTCTCGTCGACTCCATTGACACAGGCTGAGGAGCGGGTAATGAACAAAGGGCTCACGTTCGTGCCCACTCAGTTTGGAGACGACTTTAGGTGGAAGGTAAACACCTATAAACTGCACCGCACTTTAAAATTAAAAGAGCACTTTAGTAAACAACCAGCCATTCCGGTGAAAAATCCGTTACCGCAGAGACTACAGAAACTGGGCCCAAGGTCGAGATTTGACCCGGTGTCATACAATGCCTCGATCAAAACTTTTCATAGGATGCTGGAAGCCGCCGACACAATGGATGAAAAGAGGTTACCAGTACACCATAACCTCCGACCAGATGAGAGAGCAGCCCTCAAATCATTAAGTAATAGAAAAGACATAGTCATACGCGGGGCTGATAAAGGCGGATCCATCGTCATTCAGGATATTGGGGACTATATGGATGAATGTTTGAGATTGCTCCGGGACTATAACACCTATAGTACTCTAAGTAAAGATCCATCACAAGAATTTAAAGAAGAACTCAAAGAACTGTTGGAGCAGGCTCGTGTTGAAGGCATTATCACTACTGAAATATATGCCAAATTATTTTGTGAACACCCAGTATCCCCTGTGTTCTACACCATACCCAAGGTCCACAAGGACGCACAGAGACCACCGGGCAGACCCATCATTTCCGCCCGGGGGTCTCTGTGTGAGCCAGTGGCCATCTACCTTGATGTCTTTTTGCAACCTTGTGTACAGGGTACCAGCACACACTTGAAAGATTCCAGTTCCCTGTTGAAGTTGCTGTCCAGCATAGAACGGGTACCTGATGGTGTGTCTCTGGTTACCATAGATGTTGCCAGCCTGTATACCTGCATTCCACATCAGGCAGGTATACAGGCAGTCAGAAGATTGATTACAGGCAACATCGCCTATTTAGGCCCAGACATCGACTTCCTTACACAGTTGTTACAATTCACTTTGTCACATAATTATTTTATTTTTGACGATACGTTTTTTCTTCAACGGACGGGGTGTGCTATGGGATCTTCCGTAGCACCCTCGTTCGCGAATTCTTACATGTGGGGGGTTGAATGTGATCTCTTTTTTTCCAATCCATCAACAGCAGCACGGTTATTTTTATACCGTCGGTACATTGATGATGTACTCATTTTATGGCGAGGAGAGATTTCTGATCTAATTGAGTTGGTTGAGACTCACAATCAATCTGACTGCCCAGCCAAACTCACGCTGGTTAGCAGCCCCCATGAAATTTGTTTTCTTGACATTTTGATTAAACTGAAAAATGGCAGGCTAGAAACTTGTTTGTATAGGAAACCTACAGACCGCAATACTATACTGCGACATGACAGTTTCCATCCACTAGCGACCATTAAAGGCCTGCCTTATTCACAGTTTCTTAGAGTATGCAGAACCAACAGCCAGATCCATACTAGAGATGTCCAACTCGATGAGATGGAACAGAGGTTCCGAGATAGAGGGTACCCTCAGCAATTACTCTCAGCAGCTCGCACTAAGGCGACTGCAGCCAAGAGAAATGACCTATTTACACTAAATAGGTCGAAAGACAAGTCCAAAACCATCCCTTGGGCATGTGAATATAAAACGAATAGCAGGCAAGTACAACACAAATTACGTACCCTTTGGCCGATAGTCGCAAGCGATCCTGATCTTGAAGTGTTCAGGGGTACTCGAGTGATGTCCAGTTACACAAGGGGTAGGAGCATCAGAGACCATTTGGTGAAAACCGATATGTCCAAATTCAAAACAAGACCCACCCACTTTATGACAAGAAAAAATGGATGTTTTAAGTGTATTGGGTGTACTACTTGCACGTATATGTCACCTGGGGATTCCATTGCCCACCCATACACAGGAAAGAAGTTTAAAATTAAATGGCCCCTAACCTGTAGCACAAAATTCGTTATATATGCCATCATATGCCCATGTGGGCGTTATTATATAGGCAAAACAGAGTGCCAATTCAAAGTTAGGATGGCACAGCACAGGCTGGCCATCAGAAATGCACTAGCTACAGGAGGGGGTGACCAGCCTGTTGCCAAGCATTTTGCGGAATTTCGCCACAGTATGGCCACCCTTAAACATCGCATTATAGATCACGTCCCGGAAACTTTACGGGGGGGCAATAGGGGCAAGAGGCTCCTACAGCTTGAATCCATGTGGATCCACAGGTTGAACACGTTAAAACCCAATGGGCTCAATGACAATTTGGGCCTAATTAACTTCATTTAAGAATCACTTTTCTAGTCGGATTGTCAGTAACAATAAATGTTCTTTGAATAATTATACCTCTTTTTATGGCACGTTAATAGATCCAGTAATAGGGCAGCGAGTAAGGGCTGTCAGTTTGGATAAGCTGTCTACTTTTTAACAGTAATATCACTGTGTAAGGGTTAATTGAAACCCGGGATAAAGGATGTCTGATGGACATTCCAAACTGTTAATCAGAATGATAGGGCCAGGTGCAATAGGCCACCGTTTTTTATAGGAATTTTACGATTATGTAACTAACATGTTTTAACATAAGAATATGTAAAATAAGTTTTAGCTAAACATCACGTTTTATGCACAATAATATCCAATTTAAGTGTTGATGTATTGTTTTCTTGATATGATTGTTGTGTTATCGCTGCCTGCACTGAAGTTGCATTTGTATTACACGTAGCGTTGCCATGGACACAACGGAGGGGTCCCGCGACGTCACTTCCGGTCCACGCTGATCAGGGCGGAAGCACGGAGCGGAGGCTCCGACGGGTGCCCAGCTGGTAACGAACAGATGATTGAATTCATGTGCACACGGGGTGAGTAATGAGTTATGCTATTTAAGTTGGTTTGATGCACTGTCACTTTATCCTGACGAAGGGGAGTTTGGTCCCCGAAACGTAGATGTCACTTGCTGTGAATACACTGTAATTTGCAAGTCTCCGAGTGCCGCCTCTTTTTTTCTCTGTTTATCTACACCGGAGGGGAACCTGCGGATGGGGAAGGCACAGGAGCAAGATACATCCCGCTGCGGATACAGTGAGTGCCGGGGTTAAAGTACAAGGATATATATATATATATATAGATTTTTTTTTTTTTTTAATTATTATTATTATTATTATTATTATTTAAAAAAAAAAACCTCAAACATCAGAACATCGGTCGGGAAAATCGGTAACATCGCGACCATCGCAACGTTACTTTTTACCCCCAAGACAGCTGCCAGATACACAGGGGGGGTTCTGGGGGTGGCTTGGAGGGGTTGTTTTACACTTTCCCTACAGCTGCCATTGTCTGAAGCTGCTGATCGGCAGCACGGCAACACTGAAGGGAGAGTGCAGGGAGGCAGAGGGACCTTTCCGGTCCCTCTGAGAGCAGCAGTGGAGGGAAATTTCCCTTCCCTGCCGTTGCTAACACTATTTATCTGACTGGTCATATCCTATGCGACCAGGTCAGATAAAGCACTTGCTGGTGTGGTCGCATCTGATGCGACTATGCCAGGCAAGTGGTTAAGACATGCAAGGACAAGCAGGAAGCCGCAGCGATGAGATGTGTGAACATCTCGTTTGCCAGAGTGGACAAGTGAAAACTCTTTCCTCCGGCGATCTCCACCTGCGATTGTGTCATAATGGCCACGCCCCCCGCTATACATTGCCCATATTACAGGCATTGTACAGGGGGGTATGTTGATACGATGACGCGTTTCAGCATGATTTGCATAATTTGGTCCCCTCAGACTGCACACTTGTGCTACGGAAGAGGACAGCCAGGGTAGGGGGGATGTGCAGGTTGATGCGCCATTGCAGGAGACTTGCCCACCTTTCTTGGGGGGGGGGGGGGGCAGTAGGAGCACCCAATTTTCAGGAGGATAATGACAGGGCCACGTAGCCACACAGTCATTTCCCACACATCTCCTCCTTTATAGGTTGGGGAGAAGCAGTGTCAGCGCACATAACGTGATACTGTTACGACAATTAATACATCAACCCCTCGGTCGGGCCCAAGTACGAGGGGGTTTGGCAATGTACGAGGGGTGTGCAATGTTTCCGGATGCACAAAACGTATTTTATTTACAAAGTGAACACAAAATTTGTTCAAAGTATTTGCCAGAGGCGTCTATGTAAAGTTGCATGCACTCAAACCTCTTGATGAAGCAGCTGGACCAGTCAGAAGCAAGTATGTTTTCTACATGCTGGATGAAGCTCTCCACTGCAGCTTCTGTTGACTCAAAACGGATCCCATGCATCTTGAGCTTGATTTGTGGGAACACGAAGATGTCACAGGGGGCCAGGTCTGGATTGTATGGCAGATGATCAAGCTGCTGGATGCGTTCATGGGCCAGAAATCCATCACTTTACTGTACTTGTGGGCATGTAATTGTTGTGATTAAGAAGAGCTCCATGAGCACAAATTCTTGGATGGTGCCTGGAAATGGCTTGCAGCACTTGCAGCACAAGTGGTACAGTAGCTACATGACCAGTCTTGACTACTAAAACAGCCACCATCTGCTTGGCCATGCTGCGCTCATGTTGGAATTCCCAAGGTTCACTGGGACAACTGTTGCTTGATTTCAGTGTCAAAATTGTAGATCCAGGATTCATCGCCACTGATGATCTCAGAGACAAAATATGAGTGACCGCCATCAAGTCACCTGAGCCTCATTCTGCTCTCGTGTCAGCTGATGGGGCACTCAGCGTGCAGAAACTTTTCTCAGGCAAAAGTTTTTTGTGGAGTATCAAGCGGAAAGTTACCGATGAGATGCCTATCTCTTTCTCTAACTGGGCCATGGTTACCCTGGCGTCCAACTCAACTATGGCTTGTAAGGCATCAACGTTGTCTTTGGTGATGGCGGACACAGGTTGGCTGCAGTGCTCGTCTTCTTCCAGAGACAGTCTAATGAGCCAAAATTCTGCAACCACTCAAACACAATGGCTCGTGATGGTGCTTCTTCCCCAAAAGCAGCTTGCAGTGGTTCAAAACACTACCACCATTGAAGACCTCTTTTGCAGTAGTAGAAGATCATGTTTCTCCAGTGGTGTCTGTGGAGCTCCATAATAAATTTGTGAAAGTTAATATGCTGACTTCTTTGTGTGCAGTGCTTCTTATATATGGTTCTGTGCCTTGACATTTCATAAGAACTTAAATCAGAGATTACAGTTCACAACCAGACAGATTGTGTCTACCCTACCTATGCACTGCACATCCAGAAACTTATTGCATACCCCTCATACTGTAGGTGAACATGGCTGCAATTAGGAATTGTGGGGCCCAGTACAGATGAGACAGGCAGGGTCATCCCCAGCCTCCATGGGCCTCTAACTTGGAGTATGTAGTGGTGTATCATGGTGCTATATTTACTAAAGTGTGAGTTTTTTAGAAGTGGAGATGTTGCCCATTGTAACCAATCAGAATCCACTGACCATTTTTCTAGCTGCTTCTAGATGATAATAGCTAGAATCT
Source organism: Pseudophryne corroboree (assembly GCF_028390025.1). Classification (NCBI taxonomy): domain Eukaryota; kingdom Metazoa; phylum Chordata; class Amphibia; order Anura; family Myobatrachidae; genus Pseudophryne; species Pseudophryne corroboree. Next base: position 628,914,823 of record NC_086448.1, read on the forward strand.
GATTGGTTGATATGGGAAACATCTCCACTTCTAAAAAAAACTCACACCTTAGTAAATATACCCCATGTAGTCCTGGCACCCACAGAAATCATATGTTTTTTTGTTTGTTTTTTATGTAATTTGATATGTTTCTCCTGTATATTGAGTATGACTGTGCCTGAGTCCCAATCCTGTTGCTGGCTTCCCCCATGTGGCCAAAATGGCGACCACGGTTCTGAAGGGGTTAACCCTCATACTGCGTTCCATAGTTGAATGGACCAATCGGCACAAGGCACCATTTTTAAATGTATTCCAGGCACCGTTTGTGTAAAAATAAGTATTTTTTAGAGATTGTTAGGTGCAGCAACTAAGGGACTGTGGGGGTAATTCAGATCTGATCGTAGATGTGCTAAATTTAGCACATCCATGATCATTTACTCACACATGCACCCAGCACAGGGCTAGTCCGCCCCTCATATCTGGCTACTCCCCCCCCCCCTAGCCCGTATGGATGCAAAAGCATCGCACTGCGGCAATACTATTGAACCCGGCGAGCAGCTACCTGCCAGTGCAGCTTCTGAGTCGCAGCAGCTGAGTGTGCCATTACGCATCCACCACGCCCCAACCCCGCAACAGTCCGGACATGCCTCTGTTCTAACACCATTGGCACGCCCCTCCCGCCCCGCGACCAACTCTGCCTGTCAATCAGGCAGACGTGATCGCAGTCCAGCATCTCCCTGGGCTCTTGGGGTGCGCGAGCGCACTCTAAATAGGGATTCATACTGTAGTGGTAGTGCCCCTTATGCAGTTGTAGTGCCCCTTATGCAGAGCCAATAGTAGTGCTGACCCTTATGCAGTGCCCCTAGGAGTGGTGCCCCTTATGCAGTGCCCCCTATGCAATGCTCCCATTAGTAGTGACCCCAGTAAAAATGTCCCTATTAGAAGTGCTCCCAGTAGTAGTGCACCCAGTGGTAATGTCCCCATTAGAAGTGCCCCCATTATTAATGCCCCCTGTAAAAATGCCCCTGTAGTAGTGCCCGCAGTGGTTATGCCCCTTTAGTCATGCCCGCAGTAATAACGCCCCCTGTAGTAATGCCCTCAATAGTAGTGCCCCTTGCACACAAAAAATACAATACTTAACTTAATCCCAGCTCCTGTGTCCGACCGCTGAAGTCCATCTGACCGCCCGGTACGCCCTGATCCGCCCGCGGATACTCCTAAAACGGTTCAGGAGTATCCGCGCTCATACAAACCGCATGTCAAACAGCTTTTTTCCAACTGCTGTCCGGCTATTAAATGATCATAAGGTTGTGTGCAAATGTTTTCCAAAATGTGGCATAATGTTACTGTTATCTTATGGCATTGTGAGGCTCTGATTGTATTTTCATTGACATTTCGTTGTTGATTTTGTTAATGACAAATAAAAGTATATTATTATTATTATTATTATTATTATTAAAGGTTCCAACTCCAAATGGAACTGATGGAATGCAGTTCCACCCTGTTCTGGCTCACTTTAACCACTGCTTAGCAGGATCCTGGAAGTAAAGTCTTGAGGGAACCATCCCCCTCCTCTAGACGTACCAGGACCTGTGTGTCGATTGTCTCTTTAGGTGGACTCAGGCACAAAGGAGTTACCACTCCCCACTGTCCATTAGAGACAATGTTAAAAGTGTGCATGCATCAGGCATGCACGTAGCTTGATAGGGTCAAACCAACAGGTCAGGTTTAACCACTGTGGTATTCTGTATTGTAACCACATAAAAAGAGGGCATGTGATCCCTGTGTGTGTGTGTGTGTGTGTGTGTGTGTGTGTGTGTGTGTGTGTGTGTGTGTGTGTGTGTGTATCCTCTGGGACATCAAGAAGAATTGTACTTCTGCTGAACCTTTGTATGCTGTTATACCCCCAAGCACCACATGTATGGGGATTGGGGAAGAGTCTTTTTTTTAAACTTTTTGAGCAATAAACATCTTGCCTTTAAAACAACTGCATCTGTATCATGTGACCAATAGAATAGTGTGAAAAGCTATTCCATTCTCTGGCTGTTCTGGATTGAGCCCAGTGTCTCTAAGCTCAAGCCCCCTGCCAGCTACCCTGCAAAGACTGGTCCATTTTACTTATTTATTTGCATGTCGTTTTTGGACTCTGTTAAGGTTATTAAATTTGCGGACGACATAGCAGTCGTGGGTTTGATCTCTGAAGTTGATGAGACCCAGTATAGACATGAGATATGCAAGTTAGTTGCCTGGTGGAGGGCTAATCATCAGATTTTAAATTAATTCAAGCTATTTCATTCCCTGGCTGTTCTGGATTGAGCCCAGTATTTCCAAGATCAATCCCCCTGCCAGCTACCCTGCAAAGACTGGTCCATTTTACTTATTTATTTATTTATTTATTTATTTATTTAACAAATTTTTATAAAGTGCAGCAAATTCCATTGCGCTTTACAATTGGATCATGGTGAAGTAGCCAACACCATCCAGTAGGTGTTACAGCAGCGTGTCCACGCATACCCAGAAATAAGCAGTTCCAAGTGGTGGTGTACGAGCTTGGCGGTGGTAGTGAGCTACCCACCCACTGAGTCAGTTACAGGCCGTTACTGTTGGAAAGAGGTAATCCCTAATACACCAAATCCAGTGGGGAAACAACAATCTGTGATTGCCTAGCAGAGCGAAGGTCATCTGGTCACATATATTGGTGGAATTGCAGTGGGATAATCCCAAATGGATTTTCGGTCACCAGATTGGAAAAGCCAGGTTTCTTGGGAGAGGAGAAACTACATCGCAGGAGAACATACAGGATGGCTGACTGCAGCAGAATATCCAAGGAAGATCTTGCAATGGTATGTCAAGTAAAGGTGTTGAATTCCCTTACAACGCAACCAAAGCGCCTTGGAGGAGGCGCTCATGAGCTGGGAGGAATTGCACCAGACAGAGGGCGGGATGTACTATAAGACATCGCCGCCCCTCACCAACTACCGCAGCAATACTAATAGCATATGTACTAATATATGCGATTAGTATCGCAATGCGGTATAGGAGGCCCCCCGCGATGATGTCTGCGGGGGTCAGCGGAGGTCTCCTTCACCTCCCAGACCTTAGAGGCGACGTGCGTAGGGAGCCCCCGGGCTCCTCCTCCTCCCCCCTGCAGCCGGAAGGAGACAAGGCTGTGCTGCGGGGAAGAAGGAGGAGGGGGGCCGCACCAGCAGCCTCTCAGGTATGCCGGGAAGAGGGGGGGTCGTCGTGAGCGGGGCGGCGGCGGCGGGATCCAGCGGCGGTGGTAAGAGTCCCATAGGCTTCTATAGGGTATCGCCATAAAAAGATGGCGATACCCTATGGGGCGAAAAACGCGGCGGTCGGGGGTTAGTACATATGAAAATGCGGTAAAACGGGGGTTTTACCGCATTTTCCCTTTAGTAAATCCCGCCCAGAGACAGGAAGCAATAATAGTGGCAGCATCCATGAGGAAAAACTAACTGGACTTTCGTCAGGACCTGATGAGAACTCCAAGCCCCACCCCCTCTCACAGTAGACATGTTTCCCTACATTCCCCAGCATGACTGGAATCCCATTATCCCAGGAAGGGGGAAAGGGGGGCAAGACTTGTACTCTAGTGGATCAGATAGTGGAATTGGTAGAGAGAGCAACAGAGCAAGAGCACATACTCATCATCCGGATGTAGTAAAGCAAGCAGGTACTGCTGGCTATGGCCTTTGCCAGCTGCTGCAACTAGATGGGGACATTGATGGACATTTAAAAGTTTTTGAAAGGACTTGTTAACTCCATGATTTGCCTAAGCAGGAGTGGGTGAGACATCTAGTCCCCACTTTGCATGGAGACGCACAGGAGGCCTATCAAGGAGTGGCCACTGAGCACTGTGGAGATTATGCCAAAGTCATAAGGGCCCTCTTTCATTGATACTTTATCACTACTGAGTCCTATAGGAAAAAGTTCTGGGACTTGCCCAAGAGCCCTAACAGCACCCATAAGCAGTTCACCACTCAGTTGAGACACTACGTGGTAAAGTAGGTAAAGGGATCTGGTGCCACCACATGGGATGTCCTGATTGACTTGATTTGACAGGAGCAGTTTTATTTCAGTTACACCCCAGCGGTGAAGGAGTAGGTGCTAAATTGGGAGCCACTCATTTTAAAAGATGGCAGCTCAGGTAGCTGACAAATATGTGGCAATTTCACTACAAGGACATAAGCGCCCAACCAGCAGTCAACCCAACCCAAAAGACTATACAACCAGAATGTGTATATACAGGAAGAGATCACTCCAGTCAGCAATCAATAGCAAAGTAAGTGTGCACTGGTAAACATCACAAAAAAATATGTACCACAGAGGCTAGTGTGATACCCCAATTATGTGCAGTGCCAGTGTGCCCACATGGATCCCCGTGCTACAATTATACGCTGCCTTGGGTGAATCTAATATTGCTTATGCTGGCTAGACAGTTGAAAGTCACATGCGGTTCCAGAGAGAGGCTGGCTCATGCTGGCTAGCGTGATAGCTGGACCAGTTGGGCAATCATCTTAGAGAAGAGCCAGCGGCTGGCAGTGAGGAGAAGTGTTGTGCTATTTACCCAGTCCTGACTATTGTTACAATACAATACAATACAATACAATACACTCTATTGTCATCGGCAAAAAAAAACTAGTTTCACAAACGAAATTACTTTGTGTAAATGCAGTAATTACAGTAAAATAGCAGAATCCCTAAAAAACACAATATTTACATATACACATCACATGTTCCACATTCGTACAGCTGTTGGGAGAAAACTGTCATATAGACGTCCAGGGTTGCACAATTTAAATCAGACAATTTAAAACAAATGATTAAATCAATGATTTAAAACAAATTATTAAATCATGATTTAAATCAAAACGTTAAAGTGTGGAAGAAGCTGTTAGATGATCTTGAAGAGATTAGACACCGCAGCAATGTAGTAAAGATGGTAAAGGCAAGAGCTAAAATTGCATTCACAGATTCCCACTTGCTGGCTAATCTACAGGGGAAAAAAGCTTAGTCCTGCTGAAATTGAGCGTGCTATAGAGTGTGCACATGTCAATAATCATCAAATTATGCCAGTTATCATCAACTTTCGTGCATTCATGAAGCCATTTGGACCATATATGTTTGAAGTGGACACTTTAAGTGAAGTATCTCCTCTAGCCTGGTGGATGTCCCACGCAGCTCAACTTCAGCTAGACACTTCTGTAGTAAATCTTCTTAAGCGGATGTTCACCGCAGTTTTATCAAGTGCAGGAATTGAGTGAATTTTTTCAACGTACGATTTTGTACAATCCAAAACTAGTGATGAGCACCGGAAATTTTTCGGGTTTTGTGTTTTGGTTTTGGGTTCGGTTCCGCGGCCGTGTTTTGGGTTCGAACGCGTTTTGGCAAAACCTCACCGAATTTTTTTTGTCGGATTCGGGTGTGTTTTGGATTCGGGTGTTTTTTTCAAAAAACCCTAAAAAACAGCTTAAATCATAGAATTTGGGGGTCATTTTGATCCCAAAGTATTATTAACCTCAATAACCATAATTTCCACTCATTTTCAGTCTATTCTGAACACCTCACACCTCACAATATTATTTTTAGTCCTAAAATTTGCACCGAGGTCGCTGGATGACTAAGCTCAGCGACCCAAGTGGCCGACACAAACACCTGGCCCATCTAGGAGTGGCACTGCAGTGTCACGCAGGATGGCCCTTCCAAAAAACACCCCCCAAACAGCACATGACGCAAAGAAGAAAAAAAAGAGGCGCAATGAGGTAGCTGTGTGAGTAAGCTAAGCGACCCTAGTGGCCGACACAAACACCTGGCCCATCTAGGAGTGGCACTGCAGTGTCACGCAGGATGGCCCTTCCAAAAACTACTCCCCAAACAGCACATGACGCAAAGAAAAATGAAAGAAAAAAGAGGTGCAAGATGGAATTGTCCTTGGGCCCTCCCACCCACCCTTATGTTGTATAAATAGGACATGCACACTTTAACCAACCCATCATTTCAGTGACAGGGTCTGCCACACGACTGTGACTGAAATGACGGGTTGGTTTGGACCCCCACCAAAAAAGAAGCAATTAATCTCTCCTTGCACAAACTGGCTCTACAGAGGCAAGATGTCCACCTCATCATCATCCTTCGATATATCACCGTGTACATCCCCCTCCTCACAGATTATCAATTCGTCCCCACTGGAATCCACCATCTCAGCTCCCTGTGTACTTTGTGGAGGCAATTGCTGCTGGTGAATGTCTCCACGGAGGAATTGATTATAATTCATTTTAATGAACATCATCTTCTCCACATTTTCTGGATGTAACCTCGTACGCCGATTGCTGACAAGGTGAGCGGCGGCACTAAACACTCTTTCGGAGTACACACTTGTGGGAGGGCAACTTAGGTAGAATAAAGCCAGTTTGTGCAAGGGCCTCCAAATTGCCTCTTTTTCCTGCCAGTATAAGTACGGACTGTCTGACGTGCCTACTTGGATGCGGTCACTCATATAATCCTCCACCATTCTTTCAATGGGGAGAGAATCATATGCAGTGACAGTAGACAACATGTCCGTAATCGTTGTCAGGTCCTTCAGTCCGGACCAGATGTCAGCATCAGCAGTCGCTCCAGACTGCCCTGCATCACCGCCAGCGGGTGGGCTCGGAATTCTGAGCCTTTTCCTCGCACCCCCAGTTGCGGGAGAATGTGAAGGAGGAGATGTTGACAGGTCGTGTTCCGCTTGACTTGACAATTTTCTCACCAGCAGTTCTTTGAACCCCTGCAGACTTGTGTCTGCCGGAAAGAGAGATCCAAGGTAGGTTTTAAATCTAGGATCGAGCACGGTGGCCAAAATGTAGTGCTCTGATTTCAACAGATTGACCACCCGTGAATCCTTGTTAAGCAAATTAAGGGCTCCATCCACAAGTCCCACATGCCTAGCGGAATCGCTCTGTGTTAGCTCCTCCTTCAATGTCTCCAGCTTCTTCTGCAAAAGCCTGATGAGGGGAATGACCTGACTCAGGCTGGCAGTGTCTGAACTGACTTCACGTGTGGCAAGTTCAAAAGGTTGCAGAACCTTGCACAACGTTGAAATCATTCTCCACTGCGCTTGAGACAGGTGCATTCCACCTCCTATATCGTGCTCAGTTGTATAGGCTTGAATGGCCTTTTGCTGCTCCTCCAACCTCTGAAGCATATAGAGGGTTGAATTCCACCTCGTTACCACTTCTTGCTTCAGATGATGGCAGGGCAGGTTCAGGCGTTTTTGGTGGTGCTCCAGTCTTCTGTACGTGGTGCCTGTACGCCGAAAGTGTGCCGCAATTCTTCTGGCCACCGACAGCATCTCTTGCACGCCCCTGTCGTTTTTTAAATAATTCTGCACCACCAAATTCAAGGTATGTGCAAAACATGGGACGTGCTGGAATTTGCCCAGATTTAATGCACACACAATATTGCTGGCGTTGTCCGATGCCACAAATCCACAGGAGAGTCCAATTGGGGTAAGCCATTCTGCGATGATCTTCCTCAGTTGCCGTAAGAGGTTTTCAGCTGTGTGCGTATTCTGGAAAGCGGTGATACAAAGCGTAGCCTGCCTAGGAAAGAGTTGGCGTTTGCGAGATGCTGCTACTGGTGCCGCCGCTGCTGTTCTTGCGGCGGGAGTCAATACATCTACCCAGTGGGCTGTCACAGTCATATAGTCCTGAGTCTGCCCTGCTCCACATGTCCGTGGTTAAGTGGACATTGGGTACAACTGCATTTTTTAGGACACTGGTGAGTCTTTTCTGAGGTCTGTGTACATTTTCGGTATCGCCTGCCTAGAGAAATGGAACCTAGATGGTATTTGGTACCGGGGACACAGTACCTCAAACAAGTCTATAGTTGGCTCTGCAGTAATGATGGATACCGGAACCACGGTTCTCACCGCCCAGGATGCCAAGGCCTCAGTTATCCGCTTTGCAGCAGGATGACTGCTGTGATATTTCATCTTCCTCGCAAAGGACTGTTGGACAGTCAATTGCTTGGTGGAAGTAGTAAAAGTGGTCTTACGACTTCCCCTCTGGGATGACCATCGACTCCCAGCAGCAACAACAGCAGCGCCAGCAGCAGTAGGCGTTACACGCAAGGATGCATCGGAGGAATCCCAGGCAGGAGAGGACTCGTCAGAATTGCCAGTGACATGGCCTGCAGGACTATTGGCATTCCTGGGGAAGGAGGAAATTGACACTGAGGGAGTTGGTGGGGTGGTTTGCGTGAGCTTGGTTACAAGAGGAAGGGATTTACTGGTCAGTGGACTGCTTCCGCTGTCGCCCAAAGTTTTTGAACTTGTCACTGACTTATGATGAATGCGCTGCAGGTGACGTATAAGGGAGGATGTTCCGAGGTGGTTAACGTCCTTACCCCTACTTATTACAGCTTGACAAAGGCAACACACGGCTTGACAAATGTTGTCCGCATTTCTGTTGAAATACTTCCACACCGAAGAGCTGATTTTTTTGGTATTTTCACCAGGCATGTCAATGGCCATATTCCTCCCACGGACAACAGGTGTCTCCCCGGGTGCCTGACTTAAACAAACCACCTCACCATCAGAATCCTCCTGGTCAATTTCCTCCCCAGCGCCAGCAACACCCATATCCTCCTCATCCTGGTGTACTTCAACACTGACATCTTCAATCTGACTATCAGGAACTGGACTGCGGGTGCTCCTTCCAGCACTTGCAGTGGGCGTGCAAATGGTGGAAGGCGCATGCTCTTCACGTCCAGTGTTGGGAAGGTCAGGCATCGCAACCGACACAATTGGACTCTCCTTGTGGATTTGTGATTTCGAAGAACGCACAGTTCTTTGCTGTGCTTTTGCCAGCTTAAGTCTTTTCATTTTTCTAGCGAGAGGCTGAGTGCTTCCATCCTCATGTGAAGCTGAACCACTAGCCATGAACATAGGCCAGGGCCTCAGCCGTTCCTTGCCACTCAGTGTGGTAAATGGCATATTGGCAAGTTTACGCTTCTCCTCCGACGATTTTATTTTAGATTTTTGAGTCCTTTTTTTACTGATATTTGGTGTTTTGGATTTTACATGCTCTGTACTATGACATTGGGCATCGGCCTTGGCAGACGACGTTGATGGCATTTCATCGTCTCGGCCATGACTAGTGGCAGCAGCTTCAGCACGAGGTGGAAGTGGATCTTGATCTTTCCCTATTTTTGGAACCTCAACATTTTTGTTCTCCATATTTTAATAGGCACAACTAAAAGGCACCTCAGGTAAACAATGGAGATGGATGGATACTAGTATACTTATGGATGACGAGCGACTGCCGACACAGAGGTAGCTACAGCCGTGGACTACCGTACTGCGTCTGCTAGTATAGACTGGATGATAATTATCTAAAAAATATATATATATCACTACTGCAGGACAGGTATATATTGTATAATGACGGACCTGCTGGACACTGTCAGCACTGCAGACTCCTAAACTACTAGTATGAAGAAGATAGAAAAAAAAAAACCCACCACAGGTAGGTATACAATTATGGATGAGCGACTGCCAGTGCCGACACAGAGGTAGCTACAGCCGTGGACTACCGTACTGTGTCTGCTAGTATAGACTGGATGATAATGATATAAAAAATATATATATATCACTACTGCAGGACAGGTATATATTATATAATGACGGACCTGCTGGACACTGTCAGCACTGCAGACTCCTAAACTACTAGTATGAAGAAGATAGAAATATAATGAATGACGGACCTGCTGGACACTGTCAGCAGAATGCGTTTATAGAATAAATAAATAAAAACACCACACGAGTGTTTAACTTTTTCAGGCAGACAATATACTGGTGGTCACTGCTGGTCAGTCACACTGGCACTCTGGCAGCAAAAGTGTGCACTGTTAAATATGTACTCCTGCTATAACTGCTCCCCAGTCTCCCCCACAATTAAGCTGTGTGAGCAGTGAGCACTACTCAGCACAGTCAGATATACATAGATGATATTATCATGCAGCACACTGAGGCTGAGCACAGATATGGTATGTGACTGTGTATCGTTTTTTTTCAGGCAGAGAACGGATTATATTAAATAATAAATAAAACTGGTGGTCACTAGTATAACTATCAGCAAAACTCTGCACTCTCTGAGTACTCCTAATGCTCCAGTAAATCAAGTGTCTCACTCTCTATCTAAACGGAGAGGACGCCAGCCACGTCCTCTCCCTATCAATCTCAATGCACGTGTGAAAATGGCGGCGACGCGCGGCTCCTTATATAGAATCCGAGTCTCGCGATAGAATACGAGCCTCGCGAGAATCCGACAGCGGGATGATGACGTTCGGGCGCGCTCGGGTTAGCCGAGCAAGGCGGGAAGATCCGAGTCTGCCTCGGACCTGTGTAAAAAGGCTGAAGTTCGGGGGGGTTCGGTTTCCGAGAAACCGAACCCGCTCATCACTATCCAAAACATGCAACAGATTGGGAAATGAAAAAGCAGCTAAACTGGTTGCATGCTACAGAGCCTTTTCTGTTGAGGACAAATGTGACGACGTGGACAAAGACATGGGGCCTAATTCAGTCTTGATTGCAGCAGCAAATTTGTTAGCAGTTGGGTAAAACCATGGGGGTCATTCCGACCCGACTGCTCGCTGCAGTTTGTCGCAGCGCAGCGATTGGGTTGGAACCGTGCATGCGCCGGAGTGCGCCGGCGAATGGCAGTCGTCGCTGCCTAGTGATCGCCTCTGAGACAGAGGCGGTCGCTGGGCGGGAGGGGGCTGGACGGCGGCGCTAAGCCGTTGTTTAGGAGGTGCGGTCCGGCCAACGCAGGCAACGCAGTGCGATGCTTTTGTATTTGTGCGGGGGGGGGCACATACGGGGCGGACTAGCCCTGTGCTGAGCGTCCCCCCGCATGTCAGGGATGATGATTGTAGCTGTGCTGAATTTAGCACAGCTACGGTCAACTCGGAATTACCCCCCATGTGCATTGCAGGGGGGGCAGATATAACATGTGCAGAGAGAGTCAGATTTCGGTGGGGTGTGTTCAAACTGAAATCTAAATTGCAGTGTAAAAATAAAGCAGCCAGTATTTACCCTGCACAGAAACAAAACAACCCGCCCAAATCTAACCCTCTCTGCACATGTTATTTCTGCAACACCTGCAGTGCACATGGGGGGTCATTCCGAGTTGATCGCACGTAGCAACTTTTTGCTGCTCATGCGATCAACCTGATGCCACCTATGGGGGAGTGTATTTTAGCATTACAGGGCTGCGATCCCTTGTGCAGCCCTGCTAGGCTAAAAAAAAAAGTTTCCTGCAAGACTAGACCAGCCCTATACCTACTTACCATTTGAGACGGATCCAGCGATTCAGGTCCCGGATTTGACGTCAGACATCCGCCCTCAAAACACCTGCGTTCGCTGTACCACTCCTGGAAAACGGTCAGTTGACGCCCTGACACGCCTTCCACCTGTCAATCTTCGTGCGTTTGCCGCTGCGACCGCTTTCTTTGTTCCTGGCGTCGTTTTCCGTCGCCGGGCATGCAACACCGCGCATGCGCAGTTCCGACCCGATCGCACCGCTGCGAAGAAGTACAGCATGCGATCGGGTCGCAAAGACCCCCCTGGTTTTGTCCAACTGCTAACAAATTTGCTGCTGCGTTCAACTCTGAATTACCCCCATGGTCATGTTTGACTCTGATTGAGTGAAATTCAGAACCTAATTGTACTTCTTTATGCAACTATCAGGGGCAAACGCAGGATTTGCAGGAGGGGGTTTCCAGAGGGGGGAGGAGCCAAACACAGGGTGGAGACTGAAGTGACTCAGTCTATGCTGGGTTTGTTAAACTATTGTAGATAGATAGAGATTGACTATTACAAAATATATTTGGTCTATCTTAGACATAGAGCAATCTCCATTCTAAAAATGCATTCGAAAATCACGGGTCTTCATACCGATTGAATAAAGGACTACCAAGCCAGTTGCTCTTCATAACGGTGGCAACACCGAAACATTGAACTTGGAACTGGCTTGGAAGTCCTTTATTCATTCCGTATGAAAACCTGTGAGTGCCACCTGATCTACACTGCTATACATGGGGCTCTATTAACCCGGGGTGGTACCAGGGCAAATATTTTTAATGCAGTTCCGGAGTACCTACTATGGGCCAGATGTAATGACGTCTGAGTTGGCCAGAGGTGCGGGTTCCCAGCCAACCTTGGATATTTTCTTAAAGTGGCAATCATTTACAAGGCACGGTTTTGCCTTATAAATGATTGCCGCTTTAAAAAAAAAACCTCAGAGTTTGGCCAGGAACCTGCACCTCCTGCCAACTCAGACTTCATTACATCTGGCCCTACATTACATATATATGTATATACACATAATGCAATTTGACTGGCACTCCACATAACTTCATAATACCTGGTTGCCTTCCCACGAACCATCAGGGAGCCATGCAGTATATAGAGAAGATGGGCGGCAATACAGACAGCTACACAAGCTTTGTTAATGTTTCAGGTGCGTTTTATCCTAACGAAACGTGCTAATAAAACGCACCTGAAACGTTGATAGCAAACCTTGTGTAGCTGTCTGTATTTCTTACAAAACCGTGGAATGACGCCCGTTTCTCTATATACACTATATATATCTCCTATATAATAGCCCAGATCTGTGACTCTGTGCTTGCCCGTAACGCTGGGCGGAGTCAAAAACCTGGGTGGAGTCAACTGCTTCTAGATGGAGATACACCATACCCAAAGCCAGCAGCACATTCAGGTACAAAGCCCACTGACACTACCTAGATCATGGCCAGTGGTAGCAGCAAACACTGTTCCAGCCAGGATCATCAGGGAGGGGAACAGAGGCGTGGGTACTTTGAAGCAGCAGGTGGCCGCCCGCCGCACCTTCTCCAGGGTAGCACACCCCACGCCAGGCAACGCGCCCGCATGTATCACCTCCGGCCGCATACTGTACACACGGGGGGGAGAGTTCGTGCTGGTAGCCAGGCGGCCTATAACATGTTCACTGTGACGGCACATGGAACACCCACTCACGATCCCCCTTGCTGTTCGGACGGAGCCCGCTCCGTCTGTCACATCCTCCTCCTGCGGTATAGCACTTATGACTGGCTGCTGATAGCTAAACCACGCCGCCGGGGACACGAGCGCCAGACCCGCTATACACTCACCTACCGCGGCCTCACATTACACCGACATGCCACCCTTCACAAGGGATGGACCATGTGCTGATACAGGACGGCTGACGGCACATTGCTGCAGAGCCGGAGCGCTCTTTCTCAGCAGCCAAATCATTATAGTTGGTAGGAAGTTAGCGCACAATTACCCGCACATGCTACAGTCCCAAAGACGTGACCCCCACTTCCTACATGTGCCACACCAACACATCTGACCCCCTCACCAACCACCCCACCCTCTTCTCCTTCACAGGCAGAAACACTCCACCAAGCCCACCACGCACGCTCTACTACAGCGCTGCTGCTGCAGCTCCAGCAGTTTGTGTGTGTGTGTGTGTGTGTGTGTGTGTGTAGTGTCGTGTGTACAGTGTGTGCATGGGGTATGTGCACAGTCTATCCTGTGTGAATGGTATGATGTAAATATAGTTCCCCTAACCCCCGAGACCTCTGCACTTCAACCTCCCGCTGCGCCCTCGGACCCCCTCCCCCATCTGCGGCGACCCTGCACCTGCTCCTCCCCCACCCACGGCGCCTTCGGACTCCCTACCCCGCCCACGGATCACCCACCCCGCCACTGCGGCATCCCACCCTCCCCCACCTACGGTACCCCCGCCCCTCTCCCACTCCATGACGCCCCCTGACCCCCTACCCCACCCACGAATCCCCCACACTCACCACTCCCCCAACCACAGCACCTACTAGGTGACTCATCATGCCCTGTGTGCGATGTTCACGCCATCGCAACGGGCTACGGCCCCTTAACCATCACACGCCCTTTGTCCGTGCAATATTTCACCACTCACAAAATTATAATTGGCGGTAATACTCCATATAATAAAAATGTTGCACACCCAAAGGGCGTGCAAGGGTTAAGGGGGCGTAGCCCCTTCCGACGGTGTGAAGAGCGCGATGAGCCACCTAGTGTGTGTGTGTGTGTATATATATATATATATATATATATATATATATATATATATATATATATACACATATACATATACATATATACACATACATACATATACATATCTATCTATCTATCTATCTATCTATACACACAGATGGAGCCACGCTAGTCGTGGCTCCATCTGTGACTAGGTGCGCCCGCCTGGGCGCGACTGGACGCTGTGAGCATCTCCGTCTGAATGGGTGCGCGCACCCGGACGGAGACGCATGCCCAGATGGAGACGCTTACAATGGGAAGTGGCTCCGTGTGCTCCCGCCATGACTAGGCGGACGGATCGCCTACTCACGCCGGGAATGCACGCCTGTGATCGGGCAGGCAAAGATAAGGGAGGGTGTGTGTGTGTGTGTGTGTGTGTGTGTGTGTGTGTGTGTGTGTGTGTGTGTGTGTGTGTGTGTGTGTGTATGTATGTATATATATATATATATATATATATAAAATAAGAATTTACTCACCGGTAATTCTATTTCTCGTAGTCCGTAGTGGATGCTGGGGACTCCGTCAGGACCATGGGGAATAGCGGCTCCGCAGGAGACAGGGCACAAAATTTAAAAGTTTGACCACTAGGTGGTGTGCACTGGCTCCTCCCCCTATGACCCTCCTCCAAGCCTCAGTTAGGATACTGTGCCCGGACGAGCGTACACAATAAGGAAGGATTTTGAATCCCGGGTAAGACTCATACCAGCCACACCAATCACACCGTACAACTTGTGATCTGAACCCAGTTAACAGTATGATAAACGTAGGAGCCTCTAAAAAGATGGCTCACAACAATAAACAACCCGATTTTTTTGTAACAATAACTATGTACAAGTATTGCAGACAATCCGCACTTGGGATGGGCGCCCAGCATCCACTACGGACTACGAGAAATAGAATTACCGGTGAGTAAATTCTTATTTTCTCTGACGTCCTAGTGGATGCTGGGGACTCCGTCAGGACCATGGGGATTATACCAAAGCTCCCAAACGGGCGGGAGAGTGCGGATGACTCTGCAGCACCGAATGAGAGAACTCCAGGTCCTCCTTAGCCAGGGTATCAAATTTGTAGAATTTTACAAACGTGTTCTCCCCTGACCACGTAGCTGCTCGGCAGAGTTGTAATGCCGAGACCCCTCGGGCAGCCGCCCAAGATGAGCCCACCTTCCTTGTGGAGTGGGCATTGACAGATTTAGGCTGTGGCAGGCCTGCCACAGAATGTGCCAGTTGAGTTGTGCTACAAATCCAACGAGCAATCGTCTGCTTAGAAGCAGGAGCACCCAGCTTGTTGGGTGCATACAGTATAAACAGCGAGTCAGATTTTCTGACTCCAGCCGTCCTTGAAATATATATTTTCAATGCTCTGACAACGTCCAGTAACTTGGAATCCTCCAAATCGCTAGTAGCCGCAGGCACCACAATAGGCTGGTTCAGGTGAAACGCTGATACCACCTTAGGCAGAAAATGAGGACGCGTCCTCAATTCTGCCCTGTCCGAATGGAAAATCAAATATGGGCTTTTATACGATAAAGCCGCCAATTCTGACACTCTCCTGGCTGAAGCCAGGGCCAGTAGCATGGTTACTTTCCATGTAAGATATTTCAAATCCACCGATTTGAGTGGCTCAAACCAATGGGATTTGAGAAAATCCAAAACTACATTGAGATCCCACGGTGCCACTGGGGGCACAACCGGGGGCTGTATATGCAGTACTCCTTTTACAAAAGTCTGGACTTCAGGAACTGAAGCCAATTCTTTCTGGAAGAAAATCGACAGGGCCGAAATTTGAACCTTAATGGACCCTAATTTGAGGCCCATAGATAATCCTGTTTGCAGGAAATGTAGGAATCGACCCAGTTGAAATTCCTCCGTCGGGGCCTTCCTGGCCTCACACCACGCAACATATTTTCTCCAAATGCGGTGATAATGTTGTGCAGTCACCTCCTTCCTGGCTTTGACCAGGGTAGGGATGACCTCTTCCGGAATGCCTTTTTCCCTTAGGATCCGGCGTTCAACCGCCATGCCGTCAAACGCAGCCGCGGTAAGTCTTGGAATAGACACGGTCCCTGCTGAAGCAGATCCCTTCTTAGAGGTAGAGGCCACGGATCTTCCGTGAGCATCTCCTGAAGTTCCGGGTACCAAGTCCTTCTTGGCCAGTCCGGAGCCACTAGTATCGTTCTTACTCCCCTTTGCCGTATAATTCTCAGTACCTTGGGTATGAGAGGCAGAGGAGGGAACACATACACTGACTGGTACACCCATGGTGTTACCAGAGCGTCCACAGCTATTGCCTGAGGGTCTCTTGACCTGGCGCAATACCTGTCCAGTTTTTTGTTGAGGCGGGACGCCATCATGTCCACCATTGGTCTTTCCCAATGGACCACAATCATGTGGAAGACTTCTGGATGAAGTCCCCACTCTCCCGGGTGAAGATCGTGTCTGCTGAGGAAGTCTGCTTCCCAGTTGTCCACTCCGGGGATGAACACTGCTGACAGTGCTATCACATGATTTTCCGCCCAGCGAAGAATCCTTGCAGCTTCTGCCATTGCCCTCCTGCTTCTTATGCCGCCCTGTCTGTTTACGTGGGCGACTGCCGTGATGTTGTCCGACTGGATCAACACCGGCTGACCCTGAAGCAGAGGTTTTGCCAGGCTTAGAGCATTGTAGATTGCTCTTAGTTCCAGTATATTTATGTGAAGAGACGTTTCCAGGCTTGACCACACGCCCTGGAAGTTTCTTCCCTGTGTGACCGCTCCCCAGCCTCTCAGGCTGGCATCCGTGGTCACTAGGACCCAGTTCTGTATGCCGAATCTGCGGCCCTCTAACAGATGAGCACTCTGCAACCACCATAGCAGAGACACCCTTGTCCTTGTCGACAATTTTATCCGCTGATGCATCTGCAGATGCGATCCGGACCATTTGTCCAGCAGATCCCACTGAAAAATTCGTGCATGGAATCTGCCGAATGGAATCGCTTCGTAAGAAGCCACCATTTTTCCCAGGACTCTTGTGCATTGATGCACAGACACTTTCCCTGGTTTTAGGAGGTTCCTGACGAGTTCGGATAACTCCCTGGCTTTCTCCTCCGGAAGAAATACCTTTTTCTGAACAGTGTCCAGAATCATCCCTAGGAACAGCAGACGTGTCGTCGGGATCAGTTGGGATTTTGGAAAATTCAGAATCCACCCGTGCTGTTGGAGCACTACTTGGGTTAGTGCTACTCCGACCTCCAGCTGTTCTCTGGATCTTGCCCTTATCAGGAGATCGTCCAAGTAAGGGATAATTAATACGCCTTTTCTTCGAAGAAGTATCATCATTTCGGCCATTACCTTGGTAAAGACCCGGGGTGCCGTGGACAATCCAAACGGCAGCGTCTGAAACTGATAATGACAGTTTTGTACCACGAACCTGAGGTACCCTTGGTGTGAAGGGCAAATTGGGACATGAAGGTAAGCATCCTTGATGTCCAAGGACACCATAAAATCCCCTTCTTCCAGATTCGCTATCACTGCTCTGAGTGACTCCATCTTGAACTTGAATTTTTGTATGTACAGGTTCAGAGATTTCAGATTTAGAATAGGTCTTACCGAGCCGTCCGGCTTCGGTACCACAAATAGCGTGGAGTAATACCCCTTTCCCTGTTGTAGAAGGGGTACTTTGACTATCACCTGCTGAGAATACAGCTTGCGAATGGCTTCCAATACCGTCGCCCTGTCGGAGGGAGACGTTGGCAAAGCAGACTTTAGGAACTGGCGAGGGGGAGACTTCTCGAATTCCAACCTGTAACCCTGAGATACTACCTGCAGGATCCAGGGGTCCACCTGCGAGTGAGCCCACTGTGCGCTGAAATTCTTGAGGCGACCCCCCACCGCCCCTGAGTCCGCTTGTAAGGTCCCAGCGTCATGCTGAGGCCTTTGCAGAAGCCGGGGAGGACTTCTGCTCCTGGGAAGGGGCTGCTTGCTGCAGTCTCTTACCCTTTCCTTTGCCTCGGGGCAAATATGAATGTCCTTTTGCTCGCTTGTTCTTATAGGAACGAAAGGACTGCGGCTGAAAAGACTGCGTCTTTTTCTGCTGGGAGGGGACTTGAGGTAAAAAGGTGGACTTCCCGGCTGTTGCCGTGGCTACCAAATCCGATAGACCGACCCCAAATAATTCCTCCCCTTTATACGGCAATACTTCCATATGCCGTTTGGAATCCGCATCGCCTGACCACTGTCGTGTCCATAGACTTCTTCTGGCAGATATGGACATCGCACTTACTCTTGATGCCAGAGTGCAGATATCCCTCTGTGCATCTCGCATATAAAGGAATGCATCCTTTAATTGCTCTATAGTCAATAAAATACTGTCCCTATCCAGGGTATCAATATTTTCAGTCAGGGAATCCGACCAAGCCACCCCAGCACTGCACATCCAGGCTGAGGCGATTGCTGGTCGCAGTATAACACCAGTATGTGTGTATATACTTTTTAGAGTATTTTCCAGCCTCCTATCAGCTGGATCCTTGAGGGCGGCCGTATCAGGAGACGGTAACGCCACTTGTTTGGATAAACGTGTGAGCGCCTTGTCCACCCTAGGGGGTGTTTCCCAGCGCGCCCTAACCTCTGGCGGGAAAGGGTATAACGCCAATAACTTCTTTGAAATTAGCAGTTTTTTATCAGGGGTAACCCACGCTTCATCACACACGTCATTCAATTCCTCTGATTCAGGAAAAACTACAGGTAGTTTTTTTTACACCCCACATAATACCCCTTTTTGTGGTACTTGCAGTATCAGAGATATGCAAAGCCTCCTTCATTGCCGTGATCATATAACGTGTGGCCCTACTGGAAAATACGTTCGTTTCTTCACCGTCGACACTAGATTCGGTGTCCGTGTCTGGGTCTGTGTCGACCGACTGAGGCAAAGGGCGTTTTACAGCCCCTGACGGTGTTTGAGACGCCTGTACAGGTACTAACTGGTTTGCCGGCCGTCTCATTTCGTCAACCGACTTTTGCAGCGTGCTGACATTATCACGTAATTCCATAAACAAAGCCATCCATTCCGGTGTCGACTCCCTAGGGGGTGACATCACCATTACCGGCAATTGCTCCGCCTCCACACCAACATCGTCCTCATACATGTCGACACACACGTACCGACACACAGCAGACACACAGGGAATGCTCTGATAGAAGACAGGACCCCACTAGCCCTTTGGGGAGACAGAGGGAGAGTTTGCCAGCACACACCAAAGCGCTATAATTATATAGGAACAACCTTATATAAGTGTTGTTTCCTTATAGCTGCTTAAATATATATAATATCGCCAAAAAATGCCCCCCCTCTCTGTTTTTTACCCTGTTTCTGTAGTGCAGTGGAGAGCCTGGGAGCCTTCCTAGCAGCGGAGCTGTGTAGGAAAATGGCGCTGTGTGCTGAGGAGATAGGCCCCGCCCCCAATTCCGGCGGGCTCTTCTCCCAGTTTTTCTGAGACCTGGCAGGGGTGAAATACATCCATATAGCCTCAGGGACTATATGTGATGTATTCTTTTTAGCCAGAAAGGTATTAACATTGCTGCCCAGGGCGCCCCCCCCCCAGCGCCCTGCACCCTCAGTGACCGCTGGTGTGAAGTGTGCCTGAGCGCAATGGCGCACAGCTGCAGTGCTGTGCGCTACCTCATGAAGACTGAAAAGCCTTCAGCCGCCGGTTTCTGGACCTCTTCTTACTTCGGCATCTGCAAGGGGGTCGGCGGCGCGGCTCCGGTGACCCATCCAGGCTGTACCTGTGATCGTCCCTCTGGAGCTAGTGTCCAGTAGCCTAAGAAGCAAATCCATCCTGCACGCAGGTGAGTTCACTTCTTCTCCCCTAAGTCCCTCGTTGCAGTGAGCCTGTTGCCAGCAGGACTCACTGAAAATAAGAAAACTATCAAAACTTTTACTCTAAGCAGCTCTTTATGAGAGCCACCTAGATTGCACCCTGCTCGGACGGGCACAAAAACCTAACTGAGGCTTGGAGGAGGGTCATAGGGGGAGGAGCCAGTGCACACCACCTAGTGGTCAAACTTTTAAATTTTGTGCCCTGTCTCCTGCGGAGCCGCTATTCCCCATGGTCCTGACGGAGTCCCCAGCATCCACTAGGACGTCAGAGAAATATATATATATATATATATATATATATATATACATACACACACACACACACACACACACACACACACATATAGATTGGATTGGTAAAGAAGGCGGCACTCAGACAGACGTAGAAAGCAGTAAAACTGTGGTCAGTTTATTCCAACATGTTTCGGGGTAAGCACCCCGTCCTCAGGTTCATCATAGCCAAACTGAGCCAAACACCATAAATATATACCCATAGCAATTACCATTAAGACTCTAATCCTACTCACCTGCTCTCACGCTGCTCTGACCCGCCGGACGCTCAGCAGCATTTCCGCGTTGCTCACCAGTGACGTCATTGGGACACGCCTCCGTCCGGTAGCCATGGGAACCGCCGGGCACGCTCTCTGTGCACTGTGGATGCAGCTACAGGCTTCACACTGCCGGCCCGTAACGGTATCAGGCTGCGCTGATGCAGGATGGTGCCTAAGCAGAAAAGACAAAGAAAACATAGTGACAAAAACATTAACACATACAGTGCTATAGACAACCAATAATTGTCCCACCCCCACCTGTCCATAATTAGATAACATGCTATTAACAGTACTAGATGAATTAGTATGTAATAATAAAATAGCATCAGCATGAACTCCTAGCAGCAATACTGGTCAATCTAATAGTGATTTACATGAAACAATTTAATCCTAGGTTTTCATTAAGGCCTCGCGGCGATAACATACCCAGTTTAAAGATCCACCTGGACTCCCCCTGAAGGAGGACTCTATCACGATCACCCCCTCTGAGATTTCTGGGGACATGATCAATCAATATTTTCCTAATACTGGGTACCCCATGCTTGTGCAGCAAGCAGTGTCGTGCAAACGGTTGATCACTACTACCCTTTTCGAACGCTTTTTTTATGGCACTCCTATGTAGTGCCATGCGTTCACGGAACTGGCGAATGGTTTTGCCCACATAGGCTAAGCCACATGGGCAAATTAGTAAGTACACTACATGGGTAGATGTACAGGTTAGACGATGACGGATAGGCAATTTCTTGCCCGTATGGGGATGGTTAAAGGTGCTACCGGTCATGAGAGTGTTACACGTGGCACACCCCAAACATCTAAAGCACCCTAGTTTAGTTCTTAGGAAATGAGTTTCCTGTGTACCTGTCATATTAGAGACATCCAATTTAACTATGTGATCCCCTATATTACGTCCCCTGGTATGGCTGGGTAAAAGTGACGTATTGGCTAAGGATGATAATGACCCCTCAGTCTGGATAATGGGCCACAATGTTTTAGCCCAACGTACCCTCCTGGTACTGGCTACTGTATACCTATTAACCCAGGGGAGTTTAGGGCCACTGTTAGTGTGGCATCGGCTTGAGGGGCTAAGAGCCTCAGCTCTAGGAATGCTAAGGGCCTTAGCCCTGGCCTCCTGTAATGTGCCTAATGGATAACCCCGTTCAACAAATTTTGCCTGCATGGCATCCAATGCTACCTCAGTTTCTTGAGGGTCCGACGTTATGCGTCTTACACGCATGAACTGCGAGAAGGGTAGACCCCTACGCAATGGGGCCGGGTGAAAACTGGAATGATCTAGCAACATATTCCTGTCGGTTTTCTTAACATACAGGGAAGTGGACACTTGTCCCTCCTTGACAGTAATCAACACATCCAAGTAATTGATGGAAAGACTATCCACTATATATGTAAACTGCACAGGGTGTTGAGTGGCATTATGGTCCTCCCACAGGGCAATCAGATCTTCTCGAGTCCCTAACCATAGGACTAAAAGGTCGTCTATATACCTTCTATAGTATAGTACCTGTGACATAATGGCGGGATCGAGATAAAACATGTGCTTCTCTAACTGGTGCATAAAAGCGTTAGCGTACGATGGGGCCACTGTGGACCCCATCGCACACCCCGCTAATTGGAGCATGAAGCGACCATTAAAGATAAAGTAATTACGAGTAAGCACCTTTTCTAATAGTCTCAGAAAAAACGAAATCTCAGGCCCTTGATGGGAGTCATTACCCTCAAGCAGACATCTGACTGCTTCAATACCAGCTACATGAGGAATACACATGTACAAGCTGGTAACGTCGGAGCTGCACAACAGCGTACCCTCAGGTATATTACCCAGATGTTGGAGCTGTTGTAATAAGGATGTAGTATCCTTAAGGTAAGAAGGAAGGGATTGGATACAAGGATTTAGATATGCATCAAGGTACACTGACACTGGATGATAAAACGACCCCCTGGCAGACACAATGGGCCTGCCAGGAGGGTCCACCAGTGTCTTGTGGACCTTGGGCACAGTATAAAATAATGGGGCCCTAGGATGTTCAATAGTGAGTGCTCGGACCACTTCGCCACACACACACACACACAGGGACTGAGGCAATCGGAGCAGCTGCCATAACACACAGCTGCAGCACAGCGTAGGGTAGTGCACAACCCTCGATTTGCGGGTGTTTGAAGGGGTGGAGCCTTATCCGGAGGGGAGGGGCTTACACAGCGGGTCACGGGTTTGGTTTTTTGCTTTAAAAAAAAAATCAATAATAACTTGGTCTGTCAGAGGGGGTTTCTGGGTACTCAGAAACCCCCCCTGCGTGCGCTAGTGACTATATAGTGTGTATTTATTCTATTACGGTGTTCATTTTGTTACTGTTCTCACTTAAAAAATTGTTCATGTATCACTGAAACAAGGTATAAACATCTAACATGAAACAGTTTACTTAAAAAAAGTTAATTACAAAATATTTAAATCCAAAAATCTGATTTAAATCAATAAAACCTGATTTAAATCAAATAAATCCGATTTCTTTTTAATTTTATTAAAAAAAAAATTAAGATTTTTATGCAACCCTGTAGACGTCCAGTACGTGCCCTTAAAGTTATAAACCTTTTTTGAGACAGTCATTTCATAAATACCTTATGAAAAGGATGACTAGGGGCCAGTAAAATATCTGTAGATCTCTTCTGCACTCTAGATTTGTAGAGATCCTGAATGGTTGGCAACCGCACTCCAATGAGCTTTACCATGCATTCCAAAGCACTCACTTGAAGTGCAGTTACCATACCAAACTGTAATACTAAAGGTCAAAATGCTCTCAATAGAGCATCTATAAACATTTAGCATGGTTGATTTGGTCACCCCTGCAACTTTTATACGCCTCAAAAAGAAGAGCTGCTGCTGTGCTTCAGGTCAGATCAGAGGAGACCAAACGAATCAACCCCAACATCCAAATTATTGATGGATACTGGCAATTTAGGGGCCAAGGCTCTCCTTCTAAAATCTACCACCAGTTCTTTGGTCTTAGATTCATTTAAAATCAGATGCTTAGCCCTACTCCAGGCAACTAACTTGCCTATCTCATGTCTATACTGGGTCTCATCAAACCCACGATTGCTATGTCGTCCGCAAATTTAATGACCTTAACAGAGTCTGAAGACGACATGCAATCGTGGGTGAACAGTGTTTACAGAAAAGGACTGAGTACACAGCCTTGGGGAACACCTGTCCTTAACGTCACCTCTGTAGATACAACACCTCCCATTCTTACCACTTTAGGTCTGCGAGATAAAAAATCTAATACCCAATTACAGATAAAACCGCTCAGACCTAAATCAAACAATTAAGCATTTGCTTGTTCCCGGTGACCTGAAGGAAAAGCAGCTGTGTGTCTTCCCCCAGCGAGCAGCAGCTTTCAGCAGGCGCTGAACAGGGGCGGAGCAGCAACAGAGATCCCTTTGCAGTGTGGCTGGAGGGCAGTGACACGGTTCCCCACCACTACGAATGTAAGAGGGTGTAACAGGCGACTCTTAGGCGGAACTCTCCACTTCCACAGTTGTTGTGGTCCCCAAACCTTGATCCTTTTCCAGGAGGCAGACAATCGGACACTTAGCGGGTGGGTGCTGTGATGAAAGGACAAACACTCTTCACACAAGAGGCAAAAGAAAATACGTCAAGGTTGACTGTGATCTTCACTGGTTGGATGAATAATCATCATCGGCAAAAAGCTTCAGCTGCCCAATTATCACCTATACACCACTCGCGAGTTTGCCTGGAACACTCACCTTTAACAAACTGGCTGTATTATTTGTATTCTATTTGCACACAATAATGAAACATATCAAGGGGAACAATTAGCAAAAGTACAATAAGCATATGGTGACAACAACGTGACTTATTAACAGCCCGATTATACTGTAAACCGTCTCTCTGCTATACCTGGCCGGCCGGCACTAACCTAACTTCAAGGTGGAATGGTGCTCAAACCTTTGGAATGGGTGCACGGGTAAACCAGGGGCCCCTAAGCGCACAGTCACACATTTGTGAGAAAGGGCTATGGGAGCATGTGGACGCTCAACCCAGCAGGGGCTGCTGCGGGAATTCGTACAGGGGTTTTAATTTATTAGTCCTACTATCCAGCCGTACTTTGAAGTAGACAATGAATTAAACAGGATCAGTATAATTTACCTACAATGAAAATTCCGACGGTCAAAATACAGACAACAATTGACCGATGGTCAAAATACCGACAAGGTCAAAAAGTCGAAACAAATTTTTACATTTTTTTTGGGGGGTGTATGTCGACATAGGTCGACATGGACACCGTATAAGTGTGCCGCGTCCCCTTGCATTTAAGTACGGTGCCTCGCAGTGCTCGGCACACTATTATATTCCCCCTCCACATCCACTGGAATGGTAAAGTATGAACAAGTCAGCTTCAATTAAAAAATCATGAAAAACGCATGTCGATTTTTTGACATGTCAACATTTTAAATGTCGGTATGTTGACTGTCGACATTTTTAATGTTGGTATTTTGACCATGCTTCAAACCTGCCTGTTTATACACTGGTGATCTAGGCCTACTGCCCAGAACACCTAATTCACTTCTAGGGGAAACCATGTAATAGAGACTTGTTTATGTCTTAGGCCTAAAGCCTGTGTGTGTTGACGTGAGCCTAGTGTCCAATGCCACCTAGTGGTTTTGTTGCGAGGCACAGCCTCCTACTTTGCCAGACCTAAAGACTTACACTGCTCCCTCAGGCCTAATGCCTGATGACCCTGTGGAATAGTGAAATTAGATGTAAGTTGTAGTGGCCAAAGACCGCCTACCAGTAACGCTGAGAGAGGCTGCAGTGGGGAGCTTCCTCAGCTCTTCTGCTTCCCACACAGTGCAGCACTTTCTGGTCCTCAGCTTCCATCTTCCGCCATCCTCTGGACTCTGGCACAGCATCCGGGTCTTCTGCGGCAGCCACCGACATCTTCTTGCTTGCTCCTGCCATCTTCTGGCCTCTTCCATGGCCGCTGGAGCTCTTCGACCCACCGGGAGCTCTTCATAGCTCCTGCTCTGCCGACTGATTGAGCTTTCCCGCTCGGCAGCATCTAATATAAGATGCTGTAAGAGGGTGGAGCTATGATGCGGCAAGCCATGATTGGCTCGCCAAAATTGCTTCCAATTGCCTGTCCACCCATGAGCTGCCATTGGCCCACGAGTGGCCTCAATTTCAAACAGCCACGTCCACGCTGTTCCATTTCCATTCCATATGGCGCCTTCTTCCGAACGCTGATGCGAGACCTCAACAGCCTCCACACCAATACCCCCGCGCACATGAAGGCAGCAACAGAGTTTGTTCCTATGTGGACAGGGTTCCCCGAGTCTGTAGCTGGAGAATGCCACGGGAGGCTGCCCCACCTTGGAGTTGCAGCCGAAAAGGGGTGAGCCAGCTGCAGCACTAATCAGGTTGTAAATGCCTGATTACTGCAACACTCACATCACCAGGGAAATTAGAGCAGAGCTTACCCAAAAGCTAGTTCATGACACCCCAGCAGCTTCATCACACCTTTATTTAAGTCACTTGATTACTACACGTATAGTAACGGGAGCATATTGATTATTGGAGTTAGTGACATTTTAGCTCCCTGCAAAGTGCTCCTAAGTAGCCAGTTCACCTAGAGACAGGCAACCTCTTTTTACTGATGAAAAGTCACAATTTATAGTTCGCTGGTTCTAGAGGAAACAGGACCAAGGGGCTAATTCAGTAAGGATCGCTGATGCGATCCTTACTGCATTTCCCCGATGTTTGAGTCCTGTTCACATGTAGGACCCGTTCTGCACTTGTGGTGCAGATATGCGTACGCCTCTGTCTTATTGACAAGCAGAGGTGTTCGTGGGGCGGGACGGAGGCTGCCAGCGTTGGAGAAAAAGGGGATGTGCTTATCCCATTTTGCTGGAATGGCGAGACAAAGGACTGTGTCACGTGACACAGATACCTTAGAAGGCGCACTACGACTGTTAGGCTGAGAAAGCTGAAGCTTACTCAGCCTGCCGATGCAGATGAACCTTGCGACCGATGGTCGCGGTGTTCATCTAAGATGGGATCCCATCGCAAATGCAGGGAGGATGTGGTGTACCTCCTCCATATTTGCATTACTAAGGACTGCAATTGCAAACTGCTGTAATGTACAGTATACAGCCTAAGAGGTATATTTACTAAAGTGCGGATTTATAGAAGTGGAGATGTTGCCCATAGCAACAATCATATTCTAGGTATTATTTTCTTGAAGGTGCTAGAAAAATTATAAGTATAATCTGATTGGTTGCTATTGGCAGCGTCACCACGGGATGTGGTCAAAATACCGACACCGGGATCCTGATACCCATCAGAATCCTGGCATCGGAACTCCAAATGGAGCAGGATCCCAATGCCGGAATCGCCACAGCTGCTCCCAATTGGCTGTCCACCCATGAGCCACCATCGGGTTCTGACAACCGGCATCCCAACAGTAAGTATCCCTGCAAAGCGAGATTTAGGGCCTGCGCAGGCAGGGGGGAGGTGGGGTAGGTTGAGGCGTCAGGCAGGGGGGTTAGGGTTAGGCTGGGGGGGAGGTTAGGGTTAGGCTGCGGGGAAGGTGGGTTAGGGACCCCTGAGGGAGGTTAGGGTTAAGCTGCAGGAGAGGGAGGGTTAGGTTTAGACAGCGGGGACGGAGGTTAGGATTAGGCATCTCCAAGGGGGAGTTAGGGTGCAGTAAGGGAGGGTTAGGGTTACGGTGGTGAAGAGAGGGGAGAACACACCTTACCCCTGTTGGTCTTCCCTTCAGTGGGATCCCGATGTCAGTATTACGACCGCCGGGATTCACTCTTCCGGCATAACATACTGAATTTACCAGAGTCAGAGACCCGGGAATTTCGACCTGGGTTGACCCATTCACACAGACAAAATACCTATGTTGATCTGCAAATTACCGAGTTGAAATTCCCATGTCTTCACTTTTATAAACCCATACCTTAGTAAATACACCCCTAAGCATCTAGGCATGCATACACCATCTCTTGACTTGTATAACATGCCTATTGCATATTATACTGGAAATATTAACAACTTTGCTGCTGCACTGCAGACAAGTAAGGACTTTTTTTTTACCACAAAAAAAATGAATTAATTGGATAGATAGACTTCCCATACTTTAAACCAGGACACTCAACAGGTTCTGTTGCTGGCGACTCCAAGCCTGCATTTCACATGGTTTTAATCAGCCACAGAACCTGTGGTAACCTATGGATAAATGGGGGAGGGAGATTAAGGGGATTATTCTGAGGTAGGATTAAAGCATAAAAAGAGGAAGTAACTGCACCTGGAGAAACTATGTTGCAATCCAAGTGGTGCAAATATAAATTTTTATGCATGCACTGTAAATACTAGTTGCTTTTGCATGTAGCCCACATCTGGACAGCTTTATTTGTATACAGTAATTTAGATTTAAGATTGAACACACCCCTCCCAAATCTAATCTCTCTGCACATCTTACATCTGCCCCACCTGCAGTGCAGCATAATTTTGCATAGGTGCGCAGTTCCTTGCTCTGTTATGCTTTACTTCCAACTCAGAATCAGGCACCAAAGCTGGATACACTACACACCTAAACAGTGCGACCCAATGGTATGATGTAACAATATATTGCTTTGCCGTATGCACTACACAATACACCGTACAATGGGCCTAATTCAGACCTGATCGCTAGGGTGCGTTTTTTGCATCCCTGCGATCAGGTAGTCGCTGCCTACAGGGGGAGGGGGAAATCGCTGTGCAGCGGTGCGATCTCATGTGCAGGAGAGCTGCACAAACAGAAGTTTGTGCAGTCTCTGCACAGCCCAGGACTTACTCTTCCGGTGCGATGATTGGGGATGGACCGGACGTCAGAAACCCTCCCTTCAAACGCCTGGTCCCTCCTGCGTTTCTCTGGACTCTCCTTAAGAACGGTCAGTTGCCACCTCTTCCTGTCAGTCACCTTGTGATTGCCCGTGCAATCGCTTTTCTCGCACCATCCCGTCGCTGCAGACCAACACGCCTGGGCATTGCGGTGCATATGCATGCGCAATTCAGACCTGATCGCAGGCTGTACGAAAATGCAGCCAATCGATCAGGTCTGAATTAGTCCCAATTACACAATATTTTGTTGCATGCTTCATGTAACAATGCTGCGCGTTCTGTGCAATTGTTCCATTGGATGTGCAGCACAACAGATGCGATGATGCAACCTACCCAATTCATCAAATTATGAATTTGAAGGTACACACTATACTATGGTCAGTGCAATCCATGGCGGATCGCAACATCATCCAATAAATCATATGGCGTTTACTCAGCTTTAGTCCTTACATCTTCCCCGCAGCAGTAGCTACTAATATGGGGGCACTCTCATTTGAAAAAGAGAGGATCAACCAGGGGAATTTTAACAGAGGAGGAGGGCCGTGTGCATTCTACTCTCTCCGTCCCCCCTCCTCTGCAGCCGGCGCCCAGTAACCGCAATAGAGTCTGAGCACTAGACGCACCGCCACGCCATTTACCCAGAGAATTGTAATAGATGCTGCCACTGTGGGGGAACTCCGGAGGGGTGAGTATTGAAAAAATGTGTGCGGTGTGGGCTTCCCTGGAGCCTGGGGGCCCTTGTACTCCACACACACTGCACCCATTATAGATATGACACTGAGATCAACTCTTTCAAATGATTCACCTCCTTAGTAGCTATCAGGACTGAGTCGGGCGCGGACTCTTAACAGCAGATCACCCAGCACCGCATCTTACCTTGTGTTAGAAAGCAGGTCCCTCCTCCTCCTCCATAGTGCCATCTTCCCAGTGAAATTCAAGAAGATGGCACATGCTCACAACAGAGCTGTCATACAACGGTTCCTGAAATTTTAAGAGAACACAGTTTACCACAGGAGTCTGTGAATTATTATTATTTATTTATTACCAGTTATTTATATCGCGCACACATAGGGGGTAATTCCAAGTTGATCGCAGCAGGAAATTTTTTAGCAGTTGGGCAAAACCATGTGCACTGCAGGGGGGGGGGGGGGGGGGCAGATATAACATTTGCAGAGAGTTAGATTTGGGTGGGTTATTTTGTTTCTGTGCAGGGTAAATACTGGCTGCTTTATTTTACACTGCAATTTAGATTGCAGATGAACTCACCACACCCAAATCTCTCTGCACATGTTATATCTGCCCCCCCTGCAGTGCACATGGTTTTGCCCAACTGCTAAAAAATTTCCTGCTGCGATCAACTTGGAATTACCCCCATATTCCGTAGCGCTTTACAGAGCGAATACTTGGCCATTCACATCAGTCCCTGCCCCCGTGGATCTTACAATCTATATTCCCTATCACATCACACATTCACACCAGGGTTAATTTTGTTGGGAGCCATTTAACCTACCAGTATGTTTTTGGATTGTGGGAGGAAACCGGAGTACCCGGAGGAAACCCACGCAAGCACGGGGAGAATATACAAACTCCACACAGTTAGGGCCATGGTGGGAATGGATAGTGTTTAGCTGGATTGACTGGAACTTGGAGCATACAGCAACGCACAGGAGACTACGGATAGCCAGTGCCAAATTAAGGTGTTCGTGGGCCTGGAGCAGAAGTTCTTGAAGGGCCTATTGTGTGCTGCCACATGGGGTGTGACCAGCATGGTGGGGGTGTGGCTACTGATATGGGTGTGTGCTCTGTGCCATGGGTTGTGACTAGCACTATGGAGGGCATAGTTACCCACCTACCTTCAACCACCTCAATCTCCCTACCCTCTTTGCTTATATGAAGCATACACCACCTGTTATATTATTGATCTCACCTCACCTGTGTGTGTCACACAGGTGAGTATAATTTAGTAATTTAAGGAGTTGTGTGTTGGGTATATATGTTTGCACATTTCTTTATTGCCCTTTGTCCCTGAGGGTTAGGTTGCGGGGAGGTTAGGTTTAGGCGGCCCCGGGAGGGTTTGGCTGCAGGGGAGGGAGGGTTAGGTTTAGGCTGCGTGAATTGGGGGTTAGGTTTAGGTGCCAATGGGGAACATAAATCTGGTGCAGCACTCCTGATGTCTAAAGCATATCGAGTCTTACAGTGGCATATTGTCAGCCAAAGTTTTAGTGCCGTTTTTTTTGTGGCACTTTCGTCAGGACCTGACAAAAGTGCCGCAAAGTAAATGGAACAGAAACGTTGCCTGACACTATGCTGCTGTAAGACTCAATGCTTTAGACATCAGGAGTGCTGCACCAGATCTATGTAGTTCATCTAGCTATTTGTGTGGGCACCCGGTGCATATAGTAATTGATTAATGCAGGAAAAGCTGTCCCACACCAGTATATATATATATATATATATATATATTTATATATAAAAACACAAAATTCCCAAGTGCGCTAAAGTGTAACGTAATTACACAATTCTTCTAATGTTCATAGGAATGTAGACTGGAGGATGTTTAACTGTGGGGACCTGTAACAGACACCCCTCACCAAATAGTCACCCAAACAAGAGGCCAACAGGCCAATTAGTAAAAAGTTGTTTTAATAACATACCTTTGAACATATACATTTTTTTACAGTTCAAAATTAAAATTGTGTCAATAAGTACAGCCAAAAAAACATACAACCAACACGTTTGTTAGATGGACTTTAGATACTCCCTCACCTTTTACAAGGTGCGAGCTCGAAAGGGAGTATCTTCACAAATTAGGTTGCGATTTTCTGACTGACAAACCCAACGCGTTTCGTCTTATCGACTTCATCAGGGGTGGCTTGTTTGGGGGAAAAAGGAAATTATGTTCTATTTGAAAAAAGCTACTAATGTAAATTGAGGAAAATTGTATATATGTGGTATGCAATAAATACCTACCAAATATGAAAAAAAGAACTAATTTGCTCTTGATGAGTTTATATACAGAGGGTCATGACCTAAAAAATATAATAAATAAATATAAAAGCCCATTCTTAAGTGTATTTTTTGATAGAGCTAATGAGATGTTTTCTATTAATAGTATAGATGGTAGCTAAACATACCTCAAATGTGAAGTTGATCAGAATCTCCTATATCGAGACTTAGTAGATGGAACTCTTATATTGGGGCTCCTAATTGGAGCTTGAATGATAATCCCACTTGAAAGTGTATTCTGTTAAAATTGGTGTCTTTTGCAAACTACCTAATGAAAAGGAAAGGGAAATCCAATGTGGACCAGTTTTGAATGCTTTTACCCCCTCTTAATAGTAACTAGACACACCTCAAGTGTAGAGTTGATCAGAATCTCCTATATCAAAGCTTAGTGGATGGAGCTCTTATATCGAGGCTCCTAATTGGAATTTAAATGCTGATCCCTCTAAGGAGTGTATTCTGTTAAAATTGGTGTTTTTTTTTTACAAACTACCTAATGGGAAAGAAAAGGAAATCCAATATGGACCAATTTTAAGCAGTTTTACCCCCTCTTAATTTCTATTAATTTGGGAAATAACCTACCTTAAAACTAATACGACATAATTTCTTATAGAGTCACCTGGGGAAACTATTAATTATAGTCTCTTAGGAGTGTTTGACAACCATATGTCAGCGTTTTTGTAAACTGCCTATTATATGAAAAAAAAAAATTTATAATAATAATAATAATAATAATATAAATATATATAAAAAAAGGGGATATACCTGTATATATGAAATAATCAAATCTATTATATGCATACCTAAAGTGTGGTATCAAACTCTTATAGTGAAGACTATTTCTAGTTCAAATGTTGATCCATGGGAAAATAAAACTCTGAAAAAGCCAATGCTGACTTTTAGTGAAAGGTGTGTCAGTCGTTAAAAATCACTTTCAAATATATAAAGGTGTACATACCAGGAATTATGTAGCCGATTTGATAATCACAGAGATATAAATGACGTAACTTCCTCAGTAAGTCTCAGAATAAATCTTTTCAGAAAAAAATGGAAACATTGTCACTGTTTACTAAAGGCACAGTTCTAACAATAAAGATAATGGGCGGGATGTACTAAGCGGAAAATGCGGTAAACCCCCTGTTTACCGCATTTTCCTGATGTACTATCCCTCGGCCGCCAGGTCAGCGCCGCGGCGGTGTTCGCCAGCTTTAGCTGGCGATAGTCCATAGAAGCCTATGGGCTTCTCTCCGCGGCGCTGTGTGAGGGATCCGATCGGATCCCTCCCAGCATGCCCTGCGGCCACCCCCGTCACCCCGCGCATGCGCAGACTGACTTCTGGGGCCGAATCCCGGAAGTCAGGCTGCCGCTGTGCATCGCGGAGGACAGCTCTTATCGGAAGAGCTGTCCTCCGCAATGCTGATCGCATATGTTAGTACATATGCGATCAGCATCGTGGCGATGGGCGGCGATGTACATTAGTACATCCCACCCAATAGCAGCAGCCAATAAATTTCACAAAATAGATATCTTCAAATAAATGGAAACATTGTCCCTGTTTGCAAGGAACACAGTTCTGACAATAAGAATAATAACAGCAGCCATAACATTTGTGGTGGTTGATTCTAACCATTAGATACTAAACCAGCAAGAGAATTACAATCATAGTTACTAATTAAAGCCTCCAAAAATGAAACAAGTAAAAAACAGTGTATCAACTCACCCTGGGAGAGATTTGGCTATGTGTGGAAGTCACAGAATGAGGCAGTGATTGCTGCAGCTGCTATTTAAGCTACTTGCACATTTGCATCACTTCCTCTAATTAAGAATATTTCTGAGAATTAAATCAGCCTAAATGCAGAAAAAGACTTTATTTAAAGGTCCACAATTTTCTATTAAGATATCTAAATAGAAAAGCCTGCTTAAAGTATATTTAGAACTTAACTCATATGTTAAAGGGACTTTTTATTCACATTGGAAGGAGCTGAATTACCCACACCTGACCGGAACACCATACTTCCGGTGTGCGTTCCAACATGCGTTCCACCTTCTTATTAATTAGCTGTACACTCTGATGTTAATAACATCAGAGAGACGGCTGTCTTATTAGCGCACCGCCCATTATAAGTTCTCCGGCGGGCCGCACCTCCCCTCTCTGTTACAGGTCCCCAGAGTTAAACATCCTCCAGTCTACATTCCTATGAACATTAGAAGAATTGTGTAATTACGTTTCACTTTAGCGCACTTGGGAATTTTGTGTTTTTCCTTATATGCTTTTGAGGTCTCCCAACAAAGATCTCTCCCGTTGTGCTGCTCCCAGGTTGGCGCGAGATAAAGATACTATTGTGTTTTTATATATATATATATATATATATATGTATGAAGAAAATGTGTGGGTGGTACTGGCGCTACTCCTTTTCTTAAAGCTTGATAAATGTCCTTTTCCCTCTTTACTGGTAATCGGACTTCTTAAAAATGCACTCCCGTGATATATTGGGGTGGCAGCCCTTTTCTCCCGTGGTTTGCTGTTCAGGCTATCCGTTTTAAATCTAAAAGACAAAAAATGAGAATAGGCTCCTCCTAGTGCATTAACTCACATATATTGTGACCTCCACCTTTTGTAACACCCCTGTGAATTCAAGGTGTACCTTGGATGGTGGAATTCCAACCACCTAATTGAATCGCATAATACCACGTATTTCAATGTGTAATAGGGAAACTTTTCATCACAGTAGTCCTGGTGGTAATTCTCCCCGGTTTATACCTCACATATGTAGGATAAAAGCAGAAAGGACCAATAGTGCAATACGTTTCATAAAAAAATAAACACATTTATTCTAAACAAAAAATAAACACATTTATTCAAAACACTGGTCCTAATAATAAAATAGTTGCCCGTACAATGCAAAAGTAAAAAAACAGCTTATCTGTTAGTAGTCGTCCATACGAGTAAACACTCAACGCGTTTCGTCCGATGCCCACGGCTTAGACTTCCTCAGGAGTGTAATAATACAAGCTGCATAAAGCACATATTTATACCCATATCAATCATTCAATTGAACAGGAAATTGATGGCTGTGTCAGGTCCCCGGAAGTGATGTCACTTCCGCCCGGAAACCCTACAACTGTATTCTTAACATAGAATAATTAATAATATATATTGGGGCAAAGTCATGGTAAGCTCACGGCATGTGTGCCACTATATATAGCCATACAATGTAGGCTGGGGAGGCCGATCCGCTCCCGTCCACTGCGATCGCCGGAAATCACGGACGGACAGGGCATCACAGCTGCCCTCACTTCATTCGGCCTCGCAGCGTCTTAGGCGCATGCGCTGGCCTGGCTGGTCACAGTGCCGCCCGCCCTCGCCGCACCCGTACGTCACAGGCCTCTGAAGCGATCCTACCTATGTCCACAATTAAGGCGCCATCTTTAAGGAGACCAAATGATTTAGGAGATAATAGTAATATAGGAAAGGGGATATTCCACTGAGTATAATAAAAGCATAGAGATAAAACATAAGACTTATTAATGAATATTCATTTATATAAAAAGATTAATCTAGAGAGGTGTGGATATTAGGTTATTAACCCTTAAAATAAAGTGCCGATCTGCATTAAAATAAAATGCAGATTGGCACTTTATTTTAAGGGTTAATAACCTAATATCCACACCTCTCTAGATTAATCTTATATATATATATATATATATATATATAAAAGCGAAAATTTGTCCTTCTGTCTTTCTATACAAATCCACAATTCACAAGCGAAGATCGTGAAATTTTACATACGAGCGTATTAAAACATGGCAGATGCAACTAAAGCAATTTGAAATCCCTAGCACCCCTAGGGGGGAGACAGCAGCACAGAGTATATCAGGAGACAGCATAACTCCGGAATTGCTGGAGCAATGTACTCAAAAATTGGTACACATATGCCTTACAATCTGGGAACAAACACTGTGGGGGAAGACACCGCTAGCACCCCTAGGGGTGAGGCAGCAGCACTGAGTATTTCAGCAGACAGCATAACTCTGGAATGTCTGCAGAAATTTACAACAAACTTGGTACACATATGAATTACACTATGGAAACAAACACTGTGGGGGTCACACACCCCTAGCACCCCTACGGGTGGGGCAACAGCACATAGTATGTTAGCAGACAGCATAACTGTGGAAGGTCTGGAGCAATTTACACCAAACTTGGTACACATCTGATTTACAATCTGAAATAATCTGTGCTGCTGTCCCTAGCACTGGGACAGCAGCACAGATTATTTCAGGAGACAGCATAACTCCCGAATGCCTGGATTTATTGACAACAAACTTGGTACACATATGACTTACAAGCTGGGAACAAACACTGTGGGGATAAGACACCCCTAGCACCCCTAGGGGGGAGAGAGCAGCACAGAGTATATCAGGAGACAGCATAACTCTGGAATTGCTGGAGCAATGTACTCAAAAATTGGTACACATACAGTATGCTTTACAATCTGGGAACAAACACTGGGGAGGGGGAAGACACCCCTAGCACCCCTAGGGGTAAGGCAGCAGCACAGAGTTTTTCAGCAGACAGCATAACTCTGGAATGTCTGCAGCAATTTACAACAAACTTGCTACACATATGACTTACACTCTGGGAACTAACACTGTGGGGTAACACACCACTAGCACCCCTAGGGGTGGTCCAGCAGCACAGACTATGGGGGTCATTCCGACCCATTCGCATGCAGCGGTTCTTCGCTGCAGTGCGAACGGGTTCGGAATGAGCATGTGCGACGTTGTCCGGCGACAGAGGTCGCCGGGTAACGATGCTTACAGAGAAGAAAGCGGTCACAGCGGTGGCCACAAAGAAGATGGACAGCAAGAGGGCGTTCTGGGGCGTCAACCTACCGTTTGCTGCTGTTTTCGGGGACTTGTAAGCAAAACGCAGGCGTGTCCAGGCAAACGGAGGGCGGAGGTGTGACGTCAAAGCCGGGCCCATCATCGCTGGATCCATCGCACAGGGTAAGTAGGTCTAGGGCTACTCTAGTTTTGAGTGAAACTTTTTTAGCATAGCATGGCTGCACAAGCGATCGCAGCCCTGCTATGCTAGAATACACTCCCCCATAGGCGGAGATTAGTTGATCGCACCAGCAGCAAAAAGTTGCTTGGTGCGATCAACTCGGAATGAGGGCCTATATCAGGACATGCATGATATGTCAGTGATGACAGGGCTGCATGTGACAGGGCCAGTGACATGATGTGAGGAGGGGAATCCAGGTAGCAGAAACCCACACACTGAGAGTTATATAGTGGAAGTAGCACAGACCCCCAGCAGCACAGAGTATATCAGGAGATACATAATGTGCTGCGTTTTATAAATACTGTAAAAAAAATCGATAATTTCACTGCGGGACTGACATGATGTGAGGAGGGGAATGGAGGCAGCAGGAAGCCACAGACTGAGAGTTGCATAGTAGGAAGAGCAGGGTCCCTTGGGCAGAGGTGTAGCGAGGGCGGCACAGGTGGAGCTCATGCTCCAGGCGCCTGCCTCTAGCAAGGGCGCTGCAGTCCAGCCAGCAGCTAACACTGCGCTGCCAGCAGCATCAGTGCTCTGTCGTTGCGTGAGGAGGAGGGATGGATGCTCTCCCCGGTGCCGGCGCCACCAGCACAATAAAGTTGTTCTTTTTGTTTTAGGCACAGCGCACGACGTCATGACGTCCGTGCGCTGTGACTGAAGACCAGGAGGAGCCGCCCACAGCCGCAGCGACGAGGAGCTCAGGATGAGGGCAGGAGAGGTAAGTGTATTAGCTGGAGAGACATGGGGGGAGGAAGCCATGGGGAGACACGGGGAGGGGGTGCAAGCAGCCATACGTACGGAGACAAGACACAGGGGGGACAGCAGCCATGGAAAGATACAGGGGGGAGAAAGCTGTGGGGATACACAGGGGGAGAAGCAGCCATGGGGAGACACAGGGGGAGAGGCAGCCATGGGGAGACACAGGGGGAGAGGCAGCCAGGGGGAGACACAGGGGGAGAGGCAGCCATGGGGAGAAAAAGTGGGGAGGCAGGCATGGGGACACACATGGGGAGAGGCAGCCATGGGGAGACACAGGGGGAGAGGCAGCCATGGGGAGACACAGGGGGGAGAGGCAGCCATGGGGACACACAGGGGGAGAGGCAGCCATGGGGAGACACAGGGGGAGAGGCAGCCATGGGGAGACACAGGGAGAGAGGCAGCCATGAGGAGACACAGGGGGAGAGGCAGCCATGGGGAGACACAGGGGGAGACACAGGGTGAGAGGCAGCCATGGGGAGACAAAGGGGGAGAGGCAGACATAGGGAGACACAGGGGGAGAGGCAGCCAGGGGGACACACAGGGGGAGAGGCAGAGATGGGGAGACAGCCATGGGGAGACACAGGGGGAGAGGTAGCCATGGGGACACACAGGGGGAGAGGCAGCCATGGGGACACACAGGGAGAGAGGCAGCCATGGGGAGACACAGGGAGAGAGGCAGCCATGGGGAGACACAGGGGGAGAGGCAGCCATGGGGAGACACATGGGGAGACACAGGGCGAGAGGCAGCCAGGGGGAGACACAGGGGGAGAGGCAGCCATGGGGAGACACAGGGGGAGAGGCAGCCATGGGGAGACACAGGGGGAGAGGCAGCCAGGGGGACACATAGGGGGAGAGGCAGCCAGGGGGAGACACAGGGGGAGAGGCAGCCATGGGGAGACACAGTGGGAGAGGCAGAGATGGGGAGACAGCCATGGGGAGACACAGGGGGAGAGGCAGCCATGGGTAGACACAGGGGGAGAGGCAGCCATGGGTAGACACAGGGGGAGAGGCAGCCATGGGGAGACACAGTGGGGAGGCAGCCATGGGGACACACAGGGGGAGAGGCAGCCATGGGGAGACACAGGGGGAGAGGCAGCCATGGGGAGACACAGGGGGAGAGGCAGCCATGGGGAGACACAGGGGGAAGGCAGCCATGGGGACACACAGCGGGAGAGGCAGCCATGGGGAGACACAGTGGGGAGGCAGCCATGGGGAGACACAGGGGGAGAGGCAGCCATGGGGAGACACAGGGGGAGAGGCAGCCATGGGGACACACAGGGGAAGAGGCAGCCATTGGGAGACACAGGGGGAGAGGCAGCCATGGGGACACACAGGGGGAGAGGCAGCCATGGGGAGACACAGGGGGAGAGGCAGCCATGGGGACACACAGGGGGAGAGGCAGCTTTGGGGAGATACAGGGGGGAGGCAGCAATGGAAAGACAACCCTTTAGTTTAACCCCACATGTACACTTGGGGGGGGGGGCATAGCACGGATGTACTCCGGGCGCCGTGGCTACACGCTACACCTCTGCCCTTGGGGGACCTAAAAGGGGTCCGGCCACTACAAAGTGCGTCAGGGAAGCAAGATATGCCTATATACTAGATCTCCAACCAACGTAAATTAACTAACAACTATCATTCTTATTTACCATCCTCATCCCGTAGCGAAGCACGGGTATTCAGCTATCTACAATGTTATTTATACTGTGTGTTTAATATTTACATTTATTTTTGTAAACAGACATTCTTAAAATCTCGGGCAACGCCGGGTACTCCGGCTAGTATATATATATATATATATATAT
Organism: Pseudophryne corroboree; assembly: GCF_028390025.1. Classification (NCBI taxonomy): domain Eukaryota; kingdom Metazoa; phylum Chordata; class Amphibia; order Anura; family Myobatrachidae; genus Pseudophryne; species Pseudophryne corroboree. The sequence continues at coordinate 628,953,898 of NC_086448.1, forward strand.
ATGTGCCAAAAGATTGAAGAAGCAGGGAGCGCCAATAGTTGTCACGATCCGGGTATCTGGACGCCATTTCTTACCCATCAGATGCCTCCTAAGGCTGGCTCAGCGCTCCAGGACCGGATCCCATCTGTTATCCTGATGTGTACATTCCTGTATCCTCTCCTGTCACTCTGGGACGCTGTCACAGTAAACGCCATATTACACCTGGCATGGCGTCTCCCGCGGCCTCCGCCGCCGTCCCTGAACTTCTGCATGCAGAGTGTCTGAGTGGCGATTACGTCAGCCGCGGCCTCCGCTGTGTCCGCGTGGTTTGATGTGCATCTGTCAGCCTGGCGCCTCCTGTCTCCGGTGGCCGGCGCCGCCATTACTGTTTTCATTACCACATGGATTACAAACCAAACTTCCCTCCAAGTGTCTGCATGGGCGCAGCCATGTCAGGCCCGGGTGTTTTTGTGAATCCGTTAACCCGGAACCAACCACAGGTGTAGGTGCTGGGGTATGAAGAAAGCAGGGAGGACGAAGAAAGTTCCGCTTCATATATTTATTAAATAACAATTCAGTAAGGAGTTAAATGACTAGTTGTTAATCATCATTATACTGAAATATTGCAAGAATGGCAGAAATAATATGCAAGAGAAAACTCAAAAGTAAATAAAAGAAATGTTCATGGAAACATATGCAAAAACAAGCTGAAGAATAAATGTTGAATTGTCCAAATATAAACAAGCTTTGATGCTGAACTGCAGATTGTGTTTAACTGGTTAATGCAGACATGGTGAATTAACTGTAAGAATTTGCAATGGAGTTTTGAGGGTTAACTGAGAAACTGTGATGAATTATCCTTGTAATGACAACATAGCAAATAAAAGTACTGAATTGGGTTACTTGCGGGTTCCGGAGATCACTGTGAAACTGTAGTAGAAGACAAGGTGATGAATGGGTTAAATGCAGAGTTGAACAAACGAACAGCTGAGAGAAACAGAATCCTCCAGACTTTGAATGATAGGCAGACTGACAAGGTAACCTCATGCAGGACACTGGGAATCCAACTATTTCCAATAGGAGTGCAATTAACTGACAGCACAGCGGAGAGCCGGTGGACCTTTCAGCAGTGAAGGCTGCAGACGGACCTCTGGGAACGGAGGCGATATCTGGACCACGGGAATCACACAGGAATGCACGGAGAGAGCTCAGAGCTAGAGCACAGCTTTGATACAACAAAGCACTGGCCCAGAGTAACATAATCCCAGCCTACTTAAAGGCAGCACAAGCACGGGATTGGCTTACACCTGCCCACAGGTGTTTTCACAAGTGCTCAGTATTAGCTATTTGGTCTCCAACATGGCCACCTCCTATACAGCAGACACACCGCAGTGCCTTAGGCCATTTGGTCCCCGCACTCACAGTTCCCAGACTCTGCATTACCTGTGCCATTGATCACGCCGTGTCCCCACACGGGCGCACAGCACCGCGAGCAAGCGCACTGGCAACGGATGAACCCCAGAACCCGCAAAGGTGAGAGACCGGTTCGTGACAGTACCCCCTCTTCTACGGGTGGTCTCCGAACACCTTTGAACCTTGTCAGGATTTTTGGAGAAGTATTTCTGTACCAGTCTTGGAGCATGAACATCTTCAGAGAAAACCCAGGATCTCTCCTCCGGACCGTAACCCTTCCAGTCGACCAGAAACTGTAAACGTCCATATCGGGAACGTGAGTCCACAATCTCTTTAACTTCAAATTCCTCATTCTGCAAAGAGTGAACTTTAGGAGGTTTGGACTGGGTAGTACGGAATTTATTGAGAATCAAAGGCTTCAGTAAAGATGTGTGAAAGGCGTTAGGAATTCTCAAAGACGGTGGCAACTTGACTTTGTATGACACAGGGTTGAGTACCTTTACAATGGGAAATGGACCAATAAACCTGGGAGCAAATTTCTTAGAAGGAACTTTGAACTTGAGATTGCGCGTAGAAATCCAAACTTGGTCTCCCACTTTGTAATTCGGTACAGCTTTACGTTTTCTATCTGCAAAAGATTTATAACGAGCGGAAGTTTTGACCAAGGACTTACGTACACAACTCCAGATGCTAGATAGACGTTGAAGCTCTTGATCTGCCGCTGGAACCTCTAGGGCTGGCAATGGATGAAACTCTGGCACACGAGGATGAAAGCCGAAGTTAATATAAAAGGGCGTAGATTCTGAAGATGAATGGAAAAGATTATTATGAGCAAATTCTGCCAATGGAAGGTAGTCAACCCAGTCATCCTGTGAGGACGATATATATAGCCGGAGAAATGTTTCAAGGTCTTGGTTGACTCTCTCAGTTTGTCCATCTGTCTGAGGATGATATGCAGAAGAAAAGTTCAACTTGACATTTAAAGATGAACAAAGCGACCTCCAAAACTTGGCCACAAACTGTGTTCCCCGATCAGAGATAATTTCTCGAGGAAGGCCATGCAACTTGAAGATTTCAGAGATGAACAATCTGGCTAGTAAAGGGGCTGATGGTAACCCAGTTAATGGAATGAAATGTGCCATTTTCGAAAATCGATCCACTATCACCCAAATGGTATTTCGCCCTTTTGATGGAGGTAGATCGGTCACGAAATCCATTGAGATATGAGTCCATGGTTGTTTGGGTATGGATAGTGGATGTAATAGACCTGGTGGAGAACTTCTTGGACTCTTATGTTGGGCACATTTAGGACATGCTGCTATAAACTCTTGGACATCGGCTTTGAGACGTGGCCACCAATAAGACTGTTGAATAAATTTGAGAGTCTTTAGAACCCCAGGATGACCCATGAAGGAAGAGGAGTGAGCCCAGGTAAGCAGCCGTTTTCGAAGACTTGTGGCGACAAAGGTCTTGCCAAGCGGAGGAACTGGAGAGGTTCGAGTCATTAAAAAGGACGTAGGATTCACAATGGCTTGATTCGTGGTAGCATCATTTAATTCAGAAGAAGCAAAGGACCGGGAAAGGGCATCTGCCTTTTTGTTCTGAGACCCTGGACGATAGGTGAGTTTGAAATCAAATCGTGAGAAGAAAAGCGCCCATCGAGCTTGTCGTGGATTCAAACACTGAGCTGACTGCAGATACAGAAGATTCTTATGATCAGTATAAACTATAATGCGATGTTGTGCTCCTTCTAGAAGGTATCTCCACTCCTCAAATGCCAACTTGATGGCAAGTAACTCTTGCTCACCGATTGCATAATTACGTTCTGCCGGGAGGAACTTACGGGAGAAATATCCACAGGGATGGACCTTTTTATCTTCAAAGACTTGTGACAACACAGCTCCTACTGCTTCTGTAGATGCATCCACCTCTAGTAGAAAGGGACGATTCAAATCAGGCTGTCGAAGAATGGGGGCTGACACAAAGGCTTGCTTTAAATCAGAGAAGGCTTTGATTGCTTCAGAAGACCAGTTCATAGGATTTGCTCCCTTGCGAGTTAAGGCTGTGATGGGAGCAGCTAACGTAGAATAATTCTTGATGAATCTCCTATAGAAATTCGCAAAGCCAAGAAATCGCTGAATCCCCTTGAGAGTTGAAGGAGTGGACCAATCTCGGATAGCTTGTACCTTACCGGGATCCATACATAGCTCTGATCCAGAAATGATGTAACCAAGGAACGGTATGGAAGATACTTCAAAAGTGCACTTCTCTAACTTACAATAAAGTTGATTTTCCCTCAGGCGTGTCAGTACCTCTTTAACTTGGTGACGGTGAGACTTTAGATCCTTAGAGAATATTAGGATATCATCCAGGTACACTACTAGACACTTGTAGAGAAGATCACGAAAAAGTTCATTCACATAGCTTTGAAAAACTGCAGGTGCATTACAAAGACCAAAGGGCATTACGAGGTATTCGTAATGCCCATCCCGGGTATTAAAAGCAGTCTTCCACTCGTCCCCTGCACGGATGCGGATTAAATTGTAGGCCCCTCGGAGATCCAGTTTTGTAAACACAGTAGCTCCCTTTACCCGGTCAAATAATTCTGGAATTAAGGGTAATGGATACTTGTTTTTCACAGTGATCTCATTGAGTCCACGGTAATCTATGCAGGGTCGTAACCCACCGTCCTTCTTCTTAACGAAAAAGAATCCGGCTCCTGCAGGTGAAGAAGATGGTCTGATAAATCCTTTGATTAGATTTTCCTGTATATAGTCAGACATAGCTTGCGTCTCTGGGATGGATAGCGGATAAATTCGTCCCCTAGGAGGGGTTTTGCCTGGAACCAGGACGATTGGGCAGTCCCATTCGCGGTGAGGAGGTAGAGAGTCTGCTGCTTGTTTACTGAAAACATCTGCAAAAGATTGATACACCGGAGGTAGGTCGGGAAGGCTAATTGACCGGAGAGGTACAATAGAGGCTAAACAGTCCTTGGTACAAGATTTACCCCACGAAAGGACTTCCATGGTTTGCCAATTGAGTTGAGGATTATGTTTCTGCAGCCAAGGTAAACCAAGTATCACATCTTGAGAGGCTTTGGGAATCACGTAGAAGGAGAGATATTCGGAATGGAGCACACCGACTTTCATCTTGAGACATACGGTTCGATGAGTAATTATACCATCTGGAATTCGACTTCCATCCACTGCTGTAACGGCAACTGCTGCTTTCAGAGGCATGGTTTGAACTTTAGACCGCATGACAAAGGCTGAGGAGATGAAGTTCTCGGCTGCCCCGTAATCTAGGAGAGCTGAAACTTTCACTGTAGAACTTGGAACTTCTAATTGAATAGACAAGGTCGGCTCTTTCCCAGAACGTGATTCTAGAGTAACTCCTAGCTTAACCTTTCTTGAATAAGCTAGGAGCGAGAGTTTCCCGGTCGGAGTTTGCAGAATTTAACTAAGTGTTCGGAGGACCCACAGTACATGCAGAGGTTACCCTGTCGACGACGAAGTCGTTCCTCTTCTGTGAGGCGAGAGCGCCCAATCTGCATAGGTTCTTCTGTCGTTACCGGAGACTGTGAAGAAGAGTCTTGTCGAGGCCTAGGATGATAACGTGGACTGGATCGCTCTGCCCTGGATTTCTCTAAACATCGCTCCCTGTAGCGTAGGTCAAGTTTGTTACAGAGAGAAATCAATTCATCCAGTTTAGTTGGCACGTCCCGGATAGTTAAATCATCCTTGATTCTCTCTGAAAGTCCATTCCAAAACGCGGCGATCAGGGCCTCCTCATTCCAGTTTAACTCTGAAGACAACGTGCGAAACTGAATAATATATTGACTGACAGGACGTAAACCTTGACGTAGACGGAGAATCTCCAAGGATGCTGAGGTGGTCCTGCCTGGTTCGTCAAAGATTCTCCGGAAGGAAGATACAAACTCTTTGTAATTAGAGAGGATAGGATCACCTCTCTCCCATAATGGTGATGCCCACTCCAGAGCCTGACCAGAGAGGAGGGCAATAATATATGCGACCTTAGAACGAGCTGATGGGAAACTGGCGGACATCAGTTCGAACTGGATCTCGCATTGATTCAAGAATCCTCTGCAAAGTTTTGGAGTCCCGTCAAACTTACTTGGAGAGGGTAACTGCAAGCGGGACGTAGGCAGCATCACAGGAGAAGCTGTAGTGGTAACTGGGACAACCGGAGTTGGAATCTGAACTTGAGACGTTTTAATAGCTGTATGAAGAGTCTCTAAACGGTCTGCCATAGTTTGCATAAACTGCACTATTTGTGTCTGTATAGACTCCTGGTTTTCCAGACGGGAAAGGATATCTGACGTAGCACCGCCTCCTGCGAATTGGTCACTTGACGGATCCATGTGGCCAGTGCTTACTGTCAGGCCCGGGTGTTTTTGTGAATCCGTTAACCCGGAACCAACCACAGGTGTAGGTGCTGGGGTATGAAGAAAGCAGGGAGGACGAAGAAAGTTCCGCTTCATATATTTATTAAATAACAATTCAGTAAGGAGTTAAATGACTAGTTGTTAATCATCATTATACTGAAATATTGCAAGAATGGCAGAAATAATATGCAAGAGAAAACTCAAAAGTAAATAAAAGAAATGTTCATGGAAACATATGCAAAAACAAGCTGAAGAATAAATGTTGAATTGTCCAAATATAAACAAGCTTTGATGCTGAACTGCAGATTGTGTTTAACTGGTTAATGCAGACATGGTGAATTAACTGTAAGAATTTGCAATGGAGTTTTGAGGGTTAACTGAGAAACTGTGATGAATTATCCTTGTAATGACAACATAGCAAATAAAAGTACTGAATTGGGTTACTTGCGGGTTCCGGAGATCACTGTGAAACTGTAGTAGAAGACAAGGTGATGAATGGGTTAAATGCAGAGTTGAACAAACGAACAGCTGAGAGAAACAGAATCCTCCAGACTTTGAATGATAGGCAGACTGACAAGGTAACCTCATGCAGGACACTGGGAATCCAACTATTTCCAATAGGAGTGCAATTAACTGACAGCACAGCGGAGAGCCGGTGGACCTTTCAGCAGTGAAGGCTGCAGACGGACCTCTGGGAACGGAGGCGATATCTGGACCACGGGAATCACACAGGAATGCACGGAGAGAGCTCAGAGCTAGAGCACAGCTTTGATACAACAAAGCACTGGCCCAGAGTAACATAATCCCAGCCTACTTAAAGGCAGCACAAGCACGGGATTGGCTTACACCTGCCCACAGGTGTTTTCACAAGTGCTCAGTATTAGCTATTTGGTCTCCAACATGGCCACCTCCTATACAGCAGACACACCGCAGTGCCTTAGGCCATTTGGTCCCCGCACTCACAGTTCCCAGACTCTGCATTACCTGTGCCATTGATCACGCCGTGTCCCCACACGGGCGCACAGCACCGCGAGCAACCGCACTGGCAACGGATGAACCCCAGAACCCGCAAAGGTGAGAGACCGGTTCGTGACAAGCCATCTTGGATTCTGTCAGCTGATCATTTCCACCAATCTGTTCTCAGTATTGATAATCTGCATAATTGCCTAGCCAATCCCTTCCTTGCTGCAGGTATAAATACACTGTGCCTGAGCAAGGAAGGCGTCAGTGCTTTGGTTGTCAAACCTAGTTCCTGTTTGTCTCTCTCCTGTGATTGTCTTCCAGGTTCCAGCTCCTGTCTCAAGACTTCCACCATAGAGACCCGCACCAGCATTCCACCTGCGGTGTAGCCTGACTCTCCAATCCATTGTGGATTCATCTGTTTCCAGCTACAACATTACCTGCTTCCAGCTCAGCTTCCAGCAGAGTACAGCTTTCCTTAAAGGGCCGGTGTCCTTTCTACACTTTACCACTCTCCACCGGTATTATTATTTCTCCGCTCTCAAGTTCTACATTTCAGTTCATATTTCATCGCTCCCAAGTTCATTTATTATTTAACTGGTTCCAGCCAGTATCCACTCCGTGCTAACAACAGTCTGGTTCCAGCCAGTATCCACAGCAGCTGTTTTACCTTCAGCAACCCAGCTTTTCCTGGAACACCAGCTGGCACAATCCTGGGTTATCTCCATTGCTACAGTCGGGCCTGGTAAGGACTTTCCATCTAGAAGATCATAAGAACTATCTCACACTACCAGTGCCCTGTGGCTCCTGCCATCCTGTAGTACCCAGGAACTGTATTTATTATTTGCTGACTTTTACGTTTTCTTTTACTGCTGCTGTGTTGCGGAGTTGTCATAATAAACATCATTGACTTTTATCCAAGTTGTCGTGGTCACGCCTTCGGGCAGTTATTATTCATGTTACTTACATGTCCAGGGGTCTGATACAACCTCCCAGGTTCCGGTACATCTCAGCCCCTACAACTGAGGCTGCCTCCCGTCAGCTCAGGCCCTCAGTTGTGACAGTAAGCACTGACCTAATGAATCCAGCCGGAGACCAGGATCAAGCGGCCAGGCCGATGCAAGAACTGGCAGCCCGACTAGAACATCAGGAGGCTGCACAGGGCCACATCATCCGCTGTCTCCAGGATCTCTCTACTCGGCTGGATGGGATTCAGACAACTCTCCGTGGATCAGGCGCATCTGGTGCATCAACCACAGTGACTCCAGCTATAACCCCACCCACCTTACCCATTTCTGCTCCACGTCTTCATCTTCCAACGCCAGCAAAATTTGACGGATCTCCAAGATTCTGCAGGGGATTTCTCAACCAGTGTGAGATTCAGTTTGAGCTACAACCTGGCAATTTTCCCAGTGACCGTACAAAAATTGCCTACATCATCTCTCTTCTCAGTGGCTCCGCCCTTGACTGGGCATCACCGTTATGGGAGAGGTCCGACACCCTGCTATCTTCTTACACTGCATTCGTGTCAACATTCAGGCGCATCTTCGACGAGCCAGGCCGGGTAACCTCAGCTTCATCCGAGATTCTCCGTTTACGCCAGGGGTCACGTACTGTAGGACAATATCTGATACAGTTCCAGATCCTGGCATCCGAACTGGCATGGAACGACGAGGCCCTGTATGCTGCATTCTGGCATGGCTTATCTGAGCTTATTAAAGATGAGTTAGCTACCAGAGACTTACCTTCTAAGTTAGATGAGCTAATCTCACTCTGCACGAAAGTTGATTTACGTTTCAGAGAGAGAGCAACTGAGCGTGGAAGATCATCTGCTCCAAAATCTTCTGCTCCTCCTCCTCGTCAACTGTCACCATCTAAAGATGAGCCCATGCAAATTGGCCGTTCCCGTTTAACTCCTGCTGAGCGCCGAAGACGTCTCTCTGAGTCTCTTTGTCTTTACTGTGCAGCTCCGTCTCACACCATCAATGCCTGTCCCGAACGTCCGGGAAAACTCCAAACCCTAGCTCGCCCAGGAGAGGGCCGGCTAGGAGTAATGATCTCCTCTCCATCTCCTCATGATTGTAATCTCCCAGTCTCGCTTCAAGTTGTTCAACGTTATCGGAACGTCATTGCCCTCCTTGATTCCGGAGCAGCTGGGAACTTTATTACTGAAGCCTATGTTAAACGGTGGTCCCTACCCACCGAGAGACTTCCTTCCTCCTTTTCCTTAACTGCCGTGGATGGCAGTAAAATTTTTGATACTGTTATTGCTCTAAGGACTCTACCAGTTCGTCTGAGAGTGGGAGTTCTTCATTCCGAACTTATTTCACTTTTAGTGATTCCAAGAGCCACACATCCTGTGGTCCTGGGCCTTCCATGGCTCCGTCTTCACAATCCTACAATTGATTGGACGACTACGCAAATCCTGGCATGGGGTTCCTCCTTGCAGAGACATGTTTGTTTAAAGTATTGCCTGTCTGTTCTTCCTCCCCCAGGTCGTCTGATGTTCCACCTCCTCCATATCAAGATTTCACGGATGTGTTCAGTAAAGCTTCTGCTGATATCCTTCCTCCTCATAGAGAATGGGACTGCCCGATTGATCTCGTTCCAGGGAAGGTTCCACCTTGAGGCCGAACTTATCCATTGTCTCTGCCTGAGACGCATTCTATGGAGGAATACATTAAAGAGAACCTAGCAAAGGGGTTCATTCGACCTTCTTCTTCCCCAGCCGGCGCAGGCTTCTTTTTTGTAAAAAAGAAAGATGGTGGTCTGCGGCCGTGCATCGACTACAGAGGTTTGAACGACATTACCATCAAGAACCGTTATCCTTTACCCCTGATTACTGAGCTCTTTGACAGAGTTAGCGGAGCTACCATCTTTACAAAGCTGGACTTGCGAGGTGCATACAATCTCATCCGGATCCGTGAGGGTGACGAGTGGAAGACCGCCTTTAACACCCGTGACGGACATTATGAGTACCTCGTCATGCCCTTCGGATTGAGTAATGCTCCAGCTGTCTTCCAGCATTTTGTCAATGAGATCTTCAGAGACATTCTATACCGTCATGTCGTGGTCTATCTAGACGATATCCTCATTTTTGCCAACGATTTAGAGGAACATCGTTTTTGGGTTAAAGAGGTTCTGTCCCGTCTCCGTGTCAATCATCTCTATTGCAAATTAGAAAAATGCGTCTTTGAAGTCAAGTCCATTCCGTTTCTAGGGTACATTGTGTCTGGTTCCGGACTAGAGATGGATCCTGAGAAACTACAAGCAATCCAAAATTGGCCGGTACCCTTAACCCTCAAAGGGGTCCAGAGGTTCTTAGGGTTCGCCAACTATTACCGAAAGTTTATACGAGACTTTTCCACCATTGTGGCACCTATTACTGCTTTCACTAAGAAGGGTGCTAACCCGTCCAAGTGGTCTGAAGAAGCCATGCAAGCATTTCATCTTTTAAAACAAAGGTTCATCTCTGCGCCTGTTCTGAAACAGCCTGACATCGACTCTCCTTTCATCTTAGAGGTGGATGCCTCCTCCGTTGGAGTAGGAGCGGTGTTATCTCAGAGGGCTAAAGATGGCCATTTACACCCTTGCAGTTTCTTCTCCCGGAAGTTCTCCCCAGCTGAGCGCAACTATGCCATTGGCGACCAGGAGTTGCTAGCCATCAAGCTCGCTCTAGAAGAGTGGAGGTATCTGTTGGAGGGAGCTTCTCATTCAATCACCATACTTACAGACCACAAGAACCTTTTATACCTGAAGGGCGCACAATGTCTCAACCCTCGTCAGGCCAGATGGGCACTTTTCTTTTCCAGGTTCGACTTTAAACTCCAGTTCTGTCCGGGCTCTCAGAATCGCAAGGCCGATGCCCTTTCCCGCTCATGGGAGCAAGAAAATGAGTCAGAGTCTTCAGACAAGCATCCTATTATAAATCCGTTGGCATTCTCCACGGTAGGGATGGACTCTACGCCCCCATCAGGGAAAAGTTTTGTGAAGCCGATGCTAAGGAAGAAGCTCATGCATTGGGCCCATGCTTCCCGTTTTGCCGGACATACAGGTATCCAAAAAACCCTGGAGTTTATCTCTAGGTCCTATTGGTGGCCAACTCTGAAAAAGGACGTCTTGGAGTTTATTGCATCTTGCCCAAAGTGTGCCCAACATAAAGTATCCCGCCAGTCGCCTGCGGGGCAACTGGTTCCACTATCCGTTCCCCGTCGACCATGGACCCACTTGTCGATGGATTTCATTACAGACTTACCCATGTGCAACAAGTTCAATACCATCTGGGTGGTAGTTGACCGGTTCACCAAGATGGCACACTTCATTCCTCTCACCGGTCTTCCGTCAGCTTCCAAGTTGGCTCAAGTATTCATACAAGAGATCTTCCGACTCCACGGTCTTCCTGAAGAAATTATCTCAGATCGAGGAGTTCAATTCACAGCCAAATTCTGGCGAAGTTTATGTCAAGTCCTCCAAGTCAAGCTAAAGTTTTCCACGGCTTACCATCCTCAGACCAATGGTCAAACCGAGAGGGTGAATCAGGACTTGGAGGCCTTCCTCCGCATCTATGTGTCCTCCTCTCAAGATGACTGGGTTCAATTACTTCCCTGGGCCGAGTTCTGTCATAACAACCAGTATCATTCTTCATCTGCTTCAACACCATTCTTCACTAACTTTGGATTCCACCCTAAAGTCCCTGAGTTCCAACCGCTTCCAGCAACTTCTGTTCCCGCAGTGGATATCACCTTGCATCAGTTTGCCAATATCTGGAAGAGCGTACGATCAGCTCTGCTCAAGGCATCGTTCAGGTACAAGAAGTTTGCGGATAAGAAGCGTCGAGCAGTTCCTGCTCTCAAGGTGGGTGATCGGGTATGGTTATCCACGAAGAATTTGAGGTTAAGAGTTCCCAGTATGAAGTTTGCACCTCGCTATATCGGTCCTTTCAAGATTGAACAAGTCATCAATCCTGTTGCTTACAGACTCCAGTTGCCTCCCTTCTTAAAAATACCCAGGACATTACATGTTTCCCTGTTGAAACCGCTGATCTTGAATCGGTTTCATTCCTCACTTCCTCCAACTCCGAAAGTCCAAACTCAACGAGGCGTTGAGTATGAAGTGGCCAAGATCCTGGACTCACGTCACCGTTACGGTCAACTACAATATCTTATTGACTGGAAGGGTTATGGTCCTGAGGAACGTTCATGGACCAATGCTTCTGATGTCCATGCTCCTGCCTTGGTCCGGAGATTCCATTCCAAGTTTCCTCAAAAGCCAAAGAAGTGTCCTGGGGCCACTCCTAAAGGGGGGGGTGCTGTCACGATCCGGGTATCTGGACGCCATTTCTTACCCATCAGATGCCTCCTAAGGCTGGCTCAGCGCTCCAGGACCGGATCCCATCTGTTATCCTGATGTGTACATTCCTGTATCCTCTCCTGTCACTCTGGGACGCTGTCACAGTAAACGCCATATTACACCTGGCATGGCGTCTCCCGCGGCCTCCGCCGCCGTCCCTGAACTTCTGCATGCAGAGTGTCTGAGTGGCGATTACGTCAGCCGCGGCCTCCGCTGTGTCCGCGTGGTTGGATGTGCATCTGTCAGCCTGGCGCCTCCTGTCTCCGGTGGCCGGCGCCGCCATTACTGTTTTCATTACCACATGGATTACAAACCAAACTTCCCTCCAAGTGTCTGCATGGGCGCAGCCATCTTGGATTCTGTCAGCTGATCATTTCCACCAATCTGTTCTCAGTATTGATAATCTGCATAATTGCCTAGCCAATCCCTTCCTTGCTGCAGGTATAAATACACTGTGCCTGAGCAAGGAAGGCGTCAGTGCTTTGGTTGTCAAACCTAGTTCCTGTTTGTCTCTCTCCTGTGATTGTCTTCCAGGTTCCAGCTCCTGTCTCAAGACTTCCACCATAGAGACCCGCACCAGCATTCCACCTGCGGTGTAGCCTGACTCTCCAATCCATTGTGGATTCATCTGTTTCCAGCTACAACATTACCTGCTTCCAGCTCAGCTTCCAGCAGAGTACAGCTTTCCTTAAAGGGCCGGTGTCCTTTCTACACTTTACCACTCTCCACCGGTATTATTATTTCTCCGCTCTCAAGTTCTACATTTCAGTTCATATTTCATCGCTCCCAAGTTCATTTATTATTTAACTGGTTCCAGCCAGTATCCACTCCGTGCTAACAACAGTCTGGTTCCAGCCAGTATCCACAGCAGCTGTTTTACCTTCAGCAACCCAGCTTTTCCTGGAACACCAGCTGGCACAATCCTGGGTTATCTCCATTGCTACAGTCGGGCCTGGTAAGGACTTTCCATCTAGAAGATCATAAGAACTATCTCACACTACCAGTGCCCTGTGGCTCCTGCCATCCTGTAGTACCCAGGAACTGTATTTATTATTTGCTGACTTTTACGTTTTCTTTTACTGCTGCTGTGTTGCGGAGTTGTCATAATAAACATCATTGACTTTTATCCAAGTTGTCGTGGTCACGCCTTCGGGCAGTTATTATTCATGTTACTTACATGTCCAGGGGTCTGATACAACCTCCCAGGTTCCGGTACATCTCAGCCCCTACAACTGAGGCTGCCTCCCGTCAGCTCAGGCCCTCAGTTGTGACAATAGTGCATTAAAAGAGTACAATGATTTTTATTTTAAAAATCCAGATCGGTCACAAGTAAAAAACCCGTACCATAAAAGGCGGTCAAACCACCGCTCGTATAACCAGCATATGATTTTACCCCACTGTGCAAAGCAGCATTCTCAGTTTCAAATCCAAAACGTCACACCACGCCCATACGCGTTTCGTCATTCGACTTCGTCAGTAGGCTTGGTCTGAAGTCACAAAAACATTGTTTTAAATAAACACGTCACTGTTCAATTTAACCCATGCAACTTACATTCAAATGGGTTTAAACATAACATGGAATACAATAATCAAATCTCTCTAGTGCACAGATAATTAAGAATAGTGAATATTATACATCCACATAAAAAACAATAATTATAGCAGAGAAATTCATCAAGGCATCAGATATATAAATAAGTGGCAATAGAATACATGAAACACATTAAATTCAATTATACAAATGAGCACATCAACATCGGCGAGCAAAATCGCTTCATTAGCTGTTCAACACCTATATATATTCTATTAAATGAATACATGTTGTGCATATAACATTAAACAAACACATCTAAATTTCATCCGTCCCACGGACTCCTTATTCTAAAAGTAGTGATACCTTTATTAGTCACAGCAATTGCAATCACTTTAGCAGCCGATACTGGATGTCTCTCCCTGTGCTTCCTTCAGCGTTAGTACCGTCACGTTACTCCCGACCCTTATATCGTTCAAACCGTCGCGTGACTCCCGTCATTGCAAGGTGGAACGGCGCCCGTTCCTGACGTATACGGGCATAGTATACAGGTGTACGGACCAATCAAGATGTTAAAGGACCAGCGCTTACTTAAGCAATATGTTAATAAAAAGGGGGAAGATTAACAGGTGTATGGACCAATCAATATATTAAAGGACCAACGCTTACTTAGGCAATATATTCATAAAAAGGGGAAGATTAACTACAGCTGTTTTTATACCAATAATGCAGGATATGGAATAAAAATAAAAAGGAAACATAGTAAAAAATGATTAAATAGGCAAAAATCCACCAGACTAGGACTCAGCCTTATTATAAAATATAAACTGACATAATGACGGACAAACAAAACCCGTTTTAAATGCCTATTTCAGAAACGGGGTCAATTCATATCCCTCATTTAACCCATTTGGATAAAGACTATCTAATGTAACTATCCAGAATGTTTCTCTTTTATTGAGGGTATTTTCTCTGTCTCCTCCACGTTTGTCATAAGCTATATGTTCCAAACCTATAAATTTTAACGAGGCAGGATCACTGCCGTGGTGTTGTTTAAAATGATGGGGAACACTATGATTATCCACATTATTCTTAATGTTTCTCAAATGTTCTAAAATTCGGAGTTTTAGCACTCTCTTGGTCTTGCCGACATATCTTTTTCCACATCCACACTCAAGTAGATACACAATAAAGGTGGAATTGCAATTAATAAAACTGTTGATTTTGAACTGTTTATCCGAGTTTTTGTTACTAAAAGTTTTAGTGCCTTTTAACCCGTACTGGCATACTTTACATTTTCCACATACATGAAATCCATTTATTTTACTCAATGATAGACAATTCAAGGTGCTATTCTCTTTTCTCTCTAAAATAGGCAATAGACTAGGAGCTAAATAAGTTTTTAAAGTTTTTGCTCGTCTAAATACCATGTCAGGTCTTGCTGGTAAAAGTTCAGATAATACAGAATCCATTTGCAAGATGTGCCAGTTACGCTTAAGACTAGTCTGTATTTCATGATTAGAGGAGTTAAATTGCGTCACAAATGGACAAAACATTGTTTCAGTTTCAACCCGGTGCCCAGCTTCATGTTTCTTATATTTAATTAATTCCTTTCTATCCAGTGTGCGTGCTTTTTTGATGGCTCCTTCAATTAGGGTTAAGGGATAGCCTTTCTCTAAAAAGCGCCTTTTATATTCTAATGCTTGTTCCACGAATTTAATTGAAGATGTGCAGTTTCTTCTTAAGCGTACTAATTGTGAAAAAGGCAGATTACTTTTCCATTTTTTCAAATGACAACTATTGTACTCTAAATAATTGTTGCTGTCTACCTCTTTAAAAAATGTATAAGTCTCTATTATTTTGTTGGATGCATAGTCACTGGTATTAAGGACTAGATCCAAGAACTCTATCTGTTCTGTCTGAAAATTGGATGTGAACCGTAAATTGAAATAATTTGAATTAAAATATTGTAGGAACCCATTGAATTCATCTTCTGTTCCACGCCAGATGACAAGCACGTCATCAATATACCGTTTAAACAGCATGATCTTATCAGAATAAGGGTTGTTAGCTAGTATGTTTCCCTTTTCCCACTCACCCATATATAAATTGGCGACACTCGGGGCACAAATTGTCCCTATGGCTACCCCGCACACTTGTTCAAAACATTCACCCAAAAAGGTGAAATAATTATGTTTAAAAATGAAACGGACACAATCTAGAAGAAACTGAACCCTCTGTATGGTCATCTCATTATCTCTTTTCAATACCAACTCCAAAGAGAGCAGACCTTTCTCATGTGGGATCGAGGTATATAACGAAGTAACATCGATAGTGGCCCACTTATAATCATCATACCACACAAAATTTTCTAGCAGCTGTAATATATGTGTTGAGTCTTTCACATAGGTTTCTAACTCGGAGACATAAATTTTAAGGAAAATATCTACATATTCAGAGACACGGGAGGTGAGAGAATCAATCCCTGATATTATAAGGCGACCTGGGGGTTTGGATAGGTTTTTATGGATCTTCGGCAAATAATATATTGTGGCAATCCTAGGATGTTCGTTCCACAAATAACCAAATTCCTCATCACTGAGGACCCCCGTATTACACCCTCTATTGAGTAACTCCAATAAAGAGGTTTGATAATCTTTCGTAAGGTCCTTTTTTAACTTGGAATAAGAAGAGGGGTCTGAGAGTAATCTATACATTTCAGTCTCATAATCAGTTCGATTTAGTAGAACCACCCCTCCCCCTTTATCGGCTTGTTTAATAACTAAAGCCGCATTCCCTTTTAATTTCTCTAATGATAGTTGTTCCAGTCTAGTTAAATTTGGGTTTGGATTCCCCTTTTCTTTGATTTTATCAAAATCTTTTTTTACCAGCTGAGCAAACAGGTCCAGATGTGTGCCTCGTGACTCAACAGGGTAAAAGGTGGATCTTTTTTTCAACCCAGAGGCATTAGAATTTCTTTGACTTTCATAATTTTTTATGGGAGCTGTTGACTTATTACCTTGTCTAATGTAGTGTCTTTTTAATGTCATTTTACGTATATACAGGTTAAGATCCATATATAAATTAAATTTATTTACCCCTGCCGAAGGCGCAAAAGATAACCCTCTTTGTAATACATCCATATCTGTTTCATTGAGCTCCACCTCTGAAAGGTTAAAAATGCCCATTTTCTTTTTCACTAATGGGGCTGCATTAATGCTTTTTTGTGAGGTGCCCTGTCCTCCTCTCTTCCCTCTTCGTCTCTGTTTCTTTTTCCCCATGTCCGTGAAGGCAATTGATTCGGAACCTGATCTTTTTGTTGTTGTCTCATATACTCTCTTCGTTTCCCTAAAAAACCTGGCTTTGGGGTATATTCCTCACCCTGTAACTGGTGGAGAGTATCAAATCTATTATTGGTGGTATATTTAGGGGTTTCTGACCACTCCATTTGTGGTCTCCAAGGTCTATCTCTACCCACTCTTTGCCAGCGCTTGGTGTATCTCTCGCGCTGGGGTTTAGGTCTAAATTGTTCAATAACTTGTCTACCTCTCCTATCATTCGTGTAGCCTTGATGGGGGGCATATTCCCGAAAATTTGAATGGTCTCTCTGTCTAGACTGATCTCTATGTCTTGAGACCGGTCTTTGCCTCTGTTGGAATCTCTGTTTCCTCACTGGCTCGTTATCCCATTTCGCCTGTGACCAATTTCTCACCTGGCCTGAATCATAATCTGTCTTATCTCTAATGAATTTTTTTCTTTTAGTCTGTATTATATCCCCCTCAATTTTGGCTATTTTCTGTTCCATATATCCTGAAAAATCTTTAAATTCAATGTCATCCCTCTTAGTATCTAACTGCTGTTCAACGGATGCCAACTCTTTCTCTAAATCTTGCAGCATTTTTTTCTTTTCATATACAATAAGCCTCATAAGCTCTAATGAGCATTCATCTAGAATGCGATACCATTCTTTCATGAATTTCTCATTGGTTGATCCGAAAGTGGGGGTCTTTGTGATACGTAGTCCACGAGGCACTCTCTCGCATTTAATATAGTTCTCTAAACCCACAATGTCCCACCACATTCGGGTCTCCTTAATTACTAGGTGTTCTGTCTTGGAGTAATTATCCTCAGTTATACAAGCCTCAGCAGAGGTTTCCTCTGATATTTGCTCACTAAACAAATCAGCACATTGTAATGACCTCTTAGTTCTTAAATCTGCAATTTTGAACATATTACACTTGGAATGCAGCTACAAATACACGGAATGATAGAAACAATGTAGAGACAGATAGTATGAGCGCAAACAACAAGGTAATAAACTTTCTTTTATATATATATATATATATATATATATATATATAGTAAATTAAAGAAGGCTGCGGCACTCGAGGTCTTGTCAAAAAGTTAGTTATAATTGAAACATCAAAGTCACGCTTCTACACATCTTGAAAAAGGGGTTAAAATCCCCGAAACGTCGATGTATTGACTTTGATGTTTCAATTATAACTAACTTTTTGACAAGACCTCGAGTGCCGCAGCCTTCTTTAATTTACTATTGATTCCGTTACTGGAGGCACCGGGGCAGATCTTACATTACAAACAGAGTGCCGGGCTGAATTTCAACATATATATATATATATATATATATATATATATAAAAAGTCCCGTGGAACTACAATTCCAGAGAATTGAACAAGAAGCAATGTTCCTCAAACTCACTGACAGCCAATATTGTTTGGTAAAGAAGACTTGTCAGTGTGCACTTCTGGAACTTCCAGAAAATACCCTCAATAAAAGAGAAACATTCTGGATAGTTACATTAGATAGTCTTTATCCAAATGGGTTAAATGAGGGATATGAATTGACTCCGTTTCTGAAATAGGCATTTAAAACGGGTTTTGTTTGTCCGTCATTATGTCAGTTTATATTTTATAATAAGGCTGAGTCCTAGTCTGGTGGATTTTTGCCTATTTAATCATTTTTTACTATGTTTCCTTTTTATTTTTATTCCATATCCTGCATTATTGGTATAAAAACAGCTGTAGTTAATCTTCCCCTTTTTATGAATATATTGCCTAAGTAAGCGTTGGTCCTTTAATATATTGATTGGTCCATACACCTGTTAATCTTCCCCCTTTTTATTAACATATTGCTTAAGTAAGCGCTGGTCCTTTAACATCTTGATTGGTCCGTACACCTGTATACTATGCCCGTATACGTCAGGAACGGGCGCCGTTCCACCTTGCAATGACGGGAGTCACGCGACGGTTTGAACGATATAAGGGTCGGGAGTAACGTGACGGTACTAACGCTGAAGGAAGCACAGGGAGAGACATCCAGTATCGGCTGCTAAAGTGATTGCAATTGCTGTGACTAATAAAGGTATCACTACTTTTAGAATAAGGAGTCCGTGGGACGGATGAAATTTAGATGTGTTTGTTTAATGTTATATGCACAACATGTATTCATTTAATAGAATATATATAGGTGTTGAACAGCTAATGAAGCGATTTTGCTCGCCGATGTTGATGTGCTCATTTGTATAATTGAATTTAATGTGTTTCATGTATTCTATTGCCACTTATTTATATATCTGATGCCTTGATGAATTTCTCTGCTATAATTATTGTTTTTTATGTGGATGTATAATATTCACTATTCTTAATTATCTGTGCACTAGAGAGATTTGATTATTGTATTCCATGTTATGTTTAAACCCATTTGAATGTAAGTTGCATGGGTTAAATTGAACAGTGACGTGTTTATTTAAAACAATGTTTTTGTGACTTCAGACCAAGCCTACTGACGAAGTCGAATGACGAAACGCGTATGGGCGTGGTCTGACGTTTTGGATTTGAAACTGAGAATGCTGCTTTGCACAGTGGGGTAAAATCATATGCTGGTTATACGAGCGGTGGTTTGACCGCCTTTTATGGTACGGGTTTTTTACTTGTGACCGATCTGGATTTTTAAAATAAAAATCATTGTACTCTTTTAATGCACTATTGGCGCTCCCTGCTTCTTCAATCTTTTGGCAGGACTACCACCCGTTCGGGATCGGGTAACATTGGGGAAGCGACAGCTGGAAGTTCCAGAAGTGCACACTGACAAGTCTTCTTTACCAAACAATATTGGCTGTCAGTGAGTTTGAGGAACATTGCTTCTTGTTCAATTCTCTGGAATTGTAGTTCCACGGGACTTTTTATATATATATTTATATATATATATATATATATATATATATATATAAAAGAAAGTTTATTACCTTGTTGTTTGCGCTCATACTTTCTGTCTCTACATTGTTTCTATCATTCCGTGTATTTGTAGCTGCATTCCAAGTGTAATATGTTCAAAATTGCAGATTTAAGAACTAAGAGGTCATTACAATGTGCTGATTTGTTTAGTGAGCAAATATCAGAGGAAACCTCTGCTGAGGCTTGTATAACTGAGGATAATTACTCCAAGGCAGAACGCCTAGTAATTAAGGAGACCCGAATGTGGTGGGACATTGTGGGTTTAGAGAACTATATTAAATGCGAGAGAGTGCCTCGTGGACTATGTATCACAAAGACCCCCACTTTCGGATCAACCAATGAGAAATTCATGAAAGAATGGTATCGCATTCTAGATGAATGCTCATTAGAGCTTATGAGGCTTATTGTATATGAAAAGAAAAAAATGCTGCAAGATTTAGAGAAAGAGTTGGCATCCGTTGAACAGCAGTTAGATACTAAGAGGGATGACATTGAATTTAAAGATTTTTCAGGATATATGGAACAGAAAATAGCCAAAATTGAGGGGGATATAATACAGACTAAAAGAAAAAAATTCATTAGAGATAAGACAGATTATGATTCAGGCCAGGTGAGAAATTGGTCACAGGCGAAATGGGATAACGAGCCAGTGAGGAAACAGAGATTCCAACAGAGGCAAAGACCGGTCTCAAGACATAGAGATCAGTCTAGACAGAGAGACCATTCAAATTTTCGGGAATATGCCCCCCATCAAGGCTACACGAATTATAGGAGAGGTAGACAAGTTATTGAACAATTTAGACCTAAACCCCAGCGCGAGAGATACACCAAGCGCTGGCAAAGAGTGGGTAGAGATAGACCTTGGAGACCACAAATGGAGTGGTCAGAAACCCCTAAATATACCACCAATAATAGATTTGATACTCTCCACCAGTTACAGGGTGAGGAATATACCCCAAAGCCAGGTTTTTTAGGGAAACGAAGAGAGTATATGAGACAACAACAAAAAGATCAGGTTCCGAATCAATTGCCTTCACGGACATGGGGAAAAAGAAACAGAGACGAAGAGGGAAGAGAGGAGGACAGGGCACCTCACAAAAAAGCATTAATGCAGCCCCATTAGTGAAAAGGAAAATGGGCATTTTTAACCTTTCAGAGGTGGAGCTCAATGAAACAGATATGGATGTATTACAAAGAGGGTTATCTTTTGCGCCTTCGGCAGGGGTAAATAAATTTAATTTATATATGGATCTTAACCTGTATATACGTAAAATGACATTAAAAAGACACTACATTAGACAAGGTAATAAGTCAACAGCTCCCATAAAAAATTATGAAAGTCAAAGAAATTCTAATGCCTCTGGGTTGAAAAAAAGATCCACCTTTTACCCTGTTGAGTCACGAGGCACACATCTGGACCTGTTTGCTCAGCTGGTAAAAAAGATTTTGATAAAATCAAAGAAAAGGGGAATCCAAACCCAAATTTAACTAGACTGGAACAACTATCATTAGAGAAATTAAAAGGGAATGCGGCTTTAGTTATTAAACAAGCCGATAAAGGGGGAGGGGTGGTTCTACTAAATCGAACTGATTATGAGACTGAAATGTATAGATTACTCTCAGACCCCTCTTCTTATTCCAAGTTAAAAAAGGACCCTACGAAAGATTATCAAACCTCTTTATTGGAGTTACTCAATAGAGGGTGTAATACGGGGGTCCTCAGTGATGAGGAATTTGGTTATTTGTGGAACGAACATCCTAGGATTGCCACAATATATTATTTGCCGAAGATCCATAAAAACCTATCCAAACCCGCAGGTCGCCCTATAATATCAGGGATTGATTCTCTCACCTCCCGTGTCTCTGAATATGTAGATATTTTCCTTAAAATTTATGTCTCCGAGTTAGAAACCTATGTGAAAGACTCAACACATATATTACAGCTGCTAGAAAATTTTGTGTGGTATGATGATTATAAGTGGGCCACTATCGATGTTACTTCGTTATATACCTCGATCCCACATGAGAAAGGTCTGCTCTCTTTGGAGTTGGTATTGAAAAGAGATAATGAGATGACCATACAGAGGGTTCAGTTTCTTCTAGATTGTGTCCGTTTCATTTTTAAACATAATTATTTCACCTTTTTGGGTGAATTTTTTGAACAAGTGTGCGGGGTAGCCATGGGGACGATTTGTGCCCCGAGTGTCGCCAATTTATATATGGGTGAGTGGGAAAAGGGAAACATACTAGCTAACAACCCTTATTCTGATAAGATCATGCTGTTTAAACGGTATATTGATGACGTGCTTGTCATCTGGCGTGGAACAGAAGATGAATTCAATGGGTTCCTACAATATCTTAATTCAAATTATTTCAATTTACGGTTCACATCCAATTTTCAGACAGAACAGATAGAGTTCTTGGATCTAGTCCTTAATACCAGTGACTATGCATCCAACAAACTAATAGAGACTTATACATTTTTTAAAGAGGTAGACAGCAACAATTATTTAGAGTACAATAGTTGTCATTTGAAAAAATGGAAAAGTAATCTGCCTTTTTCACAATTAGTACGCTTAAGAAGAAACTGCACATCTTCAATTAAATTCGAGGAACAAGCATTAGAATATAAAAGGCGCTTTTTAGAGAAAGGCTATCCCTTAACCCTAATTGAAGGAGCCATCAAAAAAGCACGCACACTGGATAGAAAGGAATTAATTAAATATAAGAAACATGAAGCTGGGCACCGGGTTGAAACTGAAACAATGTTTTGTCCATTTGTGACGCAATTTAACTCCTCTAATCATGAAATACAGACTAGTCTTAAGCGTAACTGGCACATCTTGCAAATGGATTCTGTATTATCTGAACATTTACCAGCAAGACCTGACATGGTATTTAGACGAGCAAAAACTTTAAAAACTTATTTAGCTCCTAGTCTATTGCCTATTTTAGAGCGAAAAGAGAATAGCACCTTGAATTGTCTATCATTGAGTAAAATAAATGGATTTCATGTATGTGGAAAATGTAAAGTATGCCAGTACGGGTTAAAAGGCACTAAAACTTTTAGTAACAAAAACTCGGATAAACAGTTCAAAATCAACAGTTTTATTAATTGCAATTCCACCTTTATTGTGTATCTACTTGAGTGTGGATGTGGAAAAAGATATGTCGGCAAGACCAAGAGAGTGCTAAAACTCCGAATTTTAGAACATTTGAGAAACATTAAGAATAATGTGGATAATCATAGTGTTCCCCATCATTTTAAACAACACCACGGCAGTGATCCTGCCTCGTTGAAATTTATAGGTTTGGAACATATAGCTTATGACAAACGTGGGGGAGACAGAGAAAATACCCTCAATAAAAGAGAAACATTCTGGATAGTTACATTAGATAGTCTTTATCCAAATGGGTTAAATGAGGGATATGAATTGACCCCGTTTCTGAAATAGGCATTTAAAACGGGTTTTGTTTGTCCGTCATTATGTCAGTTTATATTTTATAATAAGGCTGAGTCCTAGTCTGGTGGATTTTTGCCTATTTAATCATTTTTTACTATGTTTCCTTTTTATTTTTATTCCATATCCTGCATTATTGGTATAAAAACAGCTGTAGTTAATCTTCCCCTTTTTATGAATATATTGCCTAAGTAAGCGTTGGTCCTTTAATATATTGATTGGTCCATACACCTGTTAATCTTCCCCCTTTTTATTAACATATTGCTTAAGTAAGCGCTGGTCCTTTAACATCTTGATTGGTCCGTACACCTGTATACTATGCCCGTATACGTCAGGAACGGGCGCCGTTCCACTTTGCAATGACGGGAGTCACGCGACGGTTTGAACGATATAAGGGTCGGGAGTAACGTGACGGTACTAACGCTGAAGGAAGCACAGGGAGAGACATCCAGTATCGGCCGCTAAAGTGATTGCGATTGCTGTGACTAATAAAGGTATCACTACTTTTAGAATAAGGAGTCCGTGGGACGGATGAAATTTAGATGTGTTTGTTTAATGTTATATGCACAACATGTATTCATTTAATAGAATATATATAGGTGTTGAACAGCTAATGAAGCGATTTTGCTCGCCGATGTTGATGTGCTCATTTGTATAATTGAATTTAATGTGTTTCATGTATTCTATTGCCACTTATTTATATATCTGATGCCTTGATGAATTTCTCTGCTATAATTATTATTTTTTATGTGGATGTATAATATTCACTATTCTTAATTATCTGTGCACTAGAGAGATTTGATTATTGTATTCCATGTTGTGTTTAAACCCATTTGAATGTAAGTTGCATGGGTTAAATTGAACAGTGACGTGTTTATTTAAAACAAAGTTTTTGTGACTTCAGACCAAGCCTACTGACGAAGTCTAATGACGAAACGCGTATGGGCGTGGTCTGACGTTTTGGATTTGAAACTGAGAATGCTGCTTTGCACAGTGGGGTAAAATCATATGCTGGTTATACGAGCGGTGGTTTGACCGCCTTTTATGGTACGGGTTTTTTACTTGTGACCGATCTGGATTTTTAAAATAAAAATCATTGTACTCTTTTAATGCACTATTGGCGCTCCCTGCTTCTTCAATCTTTTGGCAGGACTACCACCCGTTCGGGATCGGGTAACATTGGGGAAGCGACAGCTGGAAGTTCCAGAAGTGCACACTGACAAGTCTTCTTTACCAAACAATATTGGCTGTCAGTGAGTTTGAGGAACATTGCTTCTTGTTCAATTCTCTGGAATTGTAGTTCCACGGGACTTTTTATATATATATTTATATATATATATATATATATATATATATATAAAAGAAAGTTTATTACCTTGATGTTTGCGCTCATACTATCTGTCTCTACATTGTATATATATATATATATATATATATATATATACATATATAATGTGTGTGTATGTATATATATATATATATATGCACACACAAATATACTATACATATCTATATATACTGTATCAGATATATACATATTTAAAGAAATATATATACATACTGCACATACTATTTATGTATACACACTGTACATATAGATATATGTACTGTATATACATATTTATGTATGAGTTAGTATATTTATAGAATTATTATATTTCTACTGTATAGCTGCTATAGCAGCAGCAAGGCAGCCCTGAAATGTCTGACATCTCAACTCACTAAGGATCGTCAGGCAACATGCTTCCACTCCAGTGCTGTTTAGTGTGCTGTGTAGCTGTGGAGGTCTGGATGTGGCAACAGGGCGGCACTTTTGTGACATCACACGCTATGATGTTTGCGACGCGGAGGAGGAACCGTGTCACCATGGGTATGCGGTGCAGGGAGGGCTAGGCAAGCTTTATGCCAGTGTCACCGGCCAGCATTAGATCCACCTCTAAGCCGGCAGCGGTGGGGGGCCTAAGACGCTACAGTAGAAGGGATTTTTTATCCTGTCTACAGCAGCACAGCAGTATAGAGCAATGCGGTTGCTGTGGGCCTGGAGCTGCAGCTCCATCAGCTTCATTGTTAATTCGGCCCTGCAGATAGTACTGAGCAGCATTTGCTGGCACTGGAGAAATGCACAGGTTTGGGACTGCACTAGACTAGGGGGGTATGCAATTAGCTGCGATATTGCGGTTTCACAAGAAATTATTGTGGTTTTGCAATAAATTATCGTAAATGCGATAATTCGGTTTCCTATTAGTGGCGACAATTTATTGGCAATAAGTTTCCATAGGGTTTATCGCAGATTTCTCTTCACCATCTGTGAGTAGGTGATAAGAAGTGCAAAATCTCTATTTTAATGTATAAATGTCGGGATTTGGTCTAAAACCCCTGGGACACCCCCGTGAATAACTAATTCGGCACTTAGATGTTTTTAATTCTTTTTAATTGGAAAATAATGACGCCATTTTTGTGGCAAAAAAATACAAAGTGATAGAAATTGGGCTACAAGGTATGGGACAGGTATATTGGGGAACTTTATGAGCATGACAAGTGTTTTTAGACTTGCAGGTGGGAGTAATCGGTCCATTTCCACTTTTTTTTTTAAAGTTACCTAAAATGACCCAAATATATACTTTATTTTACCCATGTTTATGTACCCCAAATCTAATGAGAGCACCTATTTTGCAGAATTTTTTTTTATTATTTCTATCATTTTTTCACGTTTTTTACAAAAAAATGCATATAATAGCCATTTGACCCAATTTAATGACACCAAATAGTTTTATTATGGCCACTAATAGATGTCTATAATGTTTCCTATATTAGTTTGGCTTTTTTTGGGGTTACGGGCAGATTTCCCCACTTTCTCCTATACTTATCTCTGGAAGGTGAGAAACAGAGTCAACCAGTACCATGTCGCTTTCCAAATCAACTCATCTCCTCAGGTTGCGTGGGGTATGCTAAGCAACCATTTGGCTGAGTTTGGAGGCATAATAGTATCTCGACAATGATGGGAGACCTAAACCACCCCTTGTTGAACCCCTCTGAAGAGTTTCTCTATGTAAGTGCATTTTTTTGTCGTTCCAGGTGAATTTACCATATTGAGTCAAAGGGTTGGTTAAGATTCGAATAGGACTGGGACAGGTAGGGTTTGGAAGAGGTATAATAGCTTGGGGAAGACATTAATCTTAATGGCAATAATCCTGCCTAATCAAGATATGAAAACTTTTTTCCAGCCAAGGATATTTTGAGAAATTTCCTTAAATAAAGGGGGGTAGTTCATTCGTATAGGGAATGGTAAGATTCAGAAATATGGACACCCAGGGATTTAATGAAGGTGGGACGCCATGTTAAAAAAAATAGTTTTGAGAAGGTTAAGGGAATTAGTTTGGATGTGTAGAGGAAGAGCTTCCGATTTGTCGTTATTAACCTTGTCGAAGTCGAAAAATATTGCAGTACACACATCACGTACAAACTACACACAGATGGCTCCCGTGCGTGTACTTGTTCTGCCCAGTGGCATAACTACTGCCCCCACAGTCCTCGCGGTGGCTTGGGGGCGAGGGGCTGCGGGGGCGCCACTTATTTAGCACAGATTGACATGCGGACGAGCGTCCGCATGTCAATCTGCGGTCTCCTTCCCTCCGCTGCTGTGTTGGAGGGACACGGAGGACACAGCGAGCGCCTCTCCCGTGTCGCTCCTGGCTCTCCGGCCGGTCTAATAAAGGAAGTGCCGTTCGTGAGCTCTGATTGGCTCACGAACCGGCACTTCCTTTATTAGACCGGCCGGAGAGCCAGGAGGGACACGGGAGAGGCGCACGCTATGCGCTCCGTGTCCCTCCAACACAAAGGAGCGGGGGGGGGGGGGGGAGCAGGCACTGAGGAGGGCATATGTGGCACTGTGGGGGAATATCTGGCACTGAGGGGAGCAGGCACTGAGGGGGCATATGTGGCACTGTGGGGGAATATCTGGCACTGAGGGGAGCAGGCACTGAGGGGGCATATGTGGCACTGTGGGGGAATATCTGGCACTGGGGGGAGCAGGCACTGAGGGGGCATATGTGGCACTGTGGGGGAATATCTGGCACTGGGGGCATATACCTGGCACTGTGGGGGAATATCTGGCACTGGGGGCATATACCTGGCACTGTGGGGGAATATCTGGCACTGAGGGGAGCAGGCACTGAGGGGGCATATCTGGCACTGGGGGCATATGTGGCACTGGGGGGGGGTATATTTGGCACTGGGGGCATGTACCTGGCACTGTGGGGGAATATCTGGGACTGGGGGCATATACCTGGCACTGTGGGAGAATATCTGGCACTGGGGGGAGCAGGCACTGAGGGGGCATATGTGGCACTGTGGGGGAATATCTGGCACTGGGGGCATATACCTGGCACTGTGGGGGAATATCTGGCACTGGGGGGAGCAGGCACTGAGGAGGGCATATGTGGCACTGTGGGGGAATATCTGGCACTGAGGGGAGCAGGCACTGAGGGGGCATATGTGGCACTGTGGGGGAATATCTGGCACTGAGGGGAGCAGGCACTGAGGGGGCATATGTGGCACTGTGGGGGAATATCTGGCACTGGGGGCATATGTGGCACTGGGGGGGTATATTTGGCACTGGGGGCTTGTACCTGGCACTGTGGGGGAATATCTGGGACTAGGGGCATATACCTGGCACTGTGGGGGAATATCTGGCACTGGGGGCATATGTGGCACTGGGGGCATGTACCTGGCACTGTGGGGGAATATCTGGCACTGGGGGCATATGTGGCACTGGGAGCACGGCCCTAGCAACAAGCACTACCCCCTAGCAACGAGCATGACACCCAGTGCATGAAACCCCTGGCAACGAGCATGACACCCTGAGCATGAAAATCCCTGGCACCGTGCATGGAACCAAGAGCATGAAACCCCTGGCAACGAGCAGGTAATTTAAAAGTAATTAGAAGCCTTACTGTAGAACTTAATGTGTAATGGGCATTACGGTATGTGACATAATGTATCACGGACATTGCGGTGTGTGTCATAATGTGTCAGGCATTACGGTGTGTTGTATACTATATCACGGGCATTGTGGTATGTGGTATAATGTCTCAGGATCATTGCGGTGTGTGTCATACTGTGTCACAGACATTGTATGTGCTATAATGTATCAGGGGCATTGCAGTGTGTAGCATAATGTATAACAGGCATTGCGATTCCTGTCATAATGTGTCACAGGCATTACGGTGTGTGGCATAATGTGTCGGGGGCATTACAGTGTGTGCATATTGTGTCATGTGCATTATTGTGTGTGGAATAATGTCTGAGGGCCTTTGCAGTATGTGGCATAATGTATACTGGGCATTACTATAAGGAGGAAAAATGACAAATAATGTAAGGGGCATGAATCAGGATTATTTTTCTTTCCTGTGGTGGTTAACGTCTGGGCGTGCAGGTTGCAAAACTGGGGTATAATGTAGTCTTTTCCTGCAATGCCACGACCCTTTATGCGAAGCCACGCCCATTTAAACGAAGCCACTCCCCTTTTTGGCAGCGCGCGCCTGTTTGTCCCTTTACTAGTGCCAATTATGGGGGGGGGGGGGGGCGCCAAATAATTTTTTGGCTTGGGGGAGAAAAATTTCTAGTTACGCCACTGGTTCTGCCGTGCGTGCGCATATTCGCAATTTGCATATGGTCGCTCTCGCGGTCCTGCGCATTAGCGTGTGGTATGAGTATTTACGGTAGGGTTTGTGGACGCATGGAAAAGCTATCAAAACACATTACATATTTAATCCAAATAGTGCACAATGTACACATAGTCTCCCTGCATCACACCAGCAAGTTACAACAGTTTAAATGGTATCAGAACAAAGGGATTCACCTTTACAGGATAGGAGGGGACAGAACAAGGTTATAAGGTGGTGTTTGGTATCCAGCTGTAGGGTATTTTAAGGGTAATATTCCGGTGTTGGTTTGCAGAAGATCGCACGTTCCTGCGAATAGTTATGTGCAGGAGCAGAATATAGATATAAACTGTATTTACTGTACATTAGGTATGCGGCGGGAACCCAGAGGAGACCACCCACAAGTGCATCTTGAACAGACATCGCCCACCTATTCAAACCAACCTATGACCTCTCCTGTACTGTAAATGACAATCCCTGTGTCCAATGGACAAAGAGATTACAGTATCCATTGTGTTAGGTTTTCTCTCGCTCTCTCTCTCTCAAGACTCACAAAGTTATCTATCTAGATGACCAAGGACCAGACTGGGTAGCGAGGCAAAATTCAAACAAGTATGTACCATTGACTGTAGCCATTATTCTGTTGTATTGTATTGCTTTGTTATTGTAACCCCCTTTCAGTAATAATATGTTGTGGTGTCGGAACCCGGCATTTTAAATACAAATCTGGTGTCGTGTTTTCCTTTCCCTGCTAAGGTTTAAAGTGTATTACTATCGCATGCATAGCTGTTAAGGGTTCACGGTGTATCTTTGGGTGTGTACACGCTGAGTGTACTTTGTACAGCCAGCACGGTGTTTGTACGCAAAGTCTGTACACGGTACGGGACTCTGTACGCTAATGGTGTAATAAGTACGTAGATTGTGGATTAAGTATAGCGGCCGCAGCGGCTTCATTTAAAGTATATGAAATGTCTTTTTAAAGTGTTGCTTTTAGTCCTGTATGTAAATCAGCGTTTACAACCTTGTAACCGGAGAGATGCCCATAAAGAGATAGTTCCTTAAAAAGATTGGGCAGGGAGATTAACGGGTTAGTTGAAGTGAGGAGGACATCATCTGCAAAATGGAAATGTTTGTATAGGGAATTTTTGATAGAAAAATCCGTAATATCTGGGTTAAGACGGATACGACAGGCGAAAGGTTCAATTATTATAGCAAAGAGAAGTGGCGAAAGGGGACATTCCTGTCGCGTTCCGTTAGAAATGGCAAAAGATCAAATTAAATCACAGGATGGGTCTACTTGTCATACCACTAGGTAGCTAGCGGCGGCTTTTCATCTTTTCTATACCAATTGTACAACCTGCGTGACCCGAAGGAGAAGGGGGCTGATATATCTAAGAAGACCTCTATTATGGGGTATCTAAGAGAGGTTGATTTTCCTTTGCTTATGACTGTAGAGGTGCAGGCTTTAGAGTCAAATTTTCAGGGGTGAAAAACACCCCAAGTCCCGTCGCCAATAATCAATTAAATATTGATTAGTAATTAATTAAGTTCAACATCAGCTGCAACCACTAGAGGATTTGCAAGATCCCCAAAACCACAAAAGTAAAAAAGAAAAAACAGTGTATTGCGCTAGTTGTATTAATTTATAATTTATCAAGTGTCTGCTTTGACTTCACACAAACAATAGGGAACTTGCTATAAATTATAGAATTTAATAAAAATGAAATTTATTATACACACATACATACATTTAATACTATATTCTAAGATCAAATATTTCCACCTTCTTGACAGAGAACACTCTGACTGCAATAATTAATTGAGCTGAAATAGCAACACTGTATTATAAAGTCTTTAAACAGACCTGCCAGGGCTGTTAGTAAAGTGCTACAATAGTGCAACAATAGCCAGTGTCTGAACAGTTGTAACAAGGTTTCTCCTTTCCTACTGCTACTGGCGTCCCAGTGCAGAGGATTCAGCTGTGATAATAATTACCCGAACCTGCGGGAAATTTCCGTTGTTACAGCAAAGTTCATGGAGAGCGTCCTTGTAATATGCACAACATTAAGCACTGCCGCTGATATGTGTGATACGGACCTCCTCGCTATGCTGGCGGGCAGGTGCGGCACTCGGTTACCGCTCAGATAGAGACCGCTGGCTGGAGTGCTCCAGCTGGTACACTCGGTCAGATACTGTAGTGTCTGTTGATGTTAGCGTCAATGGGTGGAGCTTAGGAGAGATGACGTCAACGTGTTTCGTCCCGTTTCCAATCGGGACTTCCTCAAGACCCTTTCATTTCATTTTTATTAAATTCTATAATTTATAGCAAGTTCCCTATTGTTTGTGTGAAGTCAAAGCAGACACTTGATAAATTATAAATTAATACATCTAGCGCAATACACTGTTTTTTCTTTTTTACTTTTGAGGCTTTAGAGGCTCCTTTTTCTGCACAGGAATTGGAGAAGGTCATAAAATCTTCCCCTAATGGTAAAAGTCCAGGCCCAGATGGGGTTTCTATTGCATATTACAAAATGTTTGGTGATGTTCTTTCCCCTTTGTTGCTTCGTGCATTTAATCAGATTTCGGATCAGTCTCCCTTTCCCCCCTAATCCCTGCTTGCTCACATTTCAGTTATCCCTAAGGAGGGTAAGGACCCTGCCCATTGTCCCAGTTATAGGCCCATCTCCCTGTTGAATGTTGATGTGAAGCTGTTCGCTAAGTTAATAGTGAACCATGTTAGATTGCTCCTTCCAAATTTAATTCATACCGACCAAGTGGGGTTTGTCCCTGGTCGTGAGGCCAGGGATAACACTACTAAAGTTTTGGATTTGATACACTTATCCTCAGGAATTAAGTCTCCGACTATCCCACTTTCTACAGATGCGGAGAGGGCATTCGAAAGGAGAGATTGGGATTTTCTCCTGGGGGTCTTGGAACATTTGGGCCTGGGACCAGAAGCGGAACTACCGCCAGTGGA
This sequence comes from Pseudophryne corroboree, assembly GCF_028390025.1. Classification (NCBI taxonomy): domain Eukaryota; kingdom Metazoa; phylum Chordata; class Amphibia; order Anura; family Myobatrachidae; genus Pseudophryne; species Pseudophryne corroboree. The sequence continues at coordinate 628,985,890 of NC_086448.1, forward strand.
AACAGTGCGTTGCACTGGGGCCCGCCTCTGTCCAGGGGCCCAAAGCATGTAATGAGTCAAACTGACTCATTACATGCCGCTGTGCGCTGCGGGCAACCGCTGCCCGCAGCGCACAGCCACCCGGAGAGAGGAGAGGAGCAGCGGTACGGGGGAAGGAGGAGGAGGGAGGTGGAGGAGGGAGCCGCAGCAGCGCTTTGTTACTGGTGGAGGCGCTGCTGCTGCTGCTGCCCCTCTGCTTCACTATAGGCTGTCTTCCGAGAACAGCCTATAGTGAAGCAGAGGGGCAGCAGCAGCAGCGCCTCCACCAATAACACAGCGCTGCTGCGGCTCCCTCCTCCACCTCCCTCCTCCTCCTTCTCTCCTGCACGGGAATCGTCAAGCTGCACCGAGGAGCCTGAGCCTGCGGAGAGAGGGTAAGTATAATTCTTCTTTCTTTCTTTCTTTCTTTCTTTCTTTCTTTCTTTCTTTCTTTCTTTCTTTCTTTCGACTGCCTGCCGTAATGTGTAAAAATGGGAGACTGCCTGCCGCAATGTGTTAAAATGGGGAATCTGCCTGCCGCAATGTGTAAAAATGGGGAATCTGCCTGCCGCAATGTGTAAAAAGGGGGAATCTGCCTGCCGCAATGTGTAAAAATGGGGGACTGCCTGCCGCTATGTGTAAAAATGGGGAATCTGCCTGCCGCTCTGTGTAAAAAGGGGGAATCTGCCTGCCGTAATGTGTAAAAAGGGGGACGCTGTCTGCCGTAATGTATAACAAGGGCACGCTGTCTGCCGTAATGTGTAAAAAGGGGATGCTGTCTGCCGTTATATGTAAAAAGTGTACGCTGTCTGCCGTAATGTGTAAAAAGGGGACGCTGTCTGCCGTAATGTGTAAAAAGGGGGACGCTGTCTGCCGTTATGTGTAAAAAGTGTACGCTGTCTGCCGCTATGTTTAACAAGGGCACGCTGTCTGCCGTTATGTGTAAAAAGTGTACGCTGTCTGCCGCTATGTGTAACAAGGGCACGCTGTCTGCCGTTATGTGTAAAAAGGGGATGCTGTCTGCCGTTATGTGTAAAAAGTGCACGCTGTCTGCCGTAATGTGTAAAAAGGGGACACTGTCTGCCGTAATGTGTAAAAAGAGGAATCTGGCCGCTGTAAGGTGTAAAAGGGTCTCTACCTGGTGTAGTGGTGCTACTGTGCGGCGTAATTTAAATAATGGAGACTACTGTGCACCGTTTTATGAATTGGTATTATTTTGTGGCCACACCCCTTCCCCACGAAGCCACGCCACTATGTATTTTTGCGCGCACCTACGGTGCGCACTGCCTCTGTTTTGCATGCAGGGGTGGGGCTCCGATGCCATTTATTGCACACAGTGCTAAAATGTCTAGTTACGGCACAGTTGCTAGGTATCCATTTCTCTGGCCCTGAGCAGGTCCCCCTCACCAGATCCTCTCCAGGGGTGAGGGGGTGGACTTGGATGGGATGGGGGGGGGCAAAGCATTTTGTCGCACCTGGGCCCACCGCTCGCTAGTTCCGCCACTGCCTGGGACAAGTGGGTCTCCAGAGAATCCATGCCCTTTATACTAACCCATCGGCTCATGGCCCTCATTCCGAGTTGTTCGCTTGCTAGCTGCTTTTAGCAGCATTGCACACGCTAGGCCGCCGCCCTCTGGGAGTGTATCTTAGCTTAGCAGAATAGCGAACAAAAGATTAGCAGAACTGCTAATAAATAATTCTTAACAGTTTCTGAGTAGCTCCAGATCTACTCACAGATTGCGATCAGCTCAGTCCGTTTAGTTCCTGCTTTGACGTCACAAACACGCCCTGCGTTCGGCCAGCCACTCCCCTGTTTCCCCAGACACTCCCGCGTTTTTCCCTGACACGCCTGCGTTTTTTAGCACACTCCCGGAAAACTCTCAGTTACCACCCAGAAACACCCCTTTCCTGTCAATCACTCACCAATCAGCAGAGCGACTGAAAAGCGCCGCAGGATCCACAGCAAATCTGCTAAGTTTTTAGTTAAATAACTAAGCGCATGCTCCCTGCATGCCTTGCGCATGTGCAATTAGCAACAAATCGCAGCATAGCGAAAATCGGCAACGAGCGAACAACTCGGGATGACCCCCCCATGTGCGTATTAATGGGGAACTTTAAGACCCGATACACATTTCGAATGGCACTTGTCAGGGCTGCCCTTTGTCGCCCTTGATATTTGTTCTCTGTATGGAGGCACTGGCGAGGGCCATTCAACAAAATGTTAGTATACATGGGATGAAAGTAGGAGATAGGGAATACAAGCTTACACTATTCACTGATGATTTATTAGCCATTGTGTCTAATTCTTTGACTTTGATTCCCAACCTTCTTTTGGAGTTGAAACGTTTTGGAGCCTTCTCTAACTTTAAGGTTAATCTATACAAATCCGTGGCTCTGAATCTCACACTAGATCAGACAAGCTTACAAGTGCTCCAATCCATTTCTCCTTTCTCATGGCATCCCATGCAGATCAAATATCTTGGGGTCACCTTGAATAGAGATATTGCTCAAATCTTTTTCTTCAAACTTTCCTCCATTGTTAACGAAGCTTCACTTTGACCTCTCTGCTTGGGGTGCCAGGAGGATTTCTTGGGTAGGGCGGATCGGAGTCATTAAAATGAACATCTTGCCTAGAGTGCTTTACCTTCTCCAGACTTTGCCTTTTGCTATACCTCGCGCATGGTTTATTGCCCTTCAGCGAAAACTCAGAGATTATGTTTGGGCAGGTCGTAGACCGAGGTTCACACACGACATTATTATTTGAAGGTTACTGTAAATTTAGAATCTAGTGTACTGAATAATTAAAAAAACTGTATTTTCCCTAGTAATAGCCAAAAACTGTAGGTTTTGTAGCAGTTAAGCTAAAGAAGCATATTTAATTATTAGAAATAATTATTGTCCATTGCCAAATTACAGTCTTATGGGTCTAATTCATATCTGGTCGCTGCAACGGCCCTATATGGTGTGATCTCCTCTGCCTGACTGACAGGCAGAGTCGGTCATGGGTGGTCGCAGGCGTGTTGACGGCATTCGGGGATCGTGTTGGCGGCGTTGAGGGGGCATGATTCGGACAACGCAGGCATGTCTGGACTGTTGCTGGGGCAGGCCGTGGCGGCTGTATGACTTCACATGCAGCCGCTGCAACCCAAAGCATGGCGGGTGGCCGCCGACCTCTGCTGCTAAGCTGCGTAGGCAGGGAGCTACTCGCCAGGTGCAAAAGCATCGCCGCTGTGCGATGCTTTCACACCTCTGGAGGGGGGTAGGGCCTGGTATGTGAGGCAGTTTAGCCCTGTGCGTCCCCCCACTTGTCAGAGTTTTCCATTGTAGATGTGTGTTTTTTCCTAGAGATGTGCAGCGGACACTTTTCGTGTTTTGTGTTTTGGTTTTGGATCTAGATCTCCGCTCGTGTTTTTTGGATCAGAATTGGTTTTGCCAAAACCACCCTTTCGGGTTTTGGTTTTGGACCTGGATGATTTTTGGAAAAAAATATAAAAACAGCTAAAATCACAGAATTTGGGGGTAATTTTGATCCTACGGTATTATTAACCTCAATAACATTCAATTCCACTAATTTCCAGTCTATTCTGAATGCCTCACACCTCACAATATTGTTTTTAGGCCAAAAGGTTGCACCAAGGTCGCTGGAGGACTAAGCTAAGCGACACAAGTGCGGCACAAACACCTGGCCCATCTAGGAGTGGCACTGCAGTGGCAGACAGGATTGCTGGTAAATGTCTTCCATGAGGAATTTACAATTCATTTTGATGAACATCATCTTCTCCACATTTTCTGGAAGTAACCTCCTATGCTGATCACCGACAAGGTTACCGGCTGCACTAAACACTCTTTCGGAGTACACACTGGAGGGGGGCAACTTAGGTAAAATAAAGGCAGTTTGTGCAAGGGCCTCCAAATTGCCTCTTTTTCCTGCCAGTATACATATGGACTGTCTGACATGCCTACTTGGATGCTATCTTTCAATGGTGACAGCATCATATGCAGTGACAGTAGACAGGTCGTTGGCAGGTCCTTCAGTCCGGACCAGATGTCAACACTTGCTCCTGACTGCCCTGCATCACCACCAGCGGGTGGGCTAGAAAATTTTATTCTTTTACTCGCAGCCCCAGTTGCAGGAGAAAATGAAGGAATTGCTCTGTCTTACCTCCTCCTTCAATTTCTCCAGCTGCTTCTGCAAATACCTGATGGGGGAATGACCTGACTCCAGCTGGCAGTGTCTGAACTGACTTCACATGTGGCAAGTTCGAAGGGTTGGAGAACCTTGCACAACATGTAAATCAATCTCCACTGCGCTTGAGTCAGGTGCATTCCCCCTCCATTGCCTATATTGTAGGTGGATGTATAGGCTTGAATGGCCTTTTGCTGCTCCTCCATCCTCTGAAGCATATAGAGTGTTGAATTCCACCTCGTTCCCACCCATAGGCAAACACAGGGGGGTTTCCGGTTGCCTGGAAACCCCCGTCCTCTCTGCAAGTGGCTCAAATTTTTACAGTGCAGTAGCAATGGTATATAATATGATTGCTAGAGCTGCCACCACATCATGCAGTTAAAGGGACAGAGCAGAGCTGCTGCACATGCCCAGTGGTACTGTAGCAGCTTGTTCTACCAAGTTTGCTATGTGTGTGAGTCCTCAATCAGTGCACTGGACCAGAGAGTAGCTATCAGGAAGAAGAGACAGGAGCCTTACCATGAGGTGGGAGAATGTGTACTTAGAAAATGTAGTATTGGGTCTATTCTGTTTGTGTATTTATTTATTTATTTATTTCATTATATTATAGAATCATAGAATCATAGAATTTGACGGCATATATAGTATCAAGGGTACTATAATGGAAACTACTGAGGAGGAAAGGTATTTAGGAGTCACTATTTCAAGTGACTTAAAGGCAGGAAAGCAATGCAACAAAGCAATGAGAAAGGCAAGTCAGATGCTTAGTTGCATAGCGAGAGGAATCCGTAGCAGGAAAAGAGAAGTAATAATGCCACAGGTCATTGGTACGGCCTCATCTTGAATACTGTGTCCAGTTCTGGAGACCATATCTACAGAAGGATATAAATACATTAGAGAGTGTACAAAGAAGGGCAACTAAAATTGTGCATGGCCTACATCACAAAGCTTACCCGGAAAGGCTAAAAGATCTTAACATGTATAGTTTGGAGGAGAGAAGGGAAAGGGGGGACATGATAGAAACCTTCAAATATACCAAGGGTCTTAACAAAATTCAGGAGGGAAACATTCTTCAAAGGAAGAGGAATATTAGAACTCGAGGACATACACTGAAACTGGAGGGAGGCAGGTTCAGGGGAAATTTAAGGAAAAAATTACTTCACAGAAAGGGTAGTGGACAAGTGAAATAGCCTCCCATCAGAGGTGGTAGAGGCTAAGACTGTAGAGCAATTTAAACATGCTTGGGATAGGCATATGAATATCCTTACAAAGAATTAAGGTTTCAAAAAGGGTTGAGATTTCCTAAAGGATAAAAAATGGGCAGACTAGATGGGCCAAGTGGTTCTTATCTATTACGTTTAACCTTTTCCTGACTACTTATTTATATTATTAAAATATATTTGATACAGCCTATACTATAGACCATCTGTAGTGTTAAATATTAATACTGTATTCCATGTTCTGCAGAGTGTGAGATTATGGATTGCATTTGGAAACCTCCATCTAGAAATCACACCATACGTCACTGCTAGAAATCCTGCATTTGCCACTGCCCCCTCTTGCTTCAGTTGATGGCAGGGCAGGTTCAGGAGTGTTTGCTGGTGCTCCAGTCTTCAGCATTCAGTGGCTGAATGTCGAAAGTGGCCCACATTTTTTCGGGCCACCGACAGTATCTCCTGCACGCCCCTGTCATTCTTCAAAAAATTCTGCACCACCAAATTAATTGTATGTGCAAAACATGGGACGTGCTGGAATTTGCCCAGATGTAATGCACACACAATATTGGTGGCATTGTCCGATATCACAAATCCCCAGGAGAGTCTAAATGGGGTAAGCCATTGCGCAATAATTTCCCTCAGTTTCCGTAAGAGGTTGTCAGCGGTGTGCCTCTTACAGAAACCGGTGATACACAGTGTAGCCTGCCTAGGGACGAGCTGGTGTTTGTGAGATGCTGGTACTGGTGCCACTGCTGTTGTTGCTGCGGGAGGCAATACATCTACCCAGTGAGCTGTCACAGTCATGTAGTCCTTAGTTTGCCCTGCTCAGCTTGTCCACATGTCCGTGGTTAAGTGGACACTGGGTACAGCCGCATTTTTTAGGACACTGAGGACACTTTTCTTGATGTCCCTGTATAGTTCAGGAATCGCTTTCCTAGTGAAGTGGAATCTAGATGGGATTTGGTACCGGGGACACACTACCTCCATCAATTGTCTAAATCCCACTGCACTAATGGCAGATACCGGACGCATGTCTAACACCAACATAGCTGTCAAGGCCTTAGTTATCCGCTTTGCAACAGGATACTGCTGTCATATTTCATCTCCCTCGCAAAGGACTGTTGGACAGTCAATTGCTTAGTTGAAGTAGTACAAGTGGTCTTCCGACTTCCCCTCTGGGATGATGATCGACTCCCAGCAGCAACAACAGCAGCGGCAGCAGCAGCAGTAGGCATACTACTCAAGGATCCTCCGGAGGAATCCCGGATAGGAGAGGACTCGTCAGTCATGCCAGTGACATGGCCTGCAGGACTACTGACATTCCTGACTGAGGAGGAAATTGACATTGAGGGAGTTGGTGGTGTGTCTTGCAGGAGCTTAGTTACAAGAGGAAGAAGGGATTTAGGTGCCAGTGGACTGCTTACGCTCTTACCCAAAGTTTCTGAACTTGACAATGGCTTCTGATGAATGCGCAGCAGGTGACGTATAAGGGAGGATGTTCCTAGGTGGTTAACGTCCTTACTGCTACTTATTACGGATTGACAAAGGCAACACACGACTGTCAGGAATCTGCATTTTGCATCACGTCACTTACCGGTGCTCTGATGTGCTGGCCTCCAGAGGTCACATCCTCAGCCTGGCAACATGTTCCATGATTGCCTGCAATGTGCAGAGACTCTCTCCAGTGTGTACCCCGCTTGCCATACAGCTTGATGTCCCTGTACAGTCCGGGAATCGCTTTCTTAGTGAAGTGGAATCTAGATGGGATTTGGTACCGGGGACACACTACCTCCATCAATTGTCTAAATCCGAAAAAAAGAACAGATATTACAGCACACAGGAATTGATATTATGTTATATTTATTTAAAATGTATAAACAATATAAATCTGCATAGAGTTTCTATCAATTAATCCATATATAACTACCGGCCGGTATCACAATTAAATGATTAAAAGCTACATATATCAATTTAGTTGGATATAGGTGAAAAACCTATCTAATCCCTCTGCACAGAGGTATAATCAAATCAATTACCTCACATCCAACTCTTGAGACTATTATAACAGATTAGTATCGCCTTTGCTAACACACAGTATTATTAAAAAATATATACTATAAAAAGAGGGATTGGCAGTATCAATCCATACACGCTTTACAAATGTAGCAGCATTTGTTAAATGGTATTATCTTATTTCTCTCACAAAAAAGTATTAACTTACTGTCCGTTTAGTAATTTTAGAGACACTGTATTTAATTTTTGGCAGTTTGTTTGATACAGTTTCTTATCTGAATAAAAATTGGCAACAGTTGCTTTTCCTCTGTGAGAATGCAGACACCACAGATTTATGTAGTTCGCTTATAACAATGTATCCAATGTGTCCAGTTAGTGTCAATATAAAAACCACATCAGATGCTCAAAAGTAATTTTGCAATGTAACACCATTTGCAGCAGCTATTTGAGCTGTGATTACACGGTCTCACTTCAGCGTATATATTTGATTAAATCTTGATGCGTTTTCCCGCCTCCTTTTGGGATTGGCGGCTTCTTCAGAAGTATTTTACTTCTGAAAAAGCCAACGATCCCAAAAGGAGGCGGTGAAACGTGTCAAGTGTCATTTGCCAACTTGCTGAACTTCTGCATCATCAGACCGGTATCCATTCACTGAGCTGTGCACTCTTACAGAGACGGTGTAACCGGAGGATCCTTCAGAGATGACTGCACCAAAAGGCTGATGCGCCAGCGGCCAGGAGGATCATCTTCAGAACAGAACAGGCTATTATAGTGGTGAGATTACCCACAACTTTTAAATATCTGGCCAGATTTAATCAAATATATATGCTTAAGTGAAACCGTGTTATCACAGCTCAAATAGCTGCTGCAAGCGGTGTTACATTGCAAAATTACTTTTGAGCAGCTGATGTGGTTTTTATATTGACACTAACTGGACACATTGGGGGAGATTCAAATGTTTGAAAAGTCAGTTGGGAGTCTGTTTTTTCTTATCTAATAGACAGGAAAAAAACAGACACCCAACCGACTTTTCAAACATTTGAATCTCCCCCATTGGATACATTTTTTATAAGCGAACTATATAAATCTGTGGTGTCTGCATTCTCACAGAGGAAAAGCAACTGTTGCCAATTTTTATTCAGATAAGAAACTGTATCAAACAAACTGTCATAAATTAAATACAGTGTCTCTGAAATTACTAAACGGACAGTAAGTTAATACTTTTTTGTGAGAGAAATAAGATAATACCATTTCACAAATGCTGCTATATTTGTAAAGCGTCTATGGATTGATACTGCCAATCCCTCTTTTTATAGTATATATTTTTTAATAATACTGTGTGTTAGCAAAGGTGATACTAATCTGTTATAATAGTCTCAAGAGTTGGATGTGAGGTAATTGATTTGATTATACCTCTGTGCAGAGGGATTAGATAGTTTTTTCACCTATATCCAACTAAATTGACAAAGGCAACACACGACTGTCAGGAATTTGCATTTTGCGTCACGTCACTTACCGGTGTTCTGATGTGCTGGTCTCCGGAGGTCACATCCTCAGCCTGGCAGCATGTTTCATGATTGCCTGCAATGTGCAGAGACTCTCTCCAGTGTGTACCTCGTTTCCCATATAGCGTGTACCCCAATGTATTCCCACCATCTCCAGAGTATGGGCGCCGCCATGACACCTGCAGTCAGCTGACTTGTTGCTATCCACTCTTGAGCACTAAAGTGCTCACATGACTTGATTCTCCAATCCCTACTGACCAGGGGGTATATAGCCAGAGTTCCTGTATCATTGCCTTAAACAACGCGTCACATCCTGTGAACAAGCGTCTCCTGGCTCCAGTCTCCTGGCTCCAGAGATTCCCCTATGTCAGTGCTCCATGGAACTACAGGCACCAGCCATCCAGTTCCATTGCAGCTCCATCTGCATTCTGCTCCAGCATTCACTAGCAGTCTCCTGAGACTCTCCTGTGTCAGTGCTCCGTGGAACTACAGGCACCAGCCATCCAGTTCAGCTACAGCTTCATCTGCATTCTGCACTAGCATTCACTAGCAGTCTCCTGTGTCAGTGCTCTGTGGAACTACAGGTACCAGCCAACCAGTTTGTCTTCAGTTTCAGCTACACTTTTCTCCTACAATCGCTTGCAGTAAGAGACTCTCTCCAGGTGCTGCATATCATACTCACCTGTTTGTTATTACTCTGCATCAGCACTGTGCTATTCAACCTGTACTAAAGCTTCCAGCTTAAAGTTCAGCTGTCTCCTGCAATAACCTAGCCTGGTTCTATTGTTTTATGCAAGCGTTGCCTATTGACTGTGTAGCTCTGTGGCAAGTTCCTATTGGTTTCCAGGCCGATCATCTGCATTATCAATTGACTGTATAATCCTGTTGCAAGTTACTATCGGTTTCCAGGCCGATCATCTGCATTACCAATTGCCTATACTATTCCTGTTTCAAGTTACCATCGGTTTCCAGGCCATTCATCTGCATTTCCAAGTGCCTATACAATTCCTGTTTCAAGTTACCATCGGTTTCCAGGCCGATCATCGATATTGCCAAGTATCTGTGTAAAGCTCCGTTTCAAGTCATCATCAGCTTCCAGGCCGACCATCGTTTATTCCAAGTTGTCACCATCGGTTCCCAAGCTGATAGTCATCTGTTCCTGTTCATCATCAGTTCCCAGGCCGATGGTCATCTGTTCCTGTTCATCATCGGTTCCCAGGTCAACAGTCATCTGTTCTTGTTCATCATCGGTTCCCAGGCCGATCGTCATCTGCTACAAGTCTCCATCAGTTCCCAGACCGATCATCGGTAACTCCAAGTCACTACCAGTTCCCAGACCGGTCATTGGTTGCTCCCAGTTACCATCGGTACCCAGACCGAACTATCTCTAAGTGACTGTTTATTTCATAGACTCTCTCAGCTTCCATGCTGAATCATACGTTTACCTTTACATTGCTCCAGTAACTTTTATTTCCTGTGTGTACTCAATAAACCATCATTTGCGCACATGCGCAGGAACATATTACAGCCTCCTCGTTTCCTCCACCGCACCACCACTGACCCACTAGTGCCCCCTCCAGGAACAGACACAAACACAGACCTGACAGTTTGTTCAAGGCCCATGGACTCGGACGGCGGTCAGAGTGTGGAGTCAGGAGTCCCTCCAAGGTCTTGCATCGCGACTCGATGGTAAAGAGGCTACACAACAGCAAGTAATGCAGTTTCTACAGGGAATGTCCACCCGCTTGGATACTTTGCAGTGATCCCTTCCAAGTTCCATTTCTCCTCCGGCTCCTGTTCTAGTCAATCCTGCTCCAGTTCCAGTTATTCCAGCTTCTACTGCATTATCCGTTTATATTGTTGGACCTCGTTCAAGTCAGCCCTATGGCACTCCCTTTAAAGCTAATTCTCCTGAGAGGGCAACCTTCTCTTTCAAATGTTCCAGGACTCCTCTGTCTCCTGCTGTGATACCTGAACTAATAAGCACTCTCTGTCATCTTTTGGGACAACTTCAAAGTCTTCTATCAAGAATTATTGCAATAATACCAGAAATTCTAGGAGGTGCTTTAAACACAGTAAAAAGTCCTGCTCAACCTACTGAGACTAATAGAACCATTGTGTCAGACTTTCTTAAAACTAAAGTCTCTCCTCCTGTGCAGAGAGAGGGTAGATTCCAGAACTACCCACGCTCCAAACTGTCGGAAGCTGAGCGCTGGCATCGCAAGCTGCTTCACCTCTGTTTCTACTGTAGTAGTTCTAGTCACCTCATTAAAGACTGTTCTCTCTGCAAGTCAAAAGTTGGTGACAGGCCCCAACATCACAGAGTTCTCACCTGCAAACCTTCCTGTGTATCGTCTAC